>NC_056429.1:66392514-67001344 GCF_018296145.1 Oncorhynchus tshawytscha | reverse complement strand
TAGTGACACTATCACTTGTTTTTCAACAGGACAATGACCCAAAACACACCTCAAGGCTGTGTAAGGTCTATTCGAACAAGGAGAGTGATGGAGTGCTGCATCAGATGACCTGGCCTCCACAATCACTCGACTTCAACCCAATTGAGATGGTTTGGGATGAATTGGACCGCAGAGTGAAGGAAAAGCAGCCAACAAGTGCTCAGCATATGTGGGAACTCCTTCAAGACTGTTGGAAAAACCCTTTAATGAGTTGGTGTGTCCAAACTTTTGACTGATACTGTATATATATGTTTATTTATTTATTTTACACGTATTTCAACCCTTTTTTGGGTTAGGCATAAAACTACCTACATACTTCCATACATTTTTTACAGCCGATACCGGTTACCTTCAGACGAGTCCCGTGACACTTGTGAACCGTTTTCATAAGAAGACCGATTTTAGGGATGTCTCATGGTCTGCCACCTTTCACCACAGATGCGGAAGTGCGAAACTGGCGGATGCGGTTGATTGAGACGCATCCAATGCAAAACAACAGATACTGTCTCTCTAGCTTAAACTGACTGATTTTGATGGGGATTTTTTTGTTATGTAATTTAGACTGATGCACCGGTGTGTCAATTGACTCTAGGGGTTAATGCCTAAACTTAAACGTAACCTTAAAAATGTGGAGTTAATCCCTAAACTTAACCTTCAACACTTCAAAATTTGTGACGATCGTCATTGGTCGAATTAGACCAAGATGCAGCGTGAGGTAAGTTAATCATATTCTTTAATGATAACCACAAAAACAGGAAAGCGAGAACCACTACAGCCTTGTAGGGCTCAACAGCAACAATACAAGGACAAGATCCCACAACATAGGTGGGAAAAAAGGCTACCTAAGTATGATTCCCTATCAGACACGACGATAGACAGGTGCCTCTGACTGGGAACCACACTCGGCCAAACACAAATAAATACAACACATAGAATGCCCACCCAAATCACACCTTGACCAAACCAAATAGAAACATAAAAAGGCTCTCTAAGGTCAGGGTATGACAAAATGTGCCTTTATAATTTTGGGGGGGGGCAGATTTGAAACTGCATTAAAAGTTCAGTAACTGCAGTAACCTATGGTTTTTTGGACACAGTAAATGCAGAATAAACTGCATTCTTATTGCAGTTACACTGCAAAATTACTGCAGTAAAAAAAATTGATTTTGGATGAGTATTTTCCGCATACTGCAGTTCTACTGCTGTTATACTGCTGTGTACTTCAGTTATACTGCATTCTGACTGCAATCTTTTTTCGTTTGGAACAACTTCGGAATTTGACATTTGAAAACATGGATGAATGTCTAATTCTGATGTGAGACTGAGAGCTTCTAGGGATTAACAGTGAGATGATGCTTGTCTGCAGCCATGTCTGACTCTCTCTATTTTTTACAAAGCAGACATGGTGCAATTCTTCCTTGTGTAATATTTAGCCCTTGAAGCTGTCTATTTTGAAAATAAGACATTTCATAGTCCCATTGTGTGGGAGCGTGTCACATTTTTTCATGCATCCTAATTTTCTTCCTCCCTCCCTTTCTAGTCTAGAGATTTCTGAAATGTCATAACACTTTATTACCATCAATTTGAAAATAAATATTGCATTCAGCAAACAATAATAACAGTGACTCAACTTTCAATGGGGGTGGGGGGGACATGACCCACCCCCCATATTCTAAAATTGAATTTTTGTCTCCCCAGTTTTATCATTGCCCTGTTATTAAAAAAAGTGGCATCGGTGTGCTTTAGGAACACGTGGAGGCCTCAGAGCAGTCAAGTAGACTGTTTGGCGGTTTAAACCGGGCTGGATTATTTAGGACCACACAGACACCACAGAGTTTGTGGACATGCTGTATGAAGGCAAAGCTTCTGACCAGCACAGTGCTGCTGTCTGCTACTGCTGTCTATGTGAATACACTGTCTATGTGTTGCATTTTTTCTCAAAGTTGTAAAAGCAAGCAGAGTAGAAACTGATTGCACTTTATTTGACTGATCTAGCTGGCAAGGCAACTGCTGTTTGAGTATTTATTCCCAGTGCTGTACTAGTATTGTAACTGACGTGTAACGTTAGCTAATTGGTGTTTCTCAAAATACTATACTACGAGCACGCAAATGAGTCCAAATCGAAGTATGTGAAATGGAGCACAGAGGGCACTTCTCAAATGCGTACTCCATTTTTACAGATTTTTAAGCACTTTTTCGATGCAAGCTTCAACAGACAGTATGCAAAGAATGCACAATTACAATTATGTACATTTTCTTAATCAATGGTGGCCATTATTTGAGCTGAAGCGAGAGAAAATAAACTCTGACTTCAAAATGTAATGTTGCCTATTCACATACGTTGCAAGGCTACAATATTTGATCTTAATTGTTGCATGGTTACCTGCCTACAATACCCACTGAAGTGTGTGTAGGTCATAAACCCATAGTAATTCAATAATACTAACTGGCTAGGTACTACTTATAGCTAATTCCCTACTTTTCACACAGACACAGTATAAACAGTTCTACAGACTACAATGTCATGGTGCACAGTGAGTACACAGCATAATATTGATGATGATGAATGGATACAGGTTTGTTTGAATGCCCAGTCATGTTCATATAATCTCAGACATAAATTACTGCAGTATAAGACCGTCCATAGAACATCCTATATGCCAGTGAAACTGAATATCATGCACCCAGAAATGTAATTCCCGTGCTGTAAGTGTAAAACACTGACAAATATGTTTCATGCTTGAGTTTTGGGGTCAATTATTCCGGAGCTAGCCAGCTGAAGAGTTCCATCAGCCACACCTGGGCTACAATCACCTATCCGGACCCGTTTTACTGCCAATGCGGAGCACCACCGGGCCTTCACGACTGGACTACCGACGTTATCTGCCCGAGGGAGTTATCCAACTGGCCCCTCGGTTGTGACGTTACCTGAATGCCCATCTACGGCCAGCTAATCGTTAGCTGTCTTATCGGCTGCTATCTGAATAGGTCTATTCGGATAATTTTTCTTGGGTCACTATAACTATATCTATTTTGCCAATTGGATTGATCCCCTCTACCACACGGAACCCCACTAATCTACCGATGGAAACGCACGAGGTGGCTAAAAACAAACCTCAATCCTATGCTAGCTTGCTACCGATGGCACGGCTAGCTGTCTGAATCGCCGTGACCCCAACCAACCTCACTACTCACTGGACCCTTATGATCACTCGACTAAGCATGCATCTCCTTAATGTCAATATGCCTTGTCCATTGCTGTTCTGGTTAGTGTTTATTGGCTTATTTCACTGTAGAGCCTCTAGCCCTTCTCACTATACCTTATCCAACCTTTCAGTTCCACCGCCCACACATGCGATGACATCCCCTGGTTTCAATCATGTTTCTAGAGACAATATCTCTCTCATCATCACTCAATACCTTTACCTCCACTGTATTCACATCCTACCATACCTTTGTCTGTACATTATACCTTGAAGCTATTTTATCGCCCCGAGAACCCTCCTTTAACTCTCTGTTCTAGACGTTCTAGATGACCAATTTTCATAGTTTTTAGCCTTATCCTACACCTCCTCTGTTCCTCTGGTGATGTAGAGGTGAATCCAGGCCCTGCAGTGCCTAGCTCCACTCCTATTCCCCAGGCGCTCTAATTTGATGACTTCTGTAACCGTAATAGCCTTGCTTTCATACATGTTAACATTAGAAGCCTCCTCCCTAAGTTTGTTTTATTCACTGCTTTAGCACACTCTGCCAACCCGGATGTTCTAGCCTTGTCTGAATCCTGGCTTAGGAAGACCACCAAAAATTCAGAAATGTTCATGCTTAACTACAACATTTTCAGATAAGATAGAATGGCCAAAGGGGGCGGTGTTGCAATCTACTGCAAAGATAGCCTGCAGAGTTCTGTCCTACTATCCAGGTCTGTACCCAAACAATTTGAACTTCTACTTTTAAAAATCCACCTCTCTAAAAACAAGTCTCTCACCGTTGCCACCTGCTATAGACCACTCTCTGATTGCCCCCCATCTATCTTCAGAGCTCGTGCTGCTAGGCGACCTAAACTGGAACATTCTTAACACCCCAGCCATCCTATAATATAAGATTGATGCCCTCAATCTCACACAAATTATCAATGAACCTACCAGGTACCACCCAAAGCCGTAAACACGGGCACCCTCATAGATATGATCCTAACCAACTTGCCCTCTAAATACACCTCTGCGGTTTTCAACCAAGATCTCAGCGATCACTGCCTCATTGCCTGCATCCATAATGGGTCAGCGGTCAAACGACCTCCACTCATCACTGTCAAACGCTCCCTGAAACACTTCAGCGAGCAAGCCTTTCTAATCGCCCTGGCCGGGGTATCCTGGAAGGATATTGATCTCATCCCGTCAGTAGAGGATGCCTGGTTATTTTTTGTATCATGCCCCATTCAAGAAATTTAGAACCAGGAACAGATATAGCCCTTGGTTCTCTCTAGACCCGACTGCCCTTAACCAAAACAAAAACATCCTATGGTGTTCTGCATTAGCATTGAACAGCCCCCGTGATATGCAACTTTTTAGGGAAGCTAGAAACCAATATACACAGGCAGTTAGAAAAGCAAAGGCTAGCTTTTTCAAGCAGAAATTTGCTTCCTGCAACATAAACTGTAATGTCCATGGAGAATAAGAACACCTCCTCCCAGCTGCCCACTGAACTGACGATAGGAAACACTGTCACCACTGATAAATCCATTATAATTGAGAATTTCAATAAGCATTTTTCTACAGCTGGCCATGCTTTCCACCTGGCTACCCCTACCCCGGTCAACAGCAGTGCACCCCCCACAGCAACTCGCCCAAGCCGTCCCCATTTCTCCTTCTCCCAAATCCAGTCAGCTGATGTTCTGAAAGAGCTGCAAAATCTGGGCCCCTACAAATCAGCCGGGCTAGACAATCTGGACCCTTACTTTCTCAGATATGCAATCTAGTTCCTTAGCTAGTCATGGGTGCACCTCAGCCACGCTCAAGGTCCTAAACGATATCTTAAGAAGCAATACTGTACAGCCATGTTCATTGACCTGGCCAAGGCTTTCGACTCTGTCAATCACCACATCCTCATCGGCAGACTCGACAGCCTTGGTTTCTCAAATAATTGCCTCGCCTGGTTCGCCAACTACTTCTCTGCTAGAGTTCAGTGTATCAAATCGGAGGGTCTGTTGTCCGGGCCTCTGTCAGTCTCTATGGGGGTGCCACAGGATTCAATTCTAGGACCAACTCTCTTCTCTGTGTACATCAATGATGTCGCTCTTGCTGCTGGTGAGTCTCTGATCTACCTCTACGCAGACGACTACATTCTGTATACTTCTGGCCTTTCTTTGGACACTGTGTTAACAACCCTCCAGACGAGCTTCAATGCCATACAACTCTCGTGGCCTCCAATTGCTCTGAAATACAAGTAAAACTAAATGCATGCTCTTCAACTGATTGCTGCCTTTACCTGCCCGCCTGTTCAACATCACTACTCTGGACGGCTCTGACTTAGAATATGTGGACAACTACAAATACCTAGGTGTCTGTTACACTGTAAACTCTCCTTCCAGACTCACATCAAACATCTCGAATCCAAAGTTAAATCTATAATTGGCTTCCTATTTTGCAACAAAGCATCCTTCACTCATGCTGCCAAACATGCCCTTGTAAAACTGACCATCCTACCAATCCTCGACTTCGGCAATGTCATTTACAAAATAGCCTCCAATGCCCTACGCAATAAATTGGATGCAGTCTATCACAGTGCCATCTGTTTTGTCACCAAAGCCCCATATACTACCCACCACTGTGACCTGTACGCTCTCGTTGGCTGGCCCTCGCTTCATACTCGTCGCCAAACCCACTGGCTCCAGGTCATGTACAAGACCCTGCTAGGTAAAGTCCCCACTTATCTCAACTCGCTGGTCACCATAGCAGCACCCACCTGTAGCATGCACTCCAGCAGGTATATGTCTCTGGTCACCCCCAAAACCAATTCTTCCTTTGGCTGCCTCTCCTTCCAGTGCTCTGCTGCCAATGCTGGAACGAACTACAAAAATCTCTGAAACTAGAAACACTTATCTCCCCCTCTAGCTTTAAGCACCAGCTGTCAGAGCAGCTCACAGATTACTGCACCTGTACATAGCCCATCTATAATTTAGCCCAAACAATTACCTCTTTCCCTACTGTATTTATTTATTTATTTTGCTCCTTTGCACCCCATTATTTCTATCTCTACTTTGCACATTCTTCCACAGCAAATCAACCATTCCAGTGTTTTATTTGCTATATTGTATTTACTTCGCCACCATGTCCTTTTTTGCCTTTACCTCCCTTATCTCACCTCACTTGCTCACATTGTATATAGAGTTATTTTTCTACTGTATTATTGACTGTATTATTGACTGTATGCTTGTTTTATTCCATGTGTTGTTGTATGTGTCGAACTGCTTGGCTTTATCTTGGCCAGGTCGCAATTGTAAAAGAGATCTTGTTCTCAACTTGCCTACCTGGTTAAATAAAAAATAAAAATGGGAATTAAAGTTACTTTTAGATTTTTAGAATTTTCATTTAGATTTAGATTAACCACAGACAATGATTTTGAGATACAATACTATTTATTCTAAATTAAATGAAACTGTTCCACAAACATGTGCTTATGAAAATCATCACTGGCACCCAGATTGGTATTAATGGTAAGATACGTTCACTCCAAATGGAAAAAGGTTGCCGACCGCTGGAGTAGCCTATTTACCGGCAACGTCAGGAGAATAATGGCAGTGTCGTGACGTGACTACATTAATGTGAAGACTGCTATTCATCAAATAATTACCTCCTATGTTTAGTTATTACCCGATTAAATTAATCATGTAACAATTAACTCATTAGGAATCTGGGGCACAACGGAAAACGTTTTTTTAATGAGTTAACATTTCCCAAATGAACACAAAAATGTATCAGAATATATCGACATCATAACAGTCACCAATTTATAATTTCCTCATATATCATTCTCATTCTGAATGTCGTTGACCTCGTAAATCTGCACGAACCCTAGCCTAAGTCATGAATCAGCGGTACAGAAATTGGCTTAATTATTTTACTAACTAACTTCAATAATCACACAGGATTACATACAGTGGGGCAAAAAAAGTATTTAGTCATCCACCAATTGTGCAAGTTCTCCCACTTAAAAAGATGAGAGAGGCCTGTAATTTTCGTCATAGGTACACTTCAACTATGACAGACAAAATGAGAGAGAAAAAATCCAGAAAATCACATTGTAGGATTTTTAATGAATTAATTTGCAAATTATGGTGGAAAATAAGTATTTTAGGAAAACAAATGTTTCAGCAAAATCGGCAGTGTTTCAAATACTTGTTCTCCCCACTGTACATGTAGAAGCTATGCGCATAGGAATGGATACTTTTCACATGAATGACCACTCATTCCAAAAACAATTACAATGAATATATTTACGCATGGATGTCTTTGTCATCTCTCTGTTGAATTCAATCTGTCTATGGGAAGTGGTTCGATGTATTCCTGGTTGTGTAAGTCTCTGGTTGTTCACCAGAAGTCACAATGTTCTTCTTTGTTGTAGTTCGCTTCTTTGTCGTAATACTCTGACTACACTGCTCGCATCGCGTGAGTGAGCGTTGCTAAATAAATTTAGGAATATATGTTATTTAACTATTGCACCCACACTGCTCGCACACACTGCTCGCGTGTGCAAAAGTCATTCCTATTTCTGATGCAGATCGCGCTGCAAGTCCTGCCTCTCCCATCTCCTCATTGGTTATACCCACGTGGGTGATTGAAAGACAAACTGTTTTTCCGGTTGTTGTGGTAATACTATGAAAGTGTAGATGCCAATCACCATATAAGTTCAAAGATGAAAAAGCCTGGATGGAGGAGAGATACGGTTGAAGCGATTCGGTTGACCATTTTATGTGTGGATTAATTGTCGAAGTCGAGGACCTTGTGCATTTCAGGTAAAATAACAACTCAATCTTTATATGCCAGGACAAATAAGCTAGCAACAGCAAGCTAGCTAAATAGGACAAATTAGCTAGCAAGTGCAAGCTAAACTAGCTAAATTGCCATACATGTTTAATGTTTTCCGACCTGTCCCCAAATTAATGTCATTGGTTCAGAGTTTGTTTTGATATTTTGACCTGCGGGACAAAATGCATTTTTGCACTATAGCGCATGCTGGTGCATGCACACAGCCGGTTTGGGTTCCGTGTTAGAGTGTCCTTTAAATTTGATCTTAGAAAGTATCCTTCGGCGGTACCAATGGTGGTGAGAGGAAACTGTTCTTTACAGTTGTAGGCTTCTTTGTCTAAGAATGCTTGTTAGAAGGGATACTCCAGCTGTTACACAAGCGGTGGTCTTTGGTCGAGTTTACTAGAGTACCAGTACTTAAACAGCTGCAGACTGAATGTTCCGGTGTAGTCTTTATCTTCTTCACTCGAGAGTTTCAGAGGGTCTTACCATTTTCTGGTGTTTTTGTTTTAAACCATTTGTCAGCTGTGTAGCTACCGCTCTACGCTGTCTGGTCTGTATTTAAATTTCAACTATTTCAACGTGTGGACCACGTCCTCACATTCTCTAATCTAACGTACATTTGGTTACAAGTCCTTTTTTCCTTGGGTAAAAAGGGGGCATTCCATCACGCCGACACAATGTCTGTACTCACATGGGCGTGGTTACTGACTGAGCAAAAGTTGATATGAAAAACAATTCTCATTTAGATGGCTAAAATCACATTGTTATCTCCACAAAAGTATTCTTGTACTTAATAATTAATTTTATAAAACATTTAGATGCAAACCTGATAACTACAATGTGTACACCCTCAGAGATACAGTTATTATGTTAGACAGTCTTTAAGTTCTTTGGCAAGAGTCTCTCTGTAACACTCAGACATTCCATTCTCAATACTGCAGAGCCAAAGGGAGAGTTTCTGCCAGGTATTTACGGTGAGGTTTTTAAGTCATAAAACCGGGCCAACTCCCCCAGGAGAGAGAGTCTGTCGTCCATTGGCCTTGCTGATGGGCCCTTCGATCCTCACCCAGGAGAGAGAGTCGTGAGAGCAGAATCTACGAAGGCTAGCAGCAGCGGGAGAAGGAAGGTCCAGAAAAGGCTTTTTTCTTCTGGTTCAGCTATCTTGATCTCTTTTGTGTGTCTTCATTATTTAATCAAACAGCGTGCTTAAAGCATCAGACAAGTTCAGTACTTACAGTTGATTTGATTAAAACACATAGGGTGTTTCTATATATGGAAAAATACACATTTAAAATTTTCGACCAATTGATTAGTTGAAAGAAAAGACTACTCATGCAGGAAATTAGCTTTACATGCCCCCAGAAATTCTGAGGGAAGACCCCCTGCCAGGTTATTGCCCCCCCCACTTCTAAAACCAAAGTTGCTTTCCTGAATAATACATTAATTTGGCTTGATTAATTCAAAATCACATTTGAATTATAGTAATCTTTTTAATCTTGCTGCATTAATTTAATGTTGTGTATTTGAAATCCATGCCTCCTTATTAATGTTGTGATAAATGTATCAGTATTGATTATTCTGAAAGAACCAGGTACAAGTCAAGGACCCATATTTGTCCAAGATCCAAGTATCCAAATGGAAGGTCAGCTTAGGACAAGGAATAGATAGCAAGAGTCTACCTAATGAGCTCACTATCCTGCTATTAGTCATACAGCTGAGAAGTCATGATGACATCTCCTTTACTTAGTCCGGGCTCATGCTGTTTCCCCATCAACATGACAAAGTCAGCCCTGGCAGCAGTGGACAGGAAGAGGGTAGACAGGGCACAGTAGTAGGCACCATTGATATGGTGTAAAAATAATGAGAATGCCATCGAAGATCTGCAGGAAATCCTTGAAGGCACCTTCTTGCTATTAAGAAACAAGTTACAGGTCTCTCATTTTGGTCATGCCAATGTGCACACTGGATACTTTAAAAGGTGGTTCAGACTCAGAGACATGTCTAGTCTTAAGGTTAAGGAGTCATCCAGTTCTCTGTTGAAATACCTCCAATTCTCACATCTGCTCCCACTCCCCCTCCTTGGTGCTTGAGGGCACCAGGCTACCCATCATTACGCACACATGTAACCATCATTACACGCATCAGCACAATATTGGACTCACCTGGACTCCACTTTGTTGATTGCCCCTCCTTTATCTATCTGTTCCTCAGTTTGTTCCCTGTGTCAGCATTATTGTCATTATGTTGTTCATGTCCAGAAGCTGTCCTGTCTTGTTTAATGTTTTATTAATTAAATATTCACTCCCTGCACTTGCTTCCCATCTCCAAGTGTCTGTACTTACAGAATGCTGAAACCACAATTTGAAGCATCAAGGAGTTTTTTGTTTTGTTGGTGACGTGGGGTGCCTCTGCCAAAGGAACCTGGGGTGCCTCGGTTGGCTCGGCAGGCTCCCACCCCACGTCATGCCTCAGCCGTCTCGTCAGGCTCCCGTGCCTCAGCCAGCCCGTCGGGCTCCCACGTCTCAGCCATATCGTCTGGCTCACACGCCTTAGCCGGCCTGTTGGGATTCCATGCCTCAGCCGGCTTGTCTGACTCCCATGTCTCGGCCGGCCCGTCAAGCTCTCCCGCTCCCCCTCCCTGGCACGCGAGGGCACCAGACTGCCAATCATTACGCACACCTGTCACCATCATTATGGGCATCAGCGCAATATTGGACTCACCTGGACTCCTTCACTTTGTTGATGGTCCCTTCCATATCTGTCTGTTCCTCAGTTTGTTCCCCGTGTCAGCATTATTGTTGTTATGTTTCCCCTGTTCAGACGCTGTCCTTGCTTGTTTCTTGTCAGATATTTATTAATTGTTCACTCCCTGTACTTGCATCTCGTCTCCAAGCGTCTGTCCTTACACCAATAGCTATTTCTGTAATTCTAGATCATCATTGTTTGCGTGTACTGTTAATTGAGCTCACCAACAAGTTAAACTGGTTGGTTGGCAAATTGCTACATGAGTCCATCTATTTAACCCAGATTCTTACACCCTTATTGGAACCATTTATACTTGACCTAGTATTATTTCTATTGTGTCAGTGAATTCATTATTAGAGCTCCATTATCAGAAATGGCTCTCAGTGTGAGGAATTCCTAATAAATCATGCTCGCGCTGTAGGCTCTAGGCGACAATAATAAAATAAATCTGAGAAATTATTTAATATAATCTTATCTTGGATTAATGCATGGTTGTTATCAGGGATAGTGGTACCAGGAACCTCCTTGGGTTAATCTGCTGTCTGTCCGGGCGTAATATCCATTTATAGTGGCTCTCCTTCTCTACATCACTCCTTTATCAACTATCAGCATTCCTATACTACACTTGAGATGTATAGTTCTACTTCAATTTCAATTTCTCTTCCGTTCTCCCTCATTGACACAGCAAAATAGAGGAAGGAGAGTGGAATAGATATAGAGAGCAGGAATGCCATTTAGATTCCTGTAATCATTCTTCTCTAGTCCCGTAATGGTCTACCTCACGCTGTGGCAATCAAAGGGGGGATTGTGTGTGAGCACACTGGGTTATGTTAAGTGATATGCCTCCAAAAGAACATGGCCATTCCATACTGACTCTGGAAATGGAGTGCTAAAAAGAAAACATCTGTGCCTACCTGTACTTAACTATTTGCATAGTCCAAACATATTTTTATTGTATGCCTAAACAAGCAATATGATCCATCTAATCAATATAGATTAATGCTGATACAGTAATAGGTTATGTGTTTTTAAATGTCTTTGTTTATTTTGCAGTATTGTAAGAGGTCCTCCCAGCCACATGAGGGAGCTGTTTGCAAGTCCAGCTTTTCCCAGTGCAACGCCACTCCTACCGACGACTCCAGAGGTCCAGACACAGGAAAACATTACAGGTATGATGTTCACACATAGATCTCAGTGGTCTGAATGATGCATACTTCTTTGTGGAACAACATCGTACAAGGACAAAAATCATAATGATTATCCTAATAATGTGCTATGAGGATTGGTTCTATGCCCCTTACAGTAATTCACAGAGACGCAGAGAAGAGAGAAATCAAATTAACCACATTACAGTGCAGCCGGAGATAATTGTGGATTTATTGTATGTTTTAATAAATGATAGTAATTAAATTGTAGATAAACATTTTAATGCGCATATCTGTAACCGGGATGAACATACCAGCAAAGGGTCAGAGATCTGACTCCAACTACATGAAATGTTCTTTATGAGCCAACTGCTGTATTTACATTGAGTAAATTGCCACATTGCGGAATAATGCGCTAATGGAATGATCTGTTGTGTCTTAAATCATTATACGACATTAGCTTACTGGAAGACCACATGTAGGCAAAAGATGTATAACTGCGTAGACTTACATTATTCAAAATCCCATATGATTCAAATGTCAGCGCTAGCCATATATAAGCTCTGGGAACAGCTAGTCTTTAGCATTACAATGAAGTCCAATCACAGTCAAGCTGATCTCTCTCATTCAAAGGCCCGATATCCATCATTAACTGCTCAGTGGTATTTCCTGCTATCCTCTGCTTTCGTATTCCATTTGTATTCAGTGAGCTGCATGCGAGCCGGGACCCAAGGAATTATATTGACTTTACATGACTTCAGGACTAGGGAAACCGCACTCACTCATAACGCATTGTGAATTTCGCCAGCACACCAACCTGCCTGCATAATTACAAGGTCATTATGGTGGCTCTAGAGATCTACCTTTCCTTGTCAGTGTTTGTGTGTGTGTGTGTGTGTGTGTGTGTGTGTGTGTGTGTGTGTGTGTGTGTGTACGCCTTAGCCTTCCATGCATGTCTGTTGGGATTACAGATAAACAAATCATTTTATGTCTGTTTGGCCTAATCCACACCCGCCTGGTTTTTACGTTTTAAGATCCGACAACAATTTGATTCCCCTTTTTTTTCAGTGGCTGGATTGTATATTGTTTGCTTACAGTCCTTGACCTTGCCATAAGTGGACTTTAAAGGATCATCTCAGTTTGTATGATTGGAATTGTGTCGGCTTAGTGTCGGCTTCATTTGGATACAGTTTTCAGCAAATGGAAGTGAAGATATGTTTCCAAAACAGCTTGAAACTTGACAAGCTCTTTAGTGGATTTTGTGTCTAGGAACTATTTGTGCATCACATTGTTCTATCCTCACTCCTTTGGCAGCTGGTTAGTTGCAAGGCTTATCTGAAATTAAATGACATGTGCTTTAATTGTCTATAAGCATTTTATGTGCATTAGAGATAAACTACCAATAAAAATATGATCTGGGACAGAGAGAAGTCTTCAAAGTCCTCACTGCACATGATAAATCAATCACTTCACACCCCAAACTTCAATCATGTCAAAACACAGCAGAATCCCAAAAACCCACACTGCAGCAGGAAACAGGAAATATTAGCAGAGGGACACAAAAGTTGTGTGACAAGGGAAACTCTAGTTTAATTGACTGGAGAAATGGCATGATTCCTTTTATCCCTGATGGATTGACAATCGCCACACTTGTCCAATAATCTGTCTTTAGTAGTTTACGTTGTTCCGCTGAATAGCATGGGCATTCTAGCTGTGTGTTGCCTTGTGGCAGTTTTGATGTGAATTTTCAGTTGTTCATTTTCTGGACGAGGGAACTCCTGGTGTTAAATCTTCTCATCCACAGCCATGTGATGGCTCACAATAGAGATAGTAACATAACAATGTTAGGCTACAGTTAATGTGATGTATCATACAGAATACCTTTAAGTGACAAAAATCACTTTTGATCCCTGTCCCTGTGTTTGATTTTAGAAGCAGCTCCCTGTCTCATAGTCCAGACCAGATAAGTAAAGCCACCCATTGGTCAGTACCTCGTAAAACTCTGCCCATACCCAGAGGAAGACGAAATCCAATTGGAGGATCCAAACATTCTGGCCCCGCCTACCAACACCTCCAGGAATTGGAGTCCTCTGAGAGGGAAGTTGAATTGTTGAAAGGGTAAGTTAAGCTGTTGGTTTATCAGATACATTTAGTAATGACTACATGTCAATTGTCATTCAATTTAGCAGTAATAGTGGAAATGTGTAATCATGTCCTTCACCTTGAATACTACTTCTGCAACCATGACTTAACTCAGAATTCATTTGTTTGTAAATTTTGCCTGCCAAGCAAAACATATAAAACAATGTTTTTTTTGACAGAGCAACATATCACAGCAAAATGGATTACACACCTAGCCACAGACTCCAAGAGTTTAGGTACATTCAGATTGTTTCCGTTCGCTGCAGTGGTGTCGGAGTCATTATTTTGTAGCATAGAGAAAGCATTGCTGTGGCTGTTTTGGAGAGGAGGAATGATGCATAATGGGCCCAGCCTATACCAGGCTCTTATCCCTGGCTGTGCGGCCCTTATGTTTGCCTCCGTCATCACACCTCCGACAGCTTTCATCTCTGATTTATGGATCCACCTGTAGTCTTTAAACAAGAGTCCCTTTCTCCAAATCCCACAGGGCGACGGCTGCTTTCTCTCCTTCACTTGCTCTAGCTCTCTCTCGCTCTCTTTCTCTTTTTGTCAATCTTTCTCTCTCTCTGTCTGCCTCTCTCTCTCTCTCTCTCTCTCTCTCTCTCTCTCTCTCTCTCTCGAGCTCCCTCTCTCCTTCCTGTTTCCTTTCTCGCTCTCTCCTCCTCAAGTCCCTTCCCACTCCATTTAATTATTAATCATTTTCAAGTCACCCTCTCTCTCTCTCTTCCTCCCATATTATCTCTTACTCTCTCTCTCTCTCTCTCTCTCTCTCTCCATTTCTCTTTCTCTCCTCGCCGAGTCATTCTAAAAAAAGCCCCAGAATGTGGAACGCTGTTGCCTCGGCACCGACAAAGCTTTAGATTTCATTTCAAGGGGAGAAATTTCAGAGGCAGCTTGTTTTAAGAACTGAATAAAGGAGGGGACCCTCTGCACACAAGTTTTTTGCTCCTTCTCTTTGTTTTTCAATGTGCTGAGCAACGATAGAAATAAGGTTTTGTTATGATCTGCAGTAAAATGTTATTAGCTCAAAAGGTGTGTTTGGCCTGTCGGCTGTGGATTGTATTTTCAATGACAGTCATGCGCTGCCATTCTTCTCTCAGTTTGTCAGTGCCTTACAGAGGGGAGGGATTCAGTGGGCAGCTGAACAGCGAGACCTTGACACCACGCATGACTCACTAAAACAGACAGGCTCTGGGGGTGTTCCATCTGAGCAGGAACTTCTAAATAGAGGGCAATGCTTTAGAAATATGGATAAGGTTGGTCACGTGTTACAGGGACTGTTCCAGTCAACTAATTGGTTGCTATTGTAAGTATGTCTTGTGCTCTACAACTTGGTGACCAGACCACTGTCAAGTGCTTGTAGAATAAGCAATTACAGGGGAACTGCCTAACTCTGCTGACATACCAGGTGCTAGACATGGGCTCCAGCTGACCCGAAGGCAGAAGCACATGATTAGGTGGAAAGACTGACCTATTTCCAGATTACAGACAACTAGCGCAGAGAGATAGAGAATCCCCATTCAAGTACAAGCTTGAGTTGCCATGGAGACTCTGCGGTAAAGGGAGACAGGTGAGAGCACAATGATAGTGAGAGAGAGAACGAGCGAGAGAGAGGAGGAATATATAAGCTACATGTTTTGCATACAATAGTCAAACAAACCAGTAAGAAGTGCTATCCCTCTTCTTCCATGCCTGTCAGAAAACCTGCCGTTATCTCTCCAAAATGACTTACATGGACACAGAACTCCACTTGTGTTCTATTGTTACTAGTATTTTTAGATAAACCTGTCAGGTTTCTCAGGGCTTTCTCTGAATCCCCCAGGTGAAGAATTCAGAGGCAAAGTTGAAATATGCAAATACCTGTCTGTCATTACAGTGAAAGTGTTGCAGACAGAGCGTAGAGATACTTCAGCATAAATCAGATATCAAAGTACCTGCCTTAGCTGTAACTTGGCTCCTTTCTACAAGGTCATTATCATTGTAATTGATTCCTCTGACAAGGTCACTTATACAGTATAAGGGAGCGTTGATGATCGACCTTGGCTGTTCTGCCCCCGTCAGACTGGGTCGTAAGTCCCTCACCCTCCACGGGCCTACACATCACTGGTCAATATCATTCTAATAGACAGAATAGTGTATCTTTAATGGTCTTCTAATTAATTAGGGAATTTTAATTTACTCAGGATATTACTCCTGAATGAACCGGCCAATAGTCTGTCCCAGAATTTTCTGGAACGCTCCTGTCTGACAGCTGCAATAGCTTGTTCATTCATCAGTTCAATTTGGAAAATCAACACTACTATCCCAGGCTCTACTATCCTAAGCTCTTTGTCATTTGCATTCATAAACCATAATTAAACACTACAGTATTATCTAAATAGCCATAAAACCCATATAGATATCTCTTTAAATCCATATAGATCATAATACAAAGTGGAATCCTAATATTCCAGGTGTCACGTTCTGACCTTAGTTCTTTTATTATGTCTTTGTTTCAGTATGGTCAGGGTGTGAGTTGGGTGGGTTGTCTATGTTCGTTTTTCTATAATTTGGGATTTCTGTGTTCGGCTTAGTATGGTTCTCAATCAGAGGCAGCTGTCAATCGTTGTCCCTGATTGAGAATCATACTTAAGTAGCCTGGTTTCACTTTTGAGTTGTGGGTGTTTATGTTCCGTGTTAGTGTCTGTGCCACACGGGACTGTTTCGGTTTGATTTACTTCACGTTTATTGTTTTGTTCAGTGTTCGTTATTCATTAAAAAACATGAACACTTACTACGCTGCGTTTTGGTCCTCTGATCCTTCATACTACTCCTCTCCGTCAGAAGAAAACCCTTACACCAGGGCGCTCTTGAAAAATAGATTTTAATCTCAATGAGCCCTTCCTGGTTAAATAAAGGTAAAAAAATAAATAATTAACTATAAAAAAAAAATCTTATGTACCATACTGTACTGTATATCTGACCCAGGAAGCTAGGGTAGAAATGTATAGAAACATATTATATTCTTATTTACAAAAAAATGGAAACATCCTAAACAAACAGTAAAGGTATCCAACAAGCTTGATGTAATCATTGCGTGCTAGGGATATGGGACCAAACACTAAACATTTGACTACTTTAATACACATATACACTATTTGTCCCAATAGTTTTGGTCCCCTAAAATGGGGGGACTATGTAGAAAAAGTGCTATAGTTTCTAAACAGTTCACCCGATATCGATGAGAATACCCTCAAATTAAAGCTGACAGTCTGCACTTTAACCTCTTTGTCATTATCATTTCAAATCCAAAGTACAGGAGTACAGAGCCAAAACAACAAACATATGTCACTGTTCAAATAGTTTTGGAGCTCACTGTATATTCACACTCTGTTGGGTGCATGGATGTTTTCAGGCTGATTGCATTTTCCACATCCCTGTTATCAGAGATCATTGCCCAATATGGCTGTCGAAATATGGCTTGTTCAGGGCTTATTCCAAAACCTCAGTAAAAAAGAGAATCATCAGCTTTGAGGGCTCTTAAATCTCTGAAGGCTATTACAGGAGAGTGACTCAAAGTTACATATTGATGCGACAAAAGCAGCTAACCTTTGTCAGGGATTATGAATTATTACACTTTTAGAAAAAAGGGTTATTTGGGATTGTATATATAACCTTTAGGTTATTTAGACCTTTTACTAATAAAAGGTTGTATACTGTATATTAACTTATTGAATGCAAAGAATCTTTAGGGTTCTAACCCTTACCCCAGAGTGTAATATGGATTTTAGCCACCAACAGCTAACACAGTCACGTCGAGAGCCGCGGGAAAACAATGTGGCGCGGCAACATTTGCCTCAGTACTTTTCCACACCACTTTCAACGGAGAAGCACTGAACGCGTTTACCAGACAAATTCCTTATTTCACGTCATAGAAAAAAGTTTTTCAATGGAAAATAAAGCAGGTGTTTCTTATTGGACAAGTTAACATAGTACCTATCCCAATTCTAGCCCTTTTGCCTCTGTTTTGTCAGGTGAAAACAACCCTGTGCCTCGGATTTCAAGCAGTAACCCTCACGCTCTCTGCGACAGGTGGATTTACTTGTCAGTCACAGTGGTATCCTAGCTACAGCTTACTCATCAACCACGACTCTCAACAACTATGTTTGGTTGCCCCAGCACCTTGTTGGCTGTTTGACTCTGCACTCTGCACTTGGTTTCTTTCTTTGCTCACCCTCCTCTCCAGTCTGTGGAATCTGACTTTATAGCTATGTTATCTAATGGGAACCTTCCTCTCCTGACTGCCTGGTTTGCCTGCCTCATGAGAAAGCAAACACACATTAATAGGAAGCAAGGTATGTGTTAGTAAAAACAGTAAAAACAGTTTAGTCGTCCTCTAAAACTAATCTAAAATGATCCATTGTATAGCTAGTAAGACCAAACTACTAGTGTTAGCTTTAGCTTGGCCTTGCTAGGTCAGATATACAGTAATTTGAGGAGATGGGAAACTAAATTCTAATCTTATTAACGCCCATTGTGGACATTGCCCATGTGTCGTCAATGGGCCACGTGGTACATTCTGGGTGATTCTGGGACAAGGAGTGAATGGGAGTCAAGTGGGCGCCAGCTCAAAAACCCAACATGAGCATTTGAATTTATTATGGATCCCCATTAGCCAAGGCAGCAGCTACTCTTCTTGGGCTCCAGCAAAATTAAGGTAGTTTTACAATTTTAAAAACATTACAATACATTCATAACAGATTTCATAACTCATTAAGTGTGTGCCCTCAGGCCCCTACTCTACTACCACATATCGACAACACAAAATCCATAGCTGTGTTCGAATACTCATAATAACCACACTAACCGTACTATTTGTGACGTGATTTGTGTATATAGTATGCTTATTGGTCATAGTATAGATATGCCAAAAGTTCCCGGATGTAGTACTAAATTAGCCAAAACACGTAGTATACAAGCAGTGTACACTATTTCTGTGCTTTTAGGGGCCATAATGCAATTCTTCAGAAAATGGGGGTGGCTTCACAACGTTTTCAGATTTGAAGAAAATGGTGGAAAATATGCAGCCGAAGTCTGACGAGAGCTGACACAAATTCATTGCTTTAATTAATTATGACAAATGTTTAAAAAATGCTGAGCAATTTAATAAAGTCATGACTTTTCAAATAAGTTACTGACAATTTGTTAGCTACGCTATCCTTACGAACCGCATAGCATTACATCAGTATGTACCGGTATGTTAGCTAGTTACCTAACGTTAGTTGGATACTAATACATCGAACTTGCCAGGCAGATATTACCTATCTGCTATCTAACCACCTACCCAACGTTTATTGACTTGATTATTCAAATAATTCTTAGAAAAGTGGTAAAGTCGTTGTATGTTTCAATGGACATTGTTAATTCTGACTATCTACTCTGATTTCAGAGCACTCTCATCTGAGTGTGCCAGAGCATAGAATAATTTAGGAATTTACTAACGCTCAACACCCGTTGAATATGGCCGGTGGCCGGTGTCAGTAAACGTTGGCCAAAAAAAGCGTAAATAAATTGTTGCCAGCAGCACAGTTACAGTCACCAACACTCTGGATAACATAAAAACAGCCTAACCAGCTCTACAAGGGCGAGAAAAATGGTCAGAGTGGGGTGTTCTCTCATTTGTGTCTGGATGTTGCTCGCCAGCATTAGCCAGTTAGCTTGGATGCTTGACTGCCGTTGAATGATCGGATCAACCCTGCTCCTCGGCCAGAGCATCTAGTGAGCACTCTGAATGCTCCGAGAGCGGATTTATTAACACCCAGAGCGAGCTTTGGCACTCCAGATTGAATTTACGAACACACCCGAAATCGTAAAATGTCTAACTAGTAATTTGTTATGTTAACAAGCTAGCAAGAGGTTGCATAGTAACAGCATCAACTTCCGGTAGACAGGCGAAGCGCTAGTATGCTCAACTGAAACGATAACGTTAGTTTACAGTATACTGAAATGACAGAATACTATATAGTATGTAGTATATACTCATTAAGTATGTAGTATACAGTATGTTGGTATGGGTATTTGTACTCACATGTATATGTGTGTGTATAGTGCGTATGCTGTGATGTGTTTGTAAGCATGTGTCTGTGCATGTTTGTGTTGCTTCCCCATCCCCTCTGTTCCATAAGGTGTATTTCAATCTGTTTTGTAAATCTAATTTTACTGCTAGCATTAGTTACTTGATGTGGAATAGAGTTCCATGTAGTCATGGCTCTATGTAGTACTGTGCACCTCCCATAGTCTGTCCTGGATTTGGGCACTGTGAAGAGACCTCTGGTGGCATGTCTTGTGGGGTATGCATGGGTGTCTGAGCTGTGTGCCAGTACTGTAGTTCAAACAGACAGCTCAGTGCATTCAACATGTCAATACTTCTCACAAATACAAGTAGTGATGAAGTCAATCTCTCCTCCATTTTGAGCCAGGAGAGATTGACATGCATATTATGAATGTTAGCTCTCTGTGTACATCTAAGGGCCAGCGGTGCTGCGCTGTTCTGAGAAAATTGCAATTTTCCTAAGTTCCTCTTTGTGGCAACTGACCACACGACTAAAAAGTTGTCCAGGTGCGACAAAACTAGGGCCTGTAGGACCTGTCTTGTTGATAGTGCTGTTAAGAAGGAAGAGTGGCGCTTTATTATGGAAAGACTTCTCCCCATCTTAGATAGTGTTGTATCAATATGTTTTGACCATGACAGTTTTACAATCCAGGGTTACTCCAATCAGTTTAGTCTCCTCAACTTGCTCAATTTCCACATTATTCCTTACAATATTTAGTTGAGATGTAGAGTTTAGTGAATGATTTGTCCCAAATACAATGCCTTTAGTTTTTGAAAAATGTAGGACTAACTTATTCCTTGCCATCCATTCTGAAAGAAACTGCAGCTCTTTGTTAACCTTTTCACATGTGAGTTCCAAATAAACTCAGAAAAAAGGAAATGTCCTCTCACTGTCAAGTTCCCAGACATTTCTGGGGGGAATGGGGAATGTCTTCCCTGTAACGCACAGCATTGAGATTGCCTGCAATGACAACAGTCTCAGTCCAATGTGGCTGTTTTTCAGAGTCAGTAGAAAGGCCTCTTTAGTGTCCTAAGTTTTTATAACTGTGACCTTAATTGCCTACTGTCTGTAAGCTGTTAGTGTCTTAACGACCGTTCCACAGGTGCATGTTCATTAATTGTTTATGGTTCATTGAACATGGGAAGCATGGGAAACTTTCACGGAAGCATGGGCAACAGTGTTCAAGCAACAATGCAGATTTAAGAAAAATAAGTGTTAAGTAAAAGATAAATAAGTAAAAAACAAAAAATTAAAGTAACAAATAATTAAAGAGCAGCAGTTAAATAACAACGTACATGTAGGGACTATGCATAGATAATAAATAGAGAGCAGTAGCAGCAGTGTAAAAGGGGGGCGATGTAAATACTCTCTGTAGCCATTTGATTAAGTCTTCAGGAGTCTTATGGCTTGGGGGTAGAAGCTGTTAAGAAGTCGTTTGGACCTAGACTTAGCGCTCTGGTACCGCTTGCCGTGCAGAGAGAACAGTCTATGACTAGGGTGGCTGGAGTCTTTGACTATGTTTAGGGCCTTTGACACCGCCTGGTATAGAGGTCCTAGATGGCAGGAAGCTTGGCCCCAGTGATGTACTGGGCTGTACGCACTACCCTTTGTAGTGCCTTGCGGTCGGATGCCGAGTAGTTGCAAAACCAGGCAGTCATGTAACCACTCGTGATGCTCTTGATGGTGCAGCTCTATAACATTTTGAGGATCTGAGGACCCATGCCAAATCTTTTCAGTCTCCTGTTGGGGAATAGGCTTTGTCGTGCCCTCTTCATGACTGTCTTGGTGTGTTTGGAACATGATAGTTTGTTGGTGATGTTGACACCAAGGAACGTGAAGCTTTCAACCTGCTCCACTACAGCCAAATCGTTGAGAATGAGGGCATGCTCTGTCCTCCTTTTCCTGTAGTCCACAATCATCTCCATTGTCTTGATCAGGTTGAGGGAGATGTTATGATTAACAAGAACAACTTACAAGCAGTTGTTGTCAGAGATCCCCAGTTGGGTTAATGCCAAACTGAGCTAAATTTAGATAGTTTTAAAAGTAATGTAATGAATAAATTGGCTATTGAATCACGAATACTTATGACAAATAATGTGTTATAAATCATTTTGATAGCTACATACTGTTTCAGTCAGCCCACTTAACATCACGTGCATTCCATAGAGGTCAGCAACAAAGGTATTCTAATTGCTTCATGAAACATAGTCCCCTCATCTGACTCAATGAAATACAGAAATAAAGTGACAATTAGCTAATTTTGTCAGGCTGTAGTCTATAGCTTTATTTGCCATATTCAATCAGAAAAATGCACATTTATTTGCAAGCGTTAGCTACCTAGAAAGCTAGCTTGTAAAGTAGTTAATTAAAGTAGCCTAACCCTTTTCCTGTCTAACGTTAGCTTATTCTGTAACAAATATATCTAGCCTACTCTCGCAGAAAAAAATGGTTCCAAAAGGGTTCTTTGGCTGTCCCCATAGGATAACCCTTTTTGGTTACAGGTATAACTCTTTTGGGTTCCATGAAGAACCCTCTGTGTAAAAGGTTCTACATGGAAGCAAAAGGGTTTTACCTGGAACCAAAAAAGGTTCTTCAAAGGGTTCCCCTATGTTGACAGGCGAATAACCCTCTTAGGTACTAGATAGCACCTTTTTTCCCCATCGTGTGATTATGGCTTAATATGTTTGAATTAAATAATACATTTTGCTTACCTTAATAAATTGAAAAATAACAATCTTATTGGTACGATATTTGCACAGTCCTCTTGCGTCTTCATGCCGGAATGGCAATTGATGCCTGGTGGATGAATAGAATTTAACATTTATTTGACCAAAAAGGTTCTATGTAGAAGTCCTTTTTTTATCTAACAGTGTATGCTTTTATTGAACTCGTTATTTCCTTGATCTTCTAGCTAGCATTTAGTTTGCAACAGCAGAGGTTTGTATGAACCCTATTGTTTGCCATTCCGACCCCTGCAACAGTGTTGATAAATACGAATTTGATCTCACCCTAACGGTGTCAGACGAAACAGCTAGCCATTTTTCTGACCAAACAAAATCATGCAGCACCATAATTAATATGGATATAAATGCAAAAAAAGCTAAAACAAATAAAAAGGTTCAAAAGTGGTGCGGCAAAATTTGTACATATATTTCTTAGGACCTGGAGTTTTTCCGGATCTAATGACCTGGTCAGGTAAACTCTGGGTCCTATTTGTAGGCAATGGTCAAATATGATTATTATAGATAACTTCCCTTTTCATTCAACCTTGTTATTATTCATTCTGAATCTGATATCAAAAGAGCCAGAGACAACACCTTCCATGGACAACATATTCTGTAGTTTAGTGAACTACTATAGCAGGGTTGAGCGTTATGCAAAGAACAGTGACAATGTCTTTAAATATTAATTTCACTCCATACACACACACAGACAATGTTAAGCAGTGGACCTTGAAAAATAAAAAAGACAGGTTTCAATGTAGAAAAGTATTTTAATTTTATCTCATAAAATCTATTATTTGTTCCTCTAATTACAGTGCTCTTTTGCAATTATTCATTCTGTAAGATGTATTTAAGGCAGGGATGCATTCATCACTATACACAGTAGACTTCTGTGGCAGCTGGTGGGAAGAGCTATAGGAAGACAGGCTCATTGTAATGTCAAGAATGGAATAAATGGAACAGTATAAAACACAACAAACATATGGAAACCACATGTTTGCCGCTGTTCCAATTATCCCATTCCAGCCATTACAATGAGCCCATCCTCCTATGATGCTTCCCCCCCCCCCCTCCTGGTCTCCATCTGGCCCACCAGATGTTGGTTCCCTGGCACTGAACTGTAGGAACGGATTTCCTGTCAAATTGAAATATTGAATGATTACATCAACTACTTTGAAAAAGTGAATTGAAATGAATATCCCCTTTCCATGAAGTAGAATTAATTTAATGTCACTCATTCTATTGCACTGTATTCCAACTAAGCCTGAATTACCAGTTCATAACTGTAGGTTTCACTATGCACTAGCTAGTTGAAAAAGACAGACACAGTGATTGCTGCTTGTCTCTGTATTTGTGAAAGTTATGACGGTGCTAGAATCCATCAATTCTCTCTTTATGCATTGGCCATCCATATGTTATGGTTGGAGAAATGTGTTCATATTGTCGCGGTAGACGGCTCTGTAGCAGAATTTGTAGTTTTTTTTTTTTTACTTTTAAGACAGTGAAATGTGCACCCCAAACATTTGTGAATAATCACCAGCAGTGGAAATAAAAGAATATGCCAACGAACATTATTGGACTAGCCTTTTCAGAAACTTCAGTGCCCCTTGGCCTTGGGTAGCAGCGGCAGATCGTTTAACATTTTTGATTTTTGCCAAATACATTTATTCAGAGTCTAAATTATTAATGTTAGCATGATTGCATCAACCAAACTAGTTATTGTTAGCTAGCTTGCTAAAGTATCTAACCAGAGATACTTGGAAAGGACGAGATAGGAATCCCAGTGGCAAATACATGGAAAAAAGTACAACACTCCACCTAGCTCAATGTTGACCAATTGCATTCACATTGTCATGCTGCATCACACGGTTGCTAAGCTAATCATCATGCAATCCTTTCAAAAGTCAGGATATGAGTCGAAAAACCTGCCTATTTTCCTCAACAGTACAAAATATCATGATTCAAAGCTATATTACAGAAAACAAATGAATCATCTCACATCTCGGGAAAAAACTTGTAATGTTGTACTTGTTCACGTAATTCGAATCCCTTTCTAGTGAACGCGTGAGATCCAATACCAGTAAGCATTAATGATTAGAAACATTGTTGAAAAATGGAAACCAAGCTATCTCTAGCCAGCTAGTTAGTTTCAATGGAGCCCGCTATGCTTGGAATAGCTAACGGACATTTCCAGCGCAGTAGAAGCTGTGAGTATTTCTTTGGTTTTGGCCGAGTGTGGTTCCCAATCAGAGGCTGCTGTCTTTCGTTGTCTCTGATTGGGAATCATACTTAGGTAGCCTGTTTTCCCACCTATGTTGTGGGATCTTGTTTTTTGTTAGCTCTGTGAAGCCGGCAGAATGTGACGTTCGTTATTCCTTTTGGTTTTCTGTGTATTAAAGATCATGAACACTTACCACGCTGCACCTTGGTCTACTTCTTCAGACGATCGTCACATAGGTAGGGGAATGACTTTTGCTTCCCTCCAGGCATGAGGGGACAAACTTTCTTAAGGGCTTGTAAGTGAGCATTTCACTGTATTCGGCGCATGTGAAAACATTTTTGGGATAATAATTATATGTCTGCATAGCATTTTTGTGTTTATTTTGGCAGATTAACTCATGTTAATTTCTGAAGATTCACTCATGTTTTTGCTCCTTTTTTGTTCTTCTCAGGAACCAGCCAGGCAACAACACATAGGCTACTATACTGTTCCATAAAGGTCCAGCATTCAAACAAAGATTCCTCCCTGGCCACCAGTGCATATTTCCTAACTATGTTTGCATATAATGACAATACATTCTGAAAACTATGCTGGCATTATTTTGTCCATTATTTAATAGTTTAATATATTATATTCATAGAAATATTTATATTTATCAATTGCACCACACAGGCTTATTGTGTGAACCATTTTACGTTCAGTGAAGAAGCACCCCTAGGGTTCTGACCAAAGAACCCCATAAAAGAGTTATATATAGAACTTTTAAGGTTTTCAGATGTGAAGCAAGTGATAGAACCTTTTTGGTTCTATATGGAATCTTTTTTTCTAAGAGTGTATACAAAGATAATGAGCTGGGAGCCATAGACTGTTCCTCGATTCAGACTGATATTTCAGAGAGGATGTGTTGCTCTATTGTGAGGTAGCTTATGCCACGTCACAAAGAGAAAAAGAAGAGAGAGCAAAAAAAAATCTATATTAGATATCCACAACACAATCACTTTGAAAGTGTTTTGTGAAGTCATGAACAAATGTCGATATTAATGGGATATTATTGATCGTTGATTACTTAATTAATAATCCTAGATACTCAGATGTGTCAAACACATTCTTGCTGAGTTAAATATTCATGGTTGTTCCATTTACTAAAGTATCCCCATTTCATGTGTCAAATGAATAATGTAGTATCTGAACTCCCTCTTACCTCTCCCAACTAATAATCCAGTTCATACTTTGTGAGAGTTTGGCTAGATAAAGACATGAAAGAGAAATGTCAAGCTCATCTTTTTCTTTGTGTGCTCTTCATGCCTCTGAGATGGCAAGGTGAATTTTGTCTCCCTGAGTATCCTTGTTTTGTTTGGGCAGTTGCTTTAAAGGCTTGAGTTAAAATGAAACTCAAAGCAATTACCTTTTCTTGAAGTGAAATGAGTACACATGTGGGAATTGACAGCAATTGTAATTACCGTCTGTCTGTCTGTCTGTCTGTCTGTCTGTCTGTCTGTCTGTCTGTCTGTCTGTCTGTCTGTCTGTCTGTCTGTCTGTCTGTCTGTCTGTCTGTCTGTCTGTCTGTCTGTCTGTCTGTCTGTCTGTCTGTCTGTCTGTCTGTCTGTCTGTCTGTCTGTCTGTCTGTCTGTCTGTATTGCCTCTCTTCCCTCCTTCAGGTACCAGATTGTGGGGGCTGGGAGCGACCCGCGACAGGATGCCTTTCTAAATATGCAACCACCCATGTTGATTGAGCGGTCATGGGAGAGCAGGGTGGAGGTGCGCTGCAGTCTTCTGGACCAGGTCCAGGACCATGATATCTCCACTTCGACCAGGAACCTCAGGTGCCCAAGACATCCCAGCCTCTCATCACCTCCTCCATTTCAGACCAGCTCCATCCCCATCATCCCTTCGGTCCAGGGCAACCAGGATGAGGTCTCCTGTTTGCAAACGGCCACCACAGGCTCAGCCACCTGCAGCGCCACGCCCAGTATGGAAGTAGGAGGAGGATGCTCCCTCATCACGCTGCACCACGCCTCCACCTCCTGCACCTCCTCTACAGGGGGCCAGCAGCAGAATGAGATGGCCCTTATCCTGGAGGAGGCCCAGGAGAATCTCAGGGCTCTGGCCAACAGGAAGCAGGAAGAAAGCGGCAGCTTTTCCCCTTCACCGCCCAGAGAGACTGTGTGCTTCCTGACACTCAATGGTGGAGGAGTGAGGGGTGTGAGCCCAAATGGACCTATTGAGACCCAGTTACTGAGCCCTAGAGAACCCCACACAGACTCAACTCAGCCCTGCCAATGAGACTGTCTAAGCCCTAACGTCCTGTCTGGATCTACAGTAAAACCACCCTGGTGTCTTGAAATCCAGACTGCAGAGACTTCTTCATCAGAGGGATGAGATGAAACTCAATAGTGAAAAAATATAATGAAAAAAAACAATGTGCATACTGTATGGAAAAATGAACAGAGGGATGGTCTATGAAGTTATGAAGAGAGCAATTATGTATATGCATTTATTTAATGCTTCTTCTTCGACAAAATAAACCAAATAGTCTGTCATCTCCATGGTGTTTTTAATTGTAAAAAAATATATACAGTTGAAGTCAGAAGTTTACATACACCTTAGCCAAATACATTTAAACTCACTTTTTCACAATTCCTGACATTTAATTCTAGTAACAATTCCCTGTCTTAGGTCAGTTAGGATCACCACTTTATTTTAACAATGTGAAATGTCAGATTAATAGTGGAGAGAATGATTTATTTTAGCTTTTATTTTTTTCATCACATTCCCAGTGGGTCAGAAGTTTGCATACACTCAGTTAGTATTTGGTAACATTGCCTTTAAATGGTTTAACTTGGGTAAAACATTTAGGGTAGCCTTCCACAAGCTTCCCAAAATAAGCTGGGTGAATTTTGGCCCATTCCTCCTGATAGAGCTGGTGTAACTGAGTCAGGTTTGTAGGCCTCCTTGCTCACACACGCATTTTCAGTTCTGCCCACACATTTTCTAGAGGATTGGGGTCAGGGCTTTGTGATGGCCACTCCAATACCTTGACTTTGATGTCCTTAAGCCAGTTTGCCACAACTTTGTAAGTATGGTTGGGATCATTGTCCATTTGGAAGACCCATTTGCCGCCAAGCTTTAACTTCCTGACTGATGTCTTGAGATGTTGCTTCAATATATCCACATACTTTTCCTTCCTCATGAAACCATCTATTTTGTGAAGTAGCAGCAAAGCACCCCCACAATATGATGCTGCCACCCCCATGCTTCACGGTTGGGATGGTGTTCTTCGGCTTGCAAGCCTCCCCCTTTTTCCTCCAAACATAACGATGGTAATTATGGCCAAACAGTTCTATTTTTGTTTCATCAGACCAGAGGACATTTCTCCAAAAGTACGATCGTTGTCCCCATGTGCAGTTGCAAACCATAGTCTGGCTTTTTTTTATGGAGGTTTTGGAGTATTGGCTTCTTCCTTGCTGAGCAGCTTTTCAGGTTAAGTCTATATAGGACTAGTTTTACTGTGGATATTAATACTTTTGTACCTGTTTCCTCCCGCATCTTCACAAGGTCCTTTACTGTTCTAAGATTGATTTGCACTTTTCACAACAAAGTACATCCATCTCTAGGAGACAGAACGCATCTCCTTCCTGAGCGCTATGACGGCTGTGTGGTCCCATGGTGTTCGTACTTGCATTCTATTGTTTGTACAGATGAACGTGGTAACTTCAGGCGTTTGGAAATTGCTCCCAATGATGAACCAGACTTGTAGAGGCTTATTTCTTTTGATTTTGCCATGATGTTAAGCAAAGAGGCACCAAGTTTGAAGGTAGGCCTTGAAATACATCCACAGGTATATCTTCAATTGACTCAAATGATGTCAATTAGCCTATCAGAATTTTCTAAAGCCATAACATTATTTTCTGCAATTGTCCAAGCTGTTTAAAGGCACAGTCAACTTAGTGTATGTAAACTTCTGACCCACTGGAATTGTGATACAGTGAATTATATGTGAAATAATTTGTCTGTAAAAGAATGTTGGAAAGATTGTCCTAACCGACTTGCCAAAACTATAGTTTGTTAACAAGATTAACAAGACATTTGTGGAGTGGTTGAAAAATGAGTTTTAATGACTCCAATCTAAGTGTATGTAAACTTCTGACTTCAACTGTATATATACAGTACCAGTCAAAAGTTTGGACAATGGTTTTTCTAAGTTTTCTTTCAAAGGTTTTTCTATATTTTTATAATTTTCTACATTGTAGAAAAATACTGAATATATCAAAACTGTGAAATAACACATATAGAATCATGTAATAACCATAAAATATATTTTATATTTGAGATTCTTCAAAGTAGACACCCTTTGCCTTGATGACAGCTTTGCACACTCTTGGCATTCTCTCAATCGCCTTCACCTGGGATGCTTTTCCAACAGTCTTGAAGGAGTTCCCACATATGCTGAGCACTTGTTGGCTGTGTTTCCTTCACTCTGCAGTTCAATTCATCCCAAACTATCTCAATTGGGTTGAGGTTGTGTGATTGTGGATTCCAGGTCATCTGATGCATCACTCCGTCACTCTGCTTCTTGGTCAAATCGCCTTTACACAGCGTGGAGGTGTGTTGGGTCATTGTCCTGTTGAAAAACAATTGAGAGTCCCACCAAGCGCAAACCAGATGGGATGACGTATCGCTACAGAATGCTGTGTTAGCCATGCTGGTTAAGTGTGCCTTAAATTCTAAATAAATCACAGACCTTGTCACCAGCAAAGCACCCCCACACCATCCCACCTCCTTCTCCATGCTTCGTGGTGGGAATCACACATGTGGAGACATCCGTTCACCTACTCTGCGTCTCACAAAGACACAGCGGTTTGAACCAAAAATCTCAAATTTGGACTCATCAGACCAAATAACAGATTTCCACCGGTCTGATATCCATTGTTCGTGTTTCTAGGCCAAAGCAAGTCTCTTATTATTATTGGTGTCCTTTAGTAGTGGTTTCTTTGTAGCAATTCAACAATGAAGGCCTGATTCACACATTCTCCTCTGAACAGTTGATGTTGAGATGTGTCTGTTACTTGAACTCTGTGAAGCATTTATTTTGGCTGCAATTTATGAGGCTGTTAACTCTAATGAACTTATCCTCTGCAGCAGACGTATCTCTGGATCTTCCTTTCCTGTGGCGATCATCATGAGAGCCAGCTCCATCATAGCGCTTGATGGTTTGTGCGACTGCACTTGAAGAAAATGTCTGCATTGACTGACATTCTTAATAATGATGGACTATCGTTCCTCTTTGTTTATCTCAGCTGTTCTTGACATAATATGGACTTGGTCTTTTACCAAATAGGGCTATCTTCTGTATACCACCCCTACCTTGTCACAACAGAACTGATTGGCTCAAACTCATTAAGAAGGAAAGACATTCCACAAATTAACTTTTAACAAGGTTAAGGGAATGAGTTGAGGGAATGCCAAGAGTGTACAAAGCTGTCATCAAGACAAACGGTGGCTACTTTGAAGAATCTCAAGTATAAAATATATTGTTTAACACTTTTTTGGTTACTACATGATTCCATATGTGTTATTTCATAGTGTTGATGTCTTCACTATTATTCCACAATGCAGAAAATAGTCAAAATAAAGAAAAACCCTTGAATGAGTAGGTGCTCTAAGACTTCTGACTGGTAGTGTATATATATATATATATATATATATATGGTTACAAATATATGGAAATTAAAAGGTGACCAAGTTCAGTTGAGGAATACAGGAATGATGTACCTTTTTCCTTTTTTTGTAAGAATTCCTCCACATTTTACAGGCTTTGAGCAAGGTTGTATGTACCCCATGCAGCCTTACCCCTCCATTTTGCCACCTGTTGTGAACCGAAGATGCTGATAAACATGGCTGCCAGAGCAACAGTGTCTACTCTAAAACAAACTCTCAACTACCATGGTGAGTCTACCTAGCTAAGGATTATAACAGTCCTCCTTTGCCTTGGATATACCACAACAGTACGATGAGGAACCATTGCAGACTGATATAAAGAGACTTTTGCAGATAACCTACTCCAGGTGTACCCAGTGTTAATAAGACAAACCTGATAGTAACACGGTTGGATAGTTTGGTGTCTTATTCCTTTTTTGTATGTGAGTGGATTTCCGTCTCTGCTGACCACGTCGTATGTTTAGCATGGGTGTTATTTCCTCTGTTTAACCCCACACAACCCTGAGTACACACACAAACACATTCCCTCAACACACAACAACATGCACCAGTGTGTTGGGGGTACACAGCGATGGAGGGACGGACCAAGGACAACACGCCAGAGGAAGTGGAGGAATTTCTGTGTTTTCTTTTCATATTGTTCGTGATGAACAATCAGTTGCTTTCTGGGGGTAAGGGAAGACTGGAGAGGGGTGTTAATGAAAAATGTTTCTGTGCTACCTATGGATTGCGGACATCAATTCAATTTTTTTCATTTACAATCAAATGTTAAAAAAAGAATAATGATGGAGATTCTGTAGCTGTTGATTGTTTGATTGTTTTCAATGGTTCTACCCCCCCCCCTGCCCTCCCAAACCCATGAAATTGTGCATGCAGATACTATTTGTTTTCAGATTAACACCAATATCTTGTAGGGAGTTGCTGATCTAGCTCAAGATGCCTGGAATTTCACATTCAAATCAAATAGGCCCTTATCAGAGAGGTTTTTAAGCAGGCCATAGTTGTCCAGGGCTTTGGTAGATGCAGGGTAGGGTTTCATACAGCCAACAACCCTTACAGAAGTTTTTTAAATGTTATTTTAAAGTTACATTATTGCTAGTGATCTCCCGAAATGAGGTCAAGCGAGACATAGCAGTAACAATAACCATTGGAGGTTTACAGATAAAAGTGAGTGATTTATGTGTAGGGCATATCCATTTGATGTTTAACAAACTGAACGTAAATCATGCTGCATATGATGTACTTCAAGCATTGACAACCAACAGTCCCATTTTGGTCATCAGACATCAAGTGGAAATGTGCCATTATCTGTAAACCTCTAAAGCTTATTACTTTACCTGCAACCATTTGCAATCCATTTTCAATGGTGGGTATTGAAATCATACATGCTCTAATGTACATCCACCCTGCTGAATGGGTTTTCATGAAATCATGAAAACTAATTTTAAGTCTGGCATCTCTCGTTTCCACTCTGAACATCTGAACACTACATTACATGTGCCAATAATTGAACACTTGACTGCTACACTCCACTTATTTCCGTTAACTTTAAATAAAAAGGGCCAGCCATATGACCGCCTATCTTGAAATTATTTAAAAAAAACTCATGGCCCTTTTCTGCAAATGATTCAAGACTAGGGTGAACACATCAGGCTTTCTATATTAGAGTTCCTCACTTTTGAAATTTCTCAAGACATTTGTATGTCTGTGAATCTATGTGTATGCTTATGCATTTCTGGGTGTGTGTGTTTTTTTCCTTCTTCTGGTATGTGTGTGTAAGTCTGTGTGTGTGCGTGCGCGCGTGCATGGGTTTGTGTATGCATGACTCCTTGCATGCATTTGGTTATATGAGTTAAAACAGTGTATACGTGGGCTCATAGTGTATGTTTAAGTAGTGGACAGACAGCAGTAGAGGGGTTAGGTGTTGATGGCATGGTTAGACCATACAGGCCAAACATATAAGAGTCTAGCTTGATCCACAAAGACCTCTGACTGCCAGGGAAAGCAACCCCATCATTGCGTGGCTGTGTGAACTGCATGCCTACCAGAGACTGGGAAGCCAAGTACACTGTCTACTATCCCCACAAATCGCTGGAGCAGTTTACAGCCAATGCCAGTGATGCAGAGCCTTTTATCCCATACCCTGATAAATGTGGGGGTGTAATCTGAGATTTTGTGAGAGTTTTCTGTGAAAATATACCTTATCAGGTTTGTTCTTCTGAGACAAAGGTGCAATCTCACAGCAGGAAAATTATTGATCATTGCTAATTTCCATTTCAAAAGGCCTGTGTTTCATACTCTAAAGTTTGTTCAGTGCTGTGCAGTGAGGCATATAGAAAAATGAATCCTTTGTGAAGATTCTGAGCCAGTGGATGGGTAAACCTTTGTGTAAAGCTGATCTGCCTTCAAAAAAAGACTGACGGAGAAAAGAAAGAAACAATCCACTATGGCTGTACTTTTACCTATTGAGTGTGTGTTTGCATCTCATTTGATAATGCCTGTGTGCATGAGTCTGTGTACTGTATGTGTGTGTGCGTGTGTGCGTGAATGTGTGAGTGAGTGTGAAATGCATTAGTAATGTTCGTCAGGCTCAGTGTACCAATGTATGCATTACTGGTGCTGGAACTCATCTTCAGTCACAGGATGTTCTGATTACTCAAGTATTCATTCAAAAATATCTAGGTCACATATTGAATTGACTGTTGCACTCAAATATTAAGGTTTAGAGGTGATCAAATAGTAAAAGTGTTACAATAACCCATCAACAAAACTATTACATACATTCTATGAAAATAATCAGGGCAGAGCTAGATTTGAGATAAGCATGGGATTATAGCTAGATGGATTTCTAATGTAAAATGTCAGACCAGGTTTGATAACCTTGGTTTCAGCCAAGTGTCCCTAAAATAATATTATAGTAATTGAACCGACAGCCTTTTCATAGTTCTAAGTATGTGACAAGTGGTTGTTACATAGTTGTTATACAATGATTACATACAATTGACATGCAGTTACATGATGATTTAGCATCCGGACATAAAGTGTGAACTAAGGTTGTTTTGACCCACTGTTGCCTCAATGTCATTCTATGACAGGCTGGGCAGACAACTATATGGATTAGGCTATATTTACATTATCCTTTAGCTTCATATCATGTCACTGCAAATGGTCATGTTTGAAATAAGAATGGGTCTAAAATGGGTCTTGAAATCCACGTTTTTAACTCGAGAGATGTTCCATGCGCTTGTGTTTGTTAACTTATAGAGTTTTCCTAAATGATCCTGGCTAATTTAAAACATATTCCAGTTGTGATATGAAAAACAGTCATATTTTTGTTCATGGTAGTGAAAAACCTTATTTCAGTGATACCCCTAAAAAAATGATATAATGGATTTTTTGTTTTAGTTTTTTGTTTATCTTTTTATTATTTTTTTCAATAAAATTGAGTCTTCAGTGTTGCACGCCTTATTTATTTCAGTGCATCCAAAGAAAATGAATATAATGTGTGTCTTTTGCAGTGTTTGGAAAATTCAGCAAATTATAGAATGACCTGCCATGCTTTGTGCTTGATCCAAAATAACAATCAGCTACAGAAAGTCTTAAAGCTCATCATTCATCATCATTTTCATGCATGTGCTTGAGAATTCATGAAATCTAATAAAGTTAAATAAATCACAGCTCAGGGATCCATAGAATATAAAGAATCGTCATAATATCTGAAGATTCCTGGTGAGGTCAACCTGGAGTTGGGAGAGTGTGGGGGAGGACGTGGGTGGATGCAGGAACTCACAGGAGACTAGTTAATGGCTATGAGAGAGAGAGAGAGAGAGAGAGATAGGGGGAGAGATGCAGAAGGATTTACTCAGACATAGAGGTACATTACAGGCTAATCAAACCTAGGCTTACCTATAGTCTGCATTCAAAAGTTAATAACATACTCATACTATGCTATTTTCTGTTAAATGAAAGCAAATCTATTTAGTGGTCATGATTGAATAGGATAAGAAAACAACCAAACACATGGCCATTATATGTGTGTGCATGCGTGCCTCACGGATAAATCATCACTGGATTATGTGATCATTTTATTTTCTGTTTGTGGATCACTGATACACGGTTGATCCCAATCTAAGTACAATAGGAACACACAAAGGTTAAAACCAGTTAAATGTAACTAAATCTACTCTAAAAATGTAATTCACGTAATGTCCAAAGGTAATTATCATGAAAGGGTCATAAACAAAAACGACACTGAAAAAAATAGAAACACAACATGCAACAATTTCAAATATTTTACTGAGTTACAGTTCACATATCTCCAGCGTGCCAGTGGCCATCGAAGGTGAGAAGTTGCCCACTGAAGTCAGCTACAATGCCAAACTGCAGTCAGGTCAAGACCCTGGTGAGGACGACAAGCACGCAGATGAGCTTGCTTCCCGTAGACGATCTCTGACAGTTTGTGTTGAAAATCTGCAAACCCACAGTCTCATCAGCTGACCGGATGGCTGGTCTCAGACGATCCCGCAGGTGAATAAGCCGGAAGTGGAGGTCCTGGCCTGGCCTGTCGTGCTTACACGTGGTCTGTGGTTGTGAGGTCATTTGGATACTGCCAAATTCTCTAAAATTAAGTTGGAGGCGGCTTTTGGTAGAGAAATGAACATAAAATTCTCTGGCAACAGCTCTGGTGGACATTCCTGCAGTCAGCATATCAATTGCACGCTCCCTAAAAACTCGAGAAATCTGTGCCATTGTGTTGTGTGACAAAAATGTACATTTTAGAGTGTCCTTTAATTTTCCCCAGCACAAGATGCACCTGTGTAATAATCATAATGTTTAATCAGCTTCTTGATATGCCACACCAGTCAGGTGGCTGGATTATTTTGACAAAGGAGAAATGCTAACTAACAGTGATGTATTCAAATAATAGTTTTGTGCAAATGGAATCTGGGATCTTTCATTTCAGCTCATGAAACATGGAACCAACAATTTACATGTTGTGTTTATGTTTTTGTTCAGTATAGTTTCATTTTATTTCACCTTTATTTAAGCAGGTAGGCCAGTTGAGAACAAGTTCTCACTTACAACTGCATGGTAAGTTGCTGTGGGGGGTGCAGAGCTGTTGGTAGGGGTAGCCAGGTGGAAAGCATTGCCAGCCGTAGAAAAATGCTTTTTGAAATTCTCGATTATCATGGATTTATTGGTGGTGACAGAGTTTCCTAGCCTCCGTGCAGTGGGCAGCTGGGACCTCTCCATGGACTTTACAGTGTCCCAAAACCTAATGGAATTACTGCTACAGGATTCAAATTTCTGTTTGAAAAAGCTAGCCTTAGCTTTCCCAACTGAGTGTGTATATTGGTTCCAGACTTCCCTGAAAAGTTGCATATCGCGGGGGCTATTCGATGCAAATGCAGTACGCCACAGGATGTTTTTGTGCTGGTCAGGGGCAGTCAAGTCTGGAGTGAACCAAGGGCTATATCTGTTCTTAGTTCTACATTTTTTGAATGGGGCATGCTTATTTAAGATGGTGAGGAAAGCACTTTTAAAGAACAAGGCATCAATAAAGGCATCCTCTACTGACGGGATGAGGTCAATATCCTTCCAGGATACCCGGGCCAGGTCGATTAGAAAGGCCTGCTCGCTGAAGTGTTTTAGGGAGCGTTTGACAGTGATGGGGGTGGTCGTTTGACCGCGGGACCATTACGGACGCAAACATTGAGGCAGTGATCACTGATATCCTGGTTGAAGACAGCAGAGAAGTATTTAGAGGGCAAGTTGGTCAGGATGATATCTATAAGGGTGCCCATGTTTACGTATTTAGGGTTATACCTGGTAGGTTCCTTGATAATTTGTGTGAGATTGAGGGCATCTAGCTTAGATTGTAGGACTGCCGGGTTGCTAAACATATCCCACTTTAGGTCACCTAACAGTACGAACTCTGAAGATAGATGGGGGGCAATCAATTCACATATGGTGTCCAGGGCACCGCTGGGGGCTGAGGGGGGTCTATAACAAGCGGCAACAGTGAGAGACTTATTTCTGGAAAGGTGGATTCTTAAAAGTAGAAGCTCGAACTGGGCACAGACCTGGATAGTATGACAGAACTCTGCAGTAGATTGCAACTCCTCCCCCTTTGGTAGTTCTATCTTGACCGAAAATGTTGTAGCTGGGGATGGAAATTTCAGAATTGTTGTTGGCCTTCCTATGCCAGGATTCAGACACAGCTAGGACATCAGGGTTGGCTGAGTGTGCTAAAGCAGTGAATAAAACACATTTAGGGAGGAGGCTTCTGATGTTAACATGCATGAAAACCAAGGCTTTTACGGTTACAGTCAACAAATGAGAGCGCCTGGGGAATAGGTGTGATGCTGGGGGCTACAGGGCCTGGGTTAACCTCTACATCACCAGAGGAACAGAGGAGGAGAAGGATAAGGGTACGGCTAAAGGCTATAAGAACTGGTCATCTAGTCCGTTGGGAACAGAAAATAAAAGGTTGCAGATTTCTGGGCGTGGTAGAATTGATTCAGGTCATAATGTACAGACAAGGGTATGGTAGGATGTGAGTACAGTGGGGTTAAACCTGGGCATTGAGTGATGATGAGAGACCTTGCATCTCTGGAGACACCAGCTAAGCCAGGTGAGGTCTCCCCATGTGTGGGTGTGTGGCAAAGAGCTATCTAAGGCATGCTTAGCTGGACTAGGGGCTCTACAGTGAAATAAAACAGCAGAAGACAAGGCATATTGACATTAGAGTGTCGTGGAAATTTCCTTAATTACCAACTGATGAGAGAGCAAATCACACACGAGTCAGAGTTATGCTTAATGCTTCACCTTTAATAATAATTAAGCTTTTGCAATAGCATTTTGACTTTCAACAGTTCAGTATCTCTAATGAAAAGTTGAGAGTGCCTTACACAATGGCAAATGGGATCCTTTATAGCAAAGATCCACCCCCTCCTAGACGACATGACAAAACACAGGTCTTTGGAACTTACACAAAGAAAAAACCTTACTTCAGAGAGAATATCCCCTAGTCAGACAGAGTGGGCTATAAATTATCCTTCAGTTTGGTCTCCTAAACAAAGCTCTTATCTCGTCCTTGGTACAAAATGGTACCAAGACATTACCCCCACCCTATGATATATATCAAATTGTCATTTAGATAGAACCAATTCTAAATACAACCAATCAGAGGACAAACTCACGGAGAGGAGAGTGACCCTATAGGTCAACAAAGAGGGAGCATAGAATGATTCCAGACACTGTCACCCTCCTTTCCCCGATGAGAAAATTAGGGAGTCACTGGCACACAGAAAAGATATGTTTACACATGATGACCCCTTGACCTCTCCCCTCTCTGCGGCCCATGCAACTTAGTCCTGACATAGAACAGATAACTGCCAATGGACACCACTATAGTACAACAAAATACATTCTTATGAGAAATAACTCATAAGCATATCATGAAAATAAAACATCTTATCTATGTTACCCAACTAATTCTGATCATTCCACAACAAGAGAAAGGCATGTGTAGCCGAGTGATCATAGGGTCCAATGAGCAGCAACAGGGAGTCAGGCAGCCATTCGGTAGTCACTACTATGCTAGGCGAGCGGGAGGCACAACGTTCAGAAAGCTAGCTGGCCGGGGATAGCAGATGGGTCACCGGCTACATCACAATGGAAAGGCCTGTTGAAACCACATTGGATGATTACGTCGGCAGACCAGTCATAATGGATTGGCTCCGTGTCGGCAATAAAGGGTCCAAGCCAATTGGCAAAAGAGGTATTGTAGCCCACAAATTAGCGGGTATACCTTTTTAGGGAGATGGGCCTAGCTGGAGGCTAGCTCAAGGCTAACTGGTGCTTGCTTCGGGACAGAGGCATTAGCCAGCAGTAGCCACTCGGTTGTAGCTAGCTGGCTGCAATGAGCCGGTGTAATGGCCCAGAGCTTGCAACAGGAATCTGGTGATGTGGTGGAGAAAAGCAGTCCGGTATGCTCTGGCTTGATATCGCGCTGTGCAGACTGGCAGGTATTGGCCGAGCTAAAGCTGGCTGGTGTCCAAGCTTAAGGTTAAGATAGCTAGCCGTGGCTAACAGTGACTACTAGCTAGTGACTAGTTAGCTGGTTAGCTTCTGATGGAGGTTCCAGTTATAAGGTATAAAAGAAGCAGATCCGTACCACATTGGGTGAGGCAGGTTGCAGAAAAGTATATTTAGATTGTTGGTGGAAAGTGAGATTAAAATGTTTTGAAAAAAATACTGGATACTCCAAGAAAGGTTAAAATCTCACCTTTCTGGTAAAAATAGTTACACATATCTGAGGTGTAGTCAATTGTGAAGACACAAGCTTCAAGTACACAGTACAAATATGACATTTTTTAATGTACAGTATTTCCTATTTAGCAAAACTGTATGAATAAGAATTTAAATTACTTATATGCTTTATTAATATAGTACAATCAAAAGTATACAATTACTAACTATAAGATTTCAAATTCTTTATAACTTGAAAATACATATTTGTATGTTTAATGTTAGAGAAAATATGCATATTTTCTAAAGGTCTCTCTTGATCAAAACATCTGCCCCCACCACTGTGAATGTCAAACAGAGCTCCTGAACTCTTTAGTAACTCACCTTTCAGTTTATATTAACCTTGTCCATTCATGACAAAGAGAAAGTGTTTTTAGTTTAAAATCTATAAAAATCTATCAATTATTTTAGATTACTTTTATAAAGTTAGCTTTAAATCCAGCTAAGAATGTGCTAGATTGACGAAACCACTCTCTCCTATATGGGATTATACTGATGACAGAACTACGCAAGTTAGTATTTTGAATTTCGTGGTCACACATTGAGATTCGTGGTTGCAAGTACGATTCGTAAATTAGTTATTGCATTTTGCAAGCTTGTATCATGATGTGTTAAAGATTTAACAACGGTCGCAAACTTGTAACTTTACATTTGAATCCATTCAATAAGACTTGCAAGCATCATTTATTTTCAAAATTATTGCAAATACATTTACAAGTATGACTATTCTGTTGTGAATCAAAAATACACTTGCAGATTTTAAATCTGCACATGCTCGGAGATCTGTCACTGTTGTCACATTACCAAGATATTCGTAAGCTTGTAAAAAGTTTTGTACATTTGTAGAAAGAGATTTGCAACGAGAACATTTGATTTGAGCAGCTCTGGGAGTAGGACCTTTTATTCCTGACCAATCAATTCCCCTTTCCAAAACCGCAGAGCACTGCCATATGGGTTTTTCAAAGTCACAATAGTCGCAGTCAGCAAGATGGTGGACAAAACAGAGCAGTGTAGAGCACCTCAAGATAAACATGTAATACTCAATATCAGTAAGTTAGTCTAAATATTAGCACTTCACAAACTGGTGGGTAATAACCTTAAATCTGGATAACAACACAAAACAAATCATAAGGCTAGAGAAATGTATCGACAAATATTATGAAAACAAGCAACACCCAAACATAATGGAGAACCAATCCCGAAAAGAAAACACGACTCTTCAACGGACACAGACGATTTAAGCTTTTCACCACCCGGAATGGTAAGGCTGGAGACCGATCTGTTGAAATTGATCATGACAAACTAGGCATACTCAAATTAGTCAGTGAGGATATAAAGGAGTTGATGGCAAGCCTCAAGATGAGCGATGAAAAAGCTGCGACATTGAAGAAAGAAACAAACAAGCTAAAAGGGACAGTCAATCAGATTGAAACCGATGTTAATGAAATTAAAAAGGAGAACATCTTTCTGAGAGAAGCCTTACTTGACATACAGACTAGATCCACGGAGAGAAAATCTGGTACTTACTGGTATCCAAGAGAAAGAAGAACTTCATGAGCGTGTAGTTAGAGGGTTCCTCATTACAGAGCTTCAGATCCCACGCGAAGCTGTCGGAAAAATCCAACTCTAACGTTTGCACCGTTTTTGACAGAGATATGAGCGCCCAATCGTTGCCAAATTTGCTTTCTTTAAAGATAAAATAATGGTTAAAAGCCTGGGTAAAATACTTGCAGGCATGAAAATAAGCATGAATGATCAATTCCCAAAGGAAATTGCAGAACGACACAAAGTGTTGTATCCAATTTTCAAGGAAAATAGATTAAAAGTGAAACGTGTAGCTCTCGTAGTTGATAAACCTTATATTGATAGCCAAATTTTCCAAGACACAAAAACTACTCCATGGTTATTCTAAATATTAGAAAGTTACCATAGAGGAGTCAAATAATGGAACATACAATACTTGCCATGATATGGATTGTAATAAAACAATATAGAGAGAAAAGTTATAAAATACAACAATTGTTAAAGAAATAAACCACAACTACGCTATACCATTCTAGATTGGGAATGTTGGAAAATCATTTGTTTTAGACTTTCCATTTTTAGTATTTCATAAATTGATAAGACAGCAGTAGAGAAAAGGATAATTAGCTAAATAATACATCTTCAAATACAAGGAACTGGAACACAAAAGTACTCAACATGGTATAGATAAAACACAGAGGACATAGAAGGCACAATATGTGGGTATGTGTGAATGTATTGTGATGGAAGGTTGGGTGTGTGTTTTTGTTTTTCGAAAAGTGTTTAAGTGAATGAAAAACGATAGGGGCTGCAAATCCCAGAGTCCATGTGTGTTTCTGAGCAGGGGTTGTGAGAGAGAGCTTTCGATTTTGTGCAGATATGGGATATACATTTTTTAATAAATTATGAATATAGTTTATTTATTTACTGTCCTATCATGATGGAATGGTCCCCGACCCTATTCTCTTTAGACACTCACCTGAGCAACCCAAACACTAAGGAGAAGTCCTTAAATGTTTTATGGGCTTACTGTAAGTAGCCTATACACAGCCAAATCAGAAAGATGAATGTGTTCGGAGACGTACTAAAGCAGCAACGCCCCCTCAAGATTACGAGCCTGCCTGGCAGGGTTGGTTCTACAAAACCAAAGCCCCCTGAGGGGTGAGCATAATACACAAGTAAATTCTCAAAGCTGCTAATGTGAACCTTGACGACCTTGTACCCAGCCGGTGGGGATTCCGGTGGGGTGCCCCCACCCAGGCAGTAATGGCAACACTAGCTGCAGTATCCCATGGGGAGGGGTCACACATTCAGAGAGGGTGCACATTAGTGTGGCCCTGGTGGCACAAAATCATCAAAGGTCTGACTGCACATAGATGCTTGGGTATATGGTCACAACATGTGACCAGCGTGTGGGTGTTTCAGGGGAAGGGGGTGTATCTGATCTCCATCACCTAGTACTTGACAATGGTTAAATCAAATCTCCCCATGTTTGCCCATTTTAAATTTTGCATGCTTTCTCATACAGCTGCAACTGTAAGCATTCATTAATCAAGTCCTTTCTTGAGTTGAGCTCTGGGATGGAATGACTGTTGAGCATCTAAGTTTATGGTTGTTTGCGGGGGAAAGGGGTTGAGTGTGTATGACTGTGTGTGTACATATCCTACAATTGTTGCTGTGGTAGCTGGTTAAGTGTGCCTTGAATTCTAAATAAATCACAGACATTGTCACCAGCAAAGCACCCCCACACCATAACACCTCCTCCATGCTTTACGGTGGGAAATGTGGAGATTGTCCATTCATCTCAAATTTGTACTCATCAGACCAAAGGACAAATTTCCACCAGTCTAATGTCCATTGCTCATGTTTCTTGGCCAAAGCAAGTCTCTTCTTATTATTGATGTCCTTTAGTTGTGGTTTCTTTGCGGAAATTCGACCATGAAGGCCTGATTCACACAGTGATAATGAACTTATCCTCTGCAGCAGAGGTAACTCTGGGTCTTCCATTCCTGTGGCGGCCCTCATGAGAGCCAGTTTCATCATAGTGCTTGATGTTTTTTAAAAGTGCACTGAAGAAAATATCAAAGTTCATTTGTCTTTGCTTATTTGAGCTGTTCTTGCCGTAATATGGTCTTGGTCTTTTACCAAATAGGTCTATCTTCTGTTTACCCCCCCACCTTGTCACAACAACTGATTGGCTCAAACTCATTAAGGAAAGACATTTCACAAAATAACTTAACAAGGCACACCTGTTATTTGAAATGCATTCCAGTTGACTACCTCATGAAGCTGGTTGAGGGAATGCCAAGAGTGTGCAAAGCTGTCATCAAAGCGAAGGGTGGTTACTTTGAAGAATCTCAAACATAAATCATATTTTCATTTGTTTAAAACTTTTTTGGTTACTACAGGATTCCATATTTGTTATTTCATAGTTTTGATGTCTTCACTATTATTCTACAATGTAGAAAATAGTAAAAATAAAGAAAAACCCTTAAATGAGTAGGTGTTCTAAAACTTTTAACCGGTAGTGTATATACTTGGTAATAGCTATATATAATACAAATCGAGGTGAGGGCGATGGAAATGCTTTTGGTGGCTCATCTGCTTCGGTTCTGTGGGTGGCACTGTATGCTCTTTTTGAAGGATATGTCCCGGTCTCTCGGTGGCCCTGGGATCTGGGGGGACGGGCGTGGTCTGCCGGTCACTGGGATAACAACTAAACTTGGGATGGGGAGGGGTTTTAGCAGGTAGAATAGTGGGGAACAACTGGAAGTTTACTTAGTAGCAACGTAAATATCATGGTATTTTTATTCTTATTTCATTTCATCTTTATTTAACCAGGTAGGCTAGTTGAGAACAAGTTCTCATTTACAACTGCAACCTGGCCAAGATTTAGCACAGCAGTGCGACACAAACAACAACACAGAGTTACACATGGAATAAACAAGCGTACAGTCAATAACACAATAGAAACAAAGTAGATATACAGTTTGTGCAAATAGGAGGTAAGACAATAAATAGGCCATATTAGCAAGTAATTACAATTTAGCAAAATTAACACTGGAGTGATTGATGTGCAGATGATGGTGTGCAAAAGAGCAGAAAAGTACATAAAAACAACATGGGGATGAGGTAGGTAGATTGGGATGGGCTATTTACAGATGGACTATGTACAGCTGCAGCGATCGGTTAGCTGCTTGAATAGCTGATGTTTAAAGTTAGTGAGGGAAATATAAGTCTCCAGCTTCAGCGATTTTTGCAATTCGTTCCAGTCAATGGCTGTGGAGGGGTTGGCTTTGGGGATGACCATTGAGATATACCTGCTGGAGCGTGTGCTACGGGTGAGTGTTGTTATCGTGACCAGTGAGCTGAGATAAGGCGGAACTTTACCTAGCAAAGACTTATAGATGACCTGGAGCTACGAATATGTAGCGAGGGCCAGCAGATTAGAGCATACAGGTCACAGTCGTGGGTGGTATATGGGGCTTTGGTAACAAAAGGGATGGCACTGTGATAGACTGCATCCAGTTTGCTGAATAGAGTGTTGGAGGCTATTTTGTAAATGACATTGCCGAAGTCAAGGATCGGTAGGATAGTCAGTTTTACTAGAATATGTTTGGCGACGTGAGTGAAGGAGGATTTGTTGTGGAATAGAATGCCGATTCTAGATTTAATTTTGGTTTGGAGATGTTTAATTGGAGTCTGGAAGGAGAGTTTACAGTCTAACCAGACACCTAGGTATTTGAATTTGTCCACATATTCTATGTCAGAAACGTCCAGAGTAGTGATGCTAGTCGGGCGGGCGGGTGCGGGCAGCAAATGGTTGAAAAGCATGCATTTAGTTTTACTAGCGTTTAAGAGCAGTTGGAGGCCACGGAAGGAGTGTTGTATGGCATTGAAGCTTGTTTGGAGGTTTGTTAACACATTGTCCAAAGAAAGGCCAGATGTATACAGAATGGTGTCATCTGCATAGAGGTAGATCAGGGAATCACCCGCTGCAAGAGCGACATTGTTGATATATACAGAGAAAAGAGTCGGCCCGAGAATTGAACCCTGTGGTACGCCCAAAGAGACTGCCAGAGGTCCAGACAACAGGCCCTCTGATTTGACACACTGAACTCTTTCTGAGAAGTAGTTGGTGAACCAGGCGAGGCAGTTATTTTAGAAACCAAGGCTGTTGAGTCTGCCGATAGGAATTTCGGTGATTGACAGAGTCAAAAGCCTTGGCCAGGTCGATGAAGACGGCTGCACAGTACAATCTTTAATCGATGGCGGTTGTGATATCGTTTTGTACCTTGAGCGTGGCTGAGGTGCACCCTTGACCAGCTCGGAAACCGGATTGCACAGCGGAGAAGGTACTGTGTGATTCGAAATGGTCAGTGATCTGTTTATTAACTTGGCTTTTGAAGACTTTAGAAAGGCAGGGCAGGATGGATATAGGTCTATAACAGTTTGGGTCTAGAGTGTCACCGCCTTTGAATAGGGGGATGACCGCGGCAGCTTTCCAATCTTTAGGGTTCTCGGACGATACGAAAGAGAGGTTGAAGAGACTGGTAATAGGGGTTGCAACAATGGCTCTTTAAAAAGAGAGGGTCCAGATTGTCTAGCCCAGCTGATTTGTATGGGTCCAGCTATTTCAGAACATCTGCTCTCTGGATTTGGGTGAAGTAGAAGCTGGGGAGGCTTGGACAATTAGCTGCGGGGGGTGAGAGATAGATTAAAAACCAATACTACTGCTCTCAGATCAGTGGTAGCCATCAGAAGAGACAGGGGTTTTAATCAATAACACATTTTTTTAAAATTAACAATACAACCTGTGGTCTTCAAATAACCTCTATTATTGTGAGAGTATGATAGGAATTTGCCGGATTTGTCCCAAGCAATGACATCCATACATTTAACTAATTGCATTTAGCACATAATCCACCATTAGTTAAGTGTATAATTTGATCACTCTGTTGCAGGAGAACTTTCCTGCAATGCAGGAAATTTAAAATGTGTAGTATGATGTTTAAAAAGGCTTCTGACATTTCCACTTTTAAATTTGAATCTTGATTTTCCCTTATGAAAAATGGATCAACCCCCACAAAATGCTGAGAAGTATTTCTGTCTGTAATAAAGCCCTTTTTTGGGGAAAAATTAATTCTGATTGGCTGGGACTTTCTCCCCACTGGGTGGGTTTGGTTGCCAAATGGGTGGGCCTATGCCCTCCAAGTCCCACCCATGGCTGCACGCCTGCCCAGTCATGTGATATCCATAGATTCAGGCTTAATGAATTATTTAAATTGACTGATTTCCTTATATGAACTGTACCTCAATACAACACGTAATTCAGTCCCATAAGACACTCTTACCCTAACCCTAACCTTAACCCCAAAACATAACTTTAACCCTAACCCTAATGTCACAGCTTCTATAAGTAGTGGGTGGACGGTCACGCCACACACACAAGGGCGCGTAAAGACCCAGTTAAAACAAACAGGACGAAACTGATCGGAAAAATGAATACCACAAAATAATCAGACACCATAAACAGAAAAACAAGGGTTTAAATAGCCCACAACCAAAACATAAACACGAAACAGGTGCAACTAATCAGACACAACTAAGAGGCACAATCTTCGGCGGGATTCGTGACAGTACCCCCCCCTGACACACGGCTCCTGCAGCACACTGACCCCGGCCTCGAGAGCGATCCGGAGGGCGAGGCGCAGTGAATGAGGGGAAACAAAGGAGCATCCGCTAGGTGAAAGAAAGGACAGGTGGGGCTTGCGTAAGCAGATCTAAAAGGACATCTCCAACACCAACAAACATTTAAGACATGATAACGCTGTTATTTTTTTGTTGCTATTTTTAAATTGTGACAGAGATGGGAAAATGTGTTTAATATACACATCACATCAAACACAAACATGATACACAGCATTCATTGTAGCAAATCATTTGGATGGATAATCTCCTCCCAATAAGGCATTTATGGCCCATGCAAAAGAGAAGTTCCTTGCAAATTATGTCATTACTCCTGAGCAATAGCTCCCAGTCCTGTTGTTAGCTATAGAAAAACGAGTAGGTGCATTCAATAGCCTGTAACTCAAGATAAAAATCTATAATAATATTCTCTTTGCCAGTGCTTAGGCTATAATGGCTGCAAAATCCTATCACCTGCTAGGCTCCTCTTTTTGAGCCGTTTTGTTTGCTGCTGTTCAGCAAAATCACTTAATCAACACTCCTGTGGGCTCCTTGTCATCTGCAGGGCAGTGTGATTCTAGGATTTTTTTTATGGGGTGTCCTATGGAGGACGAAGAACCAGTTATTGGTGGCCATGGGAAATCAGCAAATTTTATCACCTAGTGTTGAAAATGTACTTGAACCCTTGATTCATTGTATTGAATAATTGTTTCAACTGTTAATTTGTATCAGCCCTAATTTATTCAAACAAATCCATTTCAAGTGATCCATGTTGATCTATATTCAAGATATATAAAATGTACCCCTTCAAGGAAAATATTTACTGCATTTCTATACAATTTTAATAAAGCTGTAAAAATGATATTTGTAGAAAAGCAAAAACAAGCAAAAATGACTCCAGTCATTTTCTCTAAGGCTGCTGTAGCTTAATTCTTCTCAGTCAATAAGGGACATACATAACATTCTAGAACATGGCATAGCCTACGGCAATTGGGTATTAGTAAGCACAGCACCGAAGAGTCTAAGGGCCCAAGCGCCCGGGGATGGGTTTCTACTAAGCTAACATATGGAATTGTTTTAAGATGGACATACCAAGAATCATTTAGCTATTTCATTTGGAATTTTAGGACCCTTTTGCAGATATAAAAAAAACATATATAAAAAAAGAATATATGTGATTTAACATTGAAATTTGGACTGCTACTGTTATTAGCCCATAAAAAATGGCAAAATAGATCATCAAAAAATAAATCAAAAGGAAGTATGTTTTGAAATGTGTGTCCTAAATCTATGAGATATAAGAAAGCTCAGGAAATTATTTATATACTGCATTTTTTTTACCCATATTTACCCATTTTTTTCCATACTTTCATTCATTTTTTAAACTTGTACTGTGTTACCTTCAAATTAGTTTTGTGAGGCTAGTGGACATCGCATGGGCATCCCACGTCCTCTCTAATCCAACCTCCTCCTACTCCTCTATTCCATGTGCTCACTGCAACTGAGTAATGAGGTCAGGGAAATGATTTGACACTGGGAGAGTGTGATGAGGTCCCATCAAAGCAGCTCACATGCCCCCTGCTGCTGGGAAGTGAGTTGTACGCTCGGTGGAGTGGGGGGGATAGAGGATAGAGAACCTTGATTGGTGCTAAACTGCCAGCATGTGAGAGGGAGGGGGTGAAGGGCGGGATCATTTTCAAAACCTTTCTGTAAAGTCCTCCAAGAAACACATTTAGTTCTTGTACATTCCAGAAGCAAATCAGAATTTAAGAGGGGAATTGCCCTATAGTGAGACTCCGGCTAAAAACAGCAGACTTGGAAAGTGATCATAGAGTTTAGGCCTATAGTTCCCCCACATCTAACCACATTTAACCCCCAATCCCCCTTTTCTCTTCGGGTCTTTGTATACCCCTCTCCTGAAAGTCTGATAGGCTAGGAAATTGGCCTCCCTCTTGTGGGATTCATCATCCTTTTTGATTTGGAATCCCCGCTCTCAAGTGACAGAGCAGGCTGGGAATTGGACAGCGCATGCTAGCTAATAAAATCATGTAAAAGACCATTTCATTAAAGGAGGCAGAAGACTTTCAATCTTGGAATACCAAAGGGGAGGTTTCAAAAGCAACAACAATATAATAATTAAGCAGTGTAGAAATCCTGGAACTAAATTGTTTAAAAGTCCCAGAACATTACATGCTCATACAGTTGACTTGGGTTGAGGTGAATTGCAATTTCTGTTTTCAAATGCCACTTTGATAAAGACACACTAGGCACCCACAGGGAGTCTATGAAAATGAGAAAAATCTCTGGAATGTTTTGTTGCACAAAGTAGTCAGGAATTTAAAATGCCTTGGGAAACTTCTTCAGCTATGACTTAAAACTTAAACCAGGAAAACTGTCTTCAGAAAAACAATAACCCAATACCTTTTAATCAATACCATTTCCTTCTGATCTCAGATGTTCAGTTTTGTTTCTCTCTCACACTCATTGTTAGTGTGACATTATAATGTTAGTGGGTTTGGGTCATTTTTGTCCTCTGCTGTTTTGATCCAAGGCTAGGCATCCCGCTAGCGGGACAAATTCTGGTGAAGCTGGAGGGCACGCAATTCAAATAAATAATCATAAAAATGATGGATATTAAACATTTAGATACATACAAGTATTCGGCTTGTCACCAAAAGCACTCACAAACTTCTACAGATGCACAATCGAGAGCATCCTGTCGGGCTGTATCACCGCCTGGTACGGCAACTGCTCCGCCCACAACCGTAAGGCTCTCCAGAGGGTAGTGAGGTCTGCACAACGCATCACCGGGGCCAAACTACCTGCCCTCCAGGACACCTACACCACCCGATGTCACAGGAAGGCTATAAAGATCATCAAGGACAACAACCACCCGAGCCACTGCCTGTACAGTTGCAACAAAGCAGGGACCGAGAGACTGAAAAACAGCTTCTATCTCAAGGCCATCAGACAGTTAAACAGCCACCACTAACATTGAGTGGCTGCTGCCAACATACTGACTCAACTCCAGCCACTTTAATAATGGAAATTGATGTAAAAAATTTATCACTAGCCACTTTAAACATTGCCACTTAATATCATGTTTACATACCCTACATTACTCATCTCATATGTATATGTATATACTGTACTCTATATCAGCTACTGAATCTTTATGTAATACATGTATCACTAGCCACTTTAAACTATGCCACTTTGTTTACATACCCTACATTACTCATCTCATATGTACAGTGGGGGGAAAAAGTATTTAGTCAGCCACCAATTGTGCAAGTTCTCCCACTTAAAAAGATGAGAGAGGCCTGTAATTTTCATCATAGGTACACTTCAACTATGACAGACAAAATGAGAAAAAAAAATCCAGAAAATCACATTGTAGGATTTGTAATGAATTTATTTGCAAATTATGGTGGAAAATAAGTATTTGGTCACCTACAAACAAGCAAGATTTCTGGCTCTCACAGACCTGTAACTTCTTCTTTAAGAGGCTCCTCTGTCCTCCACTCGTTACCTGTATTAATGGCACCTGTTTGAACTTGTTATCAGTATAAAAGACACCTGTCCACAACCTAAAACAGTCACACTCCAAACTCCACTATGGCCAAGACCAAAGAGCTGTCAAAGGACATCAGAAACAAAATTGTAGACCTGCACCACGCTGGGAAGACTGAATCTGCAATAGGTAAACAGCTTGGTTTGAAGAAATCAACTGTGGGATCAATTATTAGGAAAGGGAAGACATACAAGACCACTGATAATCTCCCTCGATCTGGGGCTCCACGCAAGATCTCACCCCGTGGGGTCAAAATGATCACAAGAACGGTGAGCAAAAATCCCAGAACCACACGGGGGGACCTAGTGAATGACCTGCAGAGAGCTGGGACCAAAGTAACAAAGCCTACCATCAGTAACACACTACGCCGCCAAGGACTCAAATCCTGCAGTGCCAGACGTGTCCCCCTGCTTAAGCCAGTACATGTCCAGGCCCATCTGAAGTTTGCTAGAGAGCTTTTGGATGATCCAGAAGAAGATTGGGAGAATGTACTATGGTCAGATGAAACCAAAATAGATATTTTTTTTGTAAAAACTCAACTCGTCGTATTTGGAGGACAAAGAATGCTGAGTTGCATCCAAAGAACACCATACCTACTGTGAAGCATGGGGGTGGAAACATCATGCTTTGGGGCTGTTTTTCTGCAAAGGGACCAGGACGACTGATCTGTGTAAAGGAAACAATGAATGGGGCCATGCATCGTGAGATTTTGAGTGAAAACCTCCTTCCATCAGCAAGGGCATTAAAGATGAAACATGGCTGGTTCTTTCACCAAGACAATGATCACAAACACACCGCCCGGGCAACGAAGGAGTGTCTTCGTAAGAAGCATTTCAAGGTCCTGGAGTGGCCTTGCCAGTCTCCAGATCTCAACCCCATAGAAAATCTTTGGAGGGAGTTGAAAGTCTGTGTTGCCCAGCAACAGCCCCAAAACATCACTGCTCTAGAGGAGATCTGCATGGAGGAATGGGCCAGAATACCAGCAACAATATGTGAAAACCTTGTGAAGACTTACAGAAAATGTTTGACCTCTGTCACTGCCAACAAAGGGTATATAACAAAGTATTGAGATAAAGTTTTGTTATTGACCAAATACTTATTTTCCACCATAATTTGCAAATAAATTCATTAAAAATCCTACAATGTGATTTTATGGATTTTTTTTCTCATTTTGTCTGTCATAGTTGAAGTGTACCTATGATGAAAATTACAGGCCTCTCTCATCTTTTTAAGTGGGAGAATTTGCACAATTGGTGGCTGACTAAATACTTTTTTGCCCCACTGTATATACTGTACTCGATACCATCTACTGCATCTTGCCTATGCCGTTCTGTACAATCACTCATTCATATATATTTATGTACATATTATTTATCCCTTTACACCTGTGTGTATAAGGTAGTAGTTGTGGAATTGTTAGGTTAGATTACTCGTTGGTTTGTACTGCATTGTGTGAACTAGAAGCACAAGCATTTCGCTACACTTGCATTAACATCTGCTAACCATGTGTATGTGACAAATTAAATTTGATTTGAAGTGTCATATCAGTTGAAAGCTTGAATTCTTGTTAATCTAACTGCACTGTCCGATTTACAGTAGGCTTTACAGCGAAAGCATGCCATGCGATTGTTTGAGGACGGCGCCACACATTAAAATATTTTTCCACAGGCACAGGTTTCATAAATTCACAAATAGCGATTAAATATTCACTTACTTTTTGAAAATCTTCCTCTGATTTGTCATCGAAAGGGTCCCAGCTATAACATGTAGTGTCGTTTTGTAAGATAAAATCCTTCTTTATATCCCAAAAAGGCTGTTTATGTAGGCACCATCGATATGAGTATACCAGTCGTTTAACATGCCAAGATAGGAATCTGAAAATCTACCCCTAAACTTTGTTACGACAAGTTAAAATATGTTTCTGGTTAATCCTCAGATACCCTCAAATGTAATCAAACTATAATGTATGTTCAATAGGAAAGCTATATTAGCAGGTGCGCTTTGTCTTTATGGCGGGCACACACAAATTTCCAAGCAGATGTTCTTGTACTCATTATTCTTACTCATTTTGGAAGAAACAAACCTGAAACCTTGAACAAAGACTACTGACACCCAGTGTAAGCCATAGGAATTGCATACTGGGAGCTAGATTGACTTATTTCACTATTTGTTCCATTGTAAGAGCATGGGCTCTCAAAATAAGAATATTCTGGTTGCTTTTTCTTTGGATTTTCTCCTACAATATCTATTGTGTTATTGTCTCCATTATTTTAACATTTCTAGAAACTTCAAAGTGTCTTCTTTCCAATGGTACCAATTATATGCATATCCTGGCTTCAGCGCTTGAGCAACAGGCAGTTTACTTGAGAAAAAAGGACCCTAGCCTACATTAAAGGGGCTGGTGAAATATTGATGTCAGCACAGTTGAGTCATCCACCTCTGTCTTTGTCATACCATCATGCAAAACAAAGGCTCCATATTCATTTCTGATGCTGATGGCTGTCTTTTGATCAAACATGATTGTGTCTCTGTGTGATTTTCTGATTTATCTGAATTTCAAACAATGTCTACATCTATAGGTATTTTATTTAGAATTATAATGCAGTGGAGTAGCCTATCTTGCTGTAATGAAAGAAAAAAGTTCACATGTAAAGAAGTAGTTTCTACATCATCACAATCTGATTTGTTCATCTCTATCTGACCTCAGCCATATCAGTTACCTCCAACTGGTTTACTTTTAGAACAACAAAGTTTTACTGTGTGCATTGTTCATTAGTAACTGGACCATCCAATCTAAGGGACATTACCATTCATTACACCCTCAGATAAGTATCATAAGCTTCCATTTAAAATGCTTAAATTGACCCCAGAATATGAAATCAATTGCATCTGGCTGAGCTGTGAATCTGGCTGAGCTGTGAACTAAAAAGCCTGTCATGTAGTGCTTTTTAGTCACATTATATAAACAAATGGTCTGACAGTAACTTCAGCCTGCACCGCTTCTCATGTTTTGATGTTCCTACAATATTCTCAGAACGTCAGTGGGATAACATACTGCCAAACCTAATGAGAAAGTTGCCAAATAATCAGATACACTGGTTGATTACTCAACAAAGTCTTTGTAGCCAAATGAAATTGACATTTTAGTCATTTATCAGAAGCCCTTAGTGTTAAGTGCTTTGTTCAAGGGCACATCCATAGATGTTTCACCAAGTCAGTTCGAGGTTTCAAACCAGCAAACTTTCGGTTACTGGCCAAACGCTCTTAACCACCAGGCTATCTCCCGCCCTCAGAACTTGACAATTGAAAAATTAGATGCGTCATTGGTATTACCAGACATACACAAACAAAGTACTACCTACTGTCCTGGCAGGCCTATCACAAGTTCAACTGTTAGTTCACGTTACTATGTCCTTTTACACTATGTTAATACATCCCTTTCCCCACTATACTTGTTCCCCACTACACATGTTTTCCCTCCATTTATTGACAGGAACAACCCAAAGGCCATGTTTGAGCTAACTCGATGGACGATCTAGAAATTTACCACAGGCCTTAGGAAAACAACATTTCCCTATACTCCCTTTCTGGCCACTAGTCTGTTTACCATAATCACTGCCTAAGGGCTTCCCCATGCCTTTCACATATCACTAATAATCACATCACTAATCTGGATACAGTTCTGGAGGCACATATGTGATGAAGACAGTATGTCTACCAGGCTAAAGTAAACTTTAGCAAATAGTCTCCCTAGGCAGATGGTTTGCCTCCCACATGAACCTTTTTACTGCAGTGGGCTAAATCAGAGCCACACAGAGGGTTTCTTGGTAGACTTAAACAAGTCTACTTTGAGACAAAAGTATACACCTCATACACATGGATATGGGCTTAAAAAGAAGACACCTGTACCATGTCAGATATAGAGTTGAAATGTATTAAATTTTGATTTTGCATTCCCATCATGTTTTAGCTCTTAATTACCCTGTGATTTTCTGAAGAGGACAGTAATTAACACTTGTGTTTGATGAAGAGGCTTTAGTTTAATTTGTTACATTTTGACAAGCTTTTTTAGAGAACAAAAACATATTATTTACCATGTCCTGTTTACTCGCTTGTCTAAAGACAGCATTAGCACTTAAAAAATTGTAAAAGCTAGACAAAAATCTGTGGAACAATTAATTAATTTGCTGATTTGGAACACAAATACTAAGCTGATGTCTTGTTTGGAGAACATTTTAAGCAGTAACCCCAGTTTTGCATTAATGTTAGAATAGCTATTTCTGAAAGCTGTTAATAGCTACCATTTGCATGAAAACCAATCAAGAACAAGGTATTGTTTGCTTTAGAGCTTAAAAAAGCCATTGCGAGTTGTATGATTGAATTATTTAACTTTGGCAGGATCTTGTAATCAGGATCAGCACAATCCCAACTGACTTCATTTCCAACTCTCTGTAAAGCCACAGGTATTTTTAAGAAACAAATTTTGCATTGAAACCAAGTGCAGAAATAGACATTTAGGCTTTAGGAGAGACAAGCTTGATAATCTCACAATAAAATATTTTTTAATTACAGCTCAGCTCTCAAAGGTTATCAGGATTTATTATTGTTGGAAGCTGTCATGATAGATATGATCCTTGGTAGTGTGTTAAATGTTGCATAATACTTTAGGTTTTCCTTTTTGATGTGTTTGAATCCATTTAGCTTTTTACAAATATCAAAGCTCAGCAACATGCAGTACCAGTCAAAAGTTCTTTATTTTTACTATTTTCTACATTGTAGAATAATAGTGAAGTCATCAAAACTATGAAATAGCACATATGGAATCATGTAGTAAGCAAAAAAAGTGTTAAATAAATCCAACTATATTTTATATTTGAGATTATTCAAAGTAGTCACCCTTTGCCTTAATGAACGCTTGGCATTCTCTCTTGGCATTCTCTCAGCCAGCTTCATGAGGTAGTTACTTCATGGTCAAATTGCTGCAAAGAAACCACTACTAAAGGTCACCAATGAGAAATAGAGACTTTCTTGACCTGGCCTCCGCAATGACACTACCTCAACCCAATCAAGATGGTTTGGGATGAGTTGGACCACAGAGTGAAGGAAAAGCAGCCAACAAGTGTTCAGCATATGTGGGAACTCCTTCAAGACTGTTAGACAAGCATTCCTCATGAAGCTGGTTGAGAGAATGCCAAAAGTGTGCAAAGCTGTCATCAAGGCAAAAGGTCACTACTTTGAAGAATATAAATATATGTTGATTTGTTTAACACTTTTTTGGTTACTACATGATTCCATATGTATTATTTCATAGTTTTGATGTCTTCACTATTATTCCACATTGTAGATTATTCTTCCACATTCTTCCACATTGTAGATTATTATTCCACACTCCTACTCTGAAATGCTTTATGAATACGGGCCCTGGTCTATCTGCATGCTGCTTCTAGAGCTCTAACTCCCTCTTAATCTGAAATGCAACAACACCCAAAACATGAATAAGAATTAGCCTAGTAAGTCAGTAATGTAGTTAACTAATGAAACACTCATGTAAATGTGCACAAGCCTATTCAGCCAAATTACACAAAAACAACAGCCAACTTGCAGTGAAATCAAGAAGGGCATTTCTCTTGCCAACATTTTCAGTCACCAGTGAGTCAATAAACTGGTAGGGGAACGAAGTAGTTTGACAAAAAGAGTTTCACAATAGTCAGTATTATAGCTATTAAATATGTAGTTGTTATTTTCTAGAAACAAAGCTATAGTCCACTTAGCTAGTGGTGGTGAACTCAGACTGATGGTGGGAGTTAGCTAACGTTAGCAGTTTCAATCTAGCTAGCTAGCTTATGGAATTTTTATTAACGTTATCAATCAGATGGATAGCTCAGTAAATATAGCTACTAGGGTTTCCCTCACAATTAATGCTGCCTGATACAGCTTGCCAGTGCTAGTAAAGTAGGATAAATATGTTAGAAGCCAGCTAGCAATGCCAAGTTCATGCCTTTTACCAACAAAAATCATGAACACGTATACAAGAGACAAGCAGATCATTTTAGTTTTTTTTTCTAGGAATTCAGACCGAGGAGTAATAGCTACTTGTTTGTAGAATCGGCGTTGTCACCAGATGTTGTCTCCAGTCTGCTCCTGAGTCTTCACCTGTATGAATATCACAGTCAAAATGACAGGCTGCGTCATGCACTTGAAGGGCCGTTTCTTTCAAGCGTTCGTGCTTCACACATAGGGCACACGCTTCACACATAGCAGCCCAGGGAAGAAATACACAATATATTATATTTATATTGACAAATGTTACTTGCAACATGGCCTTTAATATATGAGAGAGGACAACAGCTACACTCTGGTGGAAAATCAATCGAACCCATCATAGCAACGTTTACAAAGTGTATTTGTTTGCAAACTACTGCTCTTGTACTGTACACTCACTTATTTAGAAACCTGAAATAAGTAGTTGTCGTAGTAGTAGTAGAAGGAGGAGGAGGACGGCCAGGAGGAGTAAGCTAGTAGAAGGAGTATTTTTTTATTTATTATTTCACCTTTATTTAACTAGTCAACACATTTTTATGAAGGCCTACCAAAAGACTTAAGGCCTCCTGCGAAAAGGCAAACGTCCTCCAGGGAATAAAATGGTAACAACACAACATGACAACATCATGGTAGCAACACAACATGGCAGCAGCACAACATGGTAGCAGCACAAAATATGGTACACACATTATTGGGCACAGACTACAGCATTAAGGGCAAGAAGGGAGAGACAACAATACATCACTCAAAGCAGTCACAACAGTCAGTAAGAGTGGCCATGATTGAGTCTTTGAATGAAGAGAAGGAGATAAAACTGTCCAGTTTGAGTGTTTTTTTGCAGCTCGTTCGAGTCGCAAGCTGCAGCAAACTGAAAAGAGGAGCGACCTAGGGATGTGTGTGCTTTGGGGACCTTTAACAGAATGTGATTGGCTGAATGGGTGTTGCTTGTGGAGGATGAGGGCTGCAGTAGGTATCTCAAATAGGGGGGAGTGAGACCTAAGAGGATTTTATAAATAAGCATCAACCAGTGGGTCTTGCGACAGGTATACAGAGATGACCAGTTTACAGAGGGAATAAAGAGTCCAGTGATGTGTCCTATAAGGAGCATTGGTGGCAAATCTGATGGCCGAATGGTAAAGAACATCTAGTCGCTCAAGAGCACCCTTACATGCCGATATATAAATTACGTCTCTGTAATCTAGCATGGGTAGGATGGTAATCTGAATCAGGGTTAGTTTGGCAGCTGGGGTGAAAGAGGAGCAATTACGATAGTGGAAATCTATTCTAGACTCTAGACCTTGCCTGCAGCTTTTATATGTGCTGAGAAAAGGACAGTGTACCATTTAGCCATACTGCCAAGTACTTCTATGAGGTGACTACCTCAAGCTCTAAACCCTCTAAGGTAGTAATCACACCGGTGGGGAGAGGGGCATTCTTCTTACCAAACCATATTACCTTTGTTTTGGAGGTGTTCAGAAAAAGGTTAAGGGCAGAGAAAGCTTGTTGGACACTAAGAAATCTTTGTTGTAAAGGAGGAAGAGGAGGCGGAAAAGAGGAAAAGGTTATTACAGTCAAACCATTTTGTGTCTTTATTTGATCACAGTTTTCCCTAAAGCTACTACGTAAATACTACAATTCAGGCTAGACTGAATCAAGCCATGCAGTAATACACAGACAGACATGCTCACACTTTAAGATTGAGCAAGAGAGAAATAGATAGTGAGCAAGAGACAAAATCAGACCTCCTCACATCTAACCAAATGAAAGCAAAGATGCGATAGGGATAATGAGACACAGGAAACTAGGAGGGGAAGAAGTAGCAGCTCGCCTCGCTGCTCACAGGAGCGATAAGGATGATTGACAATTAGGGGAGGAATGAAATAGAAGGACACTGTGCACTAAGGAACACAGACGAATGAGGCTTGGGGAAAATCCGATTGGAGATTGTGGCCTTACTGAGCAACTACTGCATGCATGTGGTTAGAGCTGAAGCAGAGAGCTACTCAGAAGGATTTAGATTATCATTCATTTATAAAATATGATGAAAAAACAAACTTTCATGTAAAAAATTATTGTATTTGGTTACTCCCCTCAAAAGTGCTAACATGCTACTCTCTATTAGCACTACAGTAAAGTTATTCTACATGTGCTCTCACATCATTTAATAATTGGGGGCAGCGTAAGTATTTACAGTTTACACTTGTTTTGCAGATCTGTTAGTTCCAAGGAGGAATACAATCAAAGTAGAACCAACTTTTTTAGAAAATGTGTTCTAAAAACAACTATCTCCTTAACTGTCTCTCTGGCCTTCCCTGGATTTCCTCAACCATGTGTTAGCGCGTCACTGAACATAAAACCACTATTACTATCATTATTCACTACTATCAATCCTCTTTCTGTTTGCTGTGTGTGTGTGTGTGTGTGGTGTATGGAAATAAAGTGTGAATATTATCCCTGTTCTCTACTGGTCATTTCCATCCTGTTAACGGGAGACGCCGGGACAGTTGCACATATATCTAAATCGGCACCTCTATCAGAGACCACAACATGGTGACGCTCTTTTTCATGGTCCTTCGAGCCAGATAGGTGCAATTGTCCTGGACTATGACCACTAGTAAAAGGATGCAGTTCATGCCCCATGTCATGCTCCAGACCAGGCCACACGCTGGCGTGAAGAGAAGGACTGGGGATCGAGGCCATGTCCAGCAGATCGAGGGCATGGGGACGGAAGGTAACCTAGTGGTTAGAGCGTTGGGCCAGTAACCGAAAGGTTGCTAGAACAAATCCTGTCAAGGTAAAAATCTGTAGTTCTGCCCCTGGACAAGGCACTGTTCCTAGGCCGTCATTGTAAATAAGAATTTGTTCATAACTGACTTGCCTCGTTAAATAAAGGTTAAATAAAAAATGTAGAGGCCCCCATGAGGATGCTGTCCCTCTACTGCAACATTGTCGCCATCAGGGAACAGAGCCTGTTTCCATATGGCTGGTTTCACCTTTGTCTCCAGGGATTATATGGAAAAATATAAAATAATTGCTGTTTCTTTACAATCCCCTTCTTCAAATTGATTACTCATTTACCGAGATCATATCAATAGATCTTATCAAGATTTAAATTTCATTACATGGAGAATTGTGTTATTTATTTCAGAAAAAATGAAGTAGATGCTCTTTCCACTTGGACCCGGCAGCTTTTCTAGACCTTGTTCATTGTTTCCTCATGTGTAAAGGTGGTGGAATTAATAGGGAATTAAATAAATGACAGATTACGGCGGATCTGTAGACACACCTCTGCCACACCTTAATTTATTCGAGCTCCACCTCAAACAAATAGCAGGTGAATAGCATACTCTCATACTTAAGACTAAGGTCAGAATACGTATAGAGAGGATAAAAAGGGAATTATGGTACATTTACACATGCATAACTCGGGTCTCAATTTTGCCAAAATAAAGAGATCTCCTGACTGCGATATATACTCCCTCCAAATTTCTTGACAATGCAGAGGATAATGGATGATTGCCCAGGCAGCAAATATATTTAAAATATATTTATTTAGCATGAAGGTGGAAATAGTGTACAAGCATGCTATGCGCAATATGAGCATGTGTGTCTCTCTCTCTGTCTGTCTGTGTGTGTGTGTGTGTGTGTGTGTGTGTGTGTGTGTGTGTGTGTCTGTGTGTGTGTCTGTGTGTGTGTGTGTGTGTGTGTGTGTGTGTGTGTGTGTGTGTGTGCGTGTGTGTGTGTGTGTGTGTGTGAGAGAGAGAGAGAAACAGCAAGAGAGAGAGCGTGAGAGCGTTTTGTTGGGCATAGTCCCTGTGCCCAAGAAAACAAAGGTAACCTGCCTAAATGACTACAAACTAGTAGCATTCACGTCGATAGCCATGGAGTGCTTTGAAAGGCTGGTCATGGCTCACATCAACATCATCATCCCGGAAACCCTAGACCCCACTCCAATTTGCATTCCGCCCTAACAGATCACAAAATCTTAGTCCCACTCCACACTGCCATTTCACACCTGGACAAAAGGAACACCTGTGAGAACGCTGTTCATTGACTACAGCTCAGCATTCAACACCGTAGTGCCGACAAAGCTCATCACTAAGCCAAGGACCTTGGGACTAAACACCTCCCTCTGCAACTGAATCCTGGACTTCCTGACGGGTCGCCCCAGGGGGTAAGGGTAGACAACAACACATCTGCCACGCTGATCCTCAACACAGGGGGCCGCTCAGGAGTGCATGCTTAGTCCACTCCTCTACTCCCTGTTCACCAATGACTGCGTGGCCAAGCATGACTCCAACACCGTTATTATGTTTGCTGATGACACAACGGCGGTAGGCCTGATCACCAACAACGATGAGACAGCCAACAGAGAGGAGGATAGAGACCTGGCAGTGTGATGCCAGGACAACAACCTCTCCCTCAATGTGAGTTTCAACTTCCTTGGTGTCCAGATCACCAAAAAACGATCATGATCCAAACACACCAAGAAAGTCATGAAGAGGACACAACAACGCCTTTTCCCCCTTAGGAGAATGAAAAGATTTGGCATGGGTCCCCAGATCCTCAAAAAGTTATACATCTGCACCATTGAGAGCATCCTGACCAGTTACATCACCGCTTGGTATGGCAACTGCTTTGCATTCGACCATAAGGCGCTACAGAGTGTAGTGTGTACACACCAGTACATCACTGGGGCCAAACTGCCTGCCATCCAGGACCTACGTATATACTAGGTGTCAGAGGAAGGCCCCAAAAAATTGTCAAAGACCCCAGTCACCCAAGTCATAGACTGTGGTCTCTGTTACCGTACGGTAAGCGGTATCGGAGCGCCAACTCTAGGTCCAAAAGGATCCTTAACAGATTCTACCCCCAAGCCTTAAGATTGTTGAACAATTAATCAAATGGCCACCCGGACTATTTGCATTGGCAACACCCCCCTCCCTTTGTTTTTACACTGCTGCTACTCGCTGTTTACTATCGATGCATAGTCACTTTACCCCTTCCTACAAACTACCTCGACTAACCTGTACCCCCGCATATTGACTCGGTACCAGTACTCCCTGTAGATAGCCTCATTATTGTTATTTTATTGTGTTACTTTAAAATATATATATATTTTTAACTTTAGTTAATTTAGTAAATATTTTCTTCACACTATTTTCTTAAAACTGCATTCTTGGTTAAGGTCTTGTAAGTATTTCACGGTACGGTCTAAACCTGTGGTATTCGGCTAATATGACAAAGACACATTTATTTGAGGGCATCAGGCAATGCATCGTACAAGCCTGAAAAGCTCCCCCTAAAAGCCTCAAAAGCTTCCCCTAAACCTGTTTTTCTAATAAATAGATTTATATAAAAGCTTGTACCACTCCCTAGGGCATCTTACACATTAGAAAGCTAGCACATTTAGCATACTATCTTATTAGCTCTCCCACATGCTTGAGTGTGTTGAAATTACTTAACATTGGGTTAAAAAGGCCCAAACACCACCATCTTTGGCAGCATCAGTCTTTGATTAATCTTGATCACTTCGGCTTCATGTAAGCTTTACCTTGTTCAACAAAACCTAATTAGGATTCAGATCGTTTGAGCAAACCCTTGTTAATCGGATCACATTGATGTTACTTTTGTTCAATGCTAGACATGTCTGATATGCTAGTGGGTAATTGGGGTGGGTTAAAGCTGTGGCAAATGGTCTACTCTTATGGCTTCTGCAACTTAATAAACCCTCAACAATATATCCACACTCTGTTCAGTGAGGTAATCTTTACACACATTATAATATCATATAAATTAAGCTATGGTTAAAAAAAATGTCTAGTGTTTCAATAAAAATGACTATATACTGAGCAATTCACAGTTTATTATTTTCTTGACATAGGTTGTGAACTATGATAATTGGGGTAAATCAACTGTCAATAAAATATTTATATTATATGCACAGACATGAAAACATTCACAACAGCACAGTTTCAAAACACCCAAGCGCAAGTGTCCAGCACCATGGACAGCACCCTCAGCCTCCATATTTCAGAAAAACAATTTGGCTTTGTAAGGTATAATCACTCTAAATTTGCTCTGTATTCAAAAATGACTTGTAAATTCTGCCTCAACATTTAAAAGAGGCCTGTGTGTTGCAGAGCTCCTCATAAGTCAACACTGCATGTCGTGGGTAGCCTAGTTTTACTGCCATCACAGTTGTTGTTGACAAATGCTTTTGATTTCTTACCACTAAAATAATCTATTACCCAGAGTCAAGCTTTGTCTTAGTCTGGCCAATGTCACATTGGTTGTTTCCGCTAACTTCAGGAAGATAGCTGTAACTATTTCAGAGTGAGTTGCCCACCTGGCTCAATAGAAAAGCTCTGTTTCAAAACTGATTTGTTTTTGTTTCAGGCACTTGCAGTATTTTCAGCTGGAACAACATTAGGTGAACCCAAAGGCACTCTCCTCCTCTAATAGAGGCTGGTACTTTAGCCATTGCTTCTGATGCCACCTTCATTTTCTTTGAAGACACTTTAGATGTTTCTTCTCTTGTAGTGGTGAAGCTCTACTAATCTTTTTGTTCAATCAGAATCTGTTGATTTGCCAAACCGCCAAATGGAAAGAAAACATGCAGTGTCATGTCCACCTCAGTATTCACAAAAAAAACACCTAATATACTTTGAAGCCACTTAGCAGTTAAGTATCTACTCTCTCTGCTCTTTCTATTGACAGTTTGTTCTATTGTTTGTTGAGAAAAATGTTACTTTTGAGACATACAATACGTATCTACCACCTCTGTCTGTCTGTCTCTCTTTCTTTTGCTGACACCATTGACCCAGGTGTTTCAGTAACGACAGCCTGTCCCCTCCTTCTACAAAGCACCGTAAGATCCAGCTGATGATTTATTGGCATTTTGTCACTTTGTCACTGACCCTCCTGTTCTATCTTTTACCACCCAGGGCTGTGGAGGACAACATCCTACAGATGATATATTGGCATGTTGTAACTTTGTCACTGATGCTCCTTTTACCACCCACGGCTGTGGAGGACAACATCCTACAGATGATATATTGGCATGTTGTAACTTTGTCACTGATGCTCCTTTTACCACCCACGGCTGTGGAGGACAACATCCTACAGATGATATATTGGCATGTTGTAACTTTGTCACTGATGCTCCTTTTACCACCCAGGGCTGTGGAGGACAACATCCTACAGATGATATATTGGCATGTTGTAACTTTGTCACTGATGCTCCTTTTACCACCCAGGGCTGTGGAGGACAACATCCTACAGATGATATTTTGGCATGTTGTAACTTTGTCACTGATGCTCCTTTACCACCCACGGCTGTGGAGGACAACATCCTACAGGTGATCTATTGACATGTTGTCACTTTGTCTCTGACACTCCTGTTCTATCTTTTACAACCCAGAGCTGTGGAGGACATGTATATAATAAAGTCTGGTGTGAGAAGATTCACTTGTGCCAGAACGGCTCTCCTATACAAAACCCATCAACAAAATGGCTGTTGCTGCGTGAAATAGCAGTGGTGACCAACCGGTTGATAGCATTCCTTGTCGATCAACAAACATTTCTGTAGAAAAGCCACAATCAGAATGTGGATAAGATCACGACAAAGAACGCATGTTAGCACTATATATAGATGGTGCTTATGAGGGGGAAGGCAAGCTGCAGCTACAGAATGGAATCAAACAAAAGTCTTTATTTTGTTTACAAGGCCAATTGAAATGTGACGTTGAATGACCATGAATTACAAGGGAAGTGTTCATACAACCTGCCACAATTAGAACAACGTGCATTTAGGTTTTGGAAAATGTTATGCACTTCCTTATACTCATTATTTAATCAATGTTGTTGTTTGGGTATGCTTGGTTTGGTGGAATGTACCACTGACTAACCCATTCAAGTTTCAACATCAGTTTCAAGCATGAACAGATACATGTAGTGTAACATAGGTTAGCCAAATGGCTACATTTTCGACACCATGTTGGCTGGAATTAAGAGGCACTAACCAGGATATGGTACGCATGCTGATTGGCGAGTACATATGGGCACAGTTAAGGAGCGGGACAGTAGGAAGAAAATGCAATAAGGCAAGTCAGAAAAAAATGTATAGAATGTCCCTTTCAATAACACTACGGTGGATATGAAACTGTTGTTGCACTTACTGTAAATGTTGAATGAATCAGTAGCAAACTCTTGAAATTGCGAGCTGTTTGAATGTATTGGATCTATGGGTCTAAGAGGTGGGGAAAGTCAAATATAAAGAGAGACACGTTAAATATGATAAGACAAGGAGTTTAAAGAAATGTGTCTAGAGTTGATTTAAAGAAATGAAACATGTTGCAAGTGGAATATATTTGCTTTTAAAAATGTCATTAATGGGGTTTCAACTATGTAATTACCACTGGGGATTCATAAGTGCTGCTATTACCATTCCATGCTAAATCAAATATAGTATTTAAAACTGCACTCTGACACTTTTATGTGACAAAAGCTGAAATGTACATGTCACAAAGAGAGTTGGAAAGTAAACAAACACACACACACACATGCGCGAGCGTGCGTACACCCACACACACACTCCTCTTTATAATAGGTCAAAGCAAAGTCACTGGAGTGAGGAAATCAAGGGCAGTCTTCAAAAGTTCAGATTATTGACAGCACAGCAGGTAAAAAACACAGCTCAATAAAACATTCTAGTCAAGAACATAAATCTATTTGACTGGGGCAACTACAACCTTTCAATCCTTCAGCTAGAGGTAAAAACAAAAACCCAGGCAAGGAATATCAAGGCAAAAAGAAAAACACATTTTGGACCAAAACATCCAAAGACAGAATTAACTGTGTGAATTGCTTCAGAGATATGACTGAATATTTGTTTTCATAGATGTCTCACTCTGAATGGAATGGTTATTGAGAGTATTATTGAGTTATTGATCTAATAGGTTATATCTGAGCTTTACATAATGAGCATGAAGTTGTAAAGGCCAATGAAGATACATTTTGGATAAGCTGCTTATAAGGGCACAAGGCGAGACCCAGATGCAGACACGGGAGGCAGATAGTTTGAGTCTTGATATTTATTAAACAATCCAAAAGGGGTAGTCAAGAGAATGGTCGTGGACAGGCAAAAGGTCAAAACCCATTCAGAGTCCAGGAGGTAGAGAGTGGCAGCCTCGGGGTCAGGGCAGGCAGAATGGTCAGGCAAGAGGGTACGGAGTCCAGAAAACAGGCAAGGGTCAAAAACCGGGAGGAATAGCAAAAGAGAATAGAAGCAGGAGTACGGGAAAAACACTGGTTAACTTGAAAAATATACAAGACGAACTGGCACAGAGAGACAGGGAACACAGGGATATATACATCAGGGATAATAAGGGACACCTGGAGGGGGTGGAGACAATCACTAGACAGGTGAAACAGATCAGGGTGTGACCTCCTAATCATTGTTCCAACTAAAGATGGACCCAGGTATAAACTCAGCACACATTTCATAATAAAGAGATACCTTGTAGAAACATCTCAAGGACTTGAATTTGATGCTGTCAATACAGCACATTCAGAAAGTATTCTGACCCCTTGACTTTCCACATTTTGTTATGTTACAGTCTAATTCTAAAATAAATTAAACACATTTTTTCCTCATAAATCTACACACAATACCCCATGACAAAGCAAAAATAGTTTTTTAGAAGTTTTTGCAAATGTATTAACTATAAAAACTGAAATACCTTATTTAGTATTCAGTCCCTTTGCTATAAGACTTGAAAAGTGGTAAATTCAATTGATTGGACATGATTTTGAAAGGCACACACCTGTCTATAGAAGGTCTCACGTGAGGTCAACGGAATTGTCTGTTGAACTCCGTAGCGGCACAGATCTGGGTAAAGGTACACAAAAATATCTGCAGCATTAAAGGTCCCCAAGAGCACAGTGGCCTCCCTCATTCTTAAATGGAAGAAGTTTGGAACCACCAATACTCTTCCTAGAGTTGGCCGCCCAGCCAAACTGAGCAAATGGCGGAAAAGGGCCTAGGTCAGGGAGGTGACCAAGAACCCGATGGTCACTCTGACAGAGCTCCACAGTTCCTGTGTGGAGATGGGAGAACCCTCCAGAAGGACAACCATCTCTGCAGTACTTCACCAATCAGGCCTTTATGGTAGAGTGGCCAGACAGAAGCCACTCCTCAGTAAAAGGCACGACAGCCCGCTTGGAGTTCGCCAAAAGGCACCTAAAGGACTCTTAGACCATGAGAAAAAATATGATCTGGTATGATGAAACCAAGATTGAACTCTTTGGCCTGAATGCCAAGTGTCACATCTGGAGGAAACCTGGCCCCATCCCTACAGTGAAGCATGATGGTGGCAGCATCATGCTGTGGGGATGTTTTTCAGTGGAAAGGACTAGGAGACTAATCAGGATCGAGGGAAATATGAAATGATTAAAGTACAGAGAGATCCTTGATGAAAACCTGCTCCAGAGTGCTCAGGGCTTCAGACTGGGACAAATATTTACCATCCAGCAGGACAACGACCCTAAGCACACAGCCAACATAGTTCAGGAGAAGCTTTGGGACAAGTCTCTGAATGTCCTCGAGTGGCCCCGCCAGATCCCGGACATGAACCCGATTGAACATCTCTGGAGAGACCTGAAAATAACGGTGCAGCAACGCTCCCCATCCAACCTGACAGAGCTTGAGAGGATCTGCAGAGAAGAATGGGAGAAATTCCCCAAATATAGGTTTACCAAGCTTGTAGCATCATACCTAAGAAGACTCAAGGTTGTAATCGCTTCCAAAGGTGCTGTCACGCCCTGGTCTAAGTATTTTGTGTTTTCTTTATTATTTTGGTCAGGCCAGGGTGTGACATGGGTTATTTATGTGGTGTGTTTTGTCTAGGGTTTTTTTGTAGGTAATGGGATTGTGGTTAGTGGGGTTGTCTAGAAAAGTCTATGGTTGCCTGGAGTGGTTCTCAATCAGATGCAGGTGTTTATCATTGTCTCTGATTGGGAAACATATTTAGGCAGCCATATTCTTTGAGTGTTCCGTTGGGTGATTGTTCCTGTCTCTGTGTTTGTTTGCACCAGATAAGGCTGTTCACGTTACGTTTATTGTTTTGTATTGTTCGTGTTTATCTTTAATTAAACATGTATCAAGATAACCACGCTGCATTTTGGTCCTCCTCTCCTTCACCGGAAGAAAACCTTAACAGGTGCTTCAACAAAGTACTGAGTAGAGGGTCTGAATTTTTATGTAAATTTAATATGTATGTTTTTTATTTTTAATACATTTGCAAAAATTCTAAAAACCTATTTTGCTTTGTCATTACAAGGTATTGTGTCTAGATCAATGAGGGAAAACAATTTAATCCATTTTAGAATAAGGCTGTAACGTAACAAAATGTTGAAAAATTCAAGGGGCCTGAATACTTTCCGAATGCAGTGTATTAAATCATAACAGACAAATAAAAACACAATTGAAGATTTTGAATTGGATAGAAAATATATACCTGAACATATCAAAAAAGGCATGTTAGTAACATACAAATTACTTTTATTGATTACGAAATAAATTCTGTTGAATTAATACATTTTCATAGGCAAACAAAGTCAACTTAGAATTTGACCATTGGCGCTCCTCAAAATAGATTAGTTTGAAATGGGCTCCCCATCCCCCCTGTGAACCCTTTGTTCTTTTTTATATAATTGTTCAGAGACCTAGACCAGAAGTGCTGAGGGGCAGAGCGATGATGACTAACTCAGAGTAGCACAACTTTTCCAGTCTACTTTATTGAGCTCATAAGAAAAGCACACTGCATTTGGAGTAAATATCTCCTCCTCGCCCCACTCCCATAGGAAGTCAGCTCTTTGAACAGTACAGCCTCACCTCCTGGCAGTGCATGATGAGACATGTCACTGAGGTGACGTGAAAGGTGAAAGCCAACCGCCACTCTCCTCATGCGGCTTTCCCAGTCGTTCTCTATTGGCAAGAAGGCGGTTGCAAGATAGGGACACAGGAAGGTGGATCAGGTACAGTAAGTCTTGACGAGAACTGAGATGGGTGATCAGAGGAGGAACGGGGGATGGGCTGTTGATGCTCTTGTGTGAGTATGTCTATTAGCTGCTGTGACAGGCACCAGCTAAATGTGTCACTCCAAATCACCAGGAGAATCCAGCTAAGCAGCCAGAGAGACCGATGTTGACGCTGACATTAACCACTTAGGGAGAAGATTTAAAGAGGAAAACAAAGGTGACAAATGTCTGATAAGAATTGTCTAAAGACAGTACTGACGTTGAGGAGGAATCGTTAAAAAAGACACCTTCTGGCCCTGTCACTCTGCCAACTGCCCCTCTCTTGTGTACTGTATAACGGCCACCAATGGTTTGTTGAAGCCTTGGCTCTCTACTTAACACCTGTCTATACCCAATTTTAAATATCTTAAAGACAGCGAGCAGTGCACGGAGCTGAATCAAGATGGGAGGAAATTAGCAAAGCTTTAGCTTGCCATGGGGAGCAGCCAACAGCCAATTGCATGCGGCCACCGCTGCCGTTAACCAATCAGGTAATGAGCAGATGTTTGCTTGAAAATCTTCCGTTCATTAAACATAGTTTGTGAACATGTTGAGTAAATTAAATTGCTAATTTAACCTACCAAAAAATGTAAATCACCATTAACACACAATATAATATTGCAAATGATACACTAAGCACTAATTTCCCATGTATTATGCTACCAATTGGCTCTTAACATTATGATTCTCATATATTATAACTTATGGCTCTTTCATTATACTTGTGTCATGACATTGATGACGACAGCTTATTTCCTGTAAAATACCTGGGCCTACATGCAGATGAATTTGTACATTGAGAAAAAGGAAATTGTGGCTTTGACTTGCAAAAAATTGTTGTGCAAATATTTATTTACCCACAATCAACACCAAAATCTCTGGAATCCACCTCCATGCCATTGACCTTCTGATTTTGTCTCGGTATTCTAAATTCGTTCTCAACAAAAAAAACAAGATATAATTACAACACTCCCCACACCAGATTATTTTCCTTTTAATTAGCCAACAAATTGTCAACTCCTTACTTTCAGGTACAGTACCAAACCTAGAATACAAGGGTTGGATTTGCACTAAACAATTTCATGTCAGAAAAAAAATGTAGAAAATCTGTCTAATGGCTAGCCTAATACAGTGCCTTGCAAAAGTATTCACCCCCCTTGGCGTTTTTCCTATTATGTTTTATTAAACCCGTAATTTAAATGGATTGTTATTTGGATTTCATGCAATGGACATACACAAAATAGTCCAAATTGGTGAAGTGAAATGAAAAAAATAACTTGTTCAAAAAGTTCAATATACAAAAAATGAAAAGTGGTGCATGCCTATGTATTCACCCCCTTGCTATGAAGCTTCTAAAAAAAGATCTGGTGTAACCAATTACCTTCAGAAGTCACATAATTAGTTAAAGAAAGTCCAGCTGTGTGAAGTCCAAGTGTCACACAATCTGTCACATGATCTCAGTATATACACACCTATTCTGAAAGGCCCCAGAGTCTGCAACACCACGAAGCAAGGGGTACCACCAAGCAAGGACACCATGAAGACCAAGGAGCTCTAAAAACAGGTCAGGATCAAAGTTTTGAAGAAGTACAGATCAGGGTTGGGTTATAAAAAACATCTGAAACTTTGAACATCCCACGGAGTGCCATTAAATCCATTATTAAAAAATGGAAAGAATATAGCACCACAACAAACCTGCCAAGAGAAGGCCACCCACCAAAACTCATGGACCAGGCAAGGAGGGCATTAATCAGAGGCAACAAAGAGACCAAAGATAATCCTGAAGGAGCTGCAAAGTTCCACAGGGAAGAGAAGTATCTCTTGGAGTATCTTTCCATAGGACCACTAAGCCGTACACTCCACAGAGCTGGATTTTATTGAAGACTGGCCAGAAAAAAGCAATTTCTTCAAGAAAAAAATAAGCAAACACGTTTGGTGTTCACCAAAAGGCATGTGAGAGACTCCCCAAACATACGGAAGAAGGTACTCTGGTCAGATGAGACTAAACTTGAGCTTTTTGACCATTAAAGAAAACGCAATGTTAGGCGCAAACCCAACACCTCTCAACACCCCAAGATGGCAGCATCATGCTGTGGGGATGTTTTCATCGGCAGGGACTGGGAAACTGGTCCGAATTGAAGGAATGATGGATAGTGCTGAATACATGGAAATTCTTGAGAGAAATCTGTTTGTCTTCCAGAAATTTGAAACTGGGATGGAGGTTCACCTTCCAGCAGGACAATGACCCCAAGCATACTGCTAAAGCAACACTCGGGTGGTTTAAGGGGAAACATGTAAATGTCTTGGAATGGCCTAGTCAAAGCCCAGACCTCAATCCAATTGAGAATCTCTGGTATGACTTAAAGATTGCTGTGCACCAGCAGAACCCATCCAACTTGAAGGAGCTGGAACAGTTTACCTTGAAGAATGGGCAAAAATCCCAGTGGCTAGATGTGCCAAGCTTATGGAGACATACCCCAAGAGACTTGCAGCTATAATTGCTGCAAAAGGTGGCTCTACAAAGTATTGACTTTGGGGGTGTGAATAATTTAGCACGTTCAAGTTTTCAGTTCTTTTGTCTTATTTCTTGTTTGTTGCGCAATAAAAAATATTTTGCATCTTCAAAGTGGTTGGCATGTTGTGGAAATCAAATGATACAAACCCCCTTCAAAAAATCAATTTTAATTCCAGGTTGTAATGCAACAAAATAGGAAAAATGCCAAGGGGGGTGAATATTTTCGCAAGCCACTGTAGCTGATGATATTTCACTCATCTATAGTTTGTAAAGTTGGCTAGCTAGCTACTAGCTAACAAGCAGCTCATTAGCCTACACACAGTGGCCTGCTGTAACTAGATAGCTAGCTAACAATATATATATATATAAATGTATGTACATACTTACTTGAGTAGGTTCACGCCTACGACCACATAGCTAATAATATTTTGTAGTGAAGAGTTGTCAAGCGGAGGCACTGCTTCTGTTAAAGGAAGCACAGATGTGACCCTTTTCAGTAAACTAGTTTTATACTGTGTTTTTTGGCATAAATGCCTTCTTCAACATGTGAACTTTCATGTGCCTTAACAACAAACTTGTATGCCATCTGTAAATATGAATGGAATTGTTAAAAGGACGTGGGATCTGAAGTTGGAGATTGCTGAGTTTTTGCAAATGAAAGGAAAATATGTGGATTTCTCTGGACTGCAATATAAAGAATGGTTGGCTGATTTTTCCTTCACCGTGGACATCATGGCCCTCATGAATGAACTGAATTCCAACCTACAAGGGAAGGGCCTTTTTGCACTTCAGATGTACAGCCTTGTCAAAGCCTTCAAGGGAGGCTAATCCTGACCCTCCAAGTAGAAGCCCACAATCTCACCCACCTTCCGACACAACTAGTCTGTTCCCTATCAGATGGTCAGTGAGAGAAGTATACGTCACTGCTGCGTGCTTTGAACAGTGAGTTCTCATCGTTTTGATGATTTCAAAGTGTTGGAAAATGACATGCTGTTGGATTCCTCTCCTTTCACCTTCAATGTGGATAACGTTCCCACTGATCTGCAACTTGAGCTTATCGATCTTCAATCTGATGCAGGGATTGAAAAACTATTCAAAACAGTATCACTGATTGGGTTCTATGCATCTCTCAATGAACAAAACCTTCCAAAGATTAGGCGTCTTGCTCAGAAGAGGTTTGTACCTTTTGAGTCAACCTATGTATGTGAACAGACATTTTCAGTGATGAAATATAACAGGTCACGGCATAAAGCATCTCTTACTGACTCTCACCTCTCAGCAATCCTGCCCATAGCAACATCAGAAACTATACTTGAATTCACTGCTCTAGTCAATGCCCATTAGCGCCTTCACTCCTCACACTGATTGAGTAGTTTAAAATGTAATGTTGAGCTCTCTCTCGTTCTTGTGATTTTGTGCATACCCGTTAACAAGAGTTCTGTCCGTGGTGCTGAATGCACAGTGTACTTTTCCCTCCGTTTAATAATGAAAATACCTACCAAAAGGAAACCATGGATGTGGTTTATTTCTGTGTATGTTAAAAAAGTAAAATAAGTAGCATATCTGGACGTGATTTACAGTAGATATCTGTCAACACAGTCATACACATGATGTGTAATCCTGTAATATGATTCTTGCCCGCGATGGCAAAAATATATTCTAATGTGGCCCTCCATGGAAAATAATTGCCCAAGCCTGCTCTAGAGGGATACAATAAGCATTTCTTTAGTAAAAAGACAGGTGCTCTTGATAATACTGCCATCGTCGTCAAGGCAGAGGCAGAGGACATGTATGTGTAGCTTAACCCATGTACAGTATGTGATGCTGTCTGGCCAAGAAGGCAAGTCACACTACTTTTGGTCAGACAGCATCAGATACCGACAGGCTTCTGCCTGGGACCTCCAAATGACTAATTCCTCCCCTGTATCTAGCCATCATGTCCAGCACATTTTATACTCCAGACTGAGCCTTTACTCAGGATCCTTTTAAGCTGAATCCAATTCATATTCTGAAGATAATTCACTTTTCCAATAACTCTATAGTCCCATTGTCTCTGAGATGAGATTTCAAGGTGCCCCTTTATTTCATTCTTCCTTGAGTTTGCATTCCAATTTCACAGAAGACAGGAGTGGACATACATTCAAATATTAAAACCATTTACGGAAATGTTTTCCATGGTTGTGATCTGCGAAGTTTTCAACTGAAACTGGCATGACCGGAGTGCTTGAACAGAGTGAGAGTAAAAACGGAATTATTGGTTTTATTTAAAGGCCCAGTGCAGTCAAAAACGAGATTTCCCTTGTGTTATGTACACTTAGTGGTCAGTTTATTAGGTACACCCATCGAGGATTGGGTAAGACCCCTCTTTGCCTCCAGAACATCCTGAAGTCTCCGGAGCATGGAAACATTGCTCAATTGGTATCAAGGGAACTAACGTGTGCCAGGAAAACATTCCCCACACCATTACACTACCGCCATCAGCCTGTACCATTTACACCAGGAAGGATGGGGCCATGGACTCAAATCAAATTTGATTAGTCACATGCACCAAATACAACAGGTGTTGACCTTGTAGTGAAATGCTTACTTATGAGCCCCTAACCAACAGTGCAATTTAAAAAAATACAGATAAGAATAAGAGATAAAAGTAACAAGTAATTAAAGAGCAGCAGTAAAAAAATAACAGTATATACAGGGGAGTGCCGGTACAGAGTCAATGTGCGGGGGCACTGGTTAGTTGAGATAGTGTGTACATGTAGGTAGAGTTAATTAAAGTGACTATGCATAGATGACAACAGAAAGTGGCAGTGGTGTGGAGAGGGGAGGGGCAATGCAAATTGTCTGGGTAGCCATTTGACTTGATGTTCAGGAGCCTTATGCCTTGGGGGTTGAAGCTGTTTAGAAGCCTCTTGGACCTAGACTTGGTGATCCGGTACTGCTTGCCGTGTGGTAGCAGAGAGAACAGTGTATGACAAGGGTGGCTGGAGTCTTTGACAATTTTTAGTGCCTTCCTCTGACACCGCCTGGAATATACAGGTACTGGAGAGCACGAAGCCTTGCCCCGCTGATGTACTGGGCCGTTCACACAACCCTCTGTAGTGCCTTGCGGTCGGAGGCCGAGCAGTTGCCATACCAAGCAGGGATGCAACCCGGCCAGGATGCTCTTGATAGTGCAGCCGTGGGCGTGCTCGGTCCTCTTTTTCCTGTAGACCACAATCATCTCCTTTGTCTTGATCACGTTGAGGGAGAGGTTGTTGTCCTGGCACCACACGGCCAGGTCTCTGACCCCCTCCCTATAGTCTGTCTCGTTGTTGTCCGTGACCACTTCCCTCCCTTTTTTGACCCTTGCTTGTTTTCTGGACTCCGTACCCGCCTGCCTGACCATTCTGCCTGCCCCGACCTCGAGCCTGCCTGCCACACTGTACCTCCTGCATGCTGAACTGGTTTTGACCTTTTGCCTGTCCACGACCATTCTCTTGCCTACCCCTTTTGGATTGTTTAAGAAATATCAAGACTCAAACCATCTGTCTCATCAGCCTACAGTTTTAAATGCACCCATAAACAGGTTCTCACCCGAATCCACTTTGAACAGATCTAGGAACACAGTTATATATTATGCTCACATAATAACCTTAGTGTCCTAGACCTGTCACCATAGACAGACACTACTGTGGTTACACTTACACAATAGTTTCATGAAAAGGCTAAGACATTAATACTATAGTACAGTGTACTGAGGAGGCATACAGAGAGATTTTTTTTTTTTTTTACCTTTATTTAACTAGGCAGGTCAGTTAAGAACAAATTCTTATTTTCAATGACAGCCTAGGAACAGTGGGTTAACTGCCTGTTCAGGGGGAGAATGACATAATTGTACCTTGTCAGATCGGGGGGTTGAACTTGCAACCTTCCGGTTACTTGTCTAATGCTCTAATGCTCTAACCACTAGGTAGATACTTTGTAGACCTCTGTAGACTACTGTAGTCTAGTAGTACAGATGGGAACAGTTGGAGACATGTTTTGGAGGAAATCACTAGTAGAGGCCTTCAGTAGAATAACTGGACTGGGAGCCATTGGCAAAGGTACCATGGTGTCAGTCCAGATGAGAAGTGATGAGGTTGCCACAGAGATGCTAACTTCCGCCACTAAACATAACTCTGTGTTTATCGGAGACAACGGGAGGTTATTGCATCAACCAATGACTAATCCTGTCAGCACCATTCTGCAGAGGAGTGCTTAATAATTATGAATCTATAAAGGAAAATAGTACAGTTCCCATGCAATGGGTTAAAACGGAAAGTGGCAGAGGTTAACCATTTTAGGTTACCCTTCCCATAACCATAATCTTAATCTAACTGGTAAACTTAACCCTAGCCAAGCTAACGTGAACCAGCTAGCTAACGTTAGCCACCTAGCCAGAATTTTCAACATTTTGTGTGTTTTGAAAAATCGTAACATATCATGCAAATTATCATTTGTAACGTCCAGCACACATTTTGAATGATACATCCACAATATAATACATACACTATATATACACAAAAATAAAATGAGTGAATTTAGCTATTTCAGTAACACCTGCTGCTGACAGGTGTAGAAAATCGAGCACACAGCCATGCAATCTCCATAGAGAAACATTGACAGTAGTATGGCCATACTGAAGAGCTCAGTGACATTCAACGTGGCACAGTCAAAGGATGGCACCATTCCAACAAGTCAGTTCGTCAAATTTCTGCCCTGCTAGAGCTGCCCAGGTCAACTGTAAGTGCTGTTATAGTGAAGTGGAAACATCAAGGAGCAACAACGACTCAGCCGCGAAGTGGTAGGCTAAACAAACTCACAGAACGGGACTGCCGAGTGCTGAAATGCGTAGCTGTCTGTCCTCGGTTGCAAAACTCACTACTGAGTTCCAAACTGCCTCTGATAGCAATGTCAGCACAATAACTTTTCTTCATGAGCTTCAGGAAATGGGTTTCCATGGCAGAGCATCTGCACACAAGCCCTAAGATCACTATGCGCAATGCCAAGCGCGGGCTGGAGTGGTGTAAAACTCAGACGGACAAATCTGGGTTTGGCGAATGCAAGGAGAACATTACCTGCCTCAATGCATAGTGCCAACTGTAAAGTTTGATGGAGGAATAATGGTCTGGGCTGGATTTCATGGTTTGGGCTTGGCCCCTTAGTTCCAGTAAAGGGAAATCGTAACGCTGCAGCTGCGAGCCAGGCCTAATCGCCCAACATCAGTGCCCAACCTCACTAATGCTCTTGTGGATGAATGGAAGCAAGTCCCTGCAGCAATGTTCCAACATCTAGTGGAAAGCCTTCCCAGAAGAGTGGAGGCTGTTATAGCAGCAAAGGGGGGACCAACTCATATGAATACCCATGATTTTGGAATGAGATGTTCGACGAGCAGGTGTCTACATACATACTATTGGTCATGTAGTGTTCCATACGAAACGTAAAATGTACCAAACGGAGTGTCTCAGATTTACGAAGCCCCACCTTGAGGGATGAGACTGTACTTTCTTTAAGATTAGATGTGAATGCCCATGTAAGATGTTTTGCAAGTAAAGCTAAAGGTAATGAGAATACTTCCTGTGGTGTATATGATGAACAGACTCATTATTAATTTTAAGGCATGTGAGCAGTCAGAGTATTTGGATTTATCTCAGGGGTTGTCGTGAAATTATAATATACAAACTCCCATTTACCAGAGGAACATTTCAGCACTCCAACAGAGAGAGGTCCATACAAAGTTGTTCACATGAGGCCAGAGGGATTGCGTTTATTTAACTGTTTGAGGCCCAGATGAGGAAATATATTCCTAAAATCTCAACGCTAAGTAAGCGTTGAGGCAATAACTGTACACAGAGTTTGGTTGTCATCAATATTCTACCACCATTAGAGTTATAACTGCAACTATAATTGAACATGCAGCTTACACTTGGCTGGATTTACAACCCTAACCATTGTTATTTAACAAGGATGTAGTGAATGTTGGATGGGTGAGCATTAAATCTAGCAGAGGCCTGAGTTTATTTTATTCGGTTTGAAACGGAATATTTACATTTTTTAATTATCCTGGATCCATAAAAGATTACCCCTTTCTCTACAACTATACCATACTGATATATGAACTATGGGGCACTCTCCTGGGTGTGTGTGTGTACACACGCACATTAACACGTACTGTATTTACACTTGTCAAAGTTTGTGTCATTATCCATGGTCATCGAATGTGTCTAACAAAAAGCATCACAAAAAAAGATTGTGGGCAAAAAAATACATGCTGATAACGACAATGCTTTGACCTAATCCTTTTGAAATCCTGCTGGGTTGGTTAGACTTGGCTTTGTTTCTATTTCTTTAGTTTTACAGTTAATAAAATCCTGTTATGGGATTGGGTTGTGTTATCCACATTAGCACGATCATGAATGCATTGCAGATGTTAATGCCAGAGAAATGATGGTTTGGCCCTTAGTTCTCTTATTAGCTCTGAATAAGATCTTGGCGGCCTGTGACAGATCAAAAGTCTGGCCAAATCTGGCTTTAAGGATGTCCAGAAATTCCTCTATTCCTCATTTCAAATAAAATTATGCAACGCAATGGGCATGATGCCCCAAGCGAATCAACAAAAATGATGCCATCTGCATTGCTGAGTTACTTCCACCCACTCTGTGTTTTACATGATTAGCCAGACTAATACCCGATTATGCTGGCTGCAGAGCTCTATCACCATAACGGAAGTTTTGCTGAACAAATGGCTGGAAGAGCCCAGAAGCAGAAGTGGACATATTTTAGGAAAAATGCATGGGTTTTTCTGGTTCACTTAATTCAAGCGTACAGTGTGTAGTCAAAGGTCATGAAAGCAGCTGGAAGATACATCTCTGAATTGTAAAATATAACATAATGGACCACTTATTAAAAGGGTGGCTATTAAATAAATAATACTTTAAATTGAGACATTTTGTTTTTATACACAAAATCCCTGGCATAACCATTAGTCTACACTGAGTATACAAAACATTAGGAACACGTGCGCTTTCCATGACATAGACCAACCAGGTGAAAGCTATGATCCCTTATTGATGACACTTTTTATATCCACTTCAATCAGTGTAGATGAAGGGAAAGGGGGATACCTAGTCAGTTGTCCAACTGAATATATTAATCTGAAATGCGTCTTCCACATTTAACCAAACCCCTCTGAATCAGACAGGTGCAGGGGGCTGCCTTAATCGACATCCACGTCTTTGGCGCCCTTTGAACAGAGGGTTAACTCCCTTGCTTTACCTTGTCAGCTTGGGGATTCAATCCAGCATCCTTTCTGGTTACTGACCCAATGCTCTAACCACTAGATGAAGGGGAACAGACAGGTTAAATAATGGTCTTTAAGCCTTGAGACATGGATTGTGCATGTGTGTATTCAGAGTGTAAACGGGTAAGATGTGTCGTTGAACGGGGTAGTAGGTGCTAGCCGCACTGGTTTGTGTCAAGAACTGCAACGCTTCTAGGTTTTTCTGTAGCAAGAATGGTCCACCACCCAAAGGACATCCAGCCAACTTGAAACAACTGTGGGAAGCATTGGAGTCAACATGGGCCAGCATCCCTATGGAACGCTTTTGACACCTTGTAGACCAACTCAATATTAGGAAGGTGTTCCTAATGTTTGGTATACTCAATTTATTAAAGTCTGAATTCACTACCAGGAGGACAAAAGTGGGCTGCGGCTACACAACCATATTAATCATCAACATTTCTGTTCACTTGAATGAATGTCAATAGACAAGTAATTAACTGAGAGTGGAAAAAAAGGGTTGGGTATGAAATGAAGCAGGACTAGTACCATTATTCATCAAAATGGATACTTCCGGTCCTGCCTAATTCAGAATTGCAGTTTGATGTCAGAATAGTAAACTGGGGAATGCAAGCAAACACAATGTGTCCACTCCCATCTGGGCATGTCTGTCCTCAGAGCTGCCTGACCTGCCTGCTAGTAAACGTTTAATTACAGCTCTGTTGCCTTTTTACAAGCCTTAAATTGATCATTTGTGCATATACAGATGGCATATGAGTATCAGTTCATATTTACATGTGGTTAATAGATAGGATATAAGCCTCTGGATGAAAATGGTGTGTGGGGGGGGGCACATGGTGCAGATACCATTGTTAGTATGAATGTACCAGCTGGTTAGGTAAAAACAATCACATTCTGTGATTCAAATATCTAAATCCACTCAAACTTATTAAAGTTCTCAAATGTGCAGATTCCTTACCCCATTGAAAACCGGCAATTTCCTTGTTAAGTTTAGGCTTAGTGTTAGCTAACATGCTAAGTAGTTGCAAAGTAGCTAAAAAGTAATACAGTGGTTCCTCCTTTAAAAGTTGTGTCATAGTGCGGCACACCCTGCAGAATTCTGTGGCACGTCATTTAATTCTCAGCCATTTCTTCTGTTACTGCAAGTTATTGCTAGTTTGATCACCAGAGGGCATCTTTGAGTAGCATTTGATTGTCACACACCTGATCTGTTTCACCTGTCCCTGTGATTGTCTCCACCCCCTCCAGGTGTTGCGTATTTATCCCTGTGTTTCCTGTCTCTCTGTGCCAGTTCATCTTGTATGTTTCCAAGTCAACCAGCGGTTGTCCCATTCGCCTGCATTTATCCTTTTTCTAGTCCTCCCGGTTTTGAAGCTTGCCTGTTTCTGGACTTTTTACCTGCCTGGCTGACCATTCTGCCTGCCTTGACCACGAGCCTGTCTGCCACTCTGTACCTCCTGGACTCTGAACTGGTTTTTACCTTTTGCATGTCCACGACCATTCTCTTGCGTACTCCTTTTGGATTAACTTCTTGGATATAGGGGGCGCTCTTTTAATTTATGGATAAAAAACGTGCCCGTTTTAAGCGCAATATTTTGTCACGAAAAGATGCTCGACTATGCATATAATTGGCAGCTTTGGAAAGAAAACACTAACGTTTCCAAAACTGCAAAGATATTATCTGTGAGTGCCACAGAACTCATGCTACAGGCGAAACCAAGATAAAACTTCAACCAGGAAATGGGCAGAATTTTTGAAGCTCTGTTTTCCATTGTCTCCTTATGGCTGTGAATGCGCTGGGAATGAGCCTGCCCTTTCTATCGTTTCTCCAAGGTGTCTGCAGCATTGTGACGTATTTGTAGGCATATCATTAGAAGATTGGCCATAAGAGACTACATTTACCAGGGGTCCGCCCGGTGTCCTTTGTCTAAATTGGTGCGTAATCTACAAGCTGCACGCAGTCATCCAGTGATTGAGAGGAGAGAGGAGGCTTTCAACGAACGATATATCATGAAGAGATATGTGAAAAACACCTTGAGGATTGATTCTAAACAACGTTTACCATGTTTCAGTCGATATCATGGAGTTAATTTGGAAAAAGGTTTGGCGTTTTGAAGACTGAATTTTCTGGGTTTTTTTGGTAGCCAAACGTGACGCACCAAACGGAGCAATTTCTCCTAAACAAATAATCTTTCAGGAAAAACTGAGCATTTGCTATCTAACTGAGAGTCTCCTCATTGAAAACATCTGAAGTTCTTCAAAGGTAATGATTTTATTTGAATGATTCTGTTTGTGAAAATGTTGCCTGCTAATGCTAACGTTAAATGCTACGCTATCTGCGCTAGCTGTTACACAAATGCTTGTTTTGCTATGGTTGAGAAGCATATTTTGAAAATCTAAGATGACAGTGTTGTTAACAAAAAGCTAAGCTTGAGAGCTAGCATATTAATTTCATTTGCGATTTTCATGAATAGTTAACGTTGTGTTATGCTAATGAGCTGCGGGGATAATTACTCCTGGATACAGGTTTTTTTCGTAGCTAAACGTGACGCACCAAACGGAGCGATTTCTCCTAAACAAATAATCTTTCAGGAACTGAGCATTTGCTATCTAACTGAGAGTCTCCTCATTGAAAACATCTGAAGTTCTTCAAAAGGTAAATGATTTTATTTGAATGATTTTCTGTTTTTTGTGAAAATGTTGCCTGCTGATGCTAACGCTAAATGCTACGCTAGCTGCGCTAGCTGTTACACAAATGCTTGTTTTGCTATGGTTGAGAAGCATATTTTGAAAATCTGAGATGACAGTGTTGTTAACAAAAGGCTAAGCTTGAGAGCTAGCATATTAATTTCATTTGCGATTTTCATGAATAGTTAACGTTGCGTTATGGTAATGAGCTTGAGGCTGTATTCACGATCCCAGATCCGGGATGGCTCGACGCAAGAAGTTAATAAACATTGTAAGACTCCCATCTTCGGCCTGTGTCTACATCTGGGTCTCGCCTTGTATCATGATATTCATAGTATTCCATGTTGGCTTTACCAGAGGATTTAAAACCTGTCTAATAACATAGTATATGGGATTAATTAAGAAATTTGGCTTAATTAATTAGACAAAACCTCACCAAAAGGCATATCAAATACACCCCTCCTGGACAAGATCAGAGACACAGTGACTGGCACACAGACATTGTGGAGCCAAGAGATAATTGGTTCCCCCTCAATCATCCCTTAACATGGTTTAAAAGATATGTTTACATATGAAGACAAGCTTGACCTCTCCCCTCTCTGCTGTCCAAGTAACTGACCCCATGACAGAGAAAGGATAACTCCAAATGGCCACCACTATAGTACAACAAGATACATTCTAAATGAGAAGTAACACAAGAATATCATGAAAATAAAACATTTTATCTATGTTACCCAACTATTCGGATTAATCCCCAACAAAGTAATCGCGAAAAAAACAGGCCTTATTTTAGTGCATTTTTCACCCTGCCAGCTCCTATTAGTTCTATTGAGCACCGTGGCACCAATTCGCCTTCCGAACGTTCTATTCCCAGCTTATTATTCAACGTCACAATGCCTGCTTCACTATTGTTGGCAATGAGACCTGCTCACGTCATGTTATAGTTAAAATGCAAATAAAAGAATATTGGAACTCTGCGGTCTTCCCATTGTTTCCTATAGGAGAAAAATATAGGCATGTCTGTCTATTTTGCCAAATATCTCGCAATGTGAATATTAGGATTTATTTAAAGTTGGATGCCATTTTAATCATGAGGATCTCCTCTTTCTAATTATATAAGCTTGGACAGCTAGTTCGGTTGTCATCAAATGCTAGCCCCAAAATACTTTTCACTGAGCTCCCCCCATTGTTTTCCTATGGAGAGGCATAGTCTATTTCGTCAAATATCAAACTGTGTATATTTTGTTTTTTTCAAGTCGGGTGTAACAGGAATTAAATGGATAGATAGTGAGGGGCACGCTAATAGCGTTTCAAATCGGTGATGGTACTCGCTCTGAGACCTTGAAGTAGTTCTTCCCCTTGCTCTAGAAGGGCCGTGGCTTTTGTGGAGCGATGGGTAACGATGCTTCGAGGGCGGCTGTTGTCAATGTTGTCACGAATCGGCTCAAAGCCCAAAACAAAAAGGGAGACAACGTGAAGATAGAGTAACAAAACATATATTTATTAAATCAAGTAAACTAAGTACAATATACAATGGTGTGTGTAATCAGTAGTGTAAGTAAGTGTTTTGCATGCATGAATGTGATAATGGAGGGTGTTGAAAGATGCTAAAACAAACCACCAAAAAACCACCAAGAAACACAACAAGATCCATAAAGGTGTCTGCATGGAGAGAGTCTCTTCCATAAATGGGGAAGTGGTGTATTTATCCTGGGACACACCGGGCCCAGGTGTTTCCCATGTAGCTGACGACCCTCCCAACTCCGCCCACCGGCATCCTAATAAGGAAACAAGAACAAAGAGAGAATAAGGCAGACAGAGTGGGAGGGTCGTCACAATGTGTACAGAGGGTCCCAAGTTCGAGCTCAGGAGAGGGACGGAAGCAAAACTGTTACACAGGCACCATTTTAACCTCTTGAGTGTAGGGGGCACAGTATATGAGGTAGATTCTAATACCTCCTAAAATCACATTTCTATCTTAACTTCTTGGATGTAGGGGGCGCTATTTAAATTTTTGGATGAAAAACGTTCCCGTTTTAAACAAGATATTTTGTCACGAAAAGATGCTCGACTATGCATATAATGGCATAGCTTACATTTTCCACGGTTTCCCCAAGGTGTCTGCATCATTGTGATGTATTTGTAGGCATATCATTGGAAGATTGACCATAAGAGACTACATCTACCAGGTGGTCGCTTGGTGTCCTCCGTCGCAATTATTGCGTAATCTCCAGCTGCAGTATTTTTCCGTTTGCTACTGATGAGAAGGCAACTGCCACCACTGAGATTATTGAATAGATGTGAAAAACACCTTGAGGATTGATTCTAAACAATGTTTGCCATGTTTGTCGATATTATGGAGCTAATTTGAAAAAAAGTTTGGCGTTGTAAGTGACTGCATTTTCCGGTGTTTTTCTTAGCCAAACGTGATGAACAAAACGGAGCTATTTCGTCTACACAAATAATATTTTTGGAAAAAATTAACATTTGCTATCTAACTAAGAGTCTCGTCATTGAAAACATCCAAAGTTCTTCAAAGGTAAATGATTTTATTTGAATGCTTTTCTTGTTTTTGTGAAAATGTTGCCTGCTGAATGCTAGGCTTAATGCTATGCTAGGCTATCAATACTCTTACACAAATGCATGTGTAGCTTTGGTTGAAAAGCATATATTGAAAATCTGAGATGAGTGTTAAAAGGCTAAGCTTGTGTTTGAATATATTTATTTCATTTCATTTGCGATTTTCATGAATAGGAAACGTTGCGTTATGGTAATGAGCTTGAGGCTATGATTACGCTCCCGGATACAAGATTGCTCGACACTAGAGGTTAACAAAAATATTTTACTAATTTATCATATTTAACATACAACATTGGATGGAGACTTCATACCTGTAGTGTAAATACTTTAAGTTACAGTATTTTTTCCATTTTAATGACATAATAAAACAATGACTGCCCACCTGCTCCCACTCCCTCTCTGATGCTCGAGGGCACCAGGCTGCCCATCATTATGCACACCTGTCACCATCATTACGCACATCAGCGCTTCATTGGACTCACCTGGACTCCTACACTTTGTTGTTTGCCCCCTCCATATCTGCCTGTTCCTCAGTCTGATCCCAGTGTCAGCATTAACGTCGAGCTCCCACGCCTCAGCCAGCTCGTTGGGCTCCCACGCCTTACATTTACGTGTTGACTTTCTTTTTTCTATAACTTCTTGACGCTACTCATCCCGGTACAGGGATAATTGTCATCAGCAACCGCTGAATAGCATAGTACCACAGTCAAATAATATTATTAAACAATATTCATGAAATCACAAGTACAATATTGCAAAACACAGTTTAGCCTTTTGTTAATCCACCTGTCGTCTCAGATTTTGAAATTATGCTTTACAGCGAAAGCAATCCAAGCATTTGTGTAAGTTTATCGATAGCCTAGCATAACATTATGTACACTAAGCATTAAGTAGCTAGGTCACGAAAAACAATAAAAAAAATTGTTTACCTTTGATGATCTTCGGATGTTTTCACTCACGAGACTCCCAGTTACACAATATGTTCCTTTTGTTCCATAAAGATTATTTTTATACCCAAAATACCGACGTTTGTTTGTCGCGTTATGTTCAGAAATCCACAGGAAAGAGCGGTCACGACAACGCAGACGTATATTCCAAATAATATCCATAATGTCCACAGAAACATGTCAAAGTTTTTTATAATCAATCCTCAAGTTGTTTTTAAAATATATATTCGATAATATATCAACCGAATGTGTAGCTTTTTCAATAACAGCGGGAGAAACAATGTCTGCTTTACTCAGTTGCGCAAAACTCACTGAGAGCCCCCACCTATCCACTTACGCAATGTGATCCTTCACGCTCATTTTTCAAAATAAAAGCCTGAAACTATGTCTAAAGACTGACACCTTAGGGAAGCCATAGAAAAAGGAATCTGGTTGATATCCCTTTAAATGGAGGATAGGCATGCATAGGAACAGAAAGGTTTCAAAATAAGAGGCACTTTAGGGTGTTTTCTATCCTAATCTGACAATTATATGCATATTCTAGTTTCTGGGGCTGAGAAATAGGCAGTTTCAAATGGGTACGTTATTTAGCCAAAAACGAAAATACTGCCCCCTACACGCAAAGGTTAATAATGACTCATTTGTAGCAGTCATTGAGTGAATACTGTAGCTAAAAATGTAATCAGTTGGATTAAGTAGTAGGCCTACTTGAAATGCTGTTCTAGGTTAATTTACATTACTCAGACTCTGTCAGGTCTTAACAGCAAGTGGAGAGAACCTTTAATACATTTTTAATTGACCTAATATTGAGAGTCTTATGCATTTGAGATGTCACAATAGTAGTATCATTGGTTTGCAGAATGTGAGATGTGGACAATCACGTTAACCTGTAGCATGAGCAATATAATTCATGTTCCCTCTGCATGAGGCGTGAGTGCCCAGGGCAAGATCACCGCAGGTCTTCTAGGTGGAATGCCTGGTCATGACTGACAGCCCGCCATGAGCATTGGTTGTTCTGTGTCTGTTAGTCTGGTGAAATCAGTGACCTACTATAGCTTTAGCCCTCAGCTTACCCTTTTCACCTGATGCTCTTTTCTTCTAGCTGTAATTTCAACCACATCTCCACCTGTCTACTCACTCTGTCACAGCTGTCGTCTGGAGATAGAGAGGAGGAGTAGTTGGAAGGATTGGAGGACCAAAATGTAGCGTGGTATGTGTTCATCGTGAATTTAATAAACAGAGAACACTTGAACAAACTATACAAAACAAAAAACGACAGGGTACCTAAATATGGTTCCCAATCAGAGACAATGACTAACACCTGCCTCTGATTGAGAACCATATCAGGCCAAACACAGAAACAGACAAACTAGACATCCAACATAGAATGCCCACTCAGATCACACCCTGACCAAACAAAACATATAAACATACAAAGCAAACTATGGTCAGGGCGTGACACACTATTTCTCCCTCCATCCTGCCAACATCCTGATGAGGATTGTGTTGAGCTATTCGTCAGCCCTTGCTCTCAAGAAACCAACGCATTAACAAGGCATTCTGTCAAGGATTCTCAGCTATAAGCACTGCTTACTGTTGGGACCATGTGAACTAGAATCCCAACACTCTGTTTGAACGTTTGGAAATGTCAATAATCATCGCTTGTGACAAGGTTTTCGAAACATATGGATCTGTGTGCCTCCAGCCAATGAACTACACTTCGTCTGCAGTTCCGCTTACACACGTGTTCGAGCATGTCTTGCTCTTGTCGATGCTCTTAAAACATCTTATGGATTGGGGGCTGTATTGAGTAGCTTGGATGAATAAGGAGTAAACTGCCTGCTACTCAGGCCCAGAAGCTAGAATATGCATATTATTAGTATATTTGGATAGAAAACACTCTGAAGTTTATAAAACTGTTTGAATGATGTTTGTGAGTATAACAGAACTCATATGGTAGGCAAAAACCAGAGAAGAAATCCAACCAGGAAGTGGGAAATCTGAGGTTTGTAGTTTTTCAACTGTTTGCCTATTCAAGATACAGTGTAAATGTGGTCCGATTGCACTTCCTAAGGCTTCCACTAGATGTCAATAGTCTTTAGAACCTTGTTTGAGGCTTCTTCTGTGAAGGAGTAGAGAATGAGAGCTGAATGAGTAAGAGGTCTGCCAGAAGGCCATGAGCTCATTCAGGAGCGCTCCCGTGAGAGGTAGCTGCGTTCCATTGCATTTCTAAAGACAAAGGAATTCTCCGGTTGAAACATTATTGAAGATTTATGTTAAAAACATACTAAAGATTGATTCTATGCATTGTTTGACATGTTTCTACGAACTGTAATGGAATTTTTTGACTTTTTGTCTGGTCTGTGCGTCATGAATTTTGATTTGTGAACTCAAGGCGCAAACAAAAAAAGAGGTATTTGGACATAAATTATGGATTTTTCTGAACAAAACAAACATTTATTGTGGAACTGGGATTCCTGGGAGAGCATTCTGATGAAGATCATCAAAGGTAAGTGAATATTTATAATGCTATTTCTGACGTCTGTTGACTCCACAACATGACGGATATCTGTATGGCTTGTTTTGGTCTCTGAGCGTTGTACTCAGATTATAGCATGGTGTGCTTTTTCGGTAAAGCTTTTTTTAAATCTGACACAGCGGTTGCATTAAGGAGAAGTTTATCTAAAGTTCCATGCATGATGAGTATTTCTATAAATTGATGTGGATCTCTGCAACATCACCAAATGTTTTGGAAGCAAAACATTACTGAACATAACTCTCCAATGTAAACTGAGATTTTTGGAAGCAAATATGAACTTTATCGAATAAAACATACATGTATTGTGTAACATGAAGTCCTATGAGTGTCATCTGATGAAGATCATCAAAGGTTAGTGATTAATTGTATCTATATTTCTGCTTTTTATGGCTCCTCTCTTTGGCTGGAGAAATGGCTGTGTTTTTCTGTGACTAGGTACTGACCTAACATAATCAGATGGTCTGCTTTCGTCGTAAAGCCTTTTTGAAATCGGACACTGTGGTGGGATTAACAACAAGTTTATCTTTAAAATTGTGTAAAATACTTGTATGTTTGAGGAATTTTAAGGATGAGATTTCTGTTTGAATTTGGCGACCTGCACTTTCACTGGCTGTTGTCATATCGATCCTGTTAACGGGATCTCAGCCGTAAGAAGTTAACAACACTCCCCCTGGTCAGAAGATACCTTCATTCATAGTCCCTGAAGGTAGTTAACGTCTATGAATGGGCTAGGTCTGCCCCATTCTCTTCAATTCACTGACAGAACAAGAAAGATAAGCTTGAGGATGGGATTTTTTTCTGCATTGTTGTTTATTTTATCACTGTCATGTCCAGATGTAGACCTTTTGATTTGCGTGTTGCAGGCCTGGCTGTCACTTCAAAATGACTCTGGTCCACTAAGGATGAAAAAGTCTTTACAGGAGTAACACAGTCAACAGATATCCAATCATTCCACAAACCCAAAAGCGTTGCCTATGGGATTTAAGCTGGTCTTCAGATGGGTCACTATTTCATTGTGCAGAGAACAGTGAACATATAAATTGGATTGAGATTTGGGGTAGAATACAAGTTAAAGGTAATGAGATATCTAAGAACACAACTAGCTAATGCTAAGGTGTTTTGGGGGGGATTTTCATGTTTAAAGAAATTAATTGACAACTAGGATTTGTTCTGGTAAATAGACCAACTGGAGAAGCAGGGTCATTCACATGTTTTACTCTGTTAAATTGAGCAATCATATTTGACTTAAATCAGAGAATGTAGGCCTGTAAATATATTGGTTTAAAGAAATCTTTTTACTTACTGTTCTCAGTGAGAATCTTAGCATCACCAACCTTGATTATCACACAAAGTCTGCAGAATAAAGCGTCCATCCCTGAAAAGCTCCACCAGCACTGACACTAAGGGCTGGATTCAATCCGTATTGCGGAAAGTGTCACGGAAGATCAGCGTTAAAATGTAAAGGTAATTTCTGATTGAGCAGACATACTGCGTTCAATTCAAGGTAAACACTGCATACTGTATCAGCTGGAATATTGTCTTTAAATTTCAGTCGAGGTATAATGCAGTTCTTCCGCGATATTTCTGCTATATGGATTGGATCCAGCTCTAAATCTCAATCAGATATAAACGCTGAAGCTATCCCCTGTGGTGAAGCCTTAAGCGGAGGAGATAAGCGGAATTAGCTTTTTCTGATGAAATCCAAACCGCCACAGCTTCTTAAAAACGCTGGGGGTTCATCTTTTTTTGACTCTGGAAAGTATGTGCCAGCCATACATTTGCTATTATTATTTCTGGGTCACATTACCCGGGCTTTTCTCCTTTTTTCACTTATTTATTATTTGTGTGCAATTCAGCATCTGCATATTTGCCTGTCAGGGTAATGCCTCCCAAGTGAAGGGGAAAAGTCATTGACACCAAGCCCTCAGGCAATGCTGGGCTGCATCATACATTTCTCCACACTCTTTGTTATGCATCTTTTCACTCAGGGGACAGCAAGGAGAAAGCAGGTTTCTGCAGGGAAGACTGAGCAAGTCTCTGAGGAGGTGACAGGAGGAACGATACGTCGATGGAAGTGATGGGATAGGGAGGACACATGCAGCTTCCTCTCCATTGACAGATATCCACCCGGGACACATCTGGGTTCTCAGACAAAAATACCTCTGACAGGTTGTGTGTGTGTGTGTGTGTGTGTGTGTGTGTGTGTGTGTGTGTGTGTGTGTGTGTGTGTGTGTGTGGACATGTTTTTTGTGTGCACGCATGTTTATGTGGCCTCTTAGATGTGGAATTCATATTCTTGAGACAGCGACATTGCGGATATAATTTAGTGAGTCATTATTATGTGAATCACGTATCTTCCCTCACTTACAGTAAAATGAGATCCTATACCTACACAATGTGTTATTGTGGATGGAGAATAAATGAATTGCAGTGGGGACAATCATTACCAATGCATGTGCATCAAATGTGGTGAAGAAGGAAGAATTGTCACACGCATGCAATGATCACCACAGCTTTTACTCATTAGTGGCATCAAAAGCAGCTTCAAATGCTTCGCTTGATAAATATGTCCCTGAGATTCTAAAGCAGCATTTGTGTGAAATTTAATAGATTATGTTTAAATAAAACATGTTCCCGAAAAACACAGCCATAAAGCTGCTATTTAAATGGCCTGAGGCTATAACAGTGAAGTAAAAGGAATTTGAAAAGGGGAAAAAAAATCAATATTCCCACTGAAAATAAGATGTTAGTGGCAGCTCCATTAACGCTCCATTGAATGTGTGTAGTTGTGCTTCTTCTAGCAGCCACAAACAGACTGGGAAGACCCACACTCAGCAAGTGAGAATTACATACCAAAAATGTGTTGATCTTAATTATTATCATTTATTTCAGTGATGGGCAACTCCTGTCCTCGGGGACTGTTTAGTGTTACACTTTTCCCCCAGCCCTGTAGCCAACATACCTGATTAAACTAATTGCATTCTAAACTGAAGAGTAGTTGATGATTGGAATCAGGTGTGATAACAGGGGCTGGGACAAAAGTTTTTCACCAATCAGGCCCCTGAAGACTGGAGTTGCCCATCCCTGATTGATTTAGTAAAAGGCTGCAGTGTGCTTCTTTGGATATATTTCCAATTGACTTGACTTCAAAAATGTTTTTCTAACCTGTTTATAGTTATTAGATTGGACTTTTAATTTCAACTTAAAAGAAGTCAAACGTGAGGAAAATATTGGGCATCTTATTTGTAGTTTATGTTGAAAGAAAGATGCTCAACCATACCCCTGTAAAGAGTTTTGTAGGATCAATGTCTTGATGGTCCCTTGTGCATTCATAAATGTATGTTAACCAGGATTTTGGGTCTTGATCTTAGGTTGCACTCTGATACTCTGTAGAATGAGCCTTATTGAATGTGGCTCTAATTGTTGGTATGTATTGTCGTGACTTTAATCTGATGAATGTTATTTATCTAATCAACTAACTATATTTAATTGTTACCCAATTAAGATAATCATGTAACAATTAACTCATTCGGATTTGGGCCACCACGAGAGTGGTTCTTTAAAGAGTTACCATGTCCCAAATTAAACTCTAAAGGTTTTTACCTATCACATCCACTTTCCGGCCTCTCTAGGGAGTTTTCCTATCCGCCATGCTTCTACACCTGCATTGCTTGCTGTTTGGGGTTTTAGGTTGGGTTTCTGTACAGCACCTTGTGACATCAGCGGATGTAAGAAGGACTTTATGAATCAATTTGATTAATAAATTGACTGTTTAATCAAACAATCATAACCTCGTATCATATCATCATTCTGAAAATTCGTAACCTGCATCTGCAAAATCCGGAGCTTGTGGTTACACAGGATAAACATACACACTTAATACATTAGAAACAAGTCCCTAGTGGACTGACACAATATGGTGGCTTGTTACAGAAGAGAGAGAGAGAGACGGACAGAGACATAATACTTTGGTAAATTGAGAAACTACTCTCACAGTAATCATATACTTTGCACATGAACCGCCGCCTGTTGAGAGTAAGAAATCATGAATGTATTTGTGTAAATGTCTTGGCTCTACATGTATTTCTGTCGGAACCAGGCCTTCTTGGAAAGGGTGTTGGGACTTTCCCCGGCGCGCATTTAAGTTTCTGATTGTCCAAAAGCGGTCCCCACCCATCTTCTACTGTTGTTATAGAGTTGATTTCCCTTCCTTTCGCTCCTGAAGTTGCCTCTTTGAAGATAGGCTTGCCAGCCGTGTTGATGGTTCCCATTGCGGTGATGAGCGTAGCGTACTAGGGTGATTTGAGAAAAGTAGTAGAATGGTCCCACTTAATACAACCGCTGTGTCAGATTTCAAAAAAGCTTTACGGCAAAAGCACAATATTCAATAATCTGAGAACAGCGTTCAGCCACAAAAGCAAGCCATACAGTTACCCGCCAAATTGTGGAGTCAACAAAAGTCCTAAATAGCATTATAAATCTTCACTTACCTTTGCTTATCTTTGTCGGAATGCACTCCTAAGACTCCCACAAGAAATGTTTGTTTTGTTCGATTACGTCCATATTTATGTCCAAATACCTCCGTTTTGTTTGCACGTTTAGTTCACTATTTCAACGGCACAATGCACGAGCGCAAAATCCAGACGAAAAGTCAAAAGAGTTCGATTACAGTTTGTAGAAACATGTCAAACGATGTTTACAATCAATCCTTAGGGTCTTTTTATAATAAATCTTCAATAATATTCCAACCGGACAATAGCGTATTCATTAGAGGAAAAAGAGGGCACGTTGCGCCCGCGTCACTGCGCAGTAAACAATTGATTGGCCACAGCCTAGTCCACTTGTTGAAACAGCTCTTATTCGACCCCCTTCCACAATAGAAGCCTCAAACAACTTAATAAAAACTTTTGACATCTGCTGGAAGCCTGGGGAAATGCAATCTGGCCCCATAGACACAGCATATTGGATAGGCAATCACTTAAATTAAACTACGAACCTCAGATTTCCCACTTCCTGGTTGGATTTGTTTCGGATTTTCGTCTGCCATATGAGTTCTGTTAAACTCACAGACATCATTCAAACAGTTTTAGAAACTTCAGTGTTTTCTATCCAGTACTACTAATAATATGCATATATCTGGGACAGAGTAGCAGGCAGTTTACTCTGCGCACCTTATTCATCCAAGCTACTCAATACTGCCTCCCTGTCACCAAGAAGTTGAGTTCACTTTTCTAGAGACTTTACTTAGGACAGCTAGTCAGCCATACCAGGTGACGTTATTGTTTCTACCTCATGTTGATATTCAGAGATCAAACCACTTTGGACGTGAGCTGCAGCTCCGCGTCTCTCTGGTCTGACATGTTAATTCTTAACCCATCGTTTTGTTCAAAAAGGGGCAGTGCTTGAGGCTGGCACTCTCTCTGACCTCAATCAAGGGGAGGTGACTACTTACTTGTACAAAGTTATAGAAAACATTTCCTCTTATAGTTTATAAAGATTACACCCCGCTCTTAAAATCATAATTTTTTCCTATTTCTTACACAACGTAGAGGATGGATTCGTACATGTAGTGTGTATACTTTACAGTTCCAGTATTTCCACTTTTAAAAAATGATGACATCACAAAATAGCAACCAAACCGACATCAGTGTTTTTTTAGGTCAACTCTGCCCATTCCACACGTTCTATGTTGGAAATGTTGTTCCAGTATTCGCTTTAGAACGTGTTAGAGTTTCATCGGGAAAATGTCTGTGTAGACAAAGGCACATTCCTTTGGTGAATTTGGAGGCGAATGTAGCTGAACGTTCTGTCCTTGATTTACAATAGGGTGTGAGCTGTCAAACCCCACCAATTCGTTCTTCAATCCTCAATACTATGTCATGACACACTGAAGTGTTTTTGTGCTTTGCAGCTTCAGTATACCGCTATTAAAATTAGATGTGGTCAAACGTCATGTAGATAGGCTAATACTCAAGTAACACAGTTACTACATTGAGACTCAATAAAGTGCAGCTAGCTTAGGCCTGCCTAAAGCCCTGTCTATAGGGGACCCACCCTGGGGCTGCTTCCATGTTTTCATTTAACATCATTTTTTAATCTGTGTTTTCTTATTGAAGAATATTCATCAGGGGAACATCATCCATATCTAGATTCTTCTCTCCGGTTAAAAATGTGGAGGGCTGTCAAGGGGCCTTTCTGAACGATGCAAGCCGGTAATGCGGCGACGTTGATTAAACACTCAAGTGGAGCTGATATTGATCACAAATGCTGTAACCCGCTTAAGATTAATGAGTCAAAAGTCATGGGAAGGCGTGCTATTTACATGTTGAGGGAACTGCAGTGGGCTGCTATTTTACTGCTGAATGCAGACACACAGAGGCCCACATTGAATTATTCAGTGGCATCATCATGTACACAGCTAGAAGAGTAGGCACTGGGATAGAAAGCTGGGCACTGAGACACAGCATCCAGGGACAACATATCTGTATGGCAAACACTACTAGCAGATGGATTTCTAGAGCTGAAGCTAGGATGCTACCTTGGTACAGTGAGGGAAAAAAGTATTTGATCCCCTGCTGATTTTGTACATTTGCCCAATGACAAAGAAATGATCTGTCTATAATTTAAATGGTAGGTTTATTTGAACAGTGAGAGACAGAACAAAAAAATCCAGAAAAACGCATGTCAAAAATGTTATAAATTGATTTGCATTTTAATGAGGAAAATAAGTATTTGACCACTCTGCAAAACATGACTTAGTACTTGGTGGCAAAACCCTTGTTGGCAATCACAGAGGTCAGACGTTTCTTGTAGTTGGCCACCAGGTTTGCATACATCTCAGGATGGATTTTGTCCCAATCCTCTTTGCAGGCCACTCCAGGACCTTAATCTGCTTCTTCTTGAGCCACTCCTTTGTTGCCTTGGCCGTGTGTTTTGGGTCATTGTCATGCTGGAATACCCATCCACGACCCATTTTCAATGCCCTGGCTGAGGGAAGGAGGTTCTCACCCAAGAGTTGACGGTACATGGCCCCATCCATCGTCCCTTTGATGCGGTAAGGTTGTCCTGTCCCCTTAGCAGAGAAACAACCCCAAAGCATAATGTTTCCACCTCCATGTTTGAAGGTGGGGATGGTGTTCTTGGGGTCACAGGCAGCATTCCTCCTCCTCCAAACACGGCGAGTTGAGGTGATGCCAAATAGCTCCATTTTGGTCTCATCTGACCACAACACTTTCACCCAGTTGTCCTCTGAATCATTCAGATGTTCACTGGCAAACTTCAGACGGACATGTATATGTGCTTTCTTGAGCAGGGGGACCTTGCGGGCGCTGCAGGATTTCAGTCCTTCACGGCATAATGTGTTACCAATTGTTTTCTTGGTGACTATGGTCCCAGCTGCCTTGAGATGATTGACAAGATCATCCCGTGTAATTCAGGGCTGATTCCTCACCGTTCTCATGATCGTTGCAACTCCACGAGATGAGATCTTGCATGGAGCCTCAGGCTGAGGGAGATTGACAGTTATTTTGTGTTTCTTCCATTTGCAAATAATCGCACAAACTGTTGTCATCTTCTCACCAAGCTGCTTGGCGATGGTCTTGTAGCACATTCCAGCCCGGTGTAGGTCTACAATCTTGTCCCTGACATCCTTGGAGAGCTCTTTGGTCTTGGCAAGGGTGGAGAGTTTGGAATCTGATTGATTGCTTCTGTGGACAGGTGTCTTTTATACAGGTAACAAACTGAGATTAGGAGCACTCCCTTTAAGAGTGTGCTCCTAATCTCAGCTCGTTACCTGTATAAAAGACACATGGGAGCCAGAAATCTTTCTGATTTAAAGGGGGTCAAATACTTATTTCCCTCATTAAAATGCAAATCATTTTATAACATTTTTGAAATGAGTTTTTCTGGATTTTTTTGTTGTTATTCGGTCTCTCACTGTTCAAATAAACCTACCGTTAAAATTATCGACAGATCATTTGTTTGTCAGTGGGAAAACGTACAAACTCAGCAGGGGATCAAATACTTTTTCCCGTCACTATACATGTTAAGCAGATATCTGACAAATCACTCAAGATATATTAGATATATGCTGCAATTTAAGAAGTCATCATTCAGAATCCTGTAAACTGGAGGGCATGATAGTTATAATCTTGCCTAATAATAAACTTGCCTACTAATATAAACTTGCCTACTAATGCATGACAATGTCATATTCCACATTAGCATATATTAGTTATTTAGCCACTTAGCTAACATGAGACAGCTTCTGACAGGTTGTGCTGAAATTCTTTGGATGTGCAAACCCACAGGTTCATCAGCTGTCCGGGTGGCTGGTCTCAGATGATCCTGCAGGTAAGAAAGCTAGATGCGGAGGTCCTGGTCTGGCATGGTTACACGTTTTCCGCGGTTGTGATGCCAGTTGGACGTACTGTCTAATTCTCTAAAATGACATTGGAGGTGGCTTATGGTAGAGAAATGACCATAACATTCTCTGGTAACAGCTTTGTTGGACATTCCTGCAGTCACCTGCCAATTCCACGCTCCCTCAAAACTGCACATTTTAGAGTGGCCCTTTATTGTCCCCAGCACAAGGTGCAAATGTGTAATGATCATATGGTTTAATCAGTTGCTTGATATGCCACACCTGTCAGGTGGATAGATTATCTTGGCAAAGGAGAAATGTGTGTAACCATACACTCTGGCATTGCCTTACCCCACACTGCCACACAGTCTAAATAATAAATATATGCTAAAATATATGCTAATGTGGAACCTGACAGTGTCATGGTGACATGTCTTGTCTTAATTAAGGATCAAAGAGCTATTCTTCGGGATCACTGTCCATTCCACGGGACAGTTGAGCTAACGTAGGCTAATGTGATTAGCATGAGGTTGTAAGTAACAAGAAAATATTCCAGGACATAGACATATCTGATATTTGCAGAAAGCTTAAATTCTTGTTAATCTAACTGCACTGTCCAATGTACAGTAGCTATTACAGTGAAATAATACCGTGCTATTGTTTGAGGAGAGTGCACAGTTTTGAACATGAAAAGTTATGATTAAACAAATTTTGGCGGTCTTGATACATTTTTTTTTTACAGAAATGCAATGGTTATTTGAATCAGTCTAATACTTTGCACATACCCTGATGCCATCTAGTCGGAAAAATCTAAATTGCACCTGGGTTAGAATAATACATTATGGCCTTTCTCTTGCATTTCAAAGATGATGGTACAAAAAAATGCAAAAGAACAGTTGTTTTTTTCTTTGTATTATCTTTTACCAGATCTATTGTGTTATATTCTACTACATTCCTTTCACATTTCCATAAACATCAAAGTACATTAACAGAGATTGCAGCAGACAGCTTACTTGTGATGTGAATTAAGATACACAGAGTTTCCAATAAAAGTGAGACAATGAGGACAAGGACAGGAAGAAAGAAATTGGTCTAAGATGACCCTCTGATTTAAACAATGAGAATGTTAGTGAAATAGACCTTTCTTATATGTTGTTAGAAGGACAATATGGCTGCACCATATAAAATGTTATCTTGAATCCATTGAATTTTCATTCCCTCCTCATGACATCCAAGTCACATTTAATCTCTGGGTGGCTTTTGAAACTGGTGACAGATGTATTTTCATTTGAAAGAGTGTAGCGTGAGAGATACAGAGAATAGGAGCGAGGGCGAAAGTGAGGGGTTTGTCTTACTAGAACATATGAAAGCTGATAATAATAAGTTTCAAGGACTTCCACCTAACGTATACGATAACGTTTAGACCAGATTCCAGGAAAAAAGTTACGAATGTCCCTCCTTTCTCTCTCAAGGGCTGCCTTTGTTCATTCTCCTTTCAGAGATCCATATATGGGTTCATGACTCTTACAGACTCGCCCAACCCCTCCCATACTGATTTCTAGTCCTACAGTATGATACCTCCCACTCAGCCATCTTGCTCTAAAAAGATGGCTTCCAGATGGTGATTGTGTGTATTGGGTGTCGTTTTCTCTCCCCAGTTGGCTCATTTGTGTGAATATCAGCTCTTCATATGGGATCCACATCCCTCCATTTAAGGCTAATCTCTTACAGGTGTAGCAAATAGCTTTAATGAAAAACGAACACTTGTTGAGCAACGTTAAGTTTCAAATACGTTTGTAAAAATTGCATTCTGTAGTTAATTTATTTCATTTTCATGGTCAACATATTAGACACAGAATAAATAATCTGTCTATTCCATAACACTGAACACACTATGCTCTTATCACCCAGCACAATGGCAGACCTCTGCAAAATGTAAAGATGGTATGAAGTTGAGTTATAAATTCATATCACATTACTCACTATGCACACACCAATAGTCACAACTTGACATGAGTTTGTCTTTACACAATGCTTTCTCTAAAGTGCTACATTAAAGACACATTCATGCAAGAGGATCCCACATTCTCACATAGTGTCCTCCCTAGGGGAAACTAACTTAGGCTTAAACTCATACACCAGTGCAAACCATTTGATTTGATTAAACCATTTGATAATTTAATATTGATAGAAAATGGAAACTCTATAGGATACATACGGTTTTGAAAGTATGTTTGAAATCAAATGTGTCACCAATTACTGTTCCAAAAGCATTATACATTTAAGAAAACAAATCTGATATTTTTCCTAATGTTGGCTCTAAACGTGCACAAATTCCAAGATGATTCCAATAGGAACACAGACATTTTCAAAGTGCAGAGTGTCACTTTATATTTTCTGACAAATGTGTTAGGGGGGGGGGGGTATCCCCCCAAACTTGCCAAACCTGATACCGGATCCAAAACCATCACTCAAGTTTGAACTGCAACAGCGTTCAGCTGCAGCATTACAAATGAAAGGTGCACTCTACTCAGAGCCAGCCTTATATAATTTGCATGTAAATAACAAGATGTTAGTTCTGCACTCCTGTTCAGCCAGCTCAGGGTCAAGCTGTTCTCTAACACACACACACGGATGTTAATACATACACACAAGTTCCATTCAAAATGCAATTTTCCCTAACCCCTTATCACGTTTCAGGTAAGACCCAAATGCTGACAATGTCGAAGTAACAACAGTTTATTAATCCAAAAAGGTGGAGCAAAATGTCAGTCAAGGGCAGGTAGGGGTCAGTAATCCAGAGAGGTGGGGAAAAGGTACAGGACAGCAGGCAGGCTCAACACCGGGAAAACAAGAACAAACGAGAGACAGGAGCAGAGGGGAAAATGCTGGTAGGCTTGACGAAACAAAACAAACGGGCAACAGACAAACAGAGAACACAGGTATAAATACACAGGGGATACTGCACAGTCAGAACTAGAAGCACAAGCATTTCGCTACAATTCATTAACATCTGCTAACCATATTTATGTGACCAATACAATTTCATTTGATTTGATTTAAATACACAGGGGATAATGGGGAAGATGTGCGACACCTTGAGGGGGGTGGAGACCATCACAGAGACAGGTGAGACAGATCAGGGTGTGACACCCCTAACCCTATCTCTAACCCTTACCGAAACACTAACCCCAAAACCTAACCCTAATCCTAAACTTAACCCTAGCTCCTAACCCTAACCTTACCCCTAAACCCACTAGAAATAGCATTTGACTTTGTGGGGACTAATAAAATGTCCCCAGTTGGTGACTTCTGGTCCCCACAAGTATAGTTAAACATGTCCAATTATGCACACACACACAAAACGTGCATGCCTTCATCCAGGCAAACACATTAATACACATGAGCAACATACTCACATTCAGCACTTTTTATGAACCGGTTCCTTCCTAACAGGTTATTATCGATTTTGCAGAGCAGGAGGGACTGCAGGCTGATGATAAGAGTCTCAGGCAATGTGATGCAGTATATTTCCCTTAGGCTATGATACATCTCATCTTATCTCCAATCCAAATGAAGAAGGCATTGCCACACTGTTTGAAATATCTCCATTCCAAATTATAGGGAAAGTCCCTGTTTTTCGCTGTGGAGGATATTATCATGATCTTTTTCGCAGTGTATAATGAGGTCAGAGAGTGCAAGTTAGCACCTGTTCCATGAAAGGACAACAAGTAATTCTCACCATTCTTTTGGAAAGACATCACATATTTGGGGGGAAATATCAGAGGATGAAGCTGGCTCACTGCCACTTCCTAACAGTCTGAAGTGTGCCGTGGGAATGGAACTGACCACTATACTCAATACTACAGTGTTATTCTGTAAGCCTCTGGAGAGCATGGCAGCTGGTACAAATGAAGGGAACGGCACACACTGAAGCTACAAAAGGAGACAATGCATTAAAGCTGAATAATAATAACTTGAAATTAGGTATTTCTTTAGACCTGTTTCATTGACAACTTCTTCCTGGAGCCCAAAATGAATTGTTTGTGAAATAACTCAAAAATAATTAAAGGTATTGTCTTTGATGCGCTCTGTCAGACATGGAGAGGAAAATGCCTTCTGCTTGATGTACTTTGCTCATAGCCAGACAGCGAGAGATGGGTTTGCGTGTGGGAAAGGGCAAGTGGGTGACAGGACAGCGTTCTGCACTCTCATTCAGAGACACAATTAGGACAGCCAATCAAACATCATTGTGAGGAGAGAGCCTAGGATCAAGTAAGGTCACATAATACAGATACAGTGACATTTATCTCAGAAACAGGGCTTTTAAAAATACTTAATTCTGCTCTCTTTGGCCCCACACATGCTGTTTCAGTCAGCTTTCGCCACCACACACAGTACCTCCATGTGAATGAAAGGGACACACGTGAGCCAAGAGACAGTCATTAGTGATAACATCAGATTACCTTTATCACACCGCAAGAGAAGGAAAGGGATTTGTCTTTGTGTGTGTGTGTGTGTGCGCGCGCAAGCGTGTGCGTGTGCTTGTGTGCTACAAGCTCTCACAGTCTCATGTCAGAATTAGACGTTCATTCATGTTTCGCAAACATCACATTTCTAAGTTGTTCCAAATGTTACATTTCTCAGTGTTAAATGTTAAGTTTACGCATTAACTCCACATTTTTAAGGTTAGGGTTAAGTTTAGGCATTAACTCCGAACCCTTTTCACAAAGGCCTGGGTCCAACAGAGATAAATGACGAAGAAAGACATTTCAGGTAAGGGTTAATGTTTTGGATAGGCTTAAAACAAAAATGACAAAAATGACATTTCATCACTGGATTCAAACATGCAATCTTTTGCATCAAAGGCAGATGCTTACGCCTATCTGCCATCCCCATCTCCCTTGCAAAACAGAAACCTGTTTGAAAGTCACAACGCTCACTGTTGCCCCTAGTGGACGGTTTCCACATTATCTCCTGACATCTGTTCACGGGGACCTGGCTAGTTTGTGTGCAGGGTGTGTGTGTGTGTGTTAGTGTGCAAGGGTAGTCCTCATTTACGTGTGAAACATATATTACATTGCATGGCATGAGACCCCTGTGCATGTGAAATTTCAATCAAACCACTCACTGGAGCATGTTACACATGACTTGTTTTCATGTTTGGCATGCATGAGCCTCCGATTCCAAGGCTCTGATCCATTTCCTCTTACAGATGGTAACCCAAATACAATTGGGGATATCAGCACAGTTGTCTCTATCGCTACACAGCCATTTGTACAGCATAACAGACATTACCTCGGCCAACAGAAAACACTCGACAACCGGCTTATTGCATCTAGTTAAATCTAAGTGCTCACATGAAATGTAATAGCCACATGAGTGGAGTGAAAACATTACACACTCACTCCAGTTTAGTAAGAGCTGAGTTGCACATTTGGTTCTATTATTTATATGGAGACCTGATTCAGTAACATAATATAATCTGTCATTATCACATTACTATGAGCGCTGGGTTAAATTGTTTTCTAAAAGCTTTTTTTTGAGAAATGCAACAGACCATGTTCTAACAAGTAAATCAAAATGTATCTATTATTTTTTTCATGGCACTGTTTGCCACTGTCAGCAGTCTGCTCTGACTCAACGCTTTTGGATTATAATCCTAAAGCATTGCAATGCTTATTCTTCAATAAACATGTGAGCCGTTACAAAATAAGGGTTGATCTAAGAGATGCAGGGGGAACAATTATGGATCTAGGTGCTCATTTGAATGTGAATGAAGTGCAAAATCAATAAGTGACATAGTGACATGCCCCCAATGCCTGAGGGACCAGATCCGTGCCCATTCTGGAGTGCGTGCACTTATCAGAAAGAAAGGGTATGGCAAGTTTGCTCTGTATTGAGTGACACTGCAATGGCAGCAGTGTCAGCATTAGCTCCCCAGTCCTAGCCAATGGCACAGGCCTACTTTGGAGGTGACACACACAGATTCCATTGCATTAATGTCCTAGGGAGGACAGATAGGCTGGTGAGACAAAGACCACTCTGGCAGAAAACATGTTCTAAGTGGTTAGAAACAGTTCTACTCACAGTCAACACCGACACAGAAACACAGGGCCTCTTGTAAGTGATATGACTGTAGAGGGTGAGTGGAGACCGGAAAGATTTATGTTCCTAGCCCCTTTTCCATCCTTAGTTTTTATGGGAGTAAGTCATGGCATAAGTCATGGCATATTAGTCATTCCTGTAAATAATTGGTGTGTAAACCTTTTAGACATGGTAGCCATGGTCTTAAGTGGAAAAGGGGAGTCTGGCTGTTTTCAACCTTTCCTTCACCCCGACGAACACTTCCATTCACCCAACATAGGCCATTTCCAACTTTGGAAAATTAATTCCAATTTATACACTTCCATCTATAACTTATAGGGATAGACCAAATGGGGCAGTTCTATGCAATCGTATAGCTATACTAACTATGTCAATATCAACCATCAGACAAGGCCTGCAACCGCCTATTGAACATAGCTTGTTTGAGTTGGAGACCATGTGACTTTACAAATCGTAAAGGGCTTGGGTTGATGCATCTGAACATTAGGAGCTTACTTCCGAAACTAGATTACATCAAGATCTGGGCTATGTAGACGAATCCAGACATTCTGGTATTGACTGAAACTTGGATCTCTGGGGACATTCTGGACAAATGATAGTCCTACTAAGCACAAACCAGATGGGATGGTATATTGCTTCAGAATGCTGTTGTAGCCATATTGGTTAAGTGTGCCTTGAATTCTAAATGAATCACAGATAGTGTCACCAGCAAATCACACCATCGCACCTCCTCCTCCATGCTACACAGAGAGAACCACACATGCAGAGATCATCCTTTCACCTACTCACCTAACCAAAAATCTCATACTTGGACCGGTCTAATATTCATTGCTTGTGTTTCTTGGCCCAAGCAAGTCTCGTCTTCTTATTGGTGTCCTTTAGTAGTGGCTTCTTTGCTGCAATTGGACCATGAAGGCCTGATTCACATAGTCTCCTCTGAACAGTTGATGTTGTCATGTGTCTGTTACTTGAACTCTGTGAAGCATTTCTTTGGGCTGCAATCTGATGTGCAGTTAACTCTAAGGGTTATCTTCTATATACCACCACTACCTTGTCACATCAAAACTGGCTAAGAAGGAAAGAAATTCCACAAATTAACTTTTAACAAGGCACACCAGTTAAATTAAATGCATTCCAGGTGACTACCTCATGAAGCTGGTTGAGATAATGCCAAGAGTGTGCAATGCTGTCATCAAGGAAAAGGGTGGCTACATTAAATAATCTCAAATACAAAATATATTTTGATTTGTTTAACACTTTTTTGGGGTACTACGTGATTCCATATCTTTTATTGCATAGTTATAATGTCTTCACTATTATTCTACAATGTAGAAAATAGTAAAAATAAAGAAAAACCCTGGAATGAGTAAGTGTGTCTACATTTTTGACTGGTACTCTCTATATATTTTTTTAATATTTAATATAATATTAATATTTCAAATTTCAAATCAAATCAAAGCTAAATGATCCATAGTATGACCATTTAAAACAATTGCATACGTCATCTTAGCACCCCCCCACATCTTAGACTAACCTAATGTGTATACGAATGTGTAGTGTAGTGTGTTTATTGGATTTTGATATGTATTGTTGCGCTATACAGGGCTCATCTGGAAAAGAGTTCTTGGTCTCAGCATTGACTCCCTGTCAAAATAAAGGTTAAATTCAATTAAATAATATAAAAATTACTAGTGTAATTCCCTCCAGTCTGTATTGACTTTTTTGTCTTGTAGATGTCATAAACTAATTTCATGCTTCAAGTATTTATTTTTCTAAAGAGGAATAAAAAGCAGTAAAATAATCTAAAAGAACTGACCAATATTGTCTAGAATGACAGAGCGATTGTTCAGAATTGTAGGATTACCTTGTGTTTTCTTAAACTTGGCAATACCTTATTTTATGTCATCAGACATTCTCATCCCTCATATTCTAAATACAATGATCAAACAACTTTGATTAAGTCCCATGTTCTGCATGAGCATATTTCCCATTAAACTCTGACCAAAAGCACTGAAGAGTCTGGGTTTACGTAATGAGATGTATATTGTAAACTAGGATGATGATAATGATGATGAAGGGAGAAGGGAGAGGTGGATAAGCAACTAGCACTGTACTAAGGGATACAATGCACTCTCCATAGGGTACTTACTCTAACTCACTCTGTTTATTTACACATTCCCAGGTGTGTTTGGCCTGCAGTCAACCGTGACTCCATTACCTATGGTTAAATGTGTTTATTTCTGCCAATGTTAGCTCATCAAATCGGGTGGAGCATGGACCAATTACAGAGACCGATCAAATCTCCATGTCGGCGACTGGTTTATTTGACATTGCTCTGGGTCTTGCCCTGACATGTGGCCACACACTAGCTATACACACTTAAACACACCCATTTACACTCATGCACAGGTAAATAGCACAGGTATAAAAAGGAAAACACATGCTTATAGACATTTAAACTGTCACGCCCTGACCGTAGAGATCTTTTTATCCTCAAGTTTGGTTAGGTCAGGGTGTGACTAGGGTGAGAACTCTAGTTTTTGCATTTCTATGTTGGCCTAGTATGGTTCCCAATCAGAGGCAGCTGTCTATCGTTGTCTCTGATTGGGGATCATATTTATTCAGCCTTTTCACACCTGTTGTTTGTGGGTTCTTGTTTTTGTGTAGCTGCCTGTGAGCAGCCCAGAACGTCACGTTTCATTTTCTTCTGTATTGTTTTTGGTGAGTTTCATATTTATTAAACATGTGGAACTCTAAGTACGCTGGCCTACTCTGCTCTCCCAGCCCAGTATGTCCCGGTATGTCCTGTGCCAGCTCCACACACCAGTCCTCCTGCGACTGTCGGCAGTCCAGAGCCTCCAGCGGCGGTCGGCAGCCCGGAGTCTCCAGCGACGATTGGCAGGCCGGAGCCTCCTGCGACGGTTGCCAGCCCGGAGCTTCCAGCGACGATCCATGGCCCGGAGCCTCCAGTGATGATCCATGGCCCGGAGCCTCCAGCGACGATCCACGGCTCGGAGCTTCCAGCGACGATCCACGGCCCGGAGACTCCAGCGACGATCCATGGTCCGGTCCCTCTGGCGACGATCCACGGTCCGGAGCCTCCGGCGACGATCCACAGTCCGGTTCCAGGGAAGAGGAGGGATCTAGGATAATAGATGGCATAATGCGGAGGGAAAATTACGTCAATATATTGAAGCAACATCTCAAGACATCAGTCAGAAAGTTAAAGCTTGGTAGCAAATAGGTCTTCCAAATGGACAATGACCCCAAGCATACTTCTAAAGTTATTGTAAAATGGCTTAAGGACAACTAAGTCAATGTATTGGTGTGGCCATCATAAAGCCCTGAACTCAATCCTACAGAAAATTTGTGGGCAGAACTGAAAAAATGAGTGCGAGCAAGGAGACCTACAAAACTGACTCAGTTACAGCAGCTCTGTCAGGAGGAATGGGCCAAAATCCACCCAACTTATTTTGGGAAGCTTGTGGAAAGCTACTCAAAACATTTGACCCAAGTTAAACAATTTAAAGGCAATGCTATCAAATACTAATTGAGTGTATGTAAACTTCTGACCCACTGGGAATGTGATGAACGAAATAAATAATTATCTCTACTATTATTCTAACATTTCACATTCCTAAAATAAACTGGTGATCCTAACTGACCTAAGACAGGGCATTTTTACTAGGATTAAATGTCAGGAATTGTGAAAAACTGAGTTTAAATGTATTTGGCGAAGGTGTATGTAAACTTTCTTTCAGATGCTATCAAGAATATGCATATCCTTGCTTCAGGTCCTGAGCTACAGGCAGTTAGATTTGGTTATGTAATTTTAGGCAAAAATTTGAGAAAAAAAAGAGTCCGATCCTTAAGAAGTTTTTAATGGGTGAGTGACGAGGAATGTTAACTGTGCGGAAAGATACATCCCACCTACTGTTTGTGTGTCTGTGTGTGCGTGTTAGTAGTTGGGGGGGTGGGAGTTATAAAATGACATGTCTTTGCATTTTTGGACTTCAGAACGTTCTCTGAATAAACTTTACGGACTTTTTGCAGAAGCTGAGTCTTTGCCTAATTATTATTAAACCCAGGGTCTTACAAACCGCTTAAATAATTGTTTAGTTATCATCATTGGGATTGGGAGCTATACTTCCGGCGCCGACAGAGATGGCCGCCTCGCTTCGCGTTCCTAGGAAACTATGCAGTTTTTTGTTTTTTTTACGTGTTATTTCTTACACTAGTACCCCAGGTCATCTTAGGTTTCATTACATACAGCCGAGAAGAACTACTGAATATAAGATCAGCGTCAACTCACCATCAGTACGACCAAGAATATGTTTTTCGCGATGCGGATCCTGTGTTCTGCCTTACAACCAGTGTAACGGAGTGGATTACATGCAGCGACCCGAAAAACGACTCAGAAAAAGAGGGAAACGAAGCGGTCTTCTGGTCAGACTCCGGAGACGGGCACATCGTGCACCACTCCCTAGCATTCTTCTCGCCAATGTCCAGTCTATTGACAACAAGGTTGATGAAATCCGAGCAAGGGTAGCATTCCAGAGGGACATCAGAGACTGCAACGTTCTCTGCTTCACGGAAACATGGCTAACTGGAGAGACGCAATCCGAAGCGGTGCAGCCAGCGGGTTTCTCCACGCATCGTGCGGACAGAAACGAACATCTTTCTGGTAAGAAGAGGGGCGGGGGCGTATGCCTTATGACTAACGTGACATGGTGTGATGACAGAAACATACAGGAACTCAAATCCTTCTGTTCACCTGATTTAGAATTCCTCACAATCAAATGTAGACCGCATTATCTACCAAGAGAATTCTCTTCGATTATAATCACAGCCGTATATATCCCCCAAGCAGACACATCGATGGCTCTGAACAAACTTTATTTAACTCTCTGCAAACTGGAAACGATTTATCCGGAGGCTGCATTCATTGTAGCTGGGGATTTTAACAAGGCTAATCTGAAAACAAGACTCCCTAAATTTTATCAGCATATCGATTGCGCAACCAGGGGTGGAAAGACCCTGGATCAGTGTTACTCTAACTTCCGCGACGCATATAAGGCCCTGCCCCGCCCCCCTTTCGGAAAAGCTGACCACGACTCCATTTTGTTGATCCCTGCCTACAGACAGAAACTAAAACAAGAAGCTCCCACGCTGAGGTCTGTCCAACGCTGGTCTGACCAAGCTGACTCCACACTCCAAGACTGCTTCCATCACGTGGACTGGGAGATGTTTCGTATTGCGTCAGACAACAACATTGACGAATACGCTGATTCGGTGTGCGAGTTCATTAGAACGTGCGTTGAAGATGTCGTTCCCATAGCAACGATTAAAACATTCTCTAACCAGAAACCTTGGATTGATGGCAGCACGAACCACTGCTTTTAATCAGGGCAAGGTGTCTGGTAACATGGCTGAATACAAACAATGCAGCTATTCCCTCCGCAAGGCTATCAAACAAGCTAAGCGCCAGTACAGAGACAAAGTAGAATCTCAATTCAATGGCTCAGACACAAGAGGCATGTGGCAGGGTCTACAGTCAATCATGGACTACAGGAAGAAACCCAGCCCAGTCACGGACCAGGATGTCTTGCTCCCAGGCAGACTAAATAACTTTTTTGCCCGCTTTGAGGACAATACAGTGCCACTGACACGGCCTGCAACGAAAACATGCGGTCTCTCCTTCACTGCAGCCGAAGTGAGTAAGACATTTAAACGTGTTAACTCTCGCAAGGCTGCAGGCCCAGACGGCATCCCCAGCCGCGCCCTCAGAGCATGCGCAGACCAGCTGGCCGGTGTGTTTACGGACATATTCAATCAATCCCTATACCAGTCTGCTGTTCCCACATGCTTCAAGAGGGCCACCATTGTTCCTGTTCCCAAGAAAGCTAAGGTAACTGAGCTAAACGACTACCGCCCCGTAGCACTCACATCCGTCATCATGAAGTGCTTTGAGAGACTAGTCAAGGACCATATCACCTCCACCCTACCTGACACCCTAGACCCACTCCAATTTGCTTACCGCCCAAATAGGTCCACAGACGATGCAATCTCAACCACACTGCACACTGCCCTAACCCATCTGGACAAGAGGAATACCTATGTGAGAATGCTGTTCATCGACTACAGCTCGGCATTCAACACCATAGTACCCTCCAAGCTCGTCATCAAGCTCGAGACCCTGGGTCTCGACCCCGCCCTGTGCAACTGGGTTCTGGACTTCCTGACGGGCCACCCCCAGGTGGTGAGGGTAGGCAACAACATCTCCTCCCCGCTGATCCTCAACACTGGGGCCCCACAAGGGTGCGTTCTGAGCCCTCTCCTGTACTCCCTGTTCACCCACGACTGCGTGGCCACGCACGCCTCCAACTCAATCATCAAGTTTGCGGACGACACAACAGTGGTAGGCTTGATTACCAACAACGACGAGACGGCCTACAGGGAGGAGGTGAGGGCCCTCGGAGTGTGGTGTCAGGAAAATAACCTCACACTCAACGTCAACAAAACTAAGGACATGATTGTGGACTTCAGGAAACAGCAGAGGGAACACCCCCATCCACATCGATGGAACAGTAGTGGAGAGGGTAGCAAGTTTTAAGTTCCTCGGCATACACATCACAGACAAACTGAATTGGTCCACTCACACAGACAGCATCGTGAGGAAGGCGCAGCAGCGCCTCTTCAACCTCAGGAGGCTGAAGAAATTCGGCTTGTCACCAAAAGCACTCACAAACTTCTACAGATGCACAATCGAGAGCATCCTGGCGGGCTGTATCACCGCCTGGTATGGCAACTGCACCGCCCTCAACCGTAAGGCTCTCCAGAGGGTAGTGAGGTCTGCACAACGCATCACCAGGGGCAAACTACCTGCCCTCCAGGACACCTACACCACCCGATGCTACAGGAAGGCCATAAAGATCATCAAGGACATCAACCACCCGAGCCACTGCCTGTTCACCCCGCTGTCATCCAGAAGGCGAGGTCAGTACAGGTGCATCAAAGCTGGGACCGAGAGACTGAAAAACAGCTTCTATCTCAAGGCCATCAGACTGTTAAACAGCCACCACTAACATTGAGTGGCTACTGCCAACACACTGTCAATGACACTGACTCTACTCCAGCCACTTTAATAATGGGAATTGATGGGAAATGATGTAAATATATCACTAGCCACTTTAAACAATGCTACCTTATATAATGTTACTTACCCTACATTATTCATCTCATATGCATACGTAGATACTGTACTCTATATCATCGACTGCATCCTTATGTAATACATGTATCACTAGCCACTTTAACTATGCCACTTGGTTTACATACTCATCTCATATGTATATACTGTACTCGATATCATCTACTGTATCTTGCCTATGCTGCTCTGTACCATCACTCATTCATATATCCTTATGTACATATTCTTTATCCCCTTACACTGTGTATAAGACAGTAGTTTTTTTTGGAATTGTTAGTTAGATTACTTGTTCGTTATTACTGCATTGTCGGAACTAGAAGCACAAGCATTTCGCTACACTCGCATTAACATCTGCTAACCATGTGTATGTGACAAATAAAATTTGATTTGATTTGAAATTCTCGTGACAGTGACTAGCGTGGAACGAGCACGTCAAAACCAGAGCTAATATTTGCAGATATGAAAATCTGCAGAGACTACATGTAGCTTCGCCTCGGGAACTATACACACCTGCTAAGATTTGCAACCCTATGTAGGCACGCAGGTCAATCTCTTCCATCCTTTTCCAGTTGTCTCCATATTTACGGAAACCCTCCAAATTTGTCATCTCCAGGGTGGCTGGTGTGATGAACAAGTAGAATGTTGAGGCGATGTCCTGGGCACGGGCAACTGCATGTCTTGTGGGCCCTGGGGTCATCCTTATGACATTTTGTGCTGCCATCCTGTCCTGGTTGTCATACGGTATCAATTGCCATGTTATTTTTGCTGTTCTTTGACAAATATGTCCCTCTTTCAGCTTGGAGGATTTCTTGTTCCTCCTGGACATCTGAAAAAAATCAGATCTACGACCTGTTGGGGACTGAAACGTGCACTCATGGCTTCAGCAAAGAGAGAACTGGTGGGACTGTCATCTGCAGCACCTTTATAGCCTCTGACTGCATTCCCCATTAGTAAATAATGCTTTCAAGAAATTTTTATTTTGTCTGAAATTGTTTTTATTTTGTAAGAAATTATTTTTATTTTGTCTGTGAGCTTGAGTCATGTGGGGTCGTGGAGGGGAGATGCTGCACATGCACAAGAAGGTTCAATCAGTAGCAACCATCATCTCAATTTCTCATTGTGTGTGTGTGTGTGTTTGCGTGTGTGTGTGTGTGTGTGTGTGGGGTGAGTACATTATTTTATAACTGCCGGGTCAAAAATGACCTTAAGACAATACAGCGTTCATGGAAATATGAACAAGGGCGATGTTTCACTTTTTCTAATGTTGGGGTCACTCTAGGAAAAGTCATCAAATTTCTATTTGAAAAAGTATAATTTAGGGGGTTTTCTCTGCTGTTAAATATCATGGCGGGTCATTTTCGACCCTTAAGACAACACAAGAGTTAAGATAATTGTATGTGTGGGTACAGAGATGAGGTTGTCATAAAAAAATCATGTTAAACATTATTATTGTGGCCTCCAGGGGGGTGCAGCAGTCTACGGCACTGCATCGCAGTGCTAGCTGCGTCACTACAGATCCCGGTTTGATCTCAGGCTGTGTTGCAGCTGGCCTCGACCGGGAGACCCATGAGGCGGCACACAATTGGCCCAGCATCACCTGGGTTAGGGGAGGGTTGGACGGCTGGGTTGTCCTTGTCCCACCGCGCTCTAGCACCTCCTGTGGCGGGCTGGGCGCAGTGCACGCTGACACGATTGCCAGGTTTACAGTATTTCCTCAACACATTGATCGGCTGGCTTTTGGGTTAAGCGAGCGTTGTGTTAAGAAGCAGTGTGGCTTGGCAGGGCCGTGATTCGGAGAATGCACGGCTCTTGACCTTCGCCTCTCCCGAGTCCGCATGGGAGTTACAGCAATGGAACAAGACTGTAACTACCAATTGGATATCACGAAATTGGGGAGAAAATAAATCATAAAAAATAATTATAAATTATACACTATGATTGCACACAGTGTGATTCCATGCAACTTATTAAGCACATTTTTACTCCTGAAATTATTTAGGTTTACCATAACAAAGGGGTTGAATACTTACTGACTCAAGACATTTCAGCTTTTCATTTTAAATTAATTAAAATGTCAAAACACTTAATTCCACTTTGACGTTATGGGGTATTGTGTGTAGGCCAGTGACCAAAAATCTAATTTTAATCTGTTTAAAATTCAGGCTGTAACAACAAAATGTGGAAAAGGTCAAGGGTTGTGAATGCTCTCTAAAGGAATTGTATCAGTTATCATATTGAGTTCAGTAGAATGTCTGGATGGATTTCTTAATGGTGACACATGTATTTATTGTATTTACATAAATTAGTTCAGTGTAGCCTCACATTTCTCTCCACTCTGACTGCCTGCCATTTGTCTGACTTTCACAGAAGCTCTTAAAAGCAGGCCTGGACCATTAGGGGGTTGTTCACAGAGGAATGAGTGAAAGCACGCACACAGGAACACTCTGAGAAAAGGGTTACTTTCAGTATCCCTCACCTTCTGAGAATGGTTTTGAGACAGTAGCTCTGAAATGTTGAAATGTAGGCTGAGACAGGTTGCATCACAGAATTATAACACTTTTGTGTACGTCTTTCTATGATTTGAATTGAAGAATGAAAAGTTGTACTTCCATGACTTTAACGTACCCAAGTTTCCTGTGTACACATCAGATCCAGCACTTCTACAGCTTCTCAATAGGTAGGTCGAATCGAAATGGCCTCCTGAAAGACTGTGGCCGTTTACATTGTGTCATGACGTTGGCCTGGGGGTAGGTTTATGACAGCCATAAATACCTCTTCCCCCCTTTTTCCTCTCTCTAACCTACTGAGATTACATTAAAAAAAAACCTTGGTTAACATAGAGATTCTGGGAACATCAGAATGTGGGGGAAATGAACTATATTCTGGTAATCCGAACAATTGAACATATGCGGTGATACTTAATGAATTTGATGTCAGTTCGGTTGTCATCTGGGACATTCTCATCAATGAATAGATGACATAAACTCTACAGTGGAAAGTCTACACATCAGAGTTATCGGATTCACATGGAATTGTTGTTCAATTTAAATGTTTGAATATGAAATTATTTGTGATGGGATGAAATGTGATTTCAGCTTCTAAAATGTGAGATGTGGGTTTTCATAAATTAGGGTTGCTCACTCAGTGGCCTGCCTCTGTGAAGGGAAATGGGCTATAAAACTTTTCAAACACGCCCTCTTCTCCCTTCCTATATAAGCCCTTGACGACAACATAACTATCTGTTCCGAGGATATGAGGGCAACGATCCTATGTCAGAATGGTTCAGATATTAACTACAGAACGAAGCCAACATAAGCATGAGCTTTGGTTGCGAATGGTATGAACTTTTGAACTCTTATTCACTACAGAAGTGATACCTCCTAGCTGTTGAGTTAGCGACCGCAGCTGCAAACGCAGGTTAGGAAGGAACAGACAGAGTATCCCGTCTATCACCCAATGACGTTACTACAACGTATCCAATTGACAACCAGAGACATTCTTCAAAGGTCAGAGAACTGTTTGGCAACACAGCCTTCCATCTACCACCAACCTACTGAAGCGCAGCTCAGAGTATGTATTTATTGCATTTTTCTTTTCCAAATGGGCAGAAATTTAGAATGAATAAGATACTGTATTTACGATAGCACAGCTTTGCCTTTGTTCCTGTCTTCCCACTCTTTCACTCAACCCAGCCCCCTTTCCTTTGTGTAACAAGCCGTCATATCTGTTCCACCCACTAGGGACGTTTTCCTTTATGACGTAATTTGTAATCAAGTTATGATTAATTGTGTGTATGTGAATTCTGTGTGATTAGTTGGGTATTTAGTAAATAAATAATTAAACCCAACTTTGTATTGCTGATTGAAAATGTTAGCCAGGGTTCTTGCAGATTAAAGAATGTACAATTTTCAGATTTTAAGACTGAAGTAAGATGAAGATTAAGATTGACTGCTATTGATGAAAAATATTACTAGTTCTTTAAGAGTTTATTCGGATGATAACAGCTCTATAAATATTATTTTGTGGTGCCCGACTCTAGTTAATTACATTTACATGATCAGCTCAATCAGGTGATATTAATTACGGATAAATTATTTTATAGAATAGCATGTTTTATCAATGAATCCGGCATAGCCAAAGACACAACAATTGTCATGAATAAGGCAGTCCAGATCTGTTCACCACTGTAATGATTACATTACTGATAGGAATACATAAACAAATTGCAAGAAGCATAGACGATTAAAATATACTTGTGAAATGTTGTCAACACTGTAGCTCTATCTCAGTTTATTTGCCATAATTCTGCCTGGCATTTAATGACATATACCTTGAGAGTCTATTGTATCTGCCTCATTTAGCAAAGCCGACTGCGACCATGAGAGTCTCTGTGCCTCACCTTTGTGAGAATGAGAGGATTGATGGGTAGAGCCTTGAGTTTAACAGACACAAGACAGTGTTTTCACATCAAGAAGTCCGAGCAAATTGACACCACAAATGTCCTTGTAATACACAACCTATAATCCCTTTCAAATAGTTTTTGTCTGAATCACACCGGTTGGTCAACCTTGTTTCACTGTTGGTGCTTATGATTAATGAGACCATTTGATAGTGTCAGTTACCAAGTTATGTTGAAGAATACAAGGTTTCTACAGGTATAGGACCTTCATTTAAGACAGTTTACTACAGGAGGAAAATTATCATGCAGCAGCATGAAATGTGAATTATTATGTGCATTATAATTAAATCTGCATTTTCCTAGGGGTTGATACATTTCCCGTAAGGGGAAATCAAGTCAGACATATCAAAGTGGAAATTACTGACTTCAGAAGCCTTTTTAAACCTCAAATACACTACAAGGAAAGTTCTCCTGCAACAGGGTGATCAAATGAAGATCCTACATCTGCATGGCAACTGCACTTGGTGGAGAGAAAAGGATGGGAGAGGCCAAACTATAATTTTGAGTTTCCCTGTTATGACCATCTTGACTTGCTATCATAAATAGCTACAAGGAATGCTCTCCTCTCTAAACATGATTAAATAATGACAATGGTTGTATTATTGTGTGCCTTCTAGTCTATATCATAAATGAGAAACTACAGAGCAAAACATATATTGATATCTTCTAGGATTAAAACTGCCCAGAGTATCAACATTTCTTGCAAGAAAACAGTGAGCTCTTCTTCAATATCACAGCTCCTGGCCATATGGATACTAAAATGTTTTATGTCTAAGTCTTATGTTTATCACATTTGTCCACACAGGTAGACCAGGCTCAGTAAGGTGGCAGAAGTATCAGACCCAGACATGTTTACGTCATCTTTCCTGTGGCGCTTTGTAGACTTCCCAGTGTTCCCTATTACTGCTGACCCCAGCTGGAGCTCACCGTGTCGGGTGATAGACAGACCGACGCTGGGGGTCAGGGCTGGAGCAGGCTGCTGGAACTCTGTTAAACAGGATGTACAGCCAGGCCCTGTGGACACTGCTTTATCTACTGTTTATACCTGGAGCTACTGAGGAAGTTAAGAGGTCAGACTGGGCTATGCACCATATTTATTTTACTTACCAAAAAACTGAGGGAGACTCACTGTCATACAGTTGGTAGTGTCATAGGTAGTGGGTTGCTTATGCACAAGCACAAATTTGCTAAATTTGCTGGACCTGCAGAGGTATTTACAAAAAAACAATGGAGTGTACAAGCAAACTACCTTGCCTATACATTGTAGTTGGTATTTCTCACACACGCAGGCATACTCTAATATATAGACTATATATACAAAAGTATGTGGACACCCTTTCTAATAAGTGCATTTGGCTGTTTCAGCCACATCCGTTGCTGACAGGTGTATAAAATTGAGCACAGAGCCATGCAATCTCAATTGACAAACATTGGCCGTAGAATGGCCTTACTCAAGAGCTCTTTGACTTTCAACATGGTACCGTCATAGGATGCCATCTTTCCAACAAGTCAGTTCATAAAATGTGTGCCCTCCTAGAGCTGCCCCGGTCAACTGTAAGTGCTGTTATTGTGAAGTGGAGACGTCTAGGACCAACAACGGCTCAGCTGCGACGTGGTAGGCCACACAAGCTTACAGAACGGGACCGCCGAGTACTGAAAAGCATTGAGCTTAAAAATATTCTGTCCCAAATTGCAACACTCACTAACAGGTTCCAAACTGCCTCTGGAAGCAACAAGCACTGTTCATTGGGAGCTACATTAAAAGGGTTTCCGTAGCTGAGCACCCGCACACAAGCCTAAGATCACCATGCGTAATGCCAAGGCTGGAGTGGTGTAAAGATCACCACCATTTGACTCTGGAGCAGTGGAAATGAGTGACTCTGGAGCATTCTCTGGAGTGATGAATCACGCTTCACAATCTGGAAGTCCGACGGACGAATCTGGGTATGGAGGATGCTAGGTGAACGCTACCTACCCCAATGCATAATGCTAACTGCAAAGATTGGTGAAGGAGGAATAATGGTCTCGGGCTAGGCCCCTTTGTGGTTTGGGCTAGGCCCCTTTGTTCCAGTGAAGGTAAATCATAATTCTAATGCATACAATGAAATTCTAGACAATTTTGTGCTTCCAACTTTGTGGCAACAGTTTCAGAAAGGCCCTTTCCTGTTTCAGCATGACAATGCCCCCATGCACAAAGCGAGGTCCATACAGAAATGGGTTGATGAGCCTCCCAAGTGGCATAGCTGTCTAAGGCGGTGGTGTCACTACAGACCCGGGTTTGATCCCAGGTTGTGTCACAACTGGCCATGACTGGGAGTCCCATAGGGTAGCACACAATTGACTCAGTGTCATTGGAGTTAGGGGAGGGTTTGGCCGGGGGGGCTTTACTTGACTCCTCACACTCTAGCGACTCCTTGTGGCGGGCCTGCAGGCTGACTTTGGTCGTCAGATGGACGATGTTTCCTCCGACATATTGAAGCAGCTGGCTTCTGGTTTAAGTTAAGAAGCAGTTTGGCGGGATGTTTCAACCTTCGCCTCTCCCGAGCCTGTTGGGGAATTGCAACGATAATATTGTAATTGGATCGCAATTGGATATCATGAAATTGTGAAGAAAAAGCATTGACACCATTTTATTGGTTGTGTAAGCCAGGAGAGAGTATGGCTTACCAACTTACTTCAACTGCCCCTTAGAACCAACTTATCTGGTTTTAAATAGCCTATGTGGCATCGATATGAGTCAGAAATGAATTATAGTGTCAAAATTGACTACAAAGTGTAAATAGGATAATTTTTCTAGTTCAAAACTGAGTTTTGTAAGTGAGTTTGTCAAGACTTAATGTAGTGTTGGGTATGGATTACATTAATGCTCACTTGCCCAGTGTCCACTAACAAGAGAGAAGCAGCTTTGCTGATTGTGCTTAATCAGCTGCGCGTACTCTATCAAATCATAGCAGCCAGACCCTCCAGACAGTGAGAATGCCCTGCCCATTATGCGGGGTTCTCAGAATATGAAATATGAATGTTCTCGACACATTTCATGGGAACGTTGCAAGAACATTTCCATGTTTATATGTTTCTTTTCTTTTATTTAACCTTTATGTAACTAGGCAAGTGAGTTAATAACAAATTCTTATTTACAATGACAGCCTACCAAAAGGCAAAAGGCCTCCTGCGGGGACGGGGGCCTGGGATAAATAAATAAAATAAAAAATACAATATAAATATAGGACAAAACACACATCACAACAAGATAGACAACACAACACTACATAAAGAGAGACCTAAGACAACAACATAACACAGCATTGTAGCAACTCAACATATCAACAACATGGTAGCAACACAACATGGCAGCAGCACAAAACAAGTTACAAACATTATTGGGCACATACTACAGCACAAAGGGCCAGAAGGTAGAGACAACAATACATTACACAAAGCAGCCACAACTGTCAGTAAGAGTGTCCATGATTGAGTATTTGAATGAAGAGATGGAGATAAAACTGTCCAGTTTGAGTGTTTGTTTCAGCTCATTCCAGTCGCTAGATGCAGCAAACTGAAAAGAGGAGCGACCCAGGGATGTGTGTGCTTTGGGGACCTTTAACAGAATGTGACTGGCAAAATGTGTGTTGTATGTGAAGGATGAGGGCTCCAGTAGATATCTCAGATAGGGGGGAATAAGGTCTAAGAGGGTTTTATAAATAAGCATCAACCAATGGGTCTTGCGACGGGTATACAGAGATGACCAGTTTACAGAGGAGTATAGAGTGCAGTGATGTGTTCTTTAAGGAGCATTGGTGGCAAATCTGATGGCCAAATGGTAAAGAACGTCTAGTCACTCGAGAGCACCCTTACCTGCCGATCTATAAATTATGTCTCCGTAATCTAGCATGGGTAGAATGGTCATCTGAATCAGGGTTAGTTTGGCAACTGGGGTGAAAGAGGGGCGATTACGATAGAGGAAACCAAGTCTAGATTTAACTTTAGACTATAGCTTTGATATGTGCTGCAAGAAGGACACTGCACCGTCTAGCCATACTCCCAAGTACTTGTATGAGGTGAATACCTCAATCTCTAACCCTCAAAAGGTAGTAATAACACCTTTGGGAAGAGGGGCATTCTTCTTACCAAACCACATGACATTTGTTTTGGAGGTGTTCAGAACAAGGTTAACTTCTCTAGGGTAGGGTGCTGCATTTGGAATTTTGGATGAAAAGTATGCCCAAATGAAACTGCCTTCTACTCAGGCCCAGAAGATAAGATATGCATATAGATTTGGATATAAAACACTCTAAAGTTTCCAAAACTGTTAAAATAATGTCTGTGAAAACCTGAGGAAAATCCATTCAGGAAGTAGGATTTCTTTTTTTTTGTAGTTTTCTATTCAGTGCCATTACAGTATCCATTGACTTAGGACTCCATTTGCAGTTCCTATGCCTTCCACTAGATGTCAACAGTCTTTAGAAATTGTTTCAGACTTGCATTCTTATGAATGAGGGAGTAAGACCAGTCTGAACGAGTGGACCCTACCATGTCGCAGAGCTTTTTCATGCGCATGTGCAGTTCTTGTTTACCTTTTTTATTGACGACGTGATTATCCGGTTGAAATATTATAGATCATTTAAAACAACCTGAGGATTGAAGATAAACATTGTTTGACATGTTTCTATGAACTTTACGTATACAATGTGGATTTTTTGTCTGATTGTTTTGACTGCGTTTGAGCCTGTGGATTACTGAAGAAAACGCGCTAACAAAACTGAGTTTTTGGATATAAAGAGACTTCATCGAACAAAAGGAACATTTATTGAGTAAGAAGCTTCTAAAGCCATGACATAATTTTCTGGAGTTTTCCAAGCTGTTTTAAGGCACAGTCAACTTAGTGTATGTACACTTCTGACCCACTGGAATTGTGATACAGTGAAATAATCTGTCTGTAAACAATTGTTGAAAAAATTACTTGTGTCATGATGTCCTAACCGAAACTACAGTTTGTTAACAAGAAATTTGTGGAGTGGTTGAAAAACAAGTTAATGACTCCAACCTAAGTGTGTGTAAACTTCCGACTTCAACTGTAGCTAGCTAATGACCTTCTATTCCATGTGAAAAGACGGACAAAGACCTGCTAGCTATGTTAGCTAGCTAGTTGGGATTTTCTACAAGGAATCTGCTTCCCTAAAAAAGCTTGAACCAAGTGGGTGTGACACCTACAGTGGGGAGAACAAGTATTTGAAACACTGCCGATTTTGAAGGTTTTCCTACTTAAAAAGCATGTACAGGTCTGTAATTTTTATCATTGGTACACTTCAACTGTGAGAAACGGAATCTAAAACAAAAATCCAGAAAATCACATTGTATGAATTTTAAGTAATTCATTTGCATTTTATTGCATGACATAAGTATTTGATACATCAGAAAAGCAGAACGTAGCCTCCTGGGTGTAACAGTGGTTAAGGGTGCTGTACTGCAGTGCCAGCTGTGCCACCAGAGACTCTGGGTTCGTGCCCAGGCTCTGTCATAACCCGCCGCGACCGGGAGGTCCGTGGGGTGACGCACAATTGGCCTAGCCTCGTCCGGGTTAGGGAGGGTTTGGCCGGTAGGGATATACTTGTCTCAATCCGCACCAGCGAATCCTGTGGCGGGCCGGGCGCAGTGCGCGCTGACCAAGGTTGCCAGGTGCACAGTGTTTCCTCCGACACATTGGTGCAGCTGGCTTCCGGGTTGGATGCGCGCTGTGTTAAGAAGCACTGCGGTTTGGTTGGGTTGTGTATCGGAGGACGCATGACTTTCAACCTTCATCTCTCCCGAGCCCATACGGGAGTTGTAGCGATGAGACAAGATAGTAGCTACTAAAAACAATTGGATACCATGAAATTGGGGAGAAAAAGGGGTAAAAAGAAAAGCAGAACTTAATATTTGGTACAGAAACCTTTGTTTGCAATTACAGAGATCATATGTTTCCTGTAGATCTTGACCAGGTTTGCACACACTGCAGCAGGGATTTTGGCCCACTCCTCCATACAGACCTTCTCCAGATCCTTCAGGTTTCGGGGCTGTCGCTGGGCAATACGGACTTTCAGCTCTCTCCAAAGATTTTATATTGGGTTCAGGTCTGGAGACTGGCTAGGCCACTCCAGGACCTTGAGATGCTTCTTACGGAGCCACTCCTTAGTTGCCCATGCTGTGTGTTTCGGGTCGTGGTCATGCTGGAAAACCCAGCCACGACCCATCTTCAATGCTCTTACTGAGGGAAGGAGGTTGTTGGCCAAGATCTCGCGATACATGGCCCCATCCATCCTCCCCTCAATACGGTAAAAAAAATCATGCCTCAGTATTGAGTATAGGAGAAACATTGTTCAAATAACGCTTCTCCCTGTATTGGATTTTGGTGATATTGTTTACATGCATGTAGCAACCTCTGTTTTGAAACTATTGGACGCATTCTACCATTCCGTAATACTGTGACAAATCACAGGACAAAGCAATCTTACAGAAACTGCCTGAATATGTAACTTCATTATTAATTAAGTTAAGAATCATAAGTTACCAAACCTGTTCTTGGGAATGGATAACATTGGAGATCCCTTCAGTCTCCGCAGATTTAGGGAAATCTGCTGTTTTTAATTTTTTTTATTGTATTTATTTTTTATTTTTTCCCTAATTTGTGAAACAGTCTGCAGAGTTTACTGCAGTTACATTTGCTGGTGCCACTCAGGCAGTTTAAATTACTGATTGAGGACCTCTATGTAGTTGAATGTGATTGCTTTTATTATTAACCGGGTGGACGAGAGAATCACTGACATGATGTCAACTGGTACTTTTGTGGCAGGGCTGAAATGCATTGGAAATGTTTTTGAGGGATTCAGTTCGTTTGCATGGCAAAGAGGTACTTTGCAATTAATTACAATTCATCTGATCACTCTTCATAACATTCTGGAGAATATGCAAATTGCCATCATACAAACTGAGGCAGACTTTGTGAAAATTAATATTTGTGTCATTCTCAATTTTGGGCCATGACTGTACATTTGAGGCTGGAGGTATGAGTGTTGACGAGGACAAAGCTGGAGATCACTCTGTCATGCTGATTGAGTTCGAATAACTTAGTGGAAGCTTCAAAAGGAGGGTGGTGCTTGGAATCATTGTTCTTCCTCTGTGGTTACCTGCAAGGAAACACGTGCCATCATCATTGCTTTGCACAAAAAGGGCTTCACAAGCAAGGATATTGCTGCCAGTAAGATTGCACCTAAATCAACCATTTATGGGATCATCAAGAACTTCAAGGAGAGTGGTTCAACTGTTTTGAAGAAGACTTCAGGGCACGCAAGAAAGTCCAGCAAGTGCCAGGACTGTCTCCTAAAGTTGATTCAGCTGTGGGATCGGGGCACCACCAGTACAGAGCTTGCTCAAGAATGGCAGCAGGCAGGTGTGAGTGCATCTGCACGCACAGTGAGTCGAAGACCTTTGGAGGATGGCCTGGTGACAAGGGCAGCAAAGAAGCCACTTCTTTCCAGGAAAAACATCAGGGACAGACTGATATTCTGCAAAAGGTACAGGGATTGGACTGCTAATGACTGGGGTAAAGTCATTTTCTCTGATGAATCCCCTTTCCGATTGTTTGGGGCATCCAAAAAAAAAGCTTGTCCGGAGAAGACAAGGTGAGCGCTACCATCAAGTCCTGTGTCATGCCAACAGTAAAGCAAAGACCATTCATGTGTGGGGTTGCTTCTCAGCCAAGGGAGTTGCCTCACTCACAATTTTGCCTAAGAACACAGCCATGAATAAAGAATGGTACCAACACATCCTCCGAGAGCAACTTCTCCCAACCATCCAGGAACAGTTTGGTGACGAACAATGCCTTTTCCAGCATGATGGAGCACCTTGCCGTAAGGCAAAAGTGATAACTAAGTGGCTCGGGGAAGAAAACATCAAGATTTTGGGTCCATGGCAAGGAAACTCCACAGACCTTAATCCCATTGAGAACTTGTGGTCAATCCTCAAGAGGCGGGTGGACAAACAAAAACCCACAAATTATGACAAACTCGAAGCATTGACTATGCAAAAAGGGGCTGCTATCAGTCAACATGTGGCCCAGAAGTTAATTGACAGCATGCCAGGACGGATTGCAAAGGTCTTGAAAAAGAAGGGTCAACACTGCAAATAGACTCTTTGCATCAACTTCATGTAATTGTCAATAAAACCCTTTAACACTTATGAAATGCTTGAAATTATACTTCAGTATTCCATAGTAACATCTGACAAAAATATCTAAAGACACGGAAGCTGCAAACTTTGTGGAATTTAACGTGTCATTCTCAAAACTTTTGGACACGACTGTAATGTCTAAATTTAGATTTCCGCCTAAATAGACATACCCAAAAGTGTCCCTAAACCACTCCAAAACAGGGATATGTCTGTAAATTAGATAATTCCAGTGCCATTACATATTTGCAATCCCTAAGTTCTATATGTTCAGTATAAAAACACAATTTCTACCATATCAACCTCACTCGTACATTGTGGTATGGGGTATCCAGGGTTAACCTCTCCAAAGTGTCTGCATGTGGTAATTGCACTTTTGTTTACACACTGGATGTGCCTTAAAAGTATTGCTCACCAAGCTCTCTCAAACACTGTGGTGGTGTTGGGGGACATACAGGGGATATCCAAGTGTTTTTTCAACCTCTCCAAAGTGCCTGAATGTTTTTGCCTAGGTAATCAAATGTATTGGCCCCACATACATATGATCTGTTTACAAAAATATATATAAAAGAAACAGAAATACAGTACCAGTCAAAAGTTGACACACCCACTCATTCAAGTTTTTTTTACTATTATCTACATTGTAGAATCATAGTGAAGACCCCAAAACTATGAAAAAATGTAGTAGCCAAATGTGTTAAACAAATCTAAATATATTTCATATTCTTGAAGGAGTTCCCACATATGCTAAGCACTTGGAGGCGTTTCCTTCAATCTGTGGTCCAACTCATCCCAAACCATCTCAATTGGGTTGAGGTTGAGGTTGGGTGATTGTGGAGGTCAGGTCATCTGAAGCAGCACTCCATCACTCTCCGTCTTGGTCAAATAGCCCTTACACAGCCTGGAGGTGTGTTGGGTCATTGTCCTGTTGAAAAACAAATGATAGTGGGACTAAGTGCAAACCAGATGGGATGGCATATCACTGTAGAATACTGTGGTAGACATGCAGGTTAAGTGTGCCTTGAATTCGAAATAAATCTCAGACAGTGTCATCAGAAAAATCACTCCCATACATCACACCTCCTCCTCCATGCTTCACGGAGGGAACCAAAAATGCAGAGATCTGTTTACCTACCCTGCATTTCACAAAAGAAACGGAGGTTGGAACCATCAGACCAAAGTAAAGATTTCCACCAGTCTAAGGTCCATTGCTCGTGTTTCTTGGCCCAAGCAAGTCTCCTTATTATTGGTGTCCTTTAGTAGTGGTTTCTTTGAGCAATTCGACCATGAAGGACTGATTCACGCAGTCTCCTCTGAACAGTTGATGTTGAGATGTGTGTTACTTGAACTCTGTGAAGCATTTATTTGTGCTGCAATCTTATGTGCGGGTATTCTAATGAGCTTCTCCTCTGCAGCAGAGGTAACTCTTGGTTTTCCTTTCCTGTGGTGGTCTTCATGAGAGCCAGTTTCATCATAACGCTTGATGGTTTTTGCGACTGCACTGAAGAAATTTTCAAAGTTCTTGAAATGTTCCTGATTGACTGACCTTCATGTCTTAAATTAATGATGGACTGTCATTTCTCTTTGCTTATTTGAGCTCTTCTTGCCATAATATGGACATGGTCTGTTACCAAATATAGGGCTCTCTTCTGTATACCCCCCTTCCTTGTCACAACACAACTGATTGGCTCAAACTAATTAAGAAGGAAGTAGTTCATAGTTTTGATGTCTTCACTATTATTCTACAATGTAGAAAATAGTAGAAATTAAGAATAACCCTAGAACGAGTAGGTGTCCAAACTTGACTGGTACTGAAATAGAGATCCATCCATCCATCTATATATTTTACACACACAGTACATCACACAAATGAAATTGCTAATAATACTGGCGACCAACAGCTAAAAAAAAGGAAGTAGTTAGACAGAAATAGATCACCATGACCTTTATTACCAGGAAAAACACTCTAACCCTGCCTCCATCTCAAATTGAGATTAAAAATATTTTACAAGAGAGCCATGTATTCATTACAATAAATCATACTGTATATGTGTCTAAAACAATTCAGCACACTGACAAAATAAACATATTTAATGTTGATCCTACCCCCTACTTTTTCGAACATTCTGTTAAAAATCGCGCAACATTTCGGCGTCCTGCTACTCATGCCAGGAATATAGTATATGCATATGATTAGTATGTGTGGATAGAAAACACTCTCACGTTTCTAAAACTGTTTAAATCACCGCTGTGACTATAACAGAGCGTCTGTTTCATCGAAAAGCGCAAGAAAAACTGATCACTGAAATCTGAAAAAAATATCCATGCGCCACTTGCATGTATTGTTCAAGGGGCACGAAATTAAATAGGGCTGAGATTGCAAGTCCTACAGCTTCCACACGATGTCACCACTCTTGTCAATTGCCTTCTCGTTGTTTCTTGGTCAAACGAGTTAGAGAGACCACTTTCCATCCGGTCTCCGACAGGACGTTATGGAAGAGAGATTTTGGAAGATGATTTGAAGACGTGGAGCTATTGAATACACATCGCCTCGTGATCAATTTGATAGATTATTAATGTTTACTAATACCTAAAGTTGGATTACAAAAGTATTTCGAAGTGTTTTGTGAAAGTTTATCGTCGACTTTTTTAATTTAAAAAAATGACGTAGCGTTTTGAAACGGTCTTTTTTTCTGAATCACACAGTTTCCATAGATGGATATTTTGGGTATATATGGACCGATTTAATCGAAAAAAAGACCCAATAGTGATGTTTATGGGACATATAGGAGTGCCAACAAAGAAGCTCGTCCAAGGTAATGAAAGTTTTATATTTTATTTCTGCTAATTGTGTAGCGCCAGCTACGCTAATTCTTTTGTTTACGTCGCCTTCAGGTATTTCGGGGTGTTGCATGCTATCAGATAATAGCTTCTCATGCTTTCGCCGAAAAGCATTTTAATAATCTGACTTGTTGGCTAGATTCACAACGAGTGTAGCTTTAATTCAATGCCCTGCATGTGTGTTTTGATGAACGTTTGAGTTTTAACGAGTGCTATTAGCATTTGGCGTAGCGCATTTGCATTTCCAGATGTGCATATGCATATTGCATGTGCATATTCTTGGTTTCATTTGAAACAAACTTCAGAGTGTTTTCTAAAGGTGAATTGAATGTAGGAGAATATAACACAATATATCTGGATTAGATAATACAATGACAAAGACCATACGTTTTTTTTTTATTGTTGTATCATCATCTTTAAAATGAACAAAACAAACATTCAGATAGGATGATGGGGACAATTTCAGTGAAAAATATAAGAGGGCAACAGTACTTGTGCGAAGTTTCAGAATGATAACTTCCAAAATGATTGTGCTACATGACCTTTATCATGAAGTCACCCAGGTGTCCCACACAAGTAGCCCAAATGTACCCAAGTGGCCAAATTGGTGAAGTTATACATTTTGAATGGAATAACTATATACGACATGCCAAAATGGTATTCTAACACCCCCCTTTCAATATTTGGAAGACCCCCAGTCATCTACACAATATTGTGCTGCTGATGCCAGGTGCCATAGCAGTCTCTTTCTGCTGTAAAGTGGAGGGTCACCAAGCATGTGGTGCAGGTGATGGGGGACTTCATTTTTGCAAAGAACACAGCGATGCCTCCATGCTGTGCCCTTTTGGCCCTGAGGCACATCCATGCCTGCAGAAATATATTTGGGCAGATGAACACCACTTGTGGCGGGAGCAGAAGGGACAGAGGTAGAGGGGCCAGAACGTGGTGCTGTAGCCAGCAAGCTCCTTGATGAGCAGCTCTCTGAAGGCTAGCTGTGAGATGGGGGCTTTCCACAGCTCTTAGCCATTTCCTTGTGTAGGATGAATGCATTCACCACAGCAATGTCGATGAAATGATAGAAGGTCTTGTACCATTTCATCATCTTATGGAGAATATTGTAATAACCTATCAGCGCATCTGACAGGCCCACACCTCCCATGCTCTTGTTGTAGTCCTTTATTGCAGTTGGAATGGGGACATTTTTTGCGGTCCATGCCCCAGTAGCGCTGAGACAACAGGTGTCCGGCTGGATGAACCAGCTTCAGTGGGGGATGGACACCTTGGCACTGGGGGCTCCCATTCGGAGTCAGTGTCACTGTGAATTTTTTTTTCAGTTAGAATAGTTTCACATACAGTATATAGAGTACAGGGAACATAAGGTTGAATATATTATTATAGACCTGCTAGATCTGTCTCATTTATATTATGACAGACCAGCTAGATCTACTGTCTATTTTATATTATGACATTTCAGCTAGATCTACTGTCTCTATTACATTATGACAGACCAGCTAGATCTATTGTCTTTATTATATTACAACAGACCAGCTGCATCTACTGTCTCCATTTCACTTTGGCCATTGTTGTGGGCCTGCCCTCCCCTCAACAGCCTCAAATAGGCTATTTCATGTGGGGAGGGGTGGAGCGGCAGACACACGCATCTCGGCCATGCTCCCTCTAATCCACAATATGTGTATATATATACACACACAAACATAGGCTATGGGTCACACACATACATACAAACACACCCCCACCCACAATGTATAGCCAACGTGTACTTTACACATTTCATAACATTTTTATATATTGCTACTAAAAAATGTTTTAAATCACAAATAATATTTTATATTATTAATTTCAAACAACGGCATTAGCAGGAGAAGAACTTACCTGTCCAAAATGATGTCCTCTCCATTCAAAAAATATCCCTCCATTTGGGAATCGCTAAATGAATTGTCCTCCAACAATCTCTGTCTCACTTTCCCAATCAATTTCTTCTAAAATTGTGTGTACATCTGTATATCTAGACTCAGATTTAGCTTTTCCTGACTTAGTTGCCATACTGATTGATATATAAATAGCTGAAGATGCGCTTCACCAAATAGTGCTGTGCGTGACATGCGCTCCTTCCAGTATGAATCTTCAATGGCGAATGACCCTCTTTACGCCGGAGTTTAGTACATGGGTTGGTCTTCAACACATAACCATTACATATTGCCGTTTACCTCAGCTCATTGGCTATCTACCCAGCTAGATTTCAAGACGATAAGTGGTCATTGGGTTAAAATACAGTCAATCAATGAAACAGTGGTCATATCATTGGTGCACAATGATGTCATTACTTGTTGTCTTCAAATCGGTTTCTTTCAGTCAATACGTCCCGCGAAATGACCCATCATGTTTGGTTGTGTTACAAACAAACCAGTTGATGGTTTCATTGCAAAACATGACTGGAAAAGTCACGTTTAGTGTGTGTATTTACACCGAATGTGTCGTCAAATTGAATGAGACGGAATTCACGACACAAGCCGTTCACAAAATGTTTCGTGTTGGGCTATAAAAATGGATTTTATCAAACAAAAGACCATTCATTGTGTAACAATGAGCATTGGGATTGCAAACAGAGGAAGATCGTCAAAGGTAAACAATTTATTTTATTGCAATTTGTGATTTCGTTACGCCTGTGCTGGTTGAAATAGTTGTTTTTTATTGGGCTCTGTCCTCAGATAATCACATCGTATTCTTTCGCAGTAAATCATTTTTTAAATCTGACAACGCAGTTGGATTAGCAAGATTCTAGGCTTTTGTAACATGTGAGACACTTGTATTTTCATGAATGTTAATATGACTATGTAGCGATCACCGTATGTTGTCGAATTTAATCCCGCTAACTGGTTCGGTGCACAGAGAGGCTAAACATAGCAATGTGAATGCAAATGGGGGAAGTGAACTGACAAGAGTTGAGTCCTCATCCAAAGGCAAGGGCAGTGTGAATATGAAGGGAACTGAGTTATTTAGCTTTTTTTAACCTCGGAGTTCACTTTTTAAAGATTTCTGAGATTGGTTATTTTAAAGATGACTATGTGAAAACACCCTAAGTAACCGTGCAGTGTTTGAGGTAGGCTTCAATTTATTTTTTTAGTATTGACAAGTTCTGTACCCTGTAGCTGTACTGCATTTTGTGTGGTGCAAATGTGATCTCATCAGAAATGTTCTACCAGAGCACTAAAGGGGACCTGCCTGCTTGCTTTATTGAAGGGCTAGGCCAAGCTGTTTTCTATGTGCTGGGAGCCAGTGGTGTACGGCCAGTACCCAGCAGCGTCTCTAACTCACAGTAATAATCAAGGAAAAGAGGAGCCACACAGCAGGTCTACGTTTCAGACCCCTGCTGTCCCTCTCCCAGTATCATTAAGTCAGTCCTACAATAGCTGTGTGCTCCCTAATTAGCCTCTCTGTGAAGGTGCATATTGCTCTGCTTTGAAACAGAATGCATCATGGTTCCCTGCTCATTAAGCTGACGAATGGAGGGCAGTCTGGTGCCAGTGTCGCACTTGCATGGCTGCGCAATAATGTTGTCACTCAGTCAATGGCAGCTATTCAATAGATGCAGTATTCTGATCAATAGGAAACAATATATAGTATACCTGATATCTAAACATGATTGTGACAAAAAAAATACTGTATTCAAGTCATGACTAAGAAATGTAGCACTGTACTAATCCTAGACATTTACTTGTCAACACATTTGATATAGCACCAAACTATTCCAACAACTATTTATATTTCCTTGAAAGCACAGTCAGAATAACACAGATGGGTCTGCCTTATTACCTATGACACATTCTGTTGTTGACAGAAGAAACAGATGCTTGACAAATGCCATTGTTTTGTGAGGAGTGTGTGAATTTCAGTGGATGAGACAGCATTACAACACTTCACACAGGCTTATGAGGTTGCTTGACTGGCTCATTAAAGTCACTTTTCATGTGAGTGGGTAAGCATTCAACATGCAGATCTGTAGAATATGATGCCAATTGTAATAAACCTGCCAAAGCTGCAGCGAGATCATCATTCATCTTTGAGAGCCGAGAACCAGGATCATCTGTTAGGTGGGAGTCCTGGTGTAGAAAGAAAGCGACACATAGAGAGCGAACAACAGAAGAGAAAGACGGTTGTGGGAGATGTTCAATTAAGTTTTGCTCACCACCAGGAGTTGGAACAATTATTATTATTTTATTTTTTTACTTTTCTGTTCCACTGTTCAGACCAGCAATATAAAGATCTGAACCGGTTCAAGCCCCCAAAAAGTACTGGTTTATATCATTCCTTTTTAAACCTCTGAAATTATATTTTTCTTTACATTTAGCTAAACTTTAAATTACTTCACCAATCATTCAATAGCAGCTTGCTATGGAGCTGGCAATCTTGTAGCTCAGTGAGTTGTTTACATGCATGATGGAAAGACAACTTTGAGGCGCGAGATGTAACTAAAGTTTTATGGGTGGGGAAAGCGCAAGAGAGGGTGGAGGATGAGGCTTGGCTTGAAGTGCTGGGTATCTTGTGATGACATGCATTATCTGAATTAGACCAACATAATTATATCTGCGGAGAAGCTTCTATGGAGGAACTTTGAATGTCTTTGAACATCAGAGTTGATTTACGTTGGACCAGATAAGCTAGATAAGTCAAATCAAATGTTATTTGTCAAAGGCGCCGAATAGAACAGGTGTAGTAGACCTGACAGTGAAATGCTTACTTACAAGCCCTTATTAAACAACAATGCAGTGTAAAGAAAATACCAACAAAAAATGTAATAGATAAGAATAACAAATAATTATTGAGCAGCAGTAAATAACAAAAGCAGTGCTATATACAGAGGGTACCGGTACAGAGTAAATGTGCGGGGGCACCTGTGTTGAGGTAATTGAGGGAACAAGCTTGTGAGTGCAGAGCGACATCAGATTTTTTTTACATATATTTTTTTACAAATGTTTCATTTTTAACATGGCAAGTCAATTCTTATTTACAATGACGGCCTACCAAAAGGCAAAGGCCTCCTGTGGGGACGTGGGCTGGGATTAAAATAAAAACACACATCACAACAAGAGAGACACCACAACACTACATAAAGAGAGACCTAAGATAGCAGCACATGACAACACAGCATGGTAGCAACACAACATGACAGCAACGTGGTAGCAACATAACATGGTAGCAGCTCAAAACATGGTACAAACTTTATTGGGTACAGACAACAGCACAAAGGGCAAGAAGGTAGAGGCAACAATGCATCACGCAAAGCAGCCACAACTGTCAGTAAGAGTGTCCATGATTGAGTCTTTGAATGAGGAGATGGCGCTAAAACTGACCAGTTTGAGTGTTGTTGTTTTTTGTGGGGGGTTGTAGCTCGTTCCAGTCTCTAGCTGCAGCGAATTGAAAAGAAGAGCGACCCTGGGATGTGTATGCTTTGCAGACCTTTAACAGAATGTGACTGGCAGAACGGGTGTTTATATGTGGAGGATGAGGGCTGCAGTGGGTATCTCAAAAGGCCTAAGAGGTTTTTACCTTTTTTGTAGTTCATAAATCCAATGTAAAAAGTGAAAGCTATAGTATCCCAAACTATCGTTGAAAAAGTGAATACATTCTTCTCTAATTATAAATCTCTCCCTATCTTCTGAAACATGCTTATAATGTCAGTAGGCTACAGCTATGCTTCGGAGGGGGAGGGGCAGGTAGCCTACACCCACACACACTGGAAAATATTTTCAGCTGGCAGGCAGATGCTGGAAGACGTTTCTGATTGACAGAGGGACGGCTTTGCATAGGCACTTTGTTGTGCGTTTTTTGTGGGACTGGAAGGAAATGCCTGGAATGTAAAAAGTTATTAACCGGTTCCCATGCTCTTTAAATAACGGTTCTGTTCCGGAACAGTAAACATCACTTTCGTTCCATGTTCTGATTCTGTACCTTGAAAAATGTCATTATTTTTCTGGTTTTTGGGTCTGTTTTCTGAACCGGTTCTATCCCCTACTTGCCACCAAGTGGCTTGTTAATCAAGTGGAGATAAATATTACACCAAATTGGCTCCATTCATTCCACAAAATCAATTATTTCCAAGGCACATTTTCCCTCTTTTTCCTCCCAGCTAAGGGGAGAATATAACTAGCTGCCTTTTTTAATAAGTGGCTCTAATTCAGATGAATGGAGGTGACAAACCAAGTGCAAACCCCCCTGCCACCCTCATAGGTAACAGACATTCAAGCCCAGAGACAGTCTCTCAATCCCAATGTCAATCCATCAACAGGGGCAGGCTCTGTTTATCAACTTAGGCCTCCTACTGCTTCTTACACCTCCACCCGTTCAACACTCACACATCGCAGTCTCTCCTTTACTGAGCACAAGGATAACAGCTCCTTTTGTTTCCAGCAAAATGATGCACTGAGCCCAAGGTGAGAGAGGCTGTGAGTTTACAGCAGCAGACCACCAGTTGTCATTAGCTACTGTGGTTGAGCGCTATCAAGGCCCTGTGTGGGTCAGAGGGCAAAATGTCAGTTGTGCTGCTTTCTGGAGCACAGAGCGTAAGTGAGGTTAATGCTAGAGATGGATGGTCAGAGAGGCTATAAACTGGCAGGTAATAGCTTTCAGATAGTAATGGTGATATTGGTGCTAGACACAGTTGATTGTCTTGTTATAGCAGTGAGATACATTGTAATTACAATAACTTCATAACCTATTGTCATTCTGCTGAACACGTTAGTACAAGTTGCATCTCTGATTTTTGACCTTTATGGTTCAGCAGGTTTACCTCCATCTCCTCTGCCCTATCTGTGCAAGCACAGACGAGACAGACCTTATGAAGGATAGCTCCTCTGTACATACCCATTACCTGTGTCTTAAGATGTCTCAAGACGTGTGAGTGAGTATTCTTACATGATGAGGCAGCACTTGGCTCCTGTCTCTGATGGCAAGAGCAGGTGCAGGCACAGCAAGTGCAGCATGATTCTGTCCCAGCGGACCCTGTGTAAACATTATTTGTCACAACTTTGAACGCCCGCTTTAGACAGACTTTCTTGAAAAACATGACAAAACTAATTTATTTACTGACCTCTCACTATCCGACCCTGTTCTCTCCCGAAACTGCTAATAGCTGGCAACACCAGCTCATTACCACCAGCCCTGGAGGTGGTACTAGCAGTGTTTGGCTCGATGACAGACCTCACAGGAAGTTTTAATGTTACAAAGAATGAACAAATGTACAATATTTGAATACAATATAAGTGTTGGTGTTAATGCTGCATATGTTAACAAATTATATGCAGATTTTCCTTCATTTTCTTCTTCAACATTATCATTGTAAAGTCTTGGTCTCTGCTTCTTGCTGTTAAATGTATTGTTTTGATATTTAATATTACCTGCAATAATTGTTGGTGAATTATCTATTTTTATCCACGAGGTATTGGTGAATTATAAGTTCTAAGCAACAAGAGAATATTTTTGGTGAATTGTTTGTTCTGGAACAAATCCGTTAGCTGGTAGCAAAAAGTTGGTCACAGTAACATTGGCTGGATAGCAAATGCTTATTTATTTTCTTCTTTATTAATTCTCATGACTTTTTTGGTAATTAGCTTACTGCATTGAATTGGGTGGTTATGTAGATTGTCATGAGCTGAATTCGTGTCCATGATTGAGACGGAACCCCTGTCGCAAACCTATTCAACCAGCCAAGAGAGTCCTCTCTGACACAACTCTAAATGGTAAGGGAAAAGGACTGATTAAGGTTAGCTAGCCAGCTGTCAAGCAGTGTTTTAGTACTCCAGAGCATTCTCGGTCTTGAGACCACATATTGAGTGACACATTTGTGCTCGGTCTTGACTCGGTCTCGGACAGTGAGGACTTAAGCATTGTTGTAGACTTAAACATCACATTTTTGTATTTTCTTCTATAAAAAGTGTGATTTTGAGAGTAAAAATTCCCCAAAATTCCTTCGCTAGCAGGGCTATTGGGAACCTTTTGGGAACATTTGAGTATACCCACTTCTCCAGGCACCACTACATAGAGCCAATGGAAAGACAGCAGTCACACACGGCGTGATGTTATGGGATTTTATTTATCTGTTATTTTACCAGGTAAGTTGACTGAGAACACATTCTCATTTTCAGCAACAACCTGGGGAATAGTTACAGGGGAGAGGAGGGGGGATTAATGAGCCAATTGTAAACTGGGTATTATTAGGTGACCATGATGTTTTGAGGGCCAGATTGGGAATTTAGCCAGGACACCAGGGTTAACACCCCTATTCTTACAATGAGTGTCATGGGATCTGAAATGACCTCAGGGAGTCAGGACACCTGTTTAACATCCCATCTGAAAGACTGCACCCTACACAGGGTACTCCACAGGGTACAGACCTCTCCATGTCCTATGCTGTGCCCTGAATTTATTACTGTTGATGATATATGGAAATGTGCATGTGCACCCTGGCCCATCTACTGTTGCTAGCCCCAATTCTGACTTGTGCTCTGATATCTGCTTCACTGATTTCTGCTCTCGTAAAAGCCTGGGTTTTCTGCATGTTAACACTAGAAGCTTATTACTTAAAATAGATCAATTGAAATCCAGATGTGTTGGTCATTACTGAGATGTGGTTAAGGAAGAATGTTTTGAATACTGATGTTAACCTTTCTGGTTATAACCTTTTTCAGCAAGACATAGCTTCCCGAAGGCTAGGGAGTGGCAATATTTACCTCCATCAAGTCTGTCCCCAAACAATTTGATTTGCTGGTTTTAAGTATTAAACATTCAAATAGCTTTTGTTGACTTTTGCTGGGTGCTATCGTCCTCCATCAGCACCAGCCTGTACCCTACCTGCCCTAAGCTCTCTCCTGGCCCCTTACACTAAGTCTGAATTTGTCCTGCTAGGTGACCTAAACTGGGACATGCTTAAACCACCTGACCAAGTCCTGAAGCAAAGGGACTCCCTAAATCTTTATCAAATTATTACCAATCCCACAAGGTATGACTCCAAACACCCGGAAAAGGCTACTCTCCTCGACGTTATCCTGACAAATAATCCTGATAGGTATCAGTCTGGTAAAGGCCTGTTTCTATTTTGCCCTGTTTATCAACTGACTGGCTTTCTTGATGTCTATAGTATTCTCTCTGGTATGCAATCTGGTTTCTGCTCAAGTTATGGATGTGTCACTACAACCTTACAGGTCCTCAATGATATCACCATTGCCCTTGATTCTAAGAAATGTTGTGCTGCTATTTTTATTAACTTGGCCAAAGCTTTTGATATGGTAGACCATTCCATTATTTTGGGCCGGCTAAGGAGTATTGGTGTCTCTGAGGGGTCTTTGGACTGATTTGCTAACTACCTCTCTCAAAGAGTGCAGTTTATAAAGTCAGAAAATCTGCTGTCTCAGCAACTGCCTGTCACCAAGGGAGTACACCAAGGCCTGATCCTAGGCCCCGCACTCTTTTCAATTTACATCGACAACATAGCTCAAGCAGTAGAAAACTCTCACCCATTTACAGTGGGGCAAAAAGTATTTAGTCAGCCACCAATTGTGCAAGTTCTCCCACTTAAAAAAAGATGAGAGAGGCCTGTAATTTTTATCATAGGTACACTTCAACTATGACAGACAAAATGAGAAAAAAAAATCCAGAAAATCACATTGTAAAGAATTTATTTGCAAATTATGGTGGAAAACAAGTTTTTGGTCAATAACAAAAGTTTATCTCAATACTTTGTTATATATCCTTTGTTGGCAATGACAGAGGTCAAACATTTTCTGTAAGTCTTCACAAGCTTTTCACACACTGTTGCTGATATTTTGGCCCATTCCTCCATGCAGATCTCCTCTAGAGCAGTGATGTTTTGGGGCTGTTGCTGGGCAACACGGACTTTCAACTCCCTCCAAAGATTTTCTATGGGGTTGAGATCTGGAGACTGGCTAGGCCACTCCAGGACCTTGAAATGCTTCTTACGAAGCCACTCCTTCGTTGCCCGGACGGTGTGTTTGGGATCATTGTCATGCTGAAAGACCCAGCCATGTTTCATCTTAAATGCCCTTGCTGATGGAAGGAGGTTTTCACTCAAAATCTCACAATACATGGCCCCATTCATTCTTTCCTTTACACGGATCAGTTGTCCTGGTCCCTTTGCAGAAAAACAGCTCCAAAGCATGATGTTTCTACCCCCATGCTTCACAGTAGGTATGGTGTTCTTTGGATGCAACTCAGCATTCTTTGTCCTCCTAACACAAAGAGTTGAGTTTTTACCAAAAAGTTATATTTTGGTTTCATCTGACCATATGACATTCTCCCAATATTCTTCTGGATCATGCAAATGCTCTCTAGCAAACTTCAGACGGGCCTGGACATGTACTGGCTTAAGCTGGGGGACACGTCTGGCACTGCAGGATTTGAGTCCCTGGCGGCGTAGTGTGTTACTGATGGTAGGCTTTGTTACTTTGGTCCCAGCTCTCTGCAGGTCATTCACTAGGTCCCCCTGTGTGGTTCTGGGATTTTTGCTCACTGTTCTTATGATGATTTTGACCCCACGGGGTGAGATCTTGCATGGAGCCCCAGATCAAGGGAGATTATCAGTGGTCTTGTATGTCTTCCATTTCCTAATAATTGCTCCCACAGTTGATTTCTTCAAACCAAGCTGCTTACCTATTGCAGATTCAGTCTTCCCAGCCTGGTGCAGGTCTACAATTTTGTTTCTGGTGTCCTTTGACAGCTCTTTGGTCTTGGCCATAGTGGAGTTTGGAGTGTGACTTGTTTGAGGTTGTGGAAAGGTGTCTTTTATACTGATAACAAGTTCAAACAGGTGCCATTAATACAGGTAACGAGTGGAGGACAGAGTAGCCTCTTAAAGAAGAAGTTACAGGTCTGTGAGAGCCAGAAATCTTGCAGTAGGTGACCAAATACTTATTTTCCACCATAATTTGCAAATAAATTCATAAAAAAATCCTACAATGTGATTTTCTGGATTTCTTTTTTTCATTTTGTCTGTCATAGTTGAAGTGTACCTATGATGAAAATTACAGGCCTCTCTCGTCTTTTTAAGTGGGAGAACTTGCACAATTGGTGGCTGTCTAAATACTTTTTTGCCCCACTGTATATGCAGATGATACAGTTTTCTACTCAGCTGGCTCTCCCTGGATGTTGTTTTAAATGCTCTTCAACAAAGCTTTCTTAGTGTCCAACACGCTTTCTCTACCCTTAACCTTGTTCTGAATACCTCCAAAACCAAGGTCATATGGTTTGGTAAGAAGAATGCCCCTCTCCTCACAGGTGTGATTACTAAATCTGAGGGTTTAGAGCTTGAGGTATTCACTTCATACAAGTACTTGGGAGTATGGCTAGACGGTACACTGTCCTTCTACTAGCACAGGCTAAGTTTAATCTAGACTTGGTTTCCTCTATCGTAATCGCTCCTCTTTCACCCCAGCTGCCAAACTAATCCAGATTCAGATGACCATCCTACCCATACTAGATTAGAGACATAATTTATAGATCAGCAGGTAAGGGTGCTCTCGAGCGGCTAGATTTTCTTTACCATTTGGCCATCAGATTTGCCACCAATGCTTATTTATAAAACCCTCTTAAAACTCCCCCTTATCTGAGATATCTACTGCAGCCCTCATCCACATATAACACCCGTTCTGCCAGTCACATTCTGTTAAAGATCCCCAAAGCGCACACATCCCTGGGTCGCTCCTCTTTTCAGTTCGCTGCGGCTAGTGACTGGAGTGAGCTGCAACAAACACTCAAACTGGACAGTTTTATCTCAATCTCTTCAAAGACTCAATCATTGACACTTTTACTGACAGTTGTGGCAGTTGTGATGTATTATTGTCTCTACCTTTGTGCCTTTTGTGCTGTTGTCTGTGCCCGATAATGTCTGTGCCTTGTTTTGTGCTGCTACCATGTTGTTGTCATGTGTTGCTGCCTTGCTATGTTGTCTTAGATCTCTCCATGATATATATATATCCCAGGTCCCATCCCCGCAGGAGGCATTTTGCCTTTTGGTAGGTAAATAAGAATTTGTTCTTAACTAACTTAGTCAAATACTAATTATTTACTACATTCCCTATCTTTAATGGTGTAGTAGTAGTTTATTTCTTTATCAATTGTTGTATTTTATTTTTTTCATAGATATTTTTTTTATAACTATCCTTACCATGGATAGTTTTGGGTGGTCCATTATTTGACTCCTCTATGGGAACTTTGTAATATTTAGAATAGCCGTGGAGTAGTCTTGGTGTCTCGGAACATTTGGTTATCAATATAGAGTTTATAGACTATTGAGAAGCTACACATTTCCCTTTTAATCTATTCTCCTTGAAGAGTGGGTACAGAACTTTCTGCCGTTCTGCAATTGTCTTCGGGAACTGATCATTCATGCATATTTTCGTGCCAGCGAGTCTTTTACCCAGGCTTTTAACCATTATTTTATCTTTAAAGAATGTAAATTTGGCAACGATTGGGCGCTCATTGTGTCGACAACATCACCTGGGATCTGTAACTATGTAAGAAGGACTTATTTCACCACGATTTCAGGATTTTCACCTTTTTTTTCTTTGATACCAGTAAGTACCAGATTGTTTCTTATAGATCTAGACTGTATGTCAAGTAACACTTCTCTCAGAAACATGTTCTGCTTTTTAAGTTAATTAACGTCTGTTTCCATCTTATTAACTGTCCCTTTTAGCTTACTTGTTTCCTTCTCCATTGTCTTAGCTTTTTTGTCACTCATCTCGAGACTTGCCTTCAACTTCTTTATATCATTACTGACTAATTCAAGAATGCCCAGTTTATCATTTATCAACTTCAACAGATCCGTTTCCACCCTTACCATTCTGGGTGGTGAAAAGCATAAATCGTCTGTGTCTGTGGAGGAGTCACGTTTTCTTTTGGGGATTGGATTTTCATGTTTACTCTCTGTCATGTTTAGTTGATGTTTGTTTTGGTAATATTGTTTGATACGTTTCTCTAGTCTTATAATTTGTTTTGTGTTGTTATCCAGACTGAAGGTTATTACCCATGAGTATGTGGAGTGAAGTGATAATATTTAGTCAAACTTACAGATCTTGAATATGATGTGTTTATCTTGAGGCGATCTGCACCACTGTGTTCAGTCTGCCATTTTGCCTAGGGGCATTTGTCTTTATTTTCTGAAGAACAAAACTACACACACACACACACATGTGCACACATAGGAGATCCCTGTACTGGGATTAAATTACATCTTTCACCCCTACAGTTGATACTGCAATCTCAGAAGAGATGGTATTTCCTCTCTCCCAGACCTAAATTATGAAAACATAAAACACTGGTTTTAGGCCAAGTTGAGAAGCCCAGATGAGCCACTCTGGGTGGCTAACATCCTTTCACATTAAAAGCCATGTGATACATACATAATTTAATTTCAGGAGTTTTTGTTCACATAAGCAGTGGTGGAAAAAGTACCCAATTGTCAAGAGTAAGAGTAAAGATACATTAAGGTAAATTTACTTAAGTAAAAGTGAAAGTCACCCAGTAAAGTAAAAGGAAAACTATAAATAATTTCAAATTCCTTATACTAAGCAAATAAGACTGCACAATTGGAAAGTTTTTTAAGTGTATTTACGGATTGCCAAGGAGACTCTCCAACACTCAGACAGAATTTACAAATTAAGCATTTGTGTTTAGTGTCAGGTCAGAGTCAGTAGGGATGACCAGGGATGCTCTCTTGATAAGTCAGTAAATTGTACCATTTTCCTGTCCTGCTAAGGATTAAAAATATATTTTTTTTTGTGTCAGGGAAAATGTATGGAATTAAAAGTACATTTATTTTCTTTAGGAATGTAGTGGAGTAAAAGTAAAATCTGTCAAAAATATAAATAGTAAAGTACAGATGCCACAAAAAAACTACTTAAGTAATACTTTAACTTGTTAGGGCAAGGGTCATTTTTCCCAATTTCCGCCTGACTGACATGCCCAAAGTAAAGCCAGGATATGCATGTAATTGGTACCATTGGAAAGAAGAACCTTTGAAGTTTGTAAATGTTAAAATAATGTAGAAGACTATAACACAAGAAAAACCAACCTGAATTTTTCTTTTTTTTTGAGAGCCCATGCTCTTCCAATGGAACGTATAGGGAAAATAATTAAATATGCAATTATGTATGCAATTGCTATGGCTTCCACTGGGTAGTAGTCTTTATTCAAGGTTTCAGGCTTGTTTCTTCCAAAACGAGTAAGAAATTTGAGTTTTACTACAGGGTCACAGACTTGGAAATTCGTGTATGCGTGAGCGATGAAAAGGACTAATATTCCTACTGAACATACTTCTTTCCGTATGAAATATTATAGTTTGATTACATTGTAGGGTATCTGAGGATTAACTAGAAACATATTTTGACTTGTTGAAATAAAGTTTAGGGGTTAGGTTTTTTGATTCCTATCTTGACATGTTGAACGAGTGGATTACTCAAATAGATGGCGCCAACTAAACTGACTTTTTGGGATATAAAGAAGGAGTTTATCTAACAAAACGACACAACATGTTATAGCTGGGACCCTTTTGGATGACAAATCGGAGGATGATTTTCAAAAACTAAGTGAATATTTAATCGCTATTTGTGAATTTATGAAACCTGTGCCGGTGGAAAAATATTTTGATGTGGGAAGCCGTCCTCAAGCAATCGCATGACATGCTTTCGCTGTAATAGCTACTGTAAATCGGGCAGTGCAGTCAGATTAACACGAATTGAAGCTTTTAACCGATATAAGACACTTGTATGTACCTAAATGTTTAATATCCATAATTTTATGATTATTTATTTGAATTGTGCACCCTCCAGTTTCACCGGAAGTTGCCAGCGGGACAGCTATTTATACCACTGCACATAGGCCTACAGTGGCTGCATTTTCAACACAAGTATTATTACAATAGCTGCATCCTCAGTGTGTACATTTCCAGTACATCTGCCTTTGAAAAGGGCAAGGGTGACACATCTTTGATGCTAAACCTATTTTATATTACTGATACATCAGCCAAGCAGAAGATTACCCTCAATGTACAGTTCTCTGTTCCATTAGTCGGCAACGAGCCATTTATATACATTTAAGTTCCAATGCAGGCATTTTTATCTCAATATCAAATTATTTCTGGTTAACAATTAAGTACCTTACTGTGTTTGTTTTCAATTAAAATGGTTGAAAAGAAAGAAAAATAGCTTCTTAGCAAAGAGCAATTTCTCGAGCAAGAATTTTGCAATCACTGTCTGTGAGTGGTCTGAGTTGGCAGGGTAAAAAGAAAAACTAGCTGTTATTGGCAGAGTGGTTTGAAACTCTCTTTCCTGTTGGTCTATTAACTAAGTTATCACTTGGTGATGTCATCCCATCAAAACATGTCTTTTCAAACAGCTCTTACACTAAAAGGACATTATCATAATTTTCACTAGTTCACAGTATTATTCCAACCTCATAGTGTGGAAATATATATAAAACACAGGGAATCTAGTTTTAGACTGCACTTGGCCTTTAAGGTTAAAAACACACCAGTCATGTAACTCTTTTGTTGTTGGGTCATTTCCTTCACCAATGTTGGCTTAGTCTTTAGGATGTAAGAATAGAACATGTGGAACATTATAACAATGTTCTTAAAGTAATGACGTCATCACTTTTTTTTATCCCCACATATTGGGTCTGTACAAGCCATTGACAGGGCCTGGATTAGACATACAATTATGTCATGCCCTGTCAATGGTTTGTTATAAAAGGCTTGCCTGGAAGAACAATTACAGGATCATACTAAAATGAATCATGTGTATTGTGACTGCAATACAGTATATGAAAACATACAGGCTGTATAGCAGCATTGCAGGACTAGCCAAATGTAGACGTTTGTATCTTGTGACATTATCAGGTCCTGTCAGAGAATACAGTATGACCAGTGTGGCTGTGTCTAGAGATAGTAAGTCTCGTGTCTATAACGAATTAGAAATAGCCTGCTGTATGCAGGTGTTTTAAAAGTGGGCCTTTGTGACAATACTCCCAGCATTCAATTCCTTATCATACTCACTGAAATGCAAAGGTCACAGGACTGCAGCGCCCAAAGATTTATCAGGGTGTCACCAAGACCAGATAAGGTGTGACAATCCCTGACCCCTGGGATAGAGGTCAAACTGATATGACAAAGGTGGGCAACCCACCTCAACTACCATTTTGTGTGTTTGTGTGTGTGTGTGTGTGTGTGTGTGTGTGTGTGTGTGTGTGTGTGTGTGTGTGTGTGTGTGTGTGTGTGTGTGTGTGTGTGTGTGTGTGTGTGTGCGTGTGCGTGCGTGAATTTGGGAGTGATTCCATTTTATTAATTGCTTGTTTATCTTATATCTGAGGGCAACAGATGTGCCATCCTTGAAAGACTAACCTAAGCAGAGTGCAGCATGAAAGAGAGTCCCTTGTTGAGTACAGATGTTTCAGAGTTCTATGGCGCTCCCCTTACATCAAAGCGGCCTGTCTCTCCAGGCTTCTTTAATTATTACACACTTTAATCACACACCCTGCTATCAGATTAAGGTTCTCTGCAAAAATAAACAGCAGTCACCTTTTTCCCCTTTCGTAATCTTGTTTTTTTAATCAGTGGCTTCCATGTAAAGTGCATATCAGTAACATGTCAACACATTCATGGACAGCCACACATGTACCAAATGAATGCATTGTCTAAATTCTATTTTTCCTCATGGTTAAGGACATTTTCCATCAGTCAGGAAGACGAACCCATGTGGAGTACAGCAGACACATTATTTATTAATTCTGAAGACGACAAGGAAAAATGTAAAGCATTTCATTTGCATTACATTTTAATTTTGAAAGTCCATAAAACTATCAAAATCATAACTTTTAATAAGATACAGTATTCATAAATGGTACACCATACTTACAAATCTTCAAGTGCAAATGCTACTTTTTCTTGTAACAACAAATTCCTATTTTCAAGTTATGGTGAGAACTATTTATAAATGCCTTTAAAAATGGTTTATTACTGAACATCATTGTAAAGTGTTACCTTATCGGGTAGTAAAGATAATAAGTTTGGTTAGGGAATACAAATCAAAATAAAAACAGTTTTATGTGTTACACCAGTGCCACTTCTAGAACCTGCCTCTGGGCTGTTTTGGTCTCCCACAGAGCAACATTTTAACAAAGGCTGTACTTTTGAAACAATTCATATTTCTCCTTTGACACACTAACTCACGACTTAATGTAAGTCGCTCTGGATAAGTGTCTGCTAAAGGACAAAAATGTAAAATGTTAATGTAAATAATCCACCCTTTTACGTGGATTTGAACACCTCAAAAAAAGCTTGACCAAAGTCCAGTGCATTCGGAAAGTATTCAGACCCTTTGAATTTTTCCGCAAAAATATCCAGCATTAATCTAAAATTGATGAAAACATTCTAATCAACCTACACACAATACCATCTAATGACAAAGCAAAAACAGGTTTTAAATATTTTTTTTGCAAACATATAAAAAAAAACGACTAATTTAACATGTACATAAGTATTCAGACTCTCTACTCAGTACTTTGTTAAAGGCCTGATTGGTGGAGAGCTGCAGAGATGGTTGCCCTTCTGGAAGGTTCTCCCATCTCCACCGAGGAACTCTAGAGCGCTGTCAGAGTGACAATCAGGTTCTTGGTCACCTCCCTGACTAAGGCCCTTCTCCCCTGATTCCTCAGTTTGGCCGGGCGGCCAGCTCCAAGAAGAGTCTTGGTGGTTCCAAACTTCTTCCATTTAAGAATGATGGAGACCACTGTGTTCTCTGGGAAGTTTTTTGGTACCCTTCCCCCAGATAAGTGCCTCGACACTATCCTGTCTCGGAGCTCTACGGACAATTCCTTCGACCTCATGGCTTGGTTTTTGCTCTGACAAGCACTGTCAACGTGCGCTGTCAACTGTGGGACCTTATATAGACAGGTGTGTGCCTTTCCAAGTCATGTCCAATTAATTGAATTTACCACAGGTGGACAATCAAGTTGTAGAAACATCAAGAATTATCAATGGAAATAGAATGCACCTGAGCTCAATTTCGAGTGTCGTAGCAAAGAGTCTGAATACTCATGTAAATAAGGTATTTCTAAAAACCTTTTTTCGCTTTGTCATTATGAGGTATTGTGTGGATTAATTAGGAAAAAATTTAATTTCATCCATTTTAGAATAAGGCTGTAGCATACATAACAAAATGTGGAAAAAGTCAAGGGGTCTGAATACTTTCCGAATGCACTGTATGTGCACTTGACATGCCCCAGTGTGTTGTTAATTAGGTCAGATGAGGCTGTGTTCTCTGCTGTCAGTCCTTCTTCCTGTCTTGGTTACCAACTCAACTCACTGTGGACAGGCAAAGCACAGCGGACATCACACAGAGCCCTGGGAAACGCCAATTCCCTCAGTTTAACTCCTTATGTGGGGTTGTTTGGGGTCAAGAAATCCTGTCTAGACTGCATCCTGGAACACAAACTGACAAGTTTAAGACATGCTGACAGCACGAGTGGAAGGAGATAGGAATGGTTGGCATTCGGGGGTGAAACAACCTAGAGCTGTTTCACTGTGGAGAAAGTTGATGCACTGATCTAAAGTGACAATGTTAGTCTCTACGGCCATGAGTGGGAGTGGACCCCCATCGGGATATACTGTCTACTTTATGGGGAGAATGGGTTAGTGCTCGGGTTGGGGGGGGGGGGCTTATGCCTGTCTCATTCTGCTCCCACAAGACTGTGGAGGGATTCGAGCGCTCTTTGTTTGCCTCAGTACTTATGCCTCAAATTAGCCAGCCACGCATCTGGGAAAAACCAGCAAGACTCTGAGCTACTACTGTAATGCATGGCATGACTTCTTGCTTCTTCAACAATGCCACCAACTCTCTCAAGAGTTTTAACAATATTTTTTTACCTTGCATTAGCATACATAAACCATGGGTTTTTCCAATGAATGACAAATACTTTTGTGCCCGAGGATGTCAGCTTGTGGGCTGGCACTGTAAGCAATGAGAACCATGCACTGCAGAGAGAACCTCAAGCCAAAGGAAAAGAGAGGTTCTGCATAAGAATCAGGAAACCTAACTGTGTTGGTATGTATTCAGCTTGCTAGGGGCCCTTGGGGAACACACAGACGCTGACCAGGCACCACCATGTTGTAGTTAACACCCACCAGCAGGCAGGGGAGAGAATCTACACTGCTCAAAAAAATAAAGGGAACACTTAAACAACACAATGTAACTCCAAGTCAATCACACTTCTGTGAAATAAAACTGTCCACTTAGGAAGCAACACTGATTGACAATACATTTAACATGCTGTTGTGTAAATGGAATAGACAACAGGTGGAAATGATAGGCAATTAGCAAGACACCCCCAATAAAGGAGTGGTTCTGCAGGTGGTGACCACAGACCACTTCTCAGTTCCTATGCTTCCTGGCTGATGTTTTGGTCACTTTTGAATGCTGGTGGTGCTTTCACTCTTGTGGTAGCATGAGACGGAGTCTACAACCCACACAAGTGGCTCAGGTAGTGCAGCTCATCCAGGATGGCATATGAATGCGAGCTGTGGCAAGAAGGTTTGCTGTGTCTGTCAGCGTAGTGTCCAGAGCATGGAGGCGCTACCAGGAGACAGGCCAGTACATCAGGAGACGTGGAGGAGGCCATAGGAGGGCAACAACCCAGCTGCAGGACCGCTACCTCCACCTTTGTGCAAGGAGGAGCAGGAGGAGCACTGCCAGAGCCCTGCAAAATGACCTCCAGCAGGCCACAAATGTGCATGTGTCTGCTCAAACGGTCAGAAACAGACTCCATGAGGGTGGTATGAGGGCCCGACGTCCACAGGTGGGGGTTGTGCTTACAGCCCAACACCGTGCACGACGTTTGGCATTTGCCAGAGAACACCAAGATTGACAAATTCGCCACTGGTGCCCTGTGCTCTTCAGAGATGAAAGCAGGTTCACACTGAGCACATGTGACAAACGTGCCAGAGTCTGGAGACGCCGTGGAGAACGATCTGCTGCCTGCAGCATCCTCCAGCATGACCGGTTTGGCGGTGGGTCAGTCATGGTGTGGGGTGGCATTTCTTTGGGGGGCCGCATAGCCCTCCATGTGCTTGCCAGAGGTAGCCTGACTGCCATTAGGTACCGAGATGAGATCCTCAGACCCCTTGTGAGACCATATGCTGGTGCAGTTGGCCCTGGGTTCCTCCTAATGCAAGACAATGCTAGACCTCATGTGGCTGGAGTGTGTCAGCAGTTCCTGCAAGAGGAAGGCATTGATGCTATGGACTGGCCCGCCCGTTCCCCAGACCTGAATCCAATTGAGGACATCATGTCTCGCTCCATCCACCAACGCCACGTTGCACCACAGACTGTCCAGGAGTTGGCGGATGATTTAGTCCAGGTCTGGGAGGAGATCCCTCAGGAGACCATCCGCCACCTCATCAGGAGCATGGCCAGGCGTTGTAGGGAGGTCATACAGGCACGTAGAGGCCACACACACACTACTGAGCCTCATTTTGACTTGTTGCGTTATTTTAGTGTTCCCTTTATTTTTTTGAGCAGTGTATAACCCGAAAGGACCTCTCATACACGGCTGTCAGATCCACTGTGGGTCCTGATCAAATCGGCCCCTTGAGGTAGAGTCAGTGGCTGCTCTCTGACTATCAGAGACATGGGTAACTGTCAATATTGGAAACACAAACATAAAGTGACTTAATAGGGTGTTGGGCCACCACAAGCTGCTAGAATGCCCCTTGGCATAGATTATACAAGTGTCTGGAACTCATTGGAAGGATGCGACACAATTCTTCCGTGAGAAATTCTATAATTTTGTGTTTTTTTGATGGTGGTGGAAAAACGCCATCTCAGGCACCATTCCAGAATCTCCCATAAGTGTTAAATTGGGTTGCGATCTGGTGACTGAGATGGACATGGCATCTGGTTTACATCGTTTTCATGTTCATCAGACCATTCAGTGACCACCCATGTTCTGTGGATGGGGGCATTGTCATCCACTCCCATCAGGATATAAATTAATCACAATAGATTGAAGGTGATCACTCATAATGGCTGTGTATTTATTGCCGTTTACCTTTCCCTCTAAGGTGAGTTGAGTGGACCTAAACCATTCCAGGAAAATGCACCCCACACCATAACATAGCTGCCAGAACCATAATTTACTCAAGTGTTTCCATTATGTTGGTATTTACCTGTATGCTAAACAACACGTAATGTAGCATCAACATGCTCAACATGGGAAAAATATTTTACTCAATAACACAACTCTGGGTAATTTTTTTGTTTCACTGTCTGCTTGGGTGAAATGCCTCGTGTAATTTTGGGAAACAGTGTCTATATAGAAAATGTGTTGGTTGGTGTTTTCCATCAAAATAATGACAAATCAGCATGATAACTGACCAGTGTGACTTTAAAGGCGTAAAGGAGCATGGTATCAATGTCTCACCAATGTCTCAGCCCTATGAGAACAGCTAGCACATAAGAATGCCATATGTGCATCTCCTCCTCCTTACTAAGGACATGGTGAAGAGAAGACTTTATGACCTTCTTCTCTCCGCCTCTGCCCACCTCAGTGCACGGCACCAACGCCACGCAGATGCCTGTCTCTCCGGCTCTGTGATAGTTAGGCACTCTGTGCTCCACCACCGATCCACTTGTCCCACTTCAGCAGGCTAATTCACATCAAACCTTAGTAAAAGCTAATAACGCAGAGGCTTAACGACCATGACCTTTGCCAGAATACCCACAAGGGATCCTATTGACTCTGGGCTACAGTCATAGAGAGTCTCTCTAGCATCAGCTGAGTTGGGAACCTGGCCCACCAAATTGCCCCGGGCTACAGGAAGTGGTTGTGTACTGAATAGTCAGCATATCAACCACCCTAACCCAATCAGCATAGGAGGTTTAGGTTCACAGCTCTCTTTCTTTCCACTTTTGCAACAAACTAAGCTGGGCCAACAAACAGGTAGTGATGTTATTCCAATGTTTAACGAAAATACATTGGAAAAACATCACTACCTGTTTGTTGGCAAATCTTAGTTTGGTACAAAACTGTGAACCTGAATCTTCTATGCTGATTGGGTCACGGTGGTTGAGGCACTAAAACAGCATATCCCTACTGAAGCCTTCATTTCACACTCACGTTCACGCCTTTGTTTCCCGTGCTGTTCAATTCCCTGTTGAATTCCCTAATCTTACAGGCCCTTGCATCACCTTAAGCACCTGTGTAGGGTGGCCTAATGCCAGCACTGCAAAATAAAAGAGAAGGAGAGGGGGGATGAAGAAAGGGGGAAGGAAGAGAGCGAAGGATAATCCTGTTAGCAAACTAATCACTGTGCCCAGAAACCACACGGGGAGAGTGTCTAGGGATGTCACGCACCTCTGCTACCAGGGAGGAACCTGCCGTGGCAGCAAGCTCAACATTTAAGAACAGCAAGAGGGGACGTTATCAGACAGCAGGATGGGAGTCCATTACACATAATCAGCCAAGACCGTTGAAGAGTGTTTTCCTGACGAGAAGAGTGCAGAGAGCAGGGCTTGACTGCAGGGTTCTGGCTCCAGTGCCAACACACCAGCAAGAGATGCCTTGCCACAGGTGAAGCACTTCTTGTCCTTTGACTTTCAATGATAGCTCTATGTCAAGTCAAACTTATCTGAAATGTACAGAGTATTACATCAGCATGGGCAGGTTAGCAGGCAAACAAGTGTGCCCATCAAGGGGATTACAAATAATAGAATAATTGAGTTGTAATTATTTTTTGTTGATCATTAGAGATTTCACTGTGGTAAAGTTCTCTCTCATTTGTCACCCTATGTGACTTCCTAGAGTTGTTTAAAGGGGAAATAACATCCATTTTTGGACAATTTAATTAAAGATATGTACCCATTGTTTCTTGAAGAATAAAACGTATAAATGTCTCATGGGCTTAGTTCAACTGCCTTGTATGTAAACAAAGTAAATGTAAACAAACAAAGACTATCGCCTCAAAACATGGCTAAAACTATCATTTTTATCATGAATGGTGAGTCCTTGCATCCATAATTCTGTCTATCAACTTGAGTGGTTACATTTCTCCAACCCCATCCCTTAGCGTTTTACCGAAACGGGTGGGGAGGACCCTTTGCTATTGTTTTTACTGCTGATTGTCCCTTTAATTGGAGGGCAGCTAGACAGAGTTTCCTAGAATGAAATAATCAGCAGCTCTATAAAAATGGAACTGTACATATCCTATATGGTAAGCGTCTTCCCCTTGGATGATCAACTACTCCTTTGTTCCTACTGTATCCTTTAGAGCTGTGCACACCAAGGACAATCATGGTGGACACCTCAATGGTGTTTACTTTAAACTTAAAAGTTATTCAAAAAGGAGAATATTATTTAAATCAATTAATACATCAAGTATTCTACACAACTATCTTGGGAGCTGTATACAACAGAAGATTGCTTTCATATTTCATGCCCTTGCCATATGCTTACCATATATTTCCTATTACACATTTTAGCAAACATAACACATTATGTCCTTTTGAAGCAATCAATCGTATGTTTCAATACAAAATAAAAAGAGAGACAGTTTAACAAGACAGCTAATGCAAAGGGATATGATTCACACCTGACCACAGAGTCTATTTCCTTCCGTATTCTGATTCCCTATCACTTATGATCTCAGCAGGTGTAATCGGCACTAAAAAGTAGAACCTTTGTTAGTTTAATTGTATTTTATTTCACCTTTATTTAACCAGGTAGGCTAGTTGACAACAAGTTCTCATTTACAACTGCGACCTGGCCAAGATAAAGCATAGCAGTGTGAACAGACAACACAGAGTTAAACATGGAGTAAACAATAAAAAAGTCAATAACACAGTAGAATTTTTTTTCTATAAATTAGAAGAGTCTATATACATTGTGTGCAAAAGGCATGAGGAGGTAGGCGAATAATTAAAATTTTGCAGATTAACACTGGAGTGATAAATTATCAGATGGTCATGTGCAGGTAGAGATACTGGTGTGGCAAAAGAGCAGAAAAGTAAATAAATAAAAACAGTATGGGGATGAGGTAGATAAATTGGGTGGGCTATTTACCGATGGACTATGTACAGCTGCAGCGATCGGTTAGCTGCTCAGATAGCAGATGTTTAAAGTTGGTGAGGGAGATAAAAGTCTCCAACTTCAACGATTTTTGCAATTCGTTCCAGTCACAGGCAGCAGAGAACTGGAAGGAAAGGCGGTCAAATGAGGTGTTGGCTTTAGGGATGATCAGTGAGATACACCTGCTGGAGCGCGTACTACGAGTGGGTGTTGCCATCGTGACCAGTGAACTGAGATAAGGCTGAGCTTTACCTAGCATGGACTTGTAGATGACCTGGAGCCAGTGGGTCTGGCGACGAATATGTAGCGAGGGCCAGCCGACTAGAGCATACAGGTCGCAGTGGTGGGTGGTATAAGGTGCTTTAGTAACAAAGCGGATGACACTGTGATAAACTTCATCCAGTTTGCTGAGTAGAGTATTGGAAGCCATTTTGTAGATGACATCGCCGAGGATTGGTAGGATAGTCAATTTTACTAGGGTAAGTTTGGCGGCGTGAGTGAAGGAGGCTTTGTTGCGAAATAGAAAGACGATTCTAGATTTGATTTTGGATTGGAGATGTTTGATCTAAGTCTGGAAGGAGAGTTTACAGTCTAGCCAGACACCTAGGTACTTATAGATGTCCACATATTCTAGGTCGGAACCATCCAGGGTGGTGATGTTAGACGGGCGTGCGGGTGCAGGCAGCGAACGTTTGAAAAGCATGCATTTGGTTTTACTAGCGTTTAAGAGCAGTTGGAGGCCACGGAAGGAGTGTTGTATGGCATTGAAGCTCGTTTGGAGGTTAGATAGCACAGTGTCCAAGGAAGAGCCAGAAGTATACAGAATGGTGTCGTCTGCGTAGAGGTGGGTCAGGGAATCACCCACAGCAAGAGCAACATCATTGATATATATAGAGAAAAGAGTCGGCCCGAGAATTGAACCCTGTGGCACCCCCATAGAGACTGCCAGAGGACCGGACAACATGCCCTCCGATTTGACCCACTGAACTCTGTCTGCAAAGTAGTTGGAGAACCAGGCAAGGCAGTCATTAGAAAAACCGAGACTACTGAGTCTGCCGATAAGAATATGGTGATTGACAGAGTCGAAAGCCTTGGCCAGGTCGATGAAGACGGCTGCACAGTACAGTCTTTTATCGATGGCGGTTATGATATCGATTAGTACCTTTAGCGTGGCTGAGGTGCACCCGTGACCGGCTCGGAAACCAGATTGCACAGCGGAGAAGGTACGGTGGGATTCGAGATGGTCAGTGATCTGTTTGTTGACTTGGCTTTCGAAGACCTTAGATAGGCAGAGCAGGATGGGTCCAGGGTGTCTCCCCCTTTGAAGAGGAGGATGACCGCGGCAGCTTTCCGGTCCTTGGGGATCTCAGACGATATGAAAGAGAGGTTGAACAGGCTGGTAATAGGGGTTGCGGCAGATAGTTTCAGATATAGAGGGTCCAGATTGTCAAGCCCAGCTGATTTGTACGGGTCCAGGTTTTGCAGCTCTTTCAGAACATCTGCTATCTGGATTTGGGTAAAGGAGAAGCTGGGGAGGCTTGGGCAAGTAGCTGCGGGGGGGTGGAGCTGTTGGCCGAGGTTGGAGTAGCCAGGAGGAAGGCTTGGCCAACCGTTGAGAAATGCTTGTGGAAGTTTTCGATTATCATGGATTTATCGGTGGTGATCATGTTACTTAGCCTCAGTGCAGTGGGCAGCTGGGAGGAGGTGCTATTGTTCTCCATGGACTTTACAGTTTCCCAGAACTTTTTGGAGTTAGAGCTACAGGATGCAAATTTCTGCTTGAAAAAGCTGGCCTTTGCTTTCCTGACTGACTGCGTGTATTGGTTCCTGACTTCCATGAACAGTTGCATATCGTGGGGACTATTCGATGCTATTGCAGTCCGCCACAGAATGTTTTTGTGCTGGTCGAGGGCAGTCAGGTCTGGAGTGAACCAGGGGCTAAATCTGTTCTTAGTTCTGCATTTTTTGAACGGAGCATGCTTATCTAAAATGGTGAGGAAGTTACTTTTAAAGAATGACCAGGCATCCTCAACTGACGGGATGACGTCAATATCCTTCCAGGATACCCGGGCCAGGTCGATTAGAAAGGCCTGTAAGCAGAAGTGTTTTAGGGAGCCTTTGACAGTGATGAGGGGTGGTCGTTTGAATGCGGACCCATAGCGGATACAGGCAATGAGGCAGTGATCGCTGAGATCCTGATTGAAGACAGCGGAGATGTATTTGGAGGGCCAGTTGGTCAGGATAACGTCTATGAGGGTGACCTTGTTTACAGATTTAGGGTTGTACCTGGTGGGTTCCTTGATGATTTGTGTGAGATTGAGGGCATCTAGCTTAGATTGTAGGACTGCCGGAGTGTTAAGCATATCCCAGTTTAGGTCACCTAACAGAACAATCTCTGAAGCTAGATGGGGGGCGATCAATTCACAAATGGTGTCCAGGGCACAGCTGGGAGCTAGGGGGGTCGGTAGCAGGCGGCAACAGTGAGAGACTTATTTCTGGAGAGATTAATTTTTAAAATTAGAAGTTCGAACTGTTTGGGTATGGACCTGGAAAGTATGACATTACTTTGCAGGCTATCTCTGCAGTAGACTGCAACTCCTCCCCCTTTGGCAGTTCTATCTTGACGGAAAATGTTATAGTTGGGTATGGAAATCTCAGAATTTTTGGTGGCCTTCCTAAGCCAGGATTCAGACACAGCAAGGACATCGGGGTTGTCAGAGTGTGCTAAAGCAGTGAGTAAAACAAACTTAGGGAGGAGGCTTCTGATGTTGACATGCATGAAGCCAAGGCTTTTTCGATCACAGAAGTCAACAAATGAGGGTGCCTGGGGACATGCAGAGCCTGGGTTTACCTCCACATCACCCGTGGAACAGAGGAGGAGTAAAATGAGGGTGCGGCTAAAGGCTATCAAAACTGGTCGTCTAGAGCATTGGGGACAAAGAATAAAAGGAGCAGATTTCTGGGCGTGGAAGAATATATTGAGGGCATAATGCACAGACAGGGGTATGGTGGCGTGTGGGTACAGCGGAGGTAAGCCCAGGCACTGGGTGATGATAAGAAAGGTTGTACCTCTGGACATGCTGGTTGTAATGGGTGAGGTCACAAAGGAGGTATCAGAGGTATGAAGAGTGGAACTAGGGGGGTCCATTGTCCATTGTAAACTAAAACAATGATAACTAACCTGAACAACAGTATACAATGCATATTGACATTTGAGAGAGACATACAGCGAGGCATAAAGTAATCACAGGTGTTGATTGGGAGAGCTAGCTAAAACAACAGGTGAGACAACAACAGCTAATCAGCTAACACAACAACAGCAGGTAAAATGGCGATGACTAGGCAGAAAAGGTCGGATTAACTACACACAGAGCCTGAGTTCGTGGCTGGGGCCGACAGATAAAAAATAAATAAACAGAATGGAGTACCGTGCTTAATGGACAGTCCATTAGGCATCAGCTATGTAGCCAAGTGATCATAGTGTCCAGGGGGCTGCAGTAGATGGAACAGGGGAGCCCCACTACACTAGCGACACGCCGTTTAAAGTTAGTAGCGTCTGCTCCGACAGAGGCCGGATGAAGGCACAGCGGATGGAGTATTCGTCGGCAGACCAGTCGTGGTGGTGTGGCAGGGTGCTGTGTCGACAGAGAATCCAATCCAGATGGCGAAACAGGTATTGTGGAATTTAGTTTGCTAGCCGGGAGATGTGCCTGACTCACGGCTAACTGCTGCTAGCTTCGTGGCAGTGGCGTTAGCCACTATATCCAATCGGTAGCAGCGGTGATCCGGTGCCAAGGTCCAGAGTTTACAGCAAGGATCCGGTGGAGTTTTGGACTCTAGCTGTGTATGAGTGGGGTTCGGGTGAACAGCTGAGTAGGCTGGGAGGTGGGCCTCAGGGAATAGCTTCGGTACTAGGTGCCACGGTGAGTGAAAACTAGCTGTGAGCTAACTAGCTGTGAGCTAACTAGCTGTGAGCTAACTAGCTGTGAGCTAACTAGCTGTGAGCTAACTAGCTGTGAGCTAACTAGCTGTGAGCTAACTAGCTGTGAGCTAACTAGCTAGCTGTGAGCTAACTAGCTAGCTGCGAGCTAGCCAGCTTCAAGCTAGCTGTGAAGATCAGAAGTAGTGGTCCAGGGATTTACGGCAGGAATCCGGCGTTGTTGTGGAGAGACGGTCCGATATTGGTAGAAAAGCGATATTGGTAGCCAGGCGAGTATTGTCCAGGCTAAAAACAGGGCTGGTATCTGTGCATAAGGTAAAAGCTGCTAACAATGACTAAATAGCTTGTAGCTAATTAGCTGGTTAGCTTCTGGAGATTCTTGAATGTGTTCTAAAATTGAAAATAATAGCGATTCCGTATCACGTTGGGTGAAGCAGGGTACCGGAAGTTATAATCGAATAAAAAAATTGAGAAGAGATTGAAAATAAATTGAGATATATATACAAAAAATACGAAAAAATACAAAAGTACACGAGAGGACAAAACAAACACGTCTTCACTGCTACACCATCTTGGATTTCCATAATTTCCATAATGTAAATGTGTACACCAAAATAGATATGAAATGACATCTCAGCCGGACTGTGTCCTTGTGTCATTACTGACTAGGCTTGCAAATGACTGGAAAAGTTCTCAGATTGCAAGTAAACTAACAGAATTCTTTAACTTTTAATTTAGAATTCTATATGACATCTATTGGCCATTTTGGGTACTTCAGGTTATCACAGGGGCCTGTAATTATCTCTGGCCCTCTGTGTGGCCTTATCACATGTAGAATATATTAAATATTTTAATAAGATACTTTTAAAATAAAACATTGAATGAAAAAGCTGTAAATCATCCCAAATACAAACATCCCAAATATTCCCCATCAGGAAACTAAAAAGATTTGGCATATGTCCTCAGATTTGGCATGTGTCCTCAAAAGGTTCTACAGCTGCAACATTGAGTGGTTGCATCACTAACTGGTACGGCAACTGCTCGGCCTCCAACCACAAGGCACTACAGAGGATAATGCGTACGACCCAGTACATCACTGGGGCTAAGCTGCCTGCCATCCAGGACCTCTGCACCAGGCGTTGTCAGGAGGAAGGCCCAGAAAATGGTCAAAGACCACACCCACCTCAGTCATAGACTGTTCTCTCTACTACTGCATGGCAAGCAGTACCGTAGTGCCAAGTCTAGGACCACAAGGCTTCTCAACAGATTTTACCCCCTAAGCCATAAGTCTCCTTAACAGGTAATCAAATGGCTACCTGGACTATTTGCATTGTGTCACCCCCAACCCCTATTTACACTGCTACTACTCTCTGTTTACCGTATATAATTAGTCACTTTAACTATACATTCATGTACATACTACCTCAATTAGCCCGACTAACCGGTGCCACCACACATTGGCTACATAGACCTCCTGCATTGTCCCGCCACCCGCCAACCCCTCTTTTACGCTACTGCTACTCTCTGTTTATCACATATGCACAGTCACTTTAACCATACCTATATGTACATACTACCTCAATCAGCCAGACTAACCGGTGCCTGTATATAGCTTCACTACTGTTATAGCCTCGCTACTGTATATAGCCTCGCTTCTGTTATTATTCACTGTCTTTTTCCAGTTTTTTTATTTCCATATCTATTGTTCACCTAATACCTATTTTGTACTTAAAAATTGCACTGTTGGTTAGGGCCTGTAAGTTTGCATTTCACTGTAAGGTCTACACCTGTTGTATTTGGCACACGTGACAAATAAACTTTGATTTGTTTTTTGACTTCTGCTTGGATTCCACCTGGCAATCTGTTCACCGTCTGCCCTGGCCTTTATCCCCCTGTCTGGTACAGGTACCCCCGCCACACCTCCAGCACACACGCACTGTTGGGGCGAGTGACTCTGAACTTACAATGGCTAACCCCAAGTCGTTATATTTTTTTCTTGTGTTTTATGCTATTTGCCTCTTGACTCCTACGTGCTTTGTTGACTAAGAATTTGCTTGTTTACCCAACCGTGGGACAGACTGTTTGTTCCCACACTCGGGACTCTGACTCTCTATTGGTTACACAGACTCTTGGCCTCCCTTCCAATTCTAACCACCTCTCACCAGCTTGTATTCATGTTACCTGATGAAATTGCTGTACAATATGATCTTATTGCCATCTAATGCAGAGTGTGGGTTCACAGCTCCAATCCAGATGTGTTGGTTATTACTGAGACGTGGTTCAGAAAGGGTGTTTTGAACACTGATGTTAACCTTTCTTGTTATAACCTTTTTTGTCAAGAAAAAGGCCTCACTCCCCCCTATGAGATACCTACTTCAGCCCTCATCCTCCACATACAACACCCGTTCTGCCAGTCACATTCTGTTAAAGGTCCCCAAAGCACACACATCCCTGGGTCGCTCCTCTTTTCAGTTCACTACAGCTAGCGACTGGAACCAGCTGCAAAAAAAACCTCTAACTGGACAGTTTTATCTCTTCATTCAAGGACTCAATCATGGACACTCTTACTGACAGTTGTGGCTGCTTTGTGTAATGTATTGTAGTCTCTACCTTCTTGCTGTTTGTGAGGTTATCTGTGCCCAATATTATTTTGCTTCTACCATGTTGTGTTACTACCATGTTGTTGTTGTTGCTGCCATGCTGGGTTGTCATGTGTTGCTGCCTTGCTATGTTGTTGTCTTAAGTCTCTCTTTATGTAGTGCTGTGACGTCTCTATTGTCGTGATGTGCGTTTTGTTCTATATTATTATTTTAGATTTTTTTTTAGTCCCAGTCCACGCAGGAGGCCTTTTGATAGGCCGTCACTGTAAATGAGAATTAGTTCTTTACTGACTTGCCTAGTTAAATAAAGGTGAAATAAATAAAATTGGGATAGGGAACAGAGTAGACACTGATTATAGACATGGAGTGTGTTTCACATGATCTCAAATGACAGACAACATTATCTCAGAGCTGTAGTAAGGGGTATTTACAGTGTAAGGGGGCATGACAGATTATGTCCTGTATTTAAGTGCACAGGCAGGGGCATGGGGTGGGGGTGGGGGGCAAATGATGTGAACTGTAGAGATGACATGCAGCAAGGGACAAGAAGGGGGAGGGCAGATAAATGACAAATGAGGATGAATGGTAGTGTACAATTATACATGGATGTAATAGGCTACATTAATCTTAGCACTTATACAGGGAAGCCTTTGCCTCTATTTCAGGGTCATGGCAGAGCTGACCAATGGCTCTATAGTTTGAAGCCTTTAGTTGATGTGTGGCACGGTGACATTCAGTATGAGAGATGTAGATAACCTGCTGTGTATGTTGTTTGGCTTCACCCCTAGCTGGTGCAATCATGTCTCATGCAACAACAGCTATTCTTGCAAGAATTGTGGTTCAGATGGAATAGTATTTCCCAGGAGGCAAGGGCCTTTGAGATCCTCAATTGTTTTTATTTAAATTCACAATGCTTGTATGCTACATGTGAATGTTCTTTGACACATTATCTATCGGTGTCCTAACACACATGAGGACTCCTGTAGCCTATATCTTCCATCTGAGAGGCAGTGAATGGGGACACTAACCAGATCGAGAGGGATTTGTAAATCCCATCCCATGCATGGTGGACAGCTCTTTATCTGTCTCTTCTGGGCCTCAGAGAGATGGAGGTAACTGGGATGTCCCCAATTCACAGAGAGAAAAACAGAGAGATATGTGATTAACCAGACTCTCTCATACAGAAAAGAGAAAGCGAAATGGAAGGAGGGAGGCAGTGGCGTAGCCAGAAATTAATTTAAGAATAATAATAATTGGAGGGGGAGGGAGAAGCAGCTAACTTCCTGCAATTTTACACATTTTGCCAAGGGGCAAAGATAACAATTTGCAGTTTTGTTATCCTACACATTTTACCATGAGGCTGAGAGAAAATGTTACTGTTTTTAATAAAGCACATTTCCTGCAATTCTATACATTTTGCCATGGGGCAGATAGGAACATGTGCAGTTTTATAACTCATCATGCTATTGTACACATTTTGCCGTGAGGCTGAAAGAAAAATCTGAATTTTTAAAGCTGATTAAAACTAAAATATATGTGTTGACTGTGATAAAGCCACTGGATTATGAGAGATCTTGTTTTCTAAATGAATAAATTAAATAGGCAGTGGCATGGTGCATATAGCCTTAGAAGCAGTGACATACGCTCAGTGGCCAGTTTATTAGGTATACCCATCTAGTACTGGGTCAGGCCCCCCTTTGCCCCAGAACAGTCTGAATTATTTGGGTCGTGGAGACGTTGCTCAGTTGCTATGAATAGACCTAACATGTGCCAGGGAAACATTCCCCACACCATTACACCACTGCCACCAGTCTGTACCGTTTCCCCCAGACAGGACGGGGCCATGGACTCGTGCTGCTTATGCCAAATCCTGACTCTTCCAATCAGCATGATGCAATAGGAACCAGAATTCGTCAGACCAGGCAATTTTTTCCCACTCCTCAATTATCCAGTCTTGGTGATCGAGTGCCCACTGGAGCCACTTCTTGTTTTTAGCTGATAGAAGTGGAATCCCGGTGTGGTCGTCACCTGCAATAGACCATCCGTGAAAAGGACTGACGGGTTGTGCGTTCCAAGAAGCCATTCTGTACACCACTGTTGTACTGCGCTGTTATTTGCCTGTTTGTGGCCGGTCTGTTAGCTTGCACGTTTCTTGCCGCTCTCCTTCGACTCCTCATCAACAAGCTGTTTTCACCTACAGGACTGCCGCTGAGTGGATGTTATTTGCTTGTCGCAACATTCTCGGTATACCCTAGCAGTAATGGTGCGTGGGTAAAATCCTTGGGGAAGCCAGAAAAAAAGCTATATTGCAACCTGTGTTAATTGTGTTTCTGCTCTACAACCTGTTGGTTGCAATCGTCATAATAAATTCAACCACACCTTTTTCATCACAAATCCGGAGTGCAACCTCTGTCTGTTGAAGTCTGCAGTGCATATTGCATGTAACAAACAGTTACATGACCTACAGCATGGTTAGACGACTAAACTAAAACACCATTTCAACATCATCAAATCACCTATGCATACTCTAATACAGTGACAACTAATAGATACAAAAAACAATTTAGTCAAATAAACGTAAGCTAAATATGGAAAAAAGTGGAAAAAACATGTTGACTCACCCTACTTGTTGAGAAGCGCCAATGCCATGCTCCTCTCTTTCATGTTCATGAAATGTCTATGACTCTGTCATTCAGTATGTTTTTATTTTTTTGTTATCCTATGCTACCTGACTTAAATGCTTCCTCGCTAGCCTAACTTCATTTCATGGGCAACGTTAGCTACTTAACATTAGCCTTCTACATCTAGCTACATATTGAACTTCCATCCTCTTTTGCCATGGGCACAATGTATGAATTTATGGTTGGATCAGAATTGCCATTATAATAATTGGCCAGTACGGAGAATTAAATAAAACCAGAAGTCCAAATCCTTATTTCCATCTATGGCTAATTTAGGAAAGGGACAATTTTAGCTAGCTAGCCACCGGAGGACAAGAACACAACGAGAGGCAACAATTCAAGTTGTTTCTATCAATGATGTATTGCTTTCGATATAATTAAATTAGATTGAAACCAAATCCAAACTGGCTTCCCCTGGCTTCCCTTGATGGTTAGCATGACCATTCACAGTGGAGCTCACTCAGTTTAGCTCAATGCTAATTGACTATTATTTTATACTTTTTTTTATCAAGGGAGACTAAAAGATCGCTGGCTTCCCTTGCATTCAATGTTACGGGTGGGCAACAATGTCATACTCTTTTTGACCAGACAGCCTCAGATAGATAGGCCTATGCATACAGACAGAGGGGCGCTGTTTCGCTCGCTCTAATGGTTTCTCCGGTGCGATACATTCAGCCTCTTGCGAATTGAAGGGAAATTATGAAACACAGAGAGATGAAAGAGAATAACTATATATATATATATATATATATATACAGTATATATATATTATTTGTTGTAAAAAAAATGGGAAGCCTGCCTTCCCTTGGCATCCATGCCACTGAACCCTAGACGCTGTCTTGCGTGAAAAGCCCAGGAGGCCTGATGTTTCTGAGATAATGGAACCGGTGCGCCTGGCACCGACATTCATACCACACTCAAAGTTGCTCGTTTTGCCCATTCAGTCGAAAACTAACTGAATACCTCGATGCCTGTCTGCCTAGTTTATACAGCAAGCCACGGCCACGTGATTCACTGTCTGTAGGAGCGAACCATTTTCGTGAACGGGGTGGTCTACCTAATAAACTGGCCACTGAGTGTCTCAATGCAGTCATATTTGCTAATTAGTGGTGTGGCTTTATAACTATATAACTCAGAAACGAGTTCCCTACCTGTCCAGCTGGTAGTTTTGCTATATTCCTTCTCTAGTTTACACAACCTATGTTCACTCGTTTGTGTTGACTAGACTGACCAGTTAAGCCTCATGGCATTAGGGTCAAGGTAGACTTTCAGCCAAAATTAGAAGAAAGCATCAACGCTTTTCCCATCGGCTAGTACTGCTCTAGCTATAGCTTAACCTTTGCCTCACAAGGTGGTTGCTAGCTAGCTAATACCTACACTAGCCTCACACCTATAGTGTAGCCACGAGGCATCTAATGAACTAGCTCACGCCGCAAAAGGCTAATTTGCAGCAATGCTGAAAAGCCAGCTACGACTGGCCAGCTTGCTTCTCTCGTACACCTAACGTTCACTTGTTAATCATTGTCTATACTGACCAGCTACACCTCATGGTGCTATGGGCAAAAGATACTCTCAAGATCGAAGAACCAATGCTATTCACAGCTGCCTTCGTCTAACGTGGTACTAGCTAGCTAGGCTATTTGCCAACTAGGTGAACACTAGCTAGCTAACACCAAAAGCCTCACGGCTAAGCGTTGACTTGCACACTCATAACCCAGTTAAGCAATGCTTTCCCCCCGGAGCTACTGTGGGAACCCGTACCCCATGGGAAACAATCATGCTCAGGCACTTCTCAAACGAGTCCGCTGAATGTTGTAAGGTTTTACCACGTGCTAAGCTTAAGCCATCTAGCATACTGATAGCTTGGCTCTCTGGCATTGTTCACATGACGTTCAGTCGCTTTTGCGCTTACTTACCCAAGAGCCCTCCAAGTTAAAACTCTCCCCTAAGCACCTTTTGAGGATCAAGCCGAGGCTGGACAAGTAAATGTCAGTTGCCAGCATGCATTGACGGCACTCCGTGCCTGACGGCACTTTGCCTTCAGAAATAAATCACTCTCTGTCCATTTAATAGAATAATAATAATAAAATATTTTTTTTGTGAAGCAAACAACAAATAAGAAATTGAGCGTGCATAATTATTCACCCCCCAGTATTGACTAATACTTTGCAGAGCCACCTTTTTCAGCAATTACAGCTGCAAGTCTCTTGGGGTATGTCTCTATAAGCTTGGCACATCTAGCCACTGGGATTTTAGCCCATTCTTCAAGGCAAAACATTTCCAGCTCTGTGAAGTTGGATGAGTTCCGCTGGTGTACAGCAATCTTTAAGTCATACCACAGATTCTCAATTGGATTGAGGTCTGAGCTTTGACTAGGCCATTCCAAGACATTTAAATTCCCCCTTAAACCACTCCAGTGTTGCTTTAGCAATATGCTTAGGGTCATTGTCCTGCTGGAAAATGAACCTCCATCCCAGTCTCAAATCTCTGGATGACTGAAACTGGTTTCCAAAAAGAATTTCACTATATTTAGCATCATCCATCATTCAATTCTGACCAGTTTCCCAGTCCCTGCCGGTGAAAAACATCTCCACAGCATGACGTTGCCACCACCATGCTTCACTGCGGGGATGGTGTTCTCGGGGTGATGTGAGGTGTTGGGTTTGCATCAGATATAATGTTTTCATTGAAGGCCAAAAAGCTTAATTTTGATCTCATCTGACCAGAGTACCTTCTTCCATATTTTTGGGGAGTCTCGCACATGCCTTTTGGCGAACACCAAACATGTTTGCTTATTTTTTTCTGGCCACTCTGCCGTGAAAGCCCAGCTCTGTGGAGTGTACGGCTTAACTTCTTATGGATGGGGGAAGTATTGAGTAGCTTGGATGAATAAGGTGCCCAGAGTAAACTTCCTGCTACTCAGGCCCAGAAGCTAAGATAGGCATATTATTAGTAGATTTGGATAGAAAACACTGAAGTTTATAAAACGGTTTGAATGATGTCTGTGAGTATAACAGAACTCTTGTGGTAGGCAAAAACCTGAGAAAAAATCCAACCAGGAAGTGGGAAATCTGAGGTTTGTAGGTTTTCAAGTCTTTGCCTATCCAATATACAGTGGAAATGTGGTCCTTTTGCACTTCCTAAGGCTTCCACTAGATGTCAACAGTCTTTAGAAACTTGTTTCAGGTTTTTACTGTGAAGGGGGAGCGAATAAGAGCTGTTTGAGTCAGAGGTCTGGCAGAGTGCCATGAGCTCAGTCATGCGCGCGGCCGTGAGAGCTAGCTGCATTACTTTTCATTTCTGAAGACAAAGGAATTGTCCGGTTGGAATATTATTGAAGATTTTTGTTAAAAACATACTAAAGATTGATTCTATACATCGTTTGACATGTTTCTACGAACTGTAATATTACTTTTTTGACTTTTCGTCTGGACTAAGTGTGCCTGCGCCTCATGAATTTGGATTTGTGAACTAAACACGCAAACAAAAAGAGGTATTTGGACTTAAATGATGGACTTTATCGAACAAAACAAACATTTATTGTGGAACTGGGATTCCTGGGAGTGCATTCTGATGAGGGTCATTAAAGTTAAGTGTATATTTATAATGCTATTTCTGACTTGTGTTGTCTCCACAACATGGCAGGTATCTGTATGGCTTGTTTTGGTGTCTAAGCGCTGTACTCAGATTATTGCATGGTTTGTTTCTTTGAAACAGCGGTTGCATTAAGGAGAGGTATATCTTTAATTCCATGTATAGCACTTGTATTTTCATCAACATTTATGATGAGTATTTCTGTAAATTGATGTGGCTCTCTGCAAAATCACCGGATGTTTTGGAAGCAAAACATTACTGAACATAACGCGCCAATGTAAACTGAGATTTTTGGATACAAATATGAACTTTATCTAACAAAACATACATGTATTGTGTAACATGAAGTCCTATAAGTGTGATTTGATGAAGATCATCAAAGGTTAGTAATTAATTTTATCTCTATTTCTGCTTTTGTGACTCCTCTCTTTGGTTGGAAAAATGGCTGTGTTTTTCTGTGACTCGGTGCTGACCTAACATAATCGCATGGTGTGCTTTCGTCGTAAAGCCTTTTTGAAATCGGACACTGGTGGGATTAACAACAAGTTTATCTTTAAAATGGTGTATAATACTTGTATGTTTGAGGAATTTTAAATATGAGATTTCTGTTTGAATTTAGCACCCTGCACTTTCACTGGCATCCCGTTAACGGGATTTCATCGGTAAGACGTTTTAAAGTGGTCCTATGGAAAGATACTAATTTCTCCGCTGTGGAGCTTTGCAGCTCCTTCAGTGTTATCTTTGGTCTCTTACTTACCGCTCTGATTAATGACCTCCTTTCCTGGTCAATGAGTTTTGGTGGGCAGACCTCTCTTGGCAGGTTTGTTGTGGTACCCTATTCTTTCCATTTTTTTGATAATTGATTTAATGGTTCTCCATGGGATGTTTTAAAGTTTCCATTTTTTTTATAACCCAACCCTGATTTGTACTTGTTTGGTGAGCTCCTTGGTCTTCATAGTACCGCTTGCTTGGTGGTGCCCCTTGCTTAGTGAGTTTCCACACTGAAACCTTTCAGAACAGGCATATATATATATTTATATATATATACTGAGATCATGTGACAGATCGTATGACACATAGATTGCACACAAGTGGACTTCTTTTTAACTAATTATGTGATTTCTGAAGGTAATTGGTTGCAACAGATCTTATTTAGGGCCTTCATATCAAAGGGGGAGAATACATATGCACGCACTACTTTTCTGATTTTTATTTTTTGTATGTCCATTACATGACATCCAAATAAAAATCGATTTAAATTACAGGTTGTAATAGGAAAAACGCCAAGGGGTTGAATACTTTTGCAAGGCACTGTTCAATGACAAGATTTGAGAACGGCGATCAGCAATCAAAATAATTCAAATTCGTGTAGAATAACAGCTGTTGACTAACAGTGAAATGTTTACTTATTGGTCCTTTTACAAAGCAGAGTTAAAGGCAAAAAAATGTATACATTGAAATAGTGACTTGAGGAATAAATACACAGTGAATAATAAATAACAATAACGAGTAAAAATGCCATGGCTATATACAGGATATATAGCATGATATTGCCACCACCATGCTTCACTGCGGGGATGGTATTCCCCGGGTGATGAGTAGTGTTGGGTTTGCATCAGACATAGCGGTTTCCTTGATGGCCAAAAAGCTCAATTTTAGTCTCATCTGACCAGAGTACCTTCTTCCATATATTTGGAGAGTCTCCCACATGTCTTTTGGCAAACACCAAACATGTTTGCTTATTTTTTTCTTTCTGGCCACTCTGCGTTAAGCCCTGCTCTGTGGAGTGTACGGCTTAAAGTGGTCCTATGGAAAGATACTAATTTCTTAACCTTAACCTAGTTGGCTACTGCCAGTGCCGAGTCAATGTGAAAGGGTACAAGGCAATTGAGGTAGCTAGCTATGTCCTGTAAATATACCGTAGGCAGGGGTAAAGTGACTAGGCAACAGTATAGATATTAGACAGTAGCAGCAGCATACAGTGCATTCGGAATGTATTTTTCAACATTTTGTTACGTTACAGCATTATTCTAAAATTGATTAAATATTTTTCTTCCCCTTCATCAATCTACACACAATACCCCATAACGACAAGGCAAAATTTAGAAATATCACATTTACCTAGGTATTCAGACCCTTTACTCAGTACTTTGTTGAAGCACCTTTGTCAGCAATTACAACCTCAAGTCTTCTTGAGTATAACGCTACAAGCTTGGCACACCTGTCTTTGGAGAGTTTCTCCCATTCTTCTCTGCTGATACTCTCAAGCTCTGTCAGGTTGGATGGGGAGCGTAGCTGCACAGCTATTTTCAGGTCTCTCCAGAGGTGTTCGATCGAATTCAAGTCCGAGCTCTGGCTGGGCCGCTCAATGACATTCAGCAACTTGTCCCAAAGCCACTCCTGCGTTGTCTTGGCTGTGTGCTTACAGTCGTTGTCCTGTTGGAAGGCCAATCTTCGCCTGAGTCTGTGGTCCTGAGCACTCTGGAGCAGGTTTTCATCAAGGCTATAACGCATTAGATCTGGTAAAAGATAATACAAAGAAAAAACATTTATTTTCTTTGTACCATTATATTTTTAATGCAAGAGAAAGGCCATAATGTATTATGCCAGCCCAGGCACAGTTTTGATATTGGCCACAGCAGTGTATGTGTAAAGTTTTAGACTGATTCAATGAACCATCATCATTGCAGACGTCATTTCCGGTTACAACTTGCTGGCTTGTTTTCGAGTTGCTGTGCGTTTTGTTGCCAACCTGTTTTGCTACCTGACAACTTTACGGTTTTCACTTTTTAATTACCGTTCATATATTTATTTATTTTTTCCTCAACTTTTTCACTCCGGACGCTTTATCTGGACACGATTCGTCAGGACCTCCAACAGCCGAAGCTAAGTAGTAACATTAACATGATGCCTTCTAATTGCAGCCGCTGTACTCGCCTTACGGCGAGGATAGCTGTGCTGCAAGCCCAGCTTCAGACGCAATCGTTAGGCAAGGGTAATTTCAGTGTAGGAAAGGATGAAACAGCGTCTGTGCCACCAGTAAGTACAGATAGTAGTATAAATCCCCTGGCACAGTCCCCATAGCCGGACAACTTTCTCACGGTTTCTGGAAGGAAATGCTGTAGGAACGCTCAACCGGTGTCGCTCATTCAGCCGACAGAAACTTTCAACCGGTTTTCCCCATTAAGCAGCGAGTCGGAGTCAGAGGCCGAGTCTTCTCTGGTCTCTAATCCTCCCGTTACGGGGTCTGAGACGCCGAAGCTTCCCACCATTAGCTCTGACAAATTGAAAACTCTAGTCATTGGCGACTCCATTACCCGCAGTATTAGACTTAAAACGAATCATCCAGCGATCATACATTGTTTACCAGGGGGCAGGGCTACCGACGTTAAGGCTAATCTGAAGATGTTGCTGGCTAAAGCTAAAACTGGCGAGTGTAGAGAGTATAGAGATATTGTTATCCACGTCGGCACCAACGATGTTAGGATGAAACAGTCAGAGATCACCAAGCGCAACATAGCTTCTGCGTGCATATCAGCTAGAAAGATGTGTCGGCATCGAGTAATTGTCTCTGGCCCCCTCCCAGTTAGGGGGAGTGATGAGCTCTACAGCAGTCTCACAACTCAATCGCTGGTTGAAAACTGTTTTCTGCCCCTCCCAAAAGATAGAATTTGTAGATAATTGGCCCTCTTTCTGGGACTCGCCCACAAACAGGACCAAGCCTGACCTGCTGAGGAGTGACGGACTCCATCCTAGCTGGAGGGGTGCTCTCATCTTATCTACCAACATAGACAGGGCTCTAACTCCTCTAGCTCCACAATGAAATAGGGTGCAGGCCAGGCAGCAGGCTGTTAGCCAGCCTGCCAGCATAGTGGAGTCTGCCACTAGCACAGTCAGTGTAGTCAGCTCAGCTATCACCATTGAGACCGTGTCTGTGCCTCGACCTAGGTTGGGCAAAACTAAACATGGCGGTGTTCGCCTTAGCAATCTCACTAGGATAAAGACCACCTCCATTCCTGTCATTACTGAAAGAGATCATGATACCTCACATCTCAAAATAGGGCTACTTAATGTTAGATCCCTTACTTCAAAGGCAATTATAGTCAATGAACTAATCACTGATCATAATCTTGATGTGATTGGCCTGACTGAAACATGGCTTAAGCCTGATGAATTTACTGTTTTAAATGAGGCCTCACCTCCTGGCTACACTAGTGACCATATCCCCCGTGCATCCCGCAAATGGCGGAGGGGTTGCTAACATTTACGATAGCAAATTTCAATTTACAAAAAAAAAAAATGACGTTTTCGTCTTTTGAGCTTCTAGTCATGAAATCTATGCAGCCTACTCAATCACTTTTTATAGCTACTGTTTACAGGCCTCCTGGGCCATATACAGCGTTTCTCACTGAGTTCCCTGAATTCCTATCGGACCTTGTAGTCATAGCAGATAATATTCTAATCTTTGGTGACTTTAATATTCACATGGAAAAGTCCACAGACCCACTCCAAAAGGCTTTCGGAGCCATCATCGACTCAGTGGGTTTTGTCCAACATGTCTCTGGACCCACTCACTGTCACAGTCATACGCTGGACCTAGTTTTGTCCCAGGGAATAAATGTGGTGGATCTTAATGTTTTTCCTCATAATCCTGGACTATCGGACCACCATTTTATTACGTTTGCAATTGCAACAAATAATCTGCTCAGACCCCAACCAAGGAACATCAAAAGTCGTGCTATAAATTCACAGACAACACAAAGATTCCTTGATGCCCTTCCAGACTCCCTCTGCCTACCCAAGGACGCCAGAGGACAAAAATCAGTTAACCACCTAACGGAGGATCTCAATTTAACCTTGCACAATACCCTAGATGCAGTTGCACCCCTAAAAACTAAAAAAAATGTCTCATAAGAAACTAGCTCCCTGGTACACAGAAAATACCCGAGCTCTGAAGCAAGCTTCCAGAAAATTGGAACGGAAATGGCGCCACACCAAACTGGAAGTCTTCCGACTAGCTTGGAAGGACGGTACCGTGCAGTACCGAAGAGCCCTTACTGCTGCTCGATCATCCTATTTTTCTAACTTAATTGAGGAAAATAAGAACAATCCAAAATTCCTTTTTGATACTGTCGCAAAGCTAACTAAAAAGCAGCATTCCCCAAGAGAGGATGACTTTCACTTTAGCAGTGATAAATTCATGAACTTCTTTGAGGAAAAGATTATGATTATTAGAAAGCAAATTACGGACTCCTCTTTAAACCTGCGTATTCCTCCAAACCTCAGTTGTCCTGAGTCTGCACAACTCTGCCAGGACCTAGGATCAAGAGAGACGCTCAAGTGTTTTAGTACTATATCTCTTGACACAATGATGAAAATAATCATGGCCTCTAAACCTTCAAGCTGCATACTGGACCCTATTCCAACTAAACTACTGAAAGAGCTGCTTCCTGTGCTTGGCCCTCCTATGTTGAACATAATAAACGGCTCTCTATCCACTGGATGTGTACCAAACTCACTAAAAGTGGCAGTAATAAAGCCTCTCTTGAAAAAGCCAAACCTTGACCCAGAAAATATAAAAAACTATCGGCCTATATCGAATCTTCCATTCCTCTCAAAAATTTTAGAGAAGGCTGTTGCTCAGCAACTCACTGCCTTCCTGAAGACAAACAATGTATACGAAATGCTTCAGTCTGGTTTTAGACCCCATCATAGCACTGAGAAGGCACTTGTGAAGGTGGTAAATGACATTTTAATGGCATCGGACCGAGGCTCTGCATCTGTCCTCGTGCTCCTAGACCTTAGTGCTGCTTTTGATACCATCGATCACCACATTCTTTTGGAGAGATTGGAAACCCAAATTGGTCTACACGGACATGTTCTGGCCTGGTTTAGATCTTATCTGTCGGAAAGATATCTGTTTGTCTCTGTGAATGGTTTGTCCTCTGACAAATCAACTGTAAATTTCGGTGTTCCTCAAGGTTCCGTTTTAGGACCACTATTGTTTTCACTATATATTTTACCTCTTGGGGATGTTATTCGAAAACATAATGTAAACTTTCACTGCTATGCGGATGACACACAGCTGTACATTTCAATGAAACATGGTGAAGCCCCAAAATTGCCCTCGCTAGAAGCATGTGTTTCAGACATAAGGAAGTGGATGGCTGCAAACTTTCTACTATTAAACTCGGACAAAACAGAGATGCTTGTTCTAGGTCCCAAGAAACAAAGAGATCTTCTGTTGAATCTGACAATTAATCTTAATGGTTGTACAGTCATCTCAAATAAAACTGTGAAGGACCTCGGCGTTACTCTGGACCCTGATCTCTTTTTGAAGAACATATCAAGACCATTTCGAGGACAGCTTTTTTCCATCTACGTAACATTGCAAAAATCAGAAACTTTCTGTCCAAAAATGATGCAGAAAAATTAATCCATGCTTTTGTCACTTCTAGGTTAGACTACTGCAATGCTCTATTTTCCGGCTACCCGGATAAAGCACTAAATAAACTTCAGTTAGTGCTAAATACGGCTGCTAGAATCCTGACTAGAACCAAAAAATTTGATCATATTACTCCAGTGCTAGCCTCTCTACACTGGCTTCCTGTCAAAGCAAGGGCTGATTTGAAGGTTTTACTGCTAACCTACAAAGCATTACATGGGCTTGCTCCTACCTATCTCTCTGATTTGGTCCTGCCGTACATACCTACACGTACGCTACGGTCACAAGACGCAGGCCTCCTAATTGTCCCTAGAATTTCTAAGCAAACAGCTGGAGGCAGGGCTTTCTCCTATAGAGCTCCATTTTTATGGAACGGTCTGCCTACCCATGTCAGAGACGCAAACTCGGTCTCAACCTTTAAGTCTTTACTGAAGACTCATCTCTTCAGTGGGTCATATGATTGAGTGTAGTCTGGCCCAGGAGTGGGAAGGTGAACGGAAAGGCTCTGGAGCAACGAACCGCCCTTGCTGTCTCTGCCTGGCCGGTTCCCCTCTTTCCACTGGGATTCTCTGCCTCTAACCCTATTACAGGGGCTGAGTCACTGGCTTGCTGGGGCTCTCTCATGCCGTCCCTGGAGGGGGTGCGTCACCTGAGTGGGTTGATTCACTGTTGTGGTCATCCTGTCTGGGTTGGCGCCCCCCTTGGGTTGTGCCGTGGCGGAGATCTTTGTGGGCTATACTCAGCCTTGTCTCAGGATGGTAAGTTGGTGGTTGAAGATATCCCTCTAGTGGTGTGGGGGCTGTGCTTTGGCAAAGTGGGTGGGGTTATATCCTTCCTGTTTGGCCCTGTCCGGGGTGTCCTCGGATGGGGCCACAGTGTCTCCTGACCCCTCCTGTCTCAGCCTCCAGTATTTATGCTGCAGTAGTTTATGTGTCGGGGGCTGGGGTCAGTTTGTTATATCTGGAGTACTTCTCCTGTCCTATTCGGTGTCCTGTGTGAATCTAAGTGTGCGTTCTCTAATTCTCTCCTTCTCTCTTTCTTTCTCTCTCTCGGAGGACCTGAGCCCTAGGACCATGCCCCAGGACTACCTGACATGATGACTCCTTGCAGTCCCCAGTCCACCTGGCCATGTTGCTGTTCCAGTTTCAACTGACCTGAGCCCTAGGACCATGCCCCAGGACTACCTGACATGATGACTCCTTGCTGTCCCCAGTCCACCTGGCCATGCTGCTGCTCCAGTTTCAACTTCCACCTGACTGTGCTGCTGCTCCAGTTTCAACTGTTCTGCCTTATTATTATTCGACCATGCTGGTCATTTATGAACATTTGAACATCTTGGCCATGTTCTGTTATAATCTCCACCCGGCACAGCCAGAAGAGGACTGGCCACCCCACATAGCCTGGTTCCTCTCTAGGTTTCTTCCTAGGTTTTGGCCTTTCTAGGGAGTTTTTCCTAGCCACCGTGCTTCTACACCTGCATTGCTTGCTGTTTGGGGTTTTAGGCTGGGTTTCTGTACAGCACTTTGAGATATCAGCTGATGTACGAAGGGCTATATAAATAAATTTGATTTGATTTGATTTGACCATTGCATTTCTGTTCAAAATGTTGTATCAAGACTGCAAAAATGTGCCTAACTGGTTTATTAGTACATTTTCAAGTTCATAACTGTGAACTCTCCTCAAACAATAGCATGGTATTTTTTCACTGTAATAGCTACTGTATATTGGACAGTGCAGTTAGATTAACAAGAATATAAGCTTTCTGCCAATATCATGTTTATGTGCAGGGAAATGTTCTTGATACTTACAACCTCATGCTAATCACATTAGCCTACGTTAGCTCAAAATGTCCCGCGGTGGACCCACCGATCCTGTAGAGGAATGCAGTTCAAGAAATTGAATTAAGAAAATATTTACTAAATAAACAAAAGTGAAAAAAATATATATATGTATATATATATATCAAAATGTAACACAACAACATTACATAACAACAATGAGGCTATATACATGGGGTACCGGTACCGAGTCAATGTGGTGGGGGTACAGGTTAGTAGAGGTAATTTGTAAAGTGACTAGGAATAGATAATAAACAGTGAGTAGCAGCAGTGTAAAAACAGGGGGGGGTAATGTCAATAGTCTGGGTGAAAATTTGACTAATTGTTCAGTAGTCTTATGGCTTGGGGTAGAAGCTGTTAAGGAGCCTTTTGGTCCTAGACTTAGCGCTCCAGTACTGCTTGCCGTGCGGTAGCAGAGAGAACTGTTTATGACTTGGGTGACTGGAGTCTTGGACAATTTTTAGGGCCTTCCTTTGACACCACCTACTATATACAGTTGAAGTCAGAAGTTTACATACTCTTAGTTTATAGTAATTAAAACTCGTTTTTCAACCACTCCACACATTCCTTGTTAACAAACTATAGTTTTGGCAAGTCAGTTAGGACGTCTACTTTGTGCATGACAAGTCATGTTTCCAACAATTGGTTACAAACAGATTATTTCACTTATAATTCACTGTATCACAATTCCAGTGGGTCAGAAGTTTACATACACTAAGTTGACTGTGCCTTTAAACAGATTGGAAAATTCCAGAAAATGATGTCATGGCTTTAGAAGCTTCTGATAGGTTAATTGACATCATTTGAGTCAATTGGAGGTGTACCTGTGGATGTATTTCAAGTCATACCATGAAACTCAGTGCGCCTCTTTGCTTGACATCATGGGAAAATCAAAAGAAATCAGCCAAGACCTCAGAAAAAAATTGTAGACCTTCACAAGTCTGGATCATCCTTAACCTTAAATTTCCAAAAGCATGAAGGTACCATAATCATCAGTACAAACAATAGTATAAACACCATGGGACCATGCAGCCGTGATACCACTCAGGAAGGAGATGCATTCTGCGTTCTGAGATGAACATACTTTGGTCCGAGAAGTGCAAATCAATCCCAGAACAACAGCAAAGGACCTTGTGAGGATGCTGGAGGAAACAAGGTACAAAAGTATCGATTTCCACAGTAAAACGAGTCCTATATCGACATAACCTGAAAGGCCGCTCAGCAAGGAAGAAGCCTCTGCTCCAAAACCGACATAAAAAAGCCAGACTACAGTTTGCAACTGCACATGGGGACAAAGATCTTACTATTTGGAGAAATATCCTCAGGTCTGATGAAACAAAAATATAACTGTTTGGTCATAATGACCATCATTATGTTTGGAGGAAAAGGGAGAGGCTTGCAAGCTGAAGGACACCATCCCAACCGTGAAGCATGGGGGTAGAAGCATCATGTTGTGGGGGTGCTTTGCTGCAGGAGGGACTGGTTGTCACACCCTGAACGGAGTATTCTTTGTTTTCTTTATATATTTTGGTTAGGTCAGGGTGTGACATGGGTGATGTATGTGTTTGGGTTGTTTACCATCTAGGTGTTTATGTATGTGTATGGTTGCCTAGATTGGTTCTCAATTAGAGGCAGCTGTTTATCGTTCTCTCTGATTGGGAACCAAATTTAGGCAGCCATCATTCTTTGGGTATTTGGTGAGTTATTGTCTATGTGATGGTGCACGTTTGCACTCAGTTTTGATAACGGTCACGTTCGGCTTGTTATTTTGTTTGTTTAGTGTACTTCGTGTTTTCCGTCTTTCATTTAAAAGATGTATTCACATCACGCTGCGCTTTGGTCTCCTCACTACGACCATCGTGTCACTGGTGCACTTCACAAAATAGATGGCATCATGAGGGAGGAAAATTAGGTGGATATATTGAGGTGAACTCTCAAGACATCAGTCAGGAAGTTAACGCTTGGAAGAAAATGGGTCTTCCAAATGGACAATGACCCAAGCATACTTCCAAAGTTGTGGCAAAATGGCTTAAGGATAACAAAGTCAAGGTATTGGAGTGGCCATCACAAAGCCCAGACCTCAATCCCGTAGAAAATTTGTAGGCAGAACTGAAAAAGCGTGTGCGAGCAAGAAGGACCTATAAACCTGACTCAGTTACACCAGCCCTGTCAGGAGGAATGGGCCACAATTCTCCCAAATTATTGTGTGAAGCTTATGGAAGGCTACCCAAAACGTTTGACCCAAGTTAAACAATTTAAAGGCAATGCTACCAAATACTAATTGAGTGTATGCAAACTTCTGGCTCACTGGGAATGTAATGCAATACATAAATAATTCTCTCTGCTATTATTGTGACATTTCACATTCTTAAAATAAAGTGGTGATCCTAACTGACCTAAGACGGGGAATAATTTTTATTGGGATTACATTTCAGGAATTGTGAAACTGAGTTTAAATGTACTTGGCTAAGGTATATGTAAACCTCCGACTTCAACTGTAGATCCTGGATGTCAGGAAGTTTTGCCCCAGTGATGTACAGGGCCATATGCATTACCCTCTGTAGCCCCTTACAGTCAGGTGCTGAGCAGTTACCATACCAGGCGGTGATGCAACCGGTCAGAATACTTTTGATGGTGCAGCTGTAGAACTTTGAGGATCTGGGGACCCATGCCAAATCTTTTCAGTCTCCTGATGGGGCAAAGGTGTTGCTCTGCACTCTTCGCAACTGTCTTGGTGTGTTTGGACCATGATAGCTCGTTGGTGATGTGGACACCAAAGAACTATAAACTCTCAACTGGCTCCACTTAAGCCCCATTGATGTTAATGGGGGCCTGTCCGGCCCTCTTTTTCCTATAGTCCATGATCATCTCCTTTGTCTTGCTCACATTGAGTGAGAGGTTGTTGTCCTGGCACCACATTGCCAGGTCTCTGACCTCATCCCTATAGGCTGTCTCATCGTTGTCGGTGATCAGGCCTACCACCGTTGTTTTGTCAGCAAACTTAATTATGGTGTTGGAGTTGTGCTTGGCTACATGGTCATAGGTGAACACAGGGAGTACAGGAGGTTACTAAGCACCTGAAGGGCCCCAGTGTGGGGGATCATTGTGGCAGAGGTGTTGTTGCCTACCCTTACCACCTGGGGGTTGCCCATCAGGAAGTCCAGGATCCAGTTGCAGAGGGAGGTGTTTAGTCCCGGGGTTCTTAGCTAAGTTATGAGCTTTGTGGGCACTATGGCGTTGACCGCTGAGCTGTAGTCAATGAATAGCATTCCCACATAGGTGTTCCTTTTGTACAGGTGGGAAAGGGCAGTGTGGAGTGCGATTGAGATTGTGTCAGCTGTGGATCTGTTGGGGTGGTATGCGAATTAGAGTGGGTCTAGGGTTTGCGGCACGATGGTGTTGATGTGAGCCATGACCAGCCTTTCAAATAATTCATAGCTACCGACTTGAGTGCTGCGGGGGTGTTAATCATTTAGGCAAGTCTCCTTTGCTTTCTTGGGTACAGGGACTATGGTGGTCTGTTTGAAACATGTAGGTATTACGGACTCAATCAGGGAAAGGTTGAAAATGTCAGTGACGACTTGACAGTTGGTCCACACATGCTTTGAGTACACGTTCTGGTAATCAGTCTGGCCCTGCGGCTTTTTGAATGTTGACCTGTTTAAGAGCGTGATCACACAGTTTTCCGAAACAGCTAGTGCTCTCATGCGTGCTTCAGTGTTGCTTGCTTCAAAGTGAGCATAAATGGCATTCAGATCATCTGGTAGGCTCGTGTCACTGGGCACCTCGCTGCTGGGTTTCCCTTTGGAGTCTGTAATATTTTTCAAGCCCTGCCACATCCGACGATCATCAGAGATGGTTTTGTAGGATTCAATCTTAGTCCTATATTGTTGCTTTGCCTGTTTCATGGTATGTCTGAGGGTATAGCTGGATTTCTTATAGGTGTCTGGATTAGTGTCCCACTCCTTGAAAGTGGCAGGTATAGCCTATAGCTCAGTGCAGATGTTGCCTGTAAGCCATGGCTTCTGGTTGGGAAATGTACATGCGGTCACTGTGGGGATGATGTCGTTGATGCACTTATTGAGGAAGCTGGTTACTGAGGTGGTATACTCCTCAATGCCATTGGATGAATCCCGGAACATAGTCCAGTCTGTGCTAGCAAAACAGTCCTTTGGCGTAGCATCCGCATAATCTGACTACTTCCATATTGAGCGAGTCACTGGTATTTCCTGCTTTAGTTTTTGTTTGTAAGCAGGAATCAGGAGGATAGAATTTTGGTCAGATTTTCCAAATTGATGGTGAGGGAGTGCTTTGTATGCATCTCTGTGTGTGGAGTAAAGGTGGTCTAGAGTTTTTTTCCCCCTCTGGTTGCACAGGTGACATGCTGGTAGAAATTTGGTCAAACGGATTTAGGTTTGCCTACATGAAAGTCCCCGGACACTAGGAGTGCCGCTTCTGGATGAGAATTTTCTAGCTTGCTTATGGCCTTATACAGATCTTTGAGTGCGGTCTTAGTGCCAGCATCGGTTTGTGGTGGTAAATAGACAGCTACGAATAAAATAGATGAGAACCATCTTGGTAGATAGTGTGGTCTGCAGTTTGTCATGAGGTTTTCTACCTCGTCTTACCAGATGTAGCTGCTCTGTCCTGCCCATGCACAGACAAGCCAGCCAGCTCTATATTATCTGTGTCGTCGTTCAGCCACGTCTCAATGAAACATAAGATATTACAGTTTTTAATGTCCCGTTGGTAGGATAGTCTTAATCGTAGATCGTCTAGTTTGTTTTCCAATGATTGCAAGTTGGCCAATAATATGGAGGGAAGTGGTGATTTACCTACTTGGCAAATTCTTACATGGCACCCCGCCCTTCTCCCCCTTTTCCTCCGTCTTTTCTTCATGCTGATGACGGGGATTTGGGCCTTGCCTTGACAAAGCAGTATATCCTTCGCATGGGACTCATACATTTTGTTTTCATCCAGTTTGAGTTAAGTAATCGCTGTTCTGATGTCCAGAAGCTCTTTTCAGTCATAAGAGACGATAGCAGCAACATTATGTAAAAAAAAATGAGTCACAAACAATGCGAAGAAAACAAACAAAATAGCAGTTTGTTAGGAGCCTGTAAAATGGCAGCCATCCCCTCCGGCAACCATTATCAGATCGCAATGACTTTGATAGACATTTCAATTGTTTTTTTGTAGGTATATTATACGGAAGATTTATGGAGAATTGCTGTGGGAGTGCTATTTATATCCCATCTACTACTGACCATTCATCCATACTGTGTGTCCCCCATCATTGCAGCTTTGGAAATAAATTATCTATCCATCCATTGTTCCTTCCTGTGTTGATTTACTGACATGAGGGACAGGACCAGGACGGTCACATTACATCATGTGCTTTCTGTCCTGTTTCATTCAGAGGGAAGAACTAGGCAGTTACACCAGCAAATGGATACACAAATTGGAGGAAACAGGCACAGTGGGGTAAGTTACATAATCATGGTTTGTCTCTCATTCCCTTCCTCATGTTTCCTCATGTCTTATGTTCAATTTTTTTCTAAGTAATGTAAGGTACGTTATTCAACTGAGAATAGTGTTGACTAAGCAGAAACGCACTGGGTACGTTTTGACAATCTAAAAAAATAATTGCAGTGGGGAAATAGTCAAATTTTAGATCAATGGCTAATACAGTGTTATAAATGTGCTTTCATCGGGTGCTTCAGACGTGTCCATGCATCATGAGGGGAAATACCTTTGCTGGCTTTGAAGTGGAGGGAAGGATCAGAATCATACTGCTTCTTATCAAGAAGTCTATTTATTTTCTCCCATATTGTTTTATTCCTTATCTACACTTACCCTGCAGCATTATATTTTAAGTTAAAGCCTAAACCAAAGTTTTAAACTAACTCTGGTACTAGAGAGATAATGTGTGCAGGCTTTTGCTCCAGCCCATCACTGACACACATTCAAAGAATCATGGTCTTAAAGAGCAACTGCCTTTAAAAAGCAATGAATCCCTTTGAAAACAGCCTTTGTGGCATCGATTCGAGTCAGAAACAGCTATTCTAGTGTCAAAATTAACTACAAAGTATAAATAGGATAATTTTGGTCATAAAGTCAGTCTCATCTTAAACAGAGTTTGGAACATCCGTTCATCACAGCGGGTAAATTTAGGTTGGGTTTTGATTTGATGAAGTCCATTTGTCCACTAACATGGGGTGAACAGCTGCGGTGATTGCACCCTATCCAATAGCATAGACATAGAGACAGACCTGTCCAGCAGCTCCGACTTTGTTAACATATGACAATACGTTGCACATTTTTGAACTTGAGAAATACTGCACCAAACACCTTAGTTAGATGTAAAATTGTATAACTAAAACATCCTCGACAAAAACGAAAAAAGAAAGAAATCTGTAATTAATTTGATCTTAGATTCATTCTGGGGATTTTGAGGAAATTAAATAGGCTTCAGTGTCTACAGTGCCTCATGGGGGACAAATATTATTAACCAAACAAGGAATCGGTCAGAAAACACACCTCCAAGACTGAAATCTCATTTTTTCTAATGAGCAACGGAAAAACATACATGCCAATTAGCGTGTTCAGTGGCTTTTTAAGTCTGGTCTATGATAAGCTGAATCAAGTGTGTTACTGCGGGGCAGGAAAGAAAACCTGTACCGAGTTGCTTTCCAAGATCAGTGTTGGATACCCCTGGCCTACACACTATTAACTCTGTCATTTACATCTGACAGCTATGGTAGAAAATTACAAGGTTATGTTTTAATTCTGTTTATGCATCGAATAAGGTTTCTCAGTACTCTCTCATCTGTGTCTGTGTGGACTTGGGCCTCTGGGGCTTGGTGCTGGCAATTGATTTATGATGATTTGGTAATAAAACCTACAGCCTGCATTCCATAGAATGAGTTGGTGTTTGTGTACTATGAGGAGATGTCTCTGGTATGGACAGCTGATAAGAAGAACCTTGTCTTTGGGGCCAACCCCTGGTTTCTATACAATAAGAACAGTCTTCCAAGCAAATGCTATATGACTGGGGGGTTACTCCTTTCCTACATACAACATTTCACCTTTAGACCCATTCCACACATCTGTTCTTTGTCACGAAGACTCAGGAGTACGTAGGGCTTTTAACAATCTCCATTGCGTGACCGTTAATGCTCCATTATTGCAATAAGTATTAATAAAGTTTGATGGTTTTGAAGAAATCTAAAACTCTCTCTTTTGGTTAGAATAATTCCCCGACACAGCTCATGACCAGAAGCTGAGAAAGAGAAAAGGATCTCTGAAGATTAACCTGGACCGGAAGACTCCACATCTTGGCATTACTTAGGAATAAAACATTACTTTGTTTGACTGCTTGAGCCAGACCAGAGGTGATGCATTTCCATTTAAGCGTTAACACTGTATTGCCCTTTCAAGAGCTCTTCAATATCAAATTAAGTATTTTGTTCTGGAAATAAATGTACTTAGATTTTATTTAGGCAACACCTATTCCTTCTTTATTTGGGTTGTTGGTATAGATTGTGATTTGTGAAACAGGTTTGTGTCATTTTTGTTATTGTAAACAAATGCAATATTAGTCAACATAATACAATTGTTGGCTTTAAATTTGATTGTGTAGTGTCAATGCATCAAGTACAGTATGCCTATGACTTAAATGTTGTAATTTGATTGAAAGAGGTATGAAGTTAAATATTTTCTCCTTTTAAAGACCAGTGTGCATCCACATGGCGTATATGATACTGCTCTGCATGTGAACATTTAATTGATTCGTTTTAGACCTGTTTATACGTTTAATTAAATATGCACTAAGCAGAAATCGCTCCGCCATTTCCTAGTTGCTAAAATTTTAACAGTTTGCCTAATTTTAGATTATGTGACAAAACGAGCAAGAATAGTGTAGAGAATCATTATACCATCTAAACCGTTGTGAAATATTTTTTCAATAATCAAAAATATTGTATTTTCAGCTATTTGAACCTGGTATGCAAAAGAAGCAAAAACAAAACAAAAACGGGATGCATAGAAATAGCGCACATAGAACAGTTCTACCGCTTCTTAGACTTGCTTTCAATGAGAATGTCCTATTCCACATCAGGAGACTGAAAAGATTTGGCATGGTTCCTCAGATCCTCAAAAGGTTCTACAGCTGCACCATCGAGAGCATGGTTGACTGGTTGCATGACTGCCTGGTATGGGAACTGCTCGGCCTCCGACCGCAAGCCACTACAGAGGGTAGTGCATACGGCCCAGTACATCACTAGGGCCAAGCTTCCTGCCATCCAGGACCTCTATACCAGGCGGTGTCAGAGGAAGGCCCTAAAAATTGTCAGACTCCAGCCACCCTAGTCATACGGTTCTCTGCGCTACCGCACGGCAAGCGGTGCTGGAGCGCCAAGTCTAGGTCCAAAGGGCTTCTAAACAGCTTCTACCCCCAAGCCATAAGACTCTTGAACATCTAATCAAATGGCTACCCAGACTATTTGCCCCCATCCTCCACCCACTCTTTTACGCCGCTGCTGCTGTCTGTTATTATCTATGCATAGTCACTTGAATAACTCTACCTACATGTACATTACCTCAATTACCTGGACTAACCGGTGCCCCCGCCCATTGACTCTGTACTGGTACCCCCTGTACATAGTCTCGCTATTGTTATTTTACTGCTGCTCTTTAATTACTTGTTCCTTTATTTCTTATTTGTATCTTTTAAACTGTGTTGTTGGGTGGGGGCTTGTAAGTAAGTATTTCACTGTAACGTTTACACCTGTTGTGTTCGGCCCATGTGACTAATACAATTTGATTTGATTTGAGATCGATAACTCACATTTCTATGTGAATTTTGTGGGGTCGCCTAGTCTAGGTTCTAATGTAGCCCACTGTTACATTTCTAATAGGGGGTGGAACAGACACTATTTTCATGGTGACAGCATTGAGCACCCTTAATTGAAAGATAAAGTATAGTGCATCTTTCATACAATCATTCAATAAGGGATCACATGCTTACTTGAGGTGTTATGATGTTTCAATGAATATGAAGCAGCGAGGGATGGGCTGTACCAAGGTGGATCGAAGCCTTTGACACAGCATGTATCCCAGATGGGTCAGAATGTGTTAATTGAGTCTGACACAATGTTGTCCGATTATTGGTGTGTCCAAATGTTGATATGGTCCGTATCGGACCTGGACACATTTGGACACTCATGGACATACACTGAGTGTACAAAACATTAAGAACACCTGCTCTTTCCATGACATAGACTGACCAGGAGAATCAAGGTTAAAGCTATGATTCCTCATTGATCTCACTTATTGATGTTAAATCTATTTCAATCAGTGTAGATGAAGGGGAGGAGACTGGCTAAAGAAGGATTTTAATCCTTGAGACAGTTGAGACCTTAACTGTGTATGTGTGCCATTCTGAGTGTGAATGGACCAGACAAAGGATTGAAGTGCCTTTGAAAGGGGTATGGTAGCAGGCAGAGTATGTAAGCGGAGCTGGAGCAGAGTGAGCAGCTAGGCATGCCAATTTGACTGGAGCACAGAACAAGTTTCCCAAAGGCTGGAGCATTGGTCTTCTCATGGGCAGCAATCTTTCCAGTAGCGCTTACTTTGATTTTGGCCCAATAGGACTGACATATTACCTCTTAAATACAGTTTTCTGTTTTGATAGTGTTATTTTGCCTAAAAACCCTTTAGGCCTGCCTATAATATATATATATATATATATATATATATATATATATATATATATATCTGCATCCCTGCGTAGCCTGGTAAGAGTGGCCCAAAGGGTGTTAAGCATCCACAGTGGCTCTCCAAGCGCGGAGAGGGTATTCTCCACTTCTGACCTGCTCTCCGGCACCATTGCTTCTAAAAGTGAATTCAAAGGCATTGTAGACTGAGTCTAATAACGCATTTTTCATAAATAAATACATTCTAAGTAAGTCACAGCCTATATGGGTAATTTATAGACTATAATAATTTAATACAACGAAATGTTGTTCAAATGCTGAGCGCTTAATGTTCCTGCCAGCCTAATGTGTAGCACTTGCAAATGCTTCACAGTTTATTTCTTTGTAGGCTATAATCTTGAAATAATTTCAATAACAGGCTAATCATATAGCCCAAATAATTCCTTTCTACCTGTCTGGCACCTGACCTATTAAGAGTGTTTTATATGATGTTTAATAGCACCTTTTCATGTTGTTTATTAAAATACGTTTCAATCAAATTACATGGTTTGGTTTCAAAACTTGGTAGGTCCAGGTAGTCACAAATAGTTGGGTCTTGGTTAAATTGTTATTTTAATGAATGGCATAAATTTGGAGCTGCAGTTTTCTTTTCTGTGAGCAAGGACTGGTTTTAGCAGAAGAGTTGGAAAGCATAAGTGCTCTCTACTGTCACAAGGAGATACAAGCTTCAGTTCACTATGAAATCCCCCATTTTCTACTGGGTTCTATTTTCAGTAACCAACAGCGAATTGATAAAAGTCCCTGCCAAACCCGGGGCCCGTGGCAGCCCATTGGTCACTGCAACTTGCCCAGCCTCACAGCAGGCAGGGGGAAACAAGCTGGCCTTGGAGGACCAAAACCCCCAGCGACACATTAGACTGCCAATATCCATGTTAAGCTCTTGAACCAAAGCAAACCTGAAGGTAAAAAGTCCTTTGCTACGGCCACCCCTAAGGGGGGCAAGAAGGATCGGCCAATCTAGGGCACAGCCCTAAGCGACCCTCTTTTCAGGTTTAACATGAGCCAGCTATCCATCCCCTCTTCAATGGGGAGGCACGTCTACGTTTTTGAAAAAAATATTCCCTGTATAGCAGCACACTTTCATGACATTGCTCACATGGTAAAATGGAGGATATGCACTCTTACCCCCAAGTACCATCCTCCCTTGGACTCTCCCCTCTGCATCTTCTAGCTAGGGACGAAACTCAGCATGTGCGCTCTCCCTCCGGTCTCTTATGACATATGGAGCAGGATGACAGATTGCCATTTGCCATCATCCTTCATGGCCCCTGTTGATTGTCTCTGTCTAATGTGCAAGCAAGTCAGTAGAACAGGATCACAAGTGCGCCTCCTCTGAACTACCACCAGGAGGGGCCATAACTCTAGGTCCGTGTTTCCCAACTCCAGCCCACGATAGCACACATTTTTTCGTTGCCCCTGACAAACTCACCTGATTCAACTCATTGATGGCTTGATAATTAGTTGACAAGTTGAATCAGTTGTGCTTGTCCAGGGCTACAACAGAAATGTGGACAGTTCGGGATCCTGAAGGATTGGAGTTGGGAAACACTTATCTAGGTGAGAGAGGCAGGAAAAAGACCTGACACAATTCCCCGTTAATAAACGATAAACTGGGAAACAGCTTTTTTTGTAATCTCATGGCAACTCTGAAAACCCTTTCTATTGAGCTAGAGGACAGTCAGTACGATATTTCTTTACTATTACTTTATGGTCAGTTGAAGCACCAGACAGCTATCTGGTACACGCAAGATTTGGATGATAATTTCTACTTCAACAAGTCATACTGCTCACCCTGGACCAGGCCCTAAACCCAGAGATTCTAAAATGAAAAATGTGGCGTAAGAGAGGCCCACGCGCAGGCACCCTGACAACTACGTCGGTGAGTACATAATCCGCATTTACCCTCTATTCTATTGGCGAATGTACAATCACTGGAGAACAAACTGAACAAGCTCTGTTTGAGACTGTCCAATCAATGGGACCTGATGGTCTCTAATATTCTATGTTTCTTGGAGTCGTGGCAGGACAAGGACATGGATAATATACATCTAGCTGTTTTTTCTATGCGTCAGCAGGACAGAGCGACAGCGTCGGGTAAGCTCAAAGGGGGAGGTGTGTGTCCCTTTCTTAACAACAGCTGGTGAGTGATATATAATATTAAGGAAGTCTTGAGGTTCTTTTCACCTGAGTTAGAATACCTCATGATAAGCTGTGTAGACGTACTATTTAGCAATAGTTCTCATTTATGTTGTTCGTAGCTGTCTATTTACCACCATAAATCAATGTTCGCACTGAGACCTCACTCAACAAGCTGTATAGGGCCATAATTAAATAACAAAATGCTCCTCCAGAAATGTCGCTTGTAGTGGTCATTGGATTATAATGCAGGAAAGCTTAAATCAGTTTTATCTCATTTCAACAAGCATGTCACCTGTGCAACTAGAGACAAAAAAACTCTAGATCAACTTTACTAAACACACAGAACTGCATACAAAGCTAACCTTCCCCTTTCATTTGGCAAATCTGACCATAACTCTATCCTCCTGATTCCTGCTTAAAAGCAAACACTCAAACAGAATATACCAGTGACGTGCTCAATACGGAAGTAGTCCGATGAACCGGATGCTAAGCTACAGGACTGTTTTGCTCATACAGACTGAAATATGTTCCAGGATTCATCCATTGGCATTAAGGAGCTTACTACATCAGTCACCAGCTTCATTAATAGGTGCATCAACAAGATTGTCCCGAGAGTAACCATTCGTATATATCCCAACCAGAAGCCATGGATTACAGGCAACATCTGCACAGATCAAAAGGTTAGAGCTATCACTTTCATGGAGCAGGAAACTAATTGGGATGCTTATAAGAAATCCCGCTACGCCCTCTGACAAACCATCAAAGAGGCAAGAATCCTACTACAACGCCTCTGACACTCGTCGGATTACAAAGTTAAACCCAGCCGGCGCCTACCAGATGAACTAAATGCCTCCTATGCTCGTTTTGAGGCAAGCAACACTGAACCATGCATGAGAGCACCAGCTGTTCGGGATGACTGTGATCATGCTCTCTGTAGCTGATGTGAGTAAGACCTTTTAAACAGGTTAACATTCACAAGGCTGTAGGGCCAGACGGATTACCAGGGCGTGTATTCCAGAGTATTCACTGACCAGCTGGCAAGTTTCGTCACTGACATTTTCAACCTCTCCCTACCCCGTATGTTACACCTACATGTTTTAAACAGACCGCCATAGGTTACCTTCGCATTCTTGGGCACAGGGACTATCGCCCTGTAGCACTCACATATGTAGCCATGAAATGCTTTGAAAGGCTGAGCATGGCTCACATCATTACCATCATCCCACATCCTGGACCCACCCCAATTCACATACCGCCCCAACTGATCCACAGATCTCTATTGCTCTCCACACTGCCCTTTCCCACGTGGACAAGAGGAACACTTACATGAGAATGCTGTTCATTGACTACAACTCAGCATTCAAAACTATAGTGCCCTCCAAGCTCATCACTAAGCTAAGGACCCTGGGACTGAACACTTCCCTCTGCACCTGGATTCTGGACTTCCTGGCGGGCCGTCCCCAGGTGATGAGGGTAGGCAACATCACATCCGCCACACTGACCCTCAAAACAGGGGCCCCTCAGAGGTGTGTGCTTAGTTCCCTCCTGCACTCTCTGTTCACCCACGACTGAGTGGCCACGCATGACTCCAACATCATTAAGTTTCCCGACGACACAATGGTGGTAGGCCTGATCACCGACGATGATGAGACAGCCTATAGGGAGTATGTCATAGACATGTAAGTGTGGTACCAGGACAACAACCTCTCCCTCAACATCAACAAGACAAAGGAGCTGATCTTGGAATACATTCAAATGTACAGGGCTGTAGTGGAGTAGGTCAATAGCTTCAAGTTACTCTGTGTTCACATCACTGAGGATCTATCATGGCTCACACACACCAACACAGTCATGAAGAGAGCCCAACAACACCTCTTTCCCTTGAAGAGGCTGAAAAGATTTGGCATGGGCCCTCAGATCCTCAAAAAGCTCTACAGCTGCACCATTGAGAGCATGTTGACTGGCAGCCTTATCGCTTGGTATGGCGACTGGTTGGCATCCGACCGTAAGGCGCTACAGAGGGTAGCGTGTATAGCCAAGTATATCACTGGGGCAGAGTTCCCTGCCATCCAGGGCCTCTATACCAGGAAGTGTCAGAGTAAGTCCCTAAAAACTGTAAAAGACTCCAGTCACCCAAGTCATAGACTGCTCTCTCTGCTACTGCACTGCAGGCGGTACCGATGCAGCAAGCTTGAAACCAACAGGACCCTGAACTGCTTCTACCCCCATTCCATAATACTGCTAAATAGTTAACCAAATAGCTACCTGGACTATCTGCATTGACCCTTTTCCACTAACTTCTTTTACTCATCACATACTCTGCTGCTACTGTTTATTATCTGTCACTTCATTCCAAGTTACATGAACATATCTACCTCCAGTTACCTCGTACCCCTCCACTTCGACTAGGTACTGGTACTGTGTGTATACTGTATAGCTAAGTTATCGTTACTCATTGTGTATTTATTATTATACATTTTACTTTTCTATTATTTTTCTATTTTCTTTCTCTCTGCATTGTTGGGAAGTAAGCATTTCACTGTTAGTCTAAACCTGTTGTTTACGAAGCTTGTAGCCATCGTTACACAGGGATCTTCTGACCAAGTGTAGCAGGAGATTTGCCACCCTCACCCCGTAACAATGACCCTCTGAATGTGACACTCCTATCACTCAAGATCATTGACAATCTAGAGTGCCAGTGAGCCTTCTACATGCTCACTGTTTGGAAAAAATAGGCATTTTTGAAAAGTGGTGTGACCTACACAGATAATTCCTTAAATGCTCTGTATCGGAGGTTGCTATGCTTCATTTCAGGACATTTTTGGACAGGGGGAAGATCTCTACTGCAGGGTCCATTTAGCCACTATTATTGACCGTTACTCAGTAGGGTAAGACCCTCTGTTATGGCATTGCTGAAGGGTGAGCGTCACTCCAAGCCTCGTCATTGGGACCTGTCTATTGTGCTTGAGGCTTCCTCGCAGCAGTCTCTTGAGCTGCTGGAAAGCGAGGAGATACACTTCTCCTTCTTTATCGCTTTACCATCTGCCCCTAAGCCTGCAAAGTGAGTGGGCTGCAAACAGTCAGTCCAATGTTTGTGCCTACAGTTTGCCCCAGGGCTGTCCTAGGTACCTTGTTAACTAAACGCTGCCTTTATGCCAATGCAACTGTGGTTGTTGCGCCCTTGTGGTTTCCACCCACCGCTCTTCCTGTTAACAGAAGAAGAGGCTCTCCGTCGATTGTGTCCAATATGCGTTTTTCAAATTTGCTTGGATGAATAGGCCTAAAGAGTATTAGGTTACAGACAAAAGTGAACTATTCGCTGCTCTCACTCTAGCACGAGATGATCATCACATGAAAAAAATCCTCAAACTGAAATATTTAGTTAACAGAAATAAGGGAAACATTTCTGAAAACCTCAATGTTCTCCATCTAACGTATCTGGTCCACCTCGTATTTCATTTGGATTGGATATAGATTTTTTTATTTTATTAAAGGACCCTATCAGGGCCAGGTAGGAATTCAGATCTCAATTTTGGGATCTGAGAAAATGTTGTTGTCACTAATTGGCTTCGGAGAGCATGTCTGCGATACGGCAGACATCGCAGACATTTGATGACTCACATATCCAATGTGAGTCATCAAATCAACTATTTTAAATATAACTTAGGGTTACTTTGGTAACTCCAGTTCAACGATAACATGACTGAGATGTCTCACCTTTTCTCCCTGCTCACAAGAGCTCAAGGAAAAGAGGCATATTTGAGAATGACCAGTAGGCAGGCAAGTGGCACCTTATAATGAGGAGAAGGGCTCACCTCATTTGCCACTCGTCCTGTCTGTCTCCAACAGATGCTGTGTGATTTGGTTCTTCAAGTCCAGAGATCCGCCAAGAGAATCCCAATGTGAGACATCTCACTCATATTATCATAGAACTGGGGTTACGCAATTAGCCCTATATTTCCATTCACCCCTTGTTCTCCTTCTCAGATATGTCTATGCTAGATCTCTCTGTTCCCACAACAACAATACAATCAAAGCAAATAGTTCAGATATTTGGAGTCAAATTCATATGATGAAACAAGTAAATGTGTTACAAAAATTTGAACACATCACATTACGTATACACGCAAATCTCACTTAGGGCCCCCAAAAGGCTAGAGGCGGCACTGCTCAGGCCTTACACAAGGGCTTCAGAGGTACCCTTACCCTCCTGTGTGGCCTTCATCATATCCGCAGATCCTTATGGTTGTGGTGCTAGCTTTTAGCCATTAAATACAAGGAGGTCTGGAGGAGCAGAGAGGCAACAGAAGCAACCCAGCAGGGGATGTGTTTAGGAGAGTACCCCTCACTTCTTCCAAATGACTACAGGCTTTATGTTTGTATAGCTTCTTGCTTTCAGCTCTATCAAAGCAAGCACCCATTGTAATACTGTGGTTTGGGAGGATTAATTAAGAAGTAGTAGTTGATACATTGGTTGTATGCTTGTCTTCTCTTCTCTTGGCTTTAGTCCTTTAGTACCAATGCAAATTGACTCTCATTGGATTATATTTGGCATAACCAGCAGACAAGTTTTTCAGGTCTGTAGGTGGTTGGCAGTGTAAGATCAGTAGCTTGCTGGTGTATAGATTGTTTTACAACAATGGTCCTTATGTGACATTTCCAAGGTCTCCCTCTCTAGTTATTTAAGGTAATTCATGGCCACATGCATTGATGGAGAGCTATACAGAGGGTGAGAAGGAAGAGGAATAGAGAGAAGAGGAGAGGCAAAGGGAACACCGGCTTCCCAGTTCCTCAAAGTCTCAGCTGTTTTCTGCATCTCTGTTCTTCCTTATTCTCCCAAGTGTTGAAAGATTTTCTTGCACACCGTTTTATTACACAACATTCAGCGCATTCGTGGTTCAGAGCCACAGTGATACTTCTGTGTGAGCTTGATAAACAAGGGGTTTTCTGACTGCCCTGTTTTCTTGGTTAATTATTATGAGAGAGATCAAGATTTTTTTTTAAATTTAACAACAAATTCAAAATGATCAATAAAAATCAAATCAACTACAAATCACCACTAGTTTCAAACCACAAATACAACTTTTTACATTAAATCCAAACAGTTGCAATTCTCATTAAATTCCTTCAACAGTAAAGTCCTAAACTACCCTAGAGGCACTGGAAAGTCAAGATGTAGAGAGTTTTGTAGGCTACTCCAAAAATTGATTTACCTAGATCGGTACGTAGTACTGGAACCTCGAGCGTTAACCATCCCTATGAACGGAAATGGTGTCTCGTAATTTTACATTTTAACAAAGAAGTGAGGTAGGTCAGAAGCTTGTGTAATAGAGCTTTGTAAATAGGTAATGAAGTGATCTACGGAACTTTAATGAGGACCAGCAAACCTTTTAATACAGGGCGGGGGGAGAATACCCACAATAGCAGAAAAAGAGTTCACCACAGTCTCTACAAACACTCCTTGAGCAGGGACTGATTGCAGAACCGACACTTATGGCCTTTAAAACAGCAGCTCCCAGCGACCAACACGACTCACTGCAGCCACAGCCCATCTCCAGACTGAGAGAACTTTATTCACTCAAAGCACAGCATTATTTAGATAAGGCTGCGATAGTCACAAACTAATCTGGGCAGGATTATGGCCAGTGGGTTTTAATTGAGCGTTGTGACGTCGTGTTTCTATGCAGCTTTTGGTTTTCCCCAGATGTGTGTAAAAGAGGGAATGTTTAGTCCGGCTGAGTGTCTGTCTGACCACACAGAAACAACACAGCATCTACCCTACAATACAGAGCCAAGCTTGTTTGGGATGCAGCCACGATGACAGCCACACACTCCAGTGTGATGAACCAATTTGTTCCATGCCCTATTTTCCACTTCCAAAGCAGGAAACATAGAGGCCAGAAGAGTGTTTAGAGAACATAGCTGCAGGGTGGGAGACATGATGTTGGACAAGTCTGGATGATTTAGAGTCCTCTTCTGGAATCAAATCTTTCTAAGTATTCAACGTTGGTGTTACTACAGTATGCATGTCTTTGACATTTTTGACAATTCAACTGGATGAATAGTAACAACACCATGATGCATGAATGAATAAATTAATGAATTAATGAAGTGTTCGTGTCAAATCGCTAATTGGCAACCCATCCCTTATATGATTAATTGACAAATAAACAAACATTACAATTATTCACTATGGTAACTAAATGATCATTCTTGTTCAGGTGTTCTCTGCATTGCGCATCGCATAAAGAGTGAAAAAAATTGAAGGAAAAAAATAATACATAATAGTAAATAAGGTTATCCAAACAATAATTATATCCATAGAGCAGTAAAATAATATACATGCATACATACACACTGTATATATACACATACACTACCGGTCAAAAGTTTGGGGTTACTTAGAAATGTCCTTGTTTTTGAAAGAAAAGCACATTTTTTGTCCATTAAAATAACATCAAATTGATCAGAAATATAGTGTAGACATTGTTAATGTTGTAAATGACTATTGTAGATGGAAACTGCTGATTTTTAATGGAATGTCTACATACAGAGGCCCATTATCAGCAACTGTCATTCCTGTGTTCCAATGGCATGTTGTGTAAGCTAATACAAGTTTATCATTTTAAAGGCTAATTGATCATTAGAAAACCCTTTTGCAATTGTTAGCACAGCTGAAAACTGTTGTTCTGATTAAAGAAGCAATACAACTGACCTCCTTTACACTTTTTTACATTTATTTTTATTTTACCTTTTATTTAACAAGACTAGTTGAGTATCTGGAGTATCAGCATTTGTGTGTTCGATTACAAGCTCAAAATGACCAGAAACAAAGACCTTTCTTCTGAAACTCGTTAGTCTATTCTTGTTCTGAGATGATGGCGAGAAATTGGCAAGAAACTGAAAATATCGTACAACTTTGTGTAGAAGTTGTACGATATAGAAAGAGGAGTGGGAGGAATAGAAAGAGGAGTGGGAGGCCCCGGTGCACAACTGAGCAAGGGGACAAGTACATTAGAGTGTCCAGTTTGAGAAACAGACACCTCACAAGTCCTCAACTGGCAGCTTCATTAAATAGTATGCGCAAAATACCAGTCTCAATGTCAACAGTGAAGAGGCGACTCCGGGATGCTGGCCTTCCAGGCAGAGTTGCAAAGAAAAAGCCATATCTCAGACTGGCCAATAGAAATTGAAGAATAAGATGGGCAAAAGAACACAGACACTGGACAGGGGAACTCTGCGTAGAAGACCAGCATCCCGGAGTCGCCTCTTCACTGTTGACGTTGAATTGTGATACAATGAATTATTAGTTAAATAATCTGTCTGTGAACAATTGTTGGAAAAATTACTTGTGTCATGCACAAAGTAGATGTCCTAACCGACTTGCCAAAACTATAGTTTGTTAATAATTAAAGATCGGGTGCATTTGTTCAACTTTTTGATAAAAAGCGTGCAAATATTCAAGCCCTGCTACTCATGCCAGGAATATAGTATATGCATATGATTAGTATGTGTGGATAGAAAACACTCTGAAGTTTATAAAACTGGTTAAATCATGTCTGTGACTATAACATAACGTAGCAGGCAAAACCCCAAGGAAAAACTGTTCACAAAAAATAAATATCCCTCCGCGAGGTCCCTGTATTGTCTATGGCAAGGGAAAATAGATAGCGCCCAGTTTACAGTTCCTACAGCTTCCACACGATGTCGCCAGTCTTGTGAATTGGGTTGAAGTTAATCCTTGGTGAAATGAGAAATAGGCACTTCCTCTCAGAGGGTACACCGTGGGAAGTTATGAAAGAGAGAAAATCGTACATGATTTCAAGACTTGCTGCTATTGAATACAGATCGCCCCGTGATCAAGTTGATCGATTATTAACGTTTACAAATACCTAAAGTTGGATTACAAAAGTAGTTTGAAGTGTTTTGGCAAAGTTTATAGGCAACTTTTTTAATTTTAAAAAATGACATTGCGTTTTGGAAAGCTGTTTTTTTCTGGATCAGACGGGCTTCATAAATGGACATTTTGGGTATACATGGACGGAATTAATCGAAAAAAAGACCCAATTGTGATGTTTCTGGGACATATTGGAGTGCCAACAAAGAAGCTCGTCAAAGGTAATGAATGTTTTATATTTTATTTCTGCGTTTTGTGTAGCGCCGGCTACGCTAATTCTTTTTTTTACGTCTCGTTCAGGTATTTCGGGGGTGCATGCTATCAGATAATAGCTTCTCATGCTTTCGCCGAAAAGCATTTTAAAAATCTGACATGTTGGCTAGATTCACAACGAGTGTAGCTTTAATTTAGTACCCTGCATGTGTGTTTTAATGAAAGTTTGAGTTTTATCAAGTACTATTAGCATTTGGCGTTGCGCATTTCCATTTCCTGTTGGCTAGGTGAGACGCTGGCGTCTCAGTGGCTCTAAGAAATTTGTGGAGTGGTTGAAAAATTAGTTTTAATGACCCCAGCCTAAGTGTATGTAAACTTCTGACTTCAACTGTATATAACATGTACAGACAAATAAATACAGAAAAAATAAACATAAGGCATTTGAACCCAGTCTGGCACAAAGAAAAGATTCACACAATCGATATACACATGTGCCATTTACCAATTTGAAGCTAAATATTTTTTACAAATTTAATTGTAGGTAGCCCTTTTTCTTTTATTCCAGGCTTTATCTAAATATTTTTGCAAATGGAAATACACAATGGACAAAAAATAAATAAAAAATTATCCTCATCACTCAGCTACATAATGCCAGGGTATATCCGGTGTGCTTTCTGGAATAAGAGCAAGCGTATATTGTTGTAGAAAGGGCAATAGAGGATAAAATTAGTTTCATTATCTATTTCTTCGAGATCACAATAGTTACATAGTATTTCCTTTTCCATTTCACCACAACAGAGGCAATATCCCTGAATTTACCTGTGCACACAGTGATTTCTTGCGTTTTGGTAGGTTATAACATAATATATCTCAACACACGAATTCCCTATTAATCAAACCAAAGGTTATCAATTTGGGTTTATGATTAATCTCCTCCACCCATTTTGTTTTTCATATTGCAGTTGTTTTTAATCATATCTACAGTATGTCCCACTTAATTAGGTTTTCCTACAGATGTTCACAGTCAGACTGTTGATAAAGATCAGACATTTGTGTTTTTCCCACGCTCCCCCTATGGCTAGATATAATTTAAAAACTTTACTAGCTATTCTGGCAGTTGACATATCCAACTGTCTATTCCAAAGTCTCACACTAAGTGCCTTCCATCTCACCTCACAGGGTTCCCAGCCCATGTCCCCAGTTATTGCAAGTATAGGTACAAACTTGTGGACACCTAAAAAGTAACGTACTGCTCTGTTATGGACATTTAAAATACCTCTTAGCACCCCACACTCCTGCTGAATAGTCCAGAACAGGACACACACGTCTGATACAGTTGGGAATACGCAGCATAACCAATATCTTTGAGTGTTTTTGTTTTTCCTATAACTCCCCCAACAGCTCTGCTTGCTGAGTCAGCCATGCATGTTGATTTGTTGAATGATAAAATGTTGTTTTGATGAATGATAGAATGGCTGTCATTAGGAACCATCAAGAGACATGCTTCAATAACAGTAAAAGATGCATTTCTGAACATCTCAAGGCCCCTCACATCACTTACCTCCATTGGTGAAATGTTTAAAATGATTTGGGAACACTTTTCCATCTAACGAGTCTAACATGTACTGTATAAGGTGATTTGGAGGCAATTTACAGTGCGAGAAGGAGAGGCCCTCACCTCTATACGCACAGTGAACAGGAGCTCTGGGGTTCCTTTTTATGAAAATTATATGCATGGAGTAAGTGTTAAAAGGAGCATAGTAAGGTGCATTTGGGAGGGTTATTGTTACGGTAAATGAGGCAACAAATATGGTAAATTGATGTTCAATTATAGAGCGGTCTTCATAGAGGCCAACAGGTGGATGGTAGCTCCTTTAGAAATACCCACCTTGTTGATGGACAGCTATATAGTTTTGCAAGGAAATATTGTCTCATGACAAAATGTTCATTGCATAAATCAGAGTGCTGAACTTTTTCTCTGTATCTACTGACACAAATAAGGGATTTCATTGTGTACAGGCTTTAGAAATCACATAAAGAACATGTGGCGTCAACATTATTCCTGGAGGGCTTGACTGACGTGAGCCATCCCTGAGTTTCCAGTGATGTTAAAACACCACCTTAGTGGAGCCACACTGTTTGAGATGCCACTGCTACACTCATTCAGACAGTCTCCGCTAGCCTCAGAGAAATGAAGGTCATTTGAAGTTATACAGTAATTGCAACTGATATCCGTAAAAGGCACCCAAAACTGCAATTACCCAGGGATCCCTTCGTATGTCAGCCTCTCACAGCTATGTCCGAAGTCAACATGGCAATATGCAGTGAATGAGAGCCTGTCACTGAGATGACAGAAATGAAATTCATGCTCCAGTCTTTTTGTAATGATACAGTATGTCAAATAAACATAATGACGTGAGAAAGATATAATTAAGTTACTGTAAGTGAATCATCTCAAATGGAAATAACAACAACAACAAGCCTTAAGGGAAGGCTGAGGAAGAAATCACAATATTGTGAAAGAGACGGACACTCTCAATCTATCAATATAAATTACCCAATGGGCATACAGAAAGATGATGTGTGCAGATAAGCTGGAAAAAGGCTCTGAGCCTAAACCAAACACTATAATTCTCATGACGGCTCATTATACTTGTATACCTGTACTTCCCAGAATTGCATTGGATGCCCTAAGAGGGATTGATGAGGCCAGTCGGAGTGAGAAGAAAGTATATTTTCATGCTACAGCTGCACTTAATGTGCTATTATATTTTAAGGGTGTACTCCAACAAATGTGTCCCCGCATTCCCTTTCAGCCAACATTGACTATCTAGGGATGGGAAATTCTCAGGAGATGTCATATTTTTATTTTTATTTAAACAGGTAGGCTAGTTGAGAACAAGTTCTCAGTTACAACTGCGACCTGGCCAAGAAAAAGCATAGCAGTGTGAACAGACAACGACACAGAGTTACACATGGAGTAAACAAGATGGAGTAAAACAACATGGAGTAAAACAACAATAAACAAGTCAATAACACAGTAGGAAAAAATTGTCTATATACATTGTGTGCAAAAGGCATGAGGAGGTAGACAAATAATTACATTTTTGCATATTAACACAAGTGATAAATGATCAGATGGTCATGTGCAGGTAGAGATACTGGTGTGCAAAAGAGCAGAAAAGTAAATGAATAAAAACAGTATGGGGATGAGGTAGGTAAATTGGGTGGGCTATTTACCGATGGACTATGTACAGCTGCAGCGCTCGGTTAGCTGCTCAGATAGCAGATGTTTAAAGTTGGTGAGGGAGATAAAAGTCTCCAACTTAAGCAATTTTTGCAATTCGTTCCAGTCACAGGCAGCAGAGAACTGGAAGGAAAGGCGGCCAAATGAGGTGTTGGCTTTAGGGATGATCAGTGCTGGAGCGCGTGCTACGGGTGGGTGTTGCCATCGTGACCAGTGAACTGAGATAAGGCGGAGCTTTACCTAGCATAGACTTGTAGATGACCTGGAGCCAGTGGGTCTGGCAACAAATATGTAGCGAGGGCCAATTTTAGATTGGAGATGTTTGATATGAGTCTGGAAGGAGAGTTTACAGTCTAGCCAGACACCTAGGTACTTATAGATGTCCACATATTCTAGGTCGGAACCATCCAGGGTGGTGATGCTAGTCGGGCGTGCAGGTGCAGGCAGCGAACGGTTGAAAAGCATGCATTTGGTTTTACTAGCGTTTAAGAGCAGTTGGAGGCCACGGAAGGAGTGTTGTATGGCATTGAAGCTCGTTTGGAGGTTTGATAGGAGTGTCCAAGGAAGGGCCAGAAGTATACAGAATGGTGTCGTCTGCGTAGAGGTTGATCAGGGAATCGCCCGCAGCAAGAGCAACATCATTGATATATACAGAGAAAAGAGTCGGCCCGAGAATTGAACCCTGTGGCACCCCCATAGAGACTGACTGCCAGAGGACCGGACAACATGCCCTCCGATTTTACACACTGAACTTTGTCTGCAAAGAAGTTGGTGAACCAGGCAAGGCAGTCATTAGAAAAACCGAGGCTACTGAGTCTGCCAATAAGAATATGGTGATTGACAGAGTCGAAAGCCTTGGCCAGGTCGATGAAGACGGCTGCACAGTACGGTCTTTTATCGATGGCGGTTATGATATCGTTTAGTACCTTGAGCGTGGCTGAGGTGCACCCGTGCACCCTCGGAAACCAGATTGCACAGCGGAGAAGGTACGATGGGATTCGAGATGGTCAGTGATCTGTTTGTTGACTTGGCTTTCAAAGACCTTAGATAGGCAGGGCAGGATGGATATAGGTCTGTAACAGTTTGGGTCCAGGGTGTCTCCCCCTTTGAAGAGGGGGATGACTGCGACAGCTTTCCAAATCTTGGGGATCTCAGACGATATGAAAGAGAGGTTGAACAGGCTGGTAATAGGGGTTGCGACAATGGCGGCGGATAGTTTCAGAAATAGAGGGTCCAGATTGTCAAGCCCAGCTGATTTGTACGGGTCCAGGTTTTGCAGCCCTTTCAGAACATCTGCTATCTGGATTTGGGTAAAGGAGAAGCTGGGGAGGCTTGGGTGAGTAGCTGCGGGGGGGTTAGAGCTACAGGATGCAAATTTCTGCTTGAAAAAGCTGGTCTTTGCTTTCCTGACTGACCGCGTGTATTGGTTCCTGACTTTCCTGAACAGTTGCATATCGCGGGGACTATTCAATGCTATTGCAGTCCGCCACAGGATGTTTTTGTGCTGGTCGAGGGCAGTCAGGTCTGGAGTGAACCAAGGCATATATCTGTTCTTAGTTCTGCATTTTTTGAACGGAACATGCTTATCTAAGATGGTGAGGAAGTAACTTTTAAGGAATGGCCTGTGAAGATCAGAAGTAGTGGTCCAGGGATTACGGCAGGAATCAGGCGTTGTTGTGGAGAGACAGTCCGATACTAGTAGACTGGCGAGTATTATCCAGGCTAAGAACAGGGCTGGTATCTGTGTAGAAGGTAAAAGCCGCTAGCAGTGGCTAACAATGACTGAATAGCTAATTGGCTGGTTAGCTTCTGGAGGTTCTTGAATGTGTTCTAAAATTAAAAATAATAGCGATAGCGTATCACATTGGGTGAGGCAGGTTACCGGAAGGTATAATCGAATAAAAAATCGAAAAGAGATTGAAAATAAAATTGAAATATACATACAAAAAATACAAAAGTACACGAGACATGAACAAAACACGTCTGAGCACTAAAACTTCTAAACTATTGCATGTCCTCCCCTAAATCTCTAAGCCATTAGTCTAACACATTCATAAATGGCAAAACAGTCAAAAAGCAAATCATAAGGAATACGTTTTTGAAGTGTCTGTCCTATATCTAGGAGATATAAGAATGCTCAGGAATATATATATCCATACTTCCATTAATTTTAACCAGTACAAGGTTACCATTAGACAAGGCCCGTGAGACTTGTGGGGGTCCTAGAACAAAACTGAGAACACCATCGTGTTTATGAGAGGCTCTCCTTTCTATGGTGGGTTAGTTTGTAGCCCAAATGGTTCGGACACTATTGGCAGAAGTTGGCACATCATTGGTACTGACTTTAGATGAGGCTTGTGGGGGTCATAGAACAAAACGGAGAACACCATATGTTCATGAAAGACTCTTCTTTCTATAGAGTGGTCCATAAAGTAGTCAGATGCTGCAGATAATTTCATGAGAAGACCAATTTTTGGTCTCCTGGTCTGACAAACAACACTGTAGCTCTGCCGCTTTCCAGCGCATCGGTGGATTGAGCCTATGCAAAAAAACAGATATATCTAGCTTAAACAGACAGAATGTTTTATATTATGTTAATTAGATTGATGAAAGCGTGCGTCAATCAACTCTAGTGGGTTAAAACTTCTACTGCATGTCCACTTAATCACTGACCAAGCTATGATAGATATTTAATTAACCTTAACAAGCAGTGATATGATTGATATTGTGCGTGTGCGTGCGTGTGTGTGTTGTGTAAGCATGTGTAAGTGCGTCCATGTGTGCTGGGGGTGAGAGAGGTTGAGATGTAGGATGGAGGCCCCCACAAGATATACAGACACAGCTGGTAGTGTCGGCCATAATCTTAATTGAAATCTCCTAGTCACACTCTCCGTCTGTGTGTGTCGGTGTGCGTGTGTGTAGATAAAAAATTTACTTCACTAAGCTCACAACAGATGTGTGTGTGTTTTTCACCTCAGTGTGTTTGTGTGTGTGCGCGCGTACCTTCATGCGTTTAAAAATACCTCCATCACTATGTTGAAACAAAAATATATAGGCCTACATTTAAAAAACTAACAAAGATAAACAGAATAAAGTGTGACTTACAGTAGGTCTTAGTAATGTGGACACCGAGGAACTTGAAGCTCTCGACCCGCTCTACTACAGTCCTGTCGATGTGAGAGGGGCGTTTTTGGCCCTCCGTTTTCGGTAGTCCACGATAAGCTCCGTTATCTTGCCCATGTTGAGGGACAGATTGTTGTCATGGCATCACACTGCCAGGTCTCTGACATTCTCCTCTTTGTATTTTTCAAGATATCCAATTGTGATCTTGTCTCATTTCTGCAACTCCCCAACGGGCTCGGGAGTCATGCATCCTCCGAAACATGACCCGCAAAACCACGCTTCTTAATACCTGCCCACTTAACCCAGAAGGCAGCCACAACAATGTGTCTCAGGAAACACTGTTCAACTGGCGACCAAAGTCAGCCTGCAGGCGCTCGGCCCGCAACAAGGAGTTGCTAGAGCGATGAGCCAAGTAAAGTCCCCACGGCCAAACCCTCCCCTTACCCGGACGACACTGGGCCAATTTTGCGCCACCCTATGGGACTCCCGGTAACAGCCGGTTGTGACACAGCCAGGGATTGAACCCGGGTCTGTAGTGACGCCTTAGACCGCTGCGACACTCACCTAACCAGGGCGAAACTGGGCCAATTGTGCGCTGCCCTATGGGACTCCCAGCACGGCCGGTTGTGACAAAGCCAGGGATCAAACCCGGGTCTGTAGTGATGCCTCATGCACTGCGATGCAGTCCCTTTGACCACTTGGGAGGCCTGTCGATGCACTTATCAGTCATCACAGGATTCCTTCATGTGGTAAACTCCTCATATTCCAGTCTGTGCTAGCGAAACAGTCCTGTACCTTAGCATCCGCTTCATCTGACCACTTCCGTTTTGAGTGTCACTGGTACTTCCTGTTTGAGTTTTTATTTGTAAGAAAGAATCAGGAGGACAGAGTTATGGTCCGCTTTTGCCAGATGGATGGCGGGGGAGAACTTGGTATACATTTCTGTGTGTGGAGTAAAGCTGATCTAGAGTTGTTATCCCTCTAGGTGCACAGGTGACATGCTGGGAGAAATGAGGTAAAATGGATTCCAGTTTTCCTGCATTAAAATCACTGGCCACTAGAAGCGCCACCTCTGGATTAACATTTTCTAGTTTGTTTATGGCCCTATACAGCTAGTTGAGTGTGGTCTTAGTGTCAGCCTCAGTTTGTGGTGGTAAATAGACAGCTACAAAAAATACAGTTGAAAACTGTTAAATAGTATGGTCTACACCTTATCATGAGGTGTTCTAACTCAGGTGAGCAAAACCTCAAGACTTCCTTAATATTAAAGACACACCACCACCCCTAATCTTACCGAACTCTGCCGTTCTGTCCTGCCGATGCATAGAAAAACCAGTGAGATGTATATTATCCATTTCCATGTTCAGCCATGACTCCGAGAAGCAAAGTACAGTGCATTCGGAAAGTATTCAGACCCCTTGACTTTTTCTGAATTTTGTTACGTTACAGCCTTATTCTAAAATTGATTAAATAACATTTTACACACACTACCCCATAATGACGATACGAAAACAGATATTTGCAAATGTATTAAAAATGACAAAACATATTTACATAAGTATTCAGACCCTTTGTTATGAGACTCGATATTGAGCTCAGGTGCATGCTGTTTCCATTGATCATCCTTGAGACGTTTATACAACTTCATTGGAGTCCACCTGTGGTAAATTCAATTGATCGGACATGATTTAGAAAGGCACATACTTGTCTATATACTGTAAGGTCCCACAGTTGACAGTGCATGTCAAAGCAAAAACCAAGCCATGACGTCAAAGGAATTCTCTGTGGAGCTCTTGGACAGGATTGTGTCGATGCACAGATCTGGGAAACGGTACCAAAAAATGTCTGCAGCATTGAAGGTCCCCAAGAACACAGTGGCCTCCATCATTCTTAAATGGAAGTAGTTTGGAACCACCAAGACTCTTCCTAGAGCTGGCCGCCTGGCCAAACTGAGAAATCGGGGGGGAAAAGGTCCTTGGTCAGGAAGGTGACCAAGAACTCAATTGTCACTCTGACAGAGCTCCAGAGTTCCTATATGGAGATGGGAGAACTTTTCAGAAGGACAATCATCTCGCAGCACTCCACCAATCAGGCCTTTATGGTAGAGTTGACAGATGGAAGCCACTACTCAGGAAAAGGCACATGACAACCTGCTTGGAGTTTGCCAAAAGGCACCTAAAGTGACTCTCAGACCATGAGAAACAAGATTCTCTGGTCTGATGAAACCAAGATGCCAAGCGTCTGTAGGAAACTGGAGGAAATCTGGAGGAAACATGGCACCATCCCTATGGTGAAGCATGTTGATGGCAGCATCATGCTGTGGGGATGTTTTTCAGAGGCAGGGACTGGGTGACTGGTCAGGATCAAGGGAAAGATGAACGGAAGAAAGTACAGAGAGGTGCTTGATGAAAACCTGCTCCAGAGCGCTCAGGACATCAGACAGGGGTGAAGGGTCACCTTCCAACAGGACAATGACCCTAAGCACACAGTCAAGACAATGCAGTAGTGGCTTCGGGACAAATCTCTGAATGTCCTTGAGTGGCCGATCCAGAGACGGGACTTGAACCCGATCGAACATCTCTGGAAATACCTGAAAATAGCTGTGCCGCGACGCTCCCCATCTGACCTGATAGAGCTTGAGAGGATCTGCAAAGAAGAATGGGAGAAACTCCCCAAATACAGGTGTGCCAATATTGTAGCATCATACCCAAGAAGATTAGAGGATGTAATCCCTGCCAAAGGGGCTTCAACAAAGTACTGGTTTGTAAATTGTAAACAGTAAATGGTTTGAATATTTATGTAAATGTAATATTTCATTTTTTTATTTTTTTAAATAAATTCATCAAAAGAAATCTAAAAACTTGTTTTGTATTCGTCATTATGAGGTATTGTGTGTAGATTAAATATAATTTAAAATAAGGCTGTAACGTAACAAAATACTTTCAGAATGCACTGTATATTACACCTCTTAATTCTTTAGTCTAAGACCGATTTTCAGGATGTCTCATAGTCTGACTAACACCGCTCTAGCTCTGCCATCTTTCACCGCAGATGCAGAAGTGTGACACTGGCGGATGCGGCGGATTGAGATGCATCTGATGCGTCGATTCTAGCAGAGCCAGTCCTGGCCGTTATGCTGCCCTGGGTGAGACAAAAAAATTGACACGCTACATGAATAGTCCCAGTAAGCAAAATTACCTTGAAAAGATGTCTAAAATAGGTATTTTTCCAGATGTTGGTGATAGGTTCAATTTAGATTCTGAATGAAAAGATGTATCTTCTGGACGTTGAAATGAGGTTGCTTTTCGGTTCTGAATGAAAGTGCTAACTGAGGAATGGCCTACAGCAGGAATGGGCAACTCCAGTCCTCGGGGGCCGGAGTGGTATCACACTTTTTCCCCATTCCTAGTCAACACAGCTGATGAAACTAATTACACTCTAAACTGAAGATCATGATTAGTTGATTATTGGTGTCATGTGATAGCTGGGGCCCGATAAAAGTGTGACACCGATCAGGCCCCAGAGGACTGGAGTTGCCCATCTCTGGCATACAGTGTCGCCTGATATGTAATATTAGGAATTCCAATCTATGTTTCCTGATTCCTGTGACTCATCAATTTGTCTATCTAAGCTCTGAATATCAGCTACCCAACTTTAATAGGAGGAGTTATCCTGAGCCTATTTGCAATGTGTTTACAAAGCGGTAAATACAGAACTATGATCAGCTCGTGGAAAAATGACGGGTATAAACTTGAAACCACTGATCATGACAATTTAGACCACGGGATGAAACTACAGCAGTTGTGAGTAGCCTGATTGTGCATTCCATATTGTCCATTTTACTTCGACCTGTCATGTTTTTAGGATATGTTGTTTGATAACATGTCAGCTCCTTTTTTATTTAGTTGGGTGCCATTTAGGTTAGGCTATTTGACTGGAGAAACCTGCATGATGTAAAAAGATCTCCAGCCTGTAGGCTACAGAAAAAGCCACATACTCTTTCTGCCATATGCTATATCTGCTACGTGATTTATGTTAGATCACGTTTTTTTGACAAGTGCCACAGCGATGCATCTCTCCAACAGCACCCTGAAGAGGTGCGCTGGGAACAGTGGTGCGTATTCATGGATGTCAACGGAAGCCAGGCTTCCCCAAATATTTCATCCAATAAATCAATTCGCAAGTGGTTGAATTTCACCGGAGAAACTCCTCTGTCTAAGTATGTGTAGCCCATGTATCTGATGCTGTCTGGACCAAAAGAGTATAACATGTTGCCGCCGTAGCATTTGATTGATTGATGCCAGCAAGCATTTGGCCTCTCTTGATAAAACAATGATAAAATAAATAGCCAATCAGCGTTGAGCTGAGCTCAACTGTGGGTTGTCCTAGTGCAGCAAAACTCCCCCCAACGCAAGCCAGTTTGGATTTGGCTTCAGACCAATCAAATCACTTCCGTTATAAAATGTCATTTTCAGAAAAAGATGTCTGTTTCTGGTCTGCTTCTGTTGATGTCCTGCAGTAGCTAGCATGCTAAATCGGCCTTTTCCTAAGCCATGGATGGACATGGGGATTTGAACTTGTGGTTTTGACTTAATTCTCTGAACAGGCCAATGATTATGACAGCGATTCTGATCTAACCACAAATGAATACAGTGCCTTGCAAAAGCATTCACCCCTCTTCGTGTTTTTCCTATTTTGTTGCAAACCCGTAATTTAAATTGATTTTTATTTGGATTTCATGTAATGGACATACACAAAATAGTCCAAATTGGTGAAGTGAAATTTTAAAAATTAAAAACGGAAAAGTGGTGCGTGCATATGTACTCACCCCTTTTGCTATGAAGCTCCTAAATAAGATCCGGTGCAACCAATTACCTTCAGAAGTCACATAATTAGTTAAATAAAGTCCACCTGTGTGTAATCCAAGTGTCACATAATCTGTCACATATATATATACACCTGTCCTGAAAGGCCCCAGAGTCTGCAACACCCCTAAGCAAGGGGCACCACCAGGAAACGCTATGTCTGGCGCAAACCCAACACCTCTCATTATCCCCAGAAAAACCATCCCCACGGTGAAGCATGGTGGTGGAATCACCATGCTGTGGGGTTTTTCATCGGCAGAGACTGGGAAACTGGTCAGAATTGAAGGAATGATGAATGGCGCTAATTACAGGGAAATTCTTGAGGGAAACCTGTTTCAGTCATCCAGAGATTTGAGACTGGGATGGAGGTTCACCTTCCAGCAGGACAATGACCCTAAGCTTACTGCTAAAGCAACACTTGAGTGGTTTAAGGGGAAACATTTAAATGTCTTGGAATGGCCTAGTCAAAGCCCAGACCTCAATCCAATTGAGAATCTGGGGTATGACTTAAAGATTGCTGCACACCAGCAGAACCCATCCAACTTGGAGGAGCTGGAGCAGTTTTGCCTTGAAAAATGGGCGAATATCCCAGTGGCTAGATGTTCCAAGCTTATAGAGTTCATGTACATACTACCTCAATTGGGCCGACCAACCAGTGCTCCTGCACATTGGCTATCTGCATTGTGTCACGCCACCCACCACCCGCCAACCCCTCTTTTACGCTACTGCTACTCTCTTCATTATATATGCATAGTCACTTTAATCATATCTACATGTACATACAACCTCAATCAGCCTGACTAACCAGTGTCTGTATGTAGCCTCGCTACTTTTATAGCCTCGCTACTCTTTACTGTTGATTTATTTCTTTACTTACCTATTGTTCACCTTTTTTGCACTATTGGTTAGAGACTGTAAGTAAGCATTTCACTGTAAGGTCTACACCTGTTATATTCTGCGCACGTGACAAATAAACTCTGATTTGATTTGATTATTCTCCAGAGATTGCACATTCGCCAATAGAACAGAGGGCACCGTCTTCGCCTTTTATGAGTGTCTGGGATTAGGGCCTGGTCCAAGATAATCAATAGGTCTTTCGCCTCCGACTCATTGAAGTATAATTCCTCGTCCAAATCAATGTTAGTGATAGCTGTTTTAATGTTTTGTTCATAGGAAACAATGTCGGAAACATTATGTACAAAAAAAGTTATGATCAACGCAAAAAAATACACAAAATAGCACAATTGGCCAGGAACCCGTAAAACGTCCACCATTCCCTCCGGCGCCATTCTCGTATTCAGCCAGGGTGTGTGGTAGCACACCAAAGGATCTTTTAAATCTGGCCCAGAGAAATACAGAGGTCCTCTCACTAAATGAAAGTCTCTCTCCTGCTATCTGTTCCCTCCTTTCACTCGTTCAGCCATAGAGCTCTCTCTCTCTATCTATCTCGTATTCCATAAATCCCTTTTCATCTCTGCCACCTTGCCACTCCATTTCATAATTTTTCCTCATCCTTTGATCTTGTATTCCTTCCTTTGTGTTTTTGTTTCTTTCCTCTAGCCAGCAGTTCCATCTCTCTCTCTTTCTCCCCCTCTTTCTGCATACTCTTCTTGGTTTTCTCTATCCCCTTAGTTCTCTCTGTTCTCACTCCCTCTTTGTTTCTCTCTTCAACAGCACAATTTGTTTCCTCTGTATATCAGGCTCTTGAGGCTTATAACCATGTATCTTCCTAATTCTGGGTTGGCAGGGTGGTGTCATCTGCCAGATTCATCTCTCTCCTCAGCATTAGGAGTTGTTTAGTGAGGACTTCCCAGGGGACAAAATGTGGCACCGTCATAGGACGCCACCGTTCCAACATTTCAATTCATCAAATTTGCTAGAACTGCCCCAGTCAACTGTAAGTGCTGTTACTGTGAAGGGGAAACATCTAGGATCAACAATGTCTCCACCGCAAAGTGGGGTCCAAAAGCGAGGTCCATACAGAAATGGTTTGTCAAGATTGGTGTGGACGAACTTGACTGGCCTGCACAGACCCCTGACCTCAACCCCATCGAACACCTTTGGGATGAATTGGAACAGGCCTAATCCCAACATCAGTGCCCAACCACATTAATGCTCTTCTCGCTGAATGGACGCAAGTTCCTGCACTCATGTTCCAACATCTAGTGGAAAGCCTTGCCAGAAGAATGGAGGCTGTTATAGAAGCAAACTCCATATTAATGCCCATGATTTTGGAATGAGATGTTTGACGAGCAGGTGTCCACATCCATAGTGTATAAAAGAAAATCAACCGTCTTTATTAATCAGGTTTACACAGAGAGCAGCTTTGATGTTCCCCCCATAGAATAGACCAGCAAAATATTATATTGTGGCCCACGGCAGTTACAGTACTGTAGTTCAGGATGAAAGTATACTTACATCAGCTTGCCGTAAAAGTTGCAGTGCATGATGTAACAGTGGAGACGTAGCCTATGCTAGTCTTTTGCATGCAGCGTGCACACTGTTTCATTGTGTAATGTAAAGTAATTGCAGTGTAACTTAATCATATGTGATGCACTATGTCACAAGTACACACGTATGTGATATGCTGTACATGGTATGCAAAATAGACTCATCCATGAAAGAAGAGTTTTGATGGTTGCCACTAAAAAGAGGAGGATCCCAGCTGCTACTGTATTTAATTCCCAGCTGTTCATTTGAAGCACATGCTCTGCTATTGAACCGGAGTAGCCAACATGATTGAAAAACGCACCAGAGGGAAAGTGACCTTCATTCGCTATCCGAGTGCATATGAATGATGCCTTTTTTTCCCTTGCTCCGACCTAATCAAATGTTTACATATTACTGAAGATACGCTTAAATTGAGAATAGTCTGATGGGTGAAAATATGGTCAAGTGATGAGAGAACAGCTGTGCAGCCAGAGGCCACGAATAGAGCACAAGCTTTTTATACTACTTTCTCAAATCAACAATAGCTATAGTCACATCATGCATCCAATATATGTTTTGATTTCTAAGACATTTTAAGTTTTATCATTCACAACTAAAGTAGCCAAATAGCTGTAAATCTAGTGTATATGACCTGTTTCAAATGATCACTTTAATGCTTAACATAGCCACTTCATATGCTCAGGAATGGGAAAATATCCTTTCTATTTCAGTTTGCTAAGTTCAATTATATTCTTCTTACTATAAAATCAAATAATATAAAATAATGGCATGGGACTTATAAACATTACTTGTCTACTAAATGAACAAGCCTACAGCCTATGGCATGGCGCATAGCCAGATAACATACATTAGGCCAACTCATATTCTGTTCTTCTGAAATACATTTTCTTCATTTCATGTTTCTTTAGACCTGCCTAAAATAAATAATGGCTTTATTGTGATGGTGTATATTAAATTGATTTTATTAGACTTTTTTAAATGTCGATGTGTAAAATGCACGCATCTGCGGCTTGTTTGTGTGGAGGCCTGGAGACGCTAAACATGTTTATGTTAATTAGGTCAGTTACCATGAGACCGGCAGTCTTTTGCATGACAATAACCAGCTGAGAACATTTCCTGATCACCAATACCCTTACTAAAGAGTCAATACACAGACTCTTCAGTTATCACAACCACTCAAGTTCAATGTGTTCCTAACACCGGAGCTGAAACCAGAAGGCATATAGTCTATGCTGGTATTGTTGGCATGCTTTACATTGTTTACAATGTGTGCAATCACACAAAGGATGCTTTTCCATTCAGATTGAAAACCACTCTGCACATACAGGTAACAACAGCAAGCAAAGCTTTATGGAAACAAAGGGTTAGGAAGGTTTATCATCTGCCTGTGAATTTGTTTTGAGTGAAAACATTTTACAATAAATTGTGTGTGTGTGTGCGTGCATATGTGTGCATGCTTTACTACCCATGATGTATACCGTGTGTATGCTTGTATGAGCCATGTTGTAAGGGTTTTCCTCCTCCTCTTTGTCTGAGGAGGAGAAGCGAGAAGGATCGGAGGACCAATGCGCAGCGTGGTAAGTGTCCATGGTTGTTTATTTAAAAAACATAAACTGAACACCATGAATACAAAAACAATAAACGTGAACAAACCGAAACAGTACCGTGTGGTGAAAAACACAGACACGGAAACAATCACCCACAAAACAACAGTGAAACCCAGGCTACCTAAGTATGATTCTCAATCAGAGACAACCAACGACACCTGCCTCTGATTGAGAACCATACTAGGCCGAACACAGAAAACCAACCTAGAAACACAAAACATAGAATGCCCACCCAACTCACGTCGTGACCAACTAAAACAAACAAATAACACAAGAACTAGGGTCAGAACGTGACACATGTACTGTATATCTCAGTGTGTCTTTACACTTTCAAGTGTTTATGGATGCACACCAGCAGTGTCTTCTCCACTAAAATGGCAGGTGAAATCCCAAGTTTGATTCACTATACAGCTGTGGAATTATGCTTCAGATGCTTGCCACTTGGGGAGGTGGCTCCATATTCACAGCCCCCGATGCCTTCATAAATCAAGCTGCCTAATGTTCTGTGTGTTCGGGAGAGATCGAGAGAAAGAGAAATGCACCTCACAGCAGTTTGTGGGTGGCAGTCCCCAGCAGAGCATATTATGTTGCGCTGTATGTTTTCTGAATACTAAGACCCCGACGCACACACACACGCACACAGCTGACAGCCATGGCCACCTGGTGTTTGCTGCAGTATCCATTTTCATTGTTGGCCTATGAAGACAAAACCGCCCTGTCCACCCCTGAACAGGGTCCCTATCCGCTTTGTGTGTGAGTGTTGTCTGAAATGACTAGGAGCAGGCAGGCAGACTAACAGCACAGGGAATGGTAGAGGAAGTCATTCTCATAATTACATCCCTGTGAAAGAACTAGGGGAGCGGTAAACTTTATGTCTGCCCTATTTACAGTACTGTGGATGGTTTATTTAGCTGGTGGGAGGAGATGTTGTTGCTAAATCAAATCAAAGGAATTGTTATAAATCCAAGGCAGATTACAGTACACATGGATGGTATAATGACTTTCATGAATAAGGCATTTGACTGTTTATATAATTAAATTATAATATTGAATAACCTGTTTTCTAGCTCTGAACATAAATAAAACATGCATACAGAAACTTAATTACAAGATATCAGGAAGAATGGAAAGAAAACAACACTAATCTGATACTAAAAGCATGTGTTAAAATCTCCATTGGTTGTACATGGAAGATGGGCATGAGTTTCATTCTTTCCCTCTCCTGCAGTAAAGACTTATCATGTTACACATCAGGTAAAGGGATCTGTGTGCCCCGCCCCCCTCCCACCAGAGATCTGGTTAAAACCCCTCACTTCAAAGCGCATAGAGCAGAGGGGAGGAAGATGGCACCTGTGTTTCTGTTCCGGTGCTGGATCCAGTATGATGGTGATAGAAGAGGAACAAGGATCTGAACTCTACAGCCCAGCAGGGTCTCTGAGGACTGTATGAACACAGTGACAGGAGTATCGGCGGAGTGAATGACAGAAGGGGGAGGCTGAAGAGCTGACTGTCAGACTCACTCAGATACCAATGTGCAATTCTGGATCACTCTGACACTCATCTGATATTAGGTGACGGGACAAAATAGAAGGAGAGTGGAAGATGAGAACTACATCTCCCAAACATGTAGTGAACTGATAAAAGGGGTTCATGGCCCCAAAACACTAACCTCAGGTTTACCCTGAGATATGTTGAGTGTTTGGAAGCTGTGTGTTGACTAGATGATGCAGCAGATTTTGAGGGACATGTACATCGATCTGGAATTGCTGGCAGAGCTCAACGAGGAGCAGAAGCAGATCATGTTCTATAAGGAGCAGGAAAGGCACTGGGATGAGAGGGAGAACCAGAACCAGGACCAGGCCAAGTAGGGTGAGTCTGGGTGTACTGTACTGAAATCGAACAGTGTAGATCTAGACATGATTTTAGCTGTGTCTAAATCATGATTTCACAGGGATGTTTGATATTGGTACTGTTAAGTATGGTTTAATACAAAATTCCCAAAAGAAACTGGAGAGGTTGTGTTTGCTGTGTTTTTTGGTTGTGATTAGGAAATGATTATTATTGTTTGACCATGCTGGTGTCATGACGTTGGCCTGGGTTTAGGTTTATGACAGTCATAAATACCTCTCCCCCTATTTTTCCTCTCTCTACCCTACTGATGTTACATTTGCAAAATCCTTGGTTAACGTAGAGACTCTGGGAACATCAGAAGGTGGGGGGAAATGAACTATATTCTGGTAATCCGACAAATTGAACATATGCGGTGGTACTTAATGAATATGATGTCAGTTCGGTTGTCATCTGAGACATTCTCATCAATGATAAAATGACATAAGCTCTACAGTGTAAAGTCTACACATCAGAGTTATTGGATTCACATGGAATTGTTGTTCAATTTAAATGTTTGAATATGACATTATTCGTGATGGGATGAAATGTGATTTTAGCTTCTAAAATGTGAGATTTGGGTTTTCATAAATTAAGGCTCTGCTCAATCAGTGGCCCGCCCCTGTGAAGGGACATGGGCTATAAAACTTTTCAAGCACGCACTCCTCTCCCTTCCTATATAAAGCCTTGACGACAATATAACCTCCTGTTCCGAGGATGTGAGGACGACGGTCCGATGTCAGAATGGTTCAGATAATAACTACAGAACGAAGCCAACATCAGCGTGAGCTTTGGTTCCGAATGGTATGAACTTTGAACTCTTATTAACTACAGAAGTGATACCTCCTAGCCGTTGAGTTAGCAACAGCAGATGCAAACGAGGGTTAGGAAGGAACAGACAGAGTATCCCGTCTATCAAACAACAACGTTACTACAATGTTTTCAATTGACCACCAGAGACATTCTTCAAAGGACAAAGGACTCAGTTTGGCAACACGGCCTTCCATCTACCACCAACCTACCGAAGCGCAGCTCAGAGTAAATATTTATTGCATTTTCCTTTTCCAAATGGGCGGTAATTTAGAATGCATAAGATACTGTATTTACGATAGCACAGCTCTGGCTAGAGCAAGGCCCGCCTCCAACTCTCAAACCCAGCCCTTTTCTTTTGTGTAACAAGCTGTCATATCTTGTTCCGCAAGATAGGGACGTTTTCCTTTATGACATACTTTGTAATCAAGTTGATTAATTATGTGTATATGTAATTCTGTGTGATTAGTTAGGTATTTAGTCAATAAATAATTAAACCCAATTTTGTATTGCTGATTCAACTTGTTAGCCAGGGTTCGTGCAGATAACCAAGAATTTACAACTTTCAGATGAGACTGAATTAAGGTGACGATTAATATTGACTGCTATTGATGTAAAATATTACTAGGTCTTTAAGAGTTTATTCGGAAGATAACAGCTCTATAAATATGATTTTGTGGTGCCCCGACCCTCTCTAGTTAATTACATTTACATGATTAGCTCAATCAGGTGATATTAATTACAGAGAAATTCTTTTATAGAATAGCATGTCATATCACTTAATCCGGCATAGCCAAAGACACAACACTGGTCATTTATGAACATTTGAACATCTTGGCCATGTTCTGTTATAATCTCCACCCGGCACAGCAAGAAGAGGACTGGCCACCCCTCATAGCCTGGTTCCTCTCTAGGTTTCTTCCTAGGATTTGGCCTTTCTAGGGAGTTTTTCCTAGCTACCGTGCTTCTACACCTGCATTGCTTGCTGTTTGGGGTTTTAGGCTGGGTTTCTGTACAGCACTTTGAGATATCAGCTGATGTAAGAAGGGCTATATAAATAAATTTGATTTGATTTTGTTGTTGTCATAGACAGTCAAAGGTGATGCTGACATGCTTACCTCACTGTACCCGCTCAGGCAGCATGAGAAGTATCCAGTAGCTGCAGGGCAGTGATGGGGATGTGTGTGGGTGATGGGCGACGCCCCTGGAGATGAGCCTTATGATGACATCATTAAGGAGCTGATGGGGGGAGAAAGCCAGACGGCAGATTCAGCAGGAGGCCAAGGAGCTCTGGTGACTGGGGAGGAGAAAGGATGCCCACATAACCCAGTGCAGGGATTTGAATGCCAAAGGTAAACGATTATGTTAAATGTTATAGAAGGAAGGGAAAATGTGCCAGTGAGAGATTATATTGTAAGAGGGATGAGAGGGGCAGATAAGGAGATATCTGTTGTGTGTTATAGAGCCATAACTAGACAGAAACTCTCCAAACATGTTTTATACATAACAGCATGCACCTTGATGCAAAAAGACCCATGTCAATTTGGGCTTTGGGTAGGTTTCCCACCCCTTCCGTTCACGACAAAAGTATATTTCAACAACCCTCCTGCTCAGACAAATCAAAGAGGCTGAGATTGAGAAGAAGTTCTGGGATGCTATGCCGAAGGAAAATGCCCATTTTGTGGCAGGGAAGTGGAGGGAAGAAACAGGGGCTGCCAAGCAGGAAGTGGAACGCATCCAGGAGGAGCTCAAGGTTGGGCAAAGACAGTGTGTGTTTCTGTGGGAGGGATCTGTGGGGCAGGGGCAAAGTGATGGGGATCTTTGGTTGTGATTTGAAAATGTGAGTCAGATTACTTTCCCCATACAATCCAAGTGGTCAATGTCTTCTACAGAGATTTATTTGCTGGACTTGCTTGCCAGATCACCATTAAATATGTAAGTATTTAAGCTGCACGTTGCAACGTCACACTACTGTTAGAGAGGACGTCCCCTCAGTCTGCATCCCAGCTCCCCTGCTCTACAGGAGGGAGATATTTGAGAGAAGGATTGGACGATCAATACTAAATCTGGGAAGCACACTGGCAGAGAGAATCATCCTTATTAGAGGGATCTGAGGGACAGGGGCAAAGTATTTGCCAGGGAGCGCTCTGCACAGACCAACACTGTGTGTGTGTGTTTGTGCGTGCGTGTAGAGATGGCATATATGTATATGAGGATGGATCATGGAAAAGGATTTATTCTCTATGAAATGTAATAATCTTATACCTTCAAAGTAGAATGGGGGGATCTGAGGGGAGCTGGATGGGAATCTCTGGGGGGTGAGATCACTGTTGTACCATAGAGCCCTGTTGGAGCATCGAAAGTCCTGGATGATGTAGAACCCGGACGAATGAGACCTACTTAAGAAACTCAGCAGAGCTCGTTTATCATTGCCCTCCTCTGTTGAGCTCGCCTGAAGGAAAGGGGCTGAGTCATTAAACGTTTCCCCATCTGAAACTCTGGAAAAAGGAAGACACAGACAAAAACTGAGACAAAAATATGAAAAATTGAAGAGGCCAAAGTTGCATCACTAGACTATCTGCATCAAAATTAGGTCATTACTCTTTCACCAATTCAGTTTTCAATTACAGTCAATTCACAACCCTAGCTTCTACAACAAAATCTTAAAAGACTATTTAACTGTGTCACGTCCTGATCTGTTTCACCTGTCCTTGTCTCCACCCCCCTCCAGTTGTCACCCATCTTCCCCATTATCCCCTTGGTACTTACACCTGTGTTTTCTGTCTGTCTGTGCGAGTTCGTTTTGTTCCTCAAACCTACCAGCGGGTTTCCCCTTGCTCCTGCCTTGGTTATTTTCTAGTTTTCCCAGTTTTGTCCTTTCTGCCGTCCACTACCTTTGCCCCACAACTCTGGATTACCTGACCTGACCCTGAGCATGCCTGCCGTCCTGTACCTTTGCCTGCCCTTGTTTGAATTAATAAACTTTTGTAACTTCGACATTGTCTGCATCTGGGTCTTACCTTCAAATGTGATAAACTGTCCTGTTTATAATAATAATACTAATATGATGGGTCTGCAGATATTGCTGCGAAGAGACAGAATCATTAGATCACTTGTTTTGGTAATGCCTATATGCACAGTGCCTTCAGGAAGTATTCACACCCCTTGACTTTTTCCACATTTTGTTGTGTTACAGCCTGAATTTTAAATGGTTTTGTGTCATTGGCCTACACACAATACCCCATAATGTCATAGTGGAGTTATGTTTTTAGATTTTTTTAATATATATAACTAAAAATGAAAAGCTGAAATGTTGAGTCAATAACTATTTAACCCCTTTGTTTTGACAAGCCTGAATAAGTTCAGGAGTAAAATTGTGCTTAACAAGTCACAATATAAGTTGCAATAATAGTGTTTAACATGAATTTTTATGTTTAACATGATTTGACTCACTGCCTCATCTCTGTACCCCAAACATACAATTATTTGTAAGGTCCCTCAGCCGAGCAATGATTTTCTTTCTTTTTTAAAAATGTTACCCCCTTTTTTCTCCTGAATTTCGTGGTATCCAATTGTTAGTAGCTACTATCTTGTCTCATCGCTACAACTCCCGTACGGGCTCGGGAGAGACGAATGTTGAAAGTCATGCGTCCTCCGATACACAACCCAACCAACACTGCTTCTTAACACAGCGCGCATCCAACCCACCAATGTGTTGGAGGAAACACTGTGCACCTGGCAACCTTGGTTGGCGTGCACTGCGCCCAGCCCGCCACAGGAGTCGCTGGTGCGCGATGAGACAAGGATATCCCTACCGGCCAATCCCTCCCTAACCCGGACGACGCTATGCCAATTGTGCGTCGCCACACGGACCTCCCGGTCGTGGCCGGTTATGACAGAGCCTGAGCGCAAACTCAGAGTCTCTGGTGGCACAACTGGTGCTGCAGTGCCCTTAACCACTGCGCCACCCGGGAGGCCGAGCAATGAATTTCAAACACAGATTCAAATCAAATCAATTTGTCACATACACATGGTTAGCAGATGTTAATGCGAGTGTAGCGAAATGCTTGTGCTTCTAGTTCCGACAATGCAGTAATAACGAACAAGTAATCTAACTAACAATTCCAAAAAAACGACTGTCTTATACACAGTGTAAGGGGATAAAGAATATGTACATAAGGATATATGAATGAGTGATGGTACAGAGCAGCATAGGCAAGATACAGTAGATGATATCGAGTACAGTATATACATATGAGATGAGTATGTAAACCAAGTGGCATAGTTAAAGTGGCTAGTGATACAAGTATTACATAAGGATGCAGTCGATGATATAGAGTACAGTATCTACGTATGCATATGAGATGAATAATGTAGGGTAAGTAACATTATATAAGGTAGCATTGTTTAAAGTGGCTAGTGATCTATTTACATCATTTCCCATCAATTCCCATTATTAAAGTGGCTGGAGTAGAGTCAGTGTCATTGACAGTCATTGACAGTGTGTTGGCAGTAGCCACTCAATGTTAGTGGTGGCTGTTTAACAGTCTGATGGCCTTGAGATAGAAGCTGTTTTTCAGTCTCTCGGTCCCAGCTTTGATGCACCTGTACTGACCTCGCCTTCTGGATGACAGCGGGGTGAACAGGCAGTGGCTCGGGTGGTTGATGTCCTTGATGATCTTTATGGCCTTCCTGTAGCATCGGGTGGTGTAGGTGTCCTGGAGGGCAGGTAGTTTGCCCCCGGTGATGCGTTGTGCAGACCTCACTACCCTCTGGAGAGCCTTACGGTTGAGGGCGGTGCAGTTGCCATACCAGGCGGTGATACAGCCCGCCAGGATGCTCTCGATTGTGCATCTGTAGAAGTTTGTGAGTGCTTTTGGTGACAAGCCGAATTTCTTCAGCCTCCTGAGGTTGAAGAGGCGCAGCTGCGCCTTCCTCACGATGCTGTCTGTGTGAGTGGACCAATTCAGTTTGTCTGTGATGTGTATGCCGAGGAACTTAAAACTTGCTACCCTCTCCACTACTGTTCCATCGATGTGGATGGGGGTGTTCCCTCTGCTGTTTCCTGAAGTCCACAATCATCTCCTTAGTTTTGTTGATGTTGAGTGTGAGGTTATTTTCCTGACACCACACTCTGAGGGCCCTCACCTCCTCCCTGTAGGCCGTCTCGTCGTTGTTGGTAATCAAGCCTACCACTGTTGTGTCGTCCGCAAACTTGATGATTGAGTTGGAGGCGTGCATGGCCACGCAGTCGTGGGTGAACAGGGAGTACAGGAGAGGGCTCAGAACGCACCCTTGTGGGGCCCCAGTGTTGAGGATCAGCGGGGAGGAGATGTTGTTGCCTACCCTCACCACCTGGGGGCGGCCCGTCAGGAAGTCCAGAACCCAGTTGCACAGGGCGGGGTCGAGACCCAGGGTCTCGAGCAGCTTGGAGGTACTATGGTGTTGAATGCCGAGCTGTAGTCAATGAACAGCATTCTCACATAGGTATTCCTCTTGTCCAGATGGGTTAGGGCAGTGTGCAGTGTGGTTGAGATTGCATCGTCTGTGGACCTATTTGGGCAAGCAAATTGGAGTGGGTCTAGGGTGTCAGGTAGGGTGGAGGAGATATGGTCCTTGACTAGTCTCTCAAAGCACTTCATGATGACGGATGTGAGTGCTACGGGGCGGTAGTCGTTTAGCTCAGTTACCTTAGCTTTCTTGGGAACAGGAACAATGGTGGCCCTCTTGAAGCATGTGGGAACAGCAACTGGTATAGGGATTGATTGAATATGTCCGTAAACACACCGAGCTGGTCTGCGCATGCTCTGAGGGCGCGGCTGGGGATGCCGTCTGGGCCTGCAGCCTTGCGAGGGTTAACACGTTTAAATGTCTTACTCACTTCGGCTGCAGTGAAGGAGAGACCGCATGTTTTCGTTGCAGGCCGTGTCAGTGGCACTGAATTGTCCTCAAAGCGGGCAAAAAGTTATTTAGTCTGCCTGGGAGCAAGACATCCTGGTCCGACTGGGCTGGGTTTCTTCCTGTAGTCCGTGATTGACTGTAGACCCTGCCACATGCCTCTTGTGTCTCAACCACAAAGACCAGGGAGGTTTTTGTAAGGTCGGTGGCAGGGAAGTCAGGTGCAGGAGAACGAACTTGGTATAAACTGAATCATTTAATAAGAACTCACAAACTACAAAAACCAAAATATACAAAAAATAATCAAATGGGTACAAAACCCATCGCGCACCAACACATACAACAAGGACATGAGGGGAAACAGAGGGTTAAAAACACATGTAATTGATGGGATTGGAACCAGCTGTGAAGGAAGACAAGACAAAACCAATGGAAAATGAAAAATGGATCAGTGATGGCTAGAAGATCGGTGATGTCAACCGCCGAACACCGCCCGAACAAGGAGAGGGGCCGACTTCAGCAGAAGTCGTGACAGTTTTCCAATGCTTCGAGCACCTATTGCTAGATGGGTAAAAATGAATTAAAAACAGACATTGTGTCACGTTCGTCATAAGAATTATCGGACCAAGGTGCAGCGTGATATGGTTTCCACATGTTTATTAACTGAAACGCACAAAAAACAGTAAAGAATGAATGAAACATGAAGACAATGGAGTTCTCACTGGCAACTACACATAAACAAGATCCCACAAACACAGGTGGGAAATATAACTTCTTAAATATGATCTCCAATTAGAGACAACGATTACCAGCTGCCTTTAATCATACAAAACACCAACATAGAAAAAGAAACTAGAACACAACATAGACATAGATATACTAGATCACCCCCAAGTCACGCCCTGACCTACTACACCATAGAGAAACAATGGCTCTCTATGGTCAGGGCGTGACACATTGAATATCCGTTTAAGCATGGTGAAGTTATTAATTACCCTTTGGGTGGTGTATCAATACACCCAGTCACTACAAAGATACAGGAGCCTTCCTAACCAGTTGGGAGAGGAAGGAAACCTCTCTGGGATTTCACCATGAGGTCAATTGTGATTTTAAAACAGTTAAAGAGTTTTATGGTTGTGATTGGAGAAAACTGAGGATGGATCAACAACATTGCAGTTACTCCACAATGCTAACCTAAATGACAGAGTGACAATAAGGAAGCCTGTAATGAATACACATTTTCCAAAACATGCATCCTGTTTGCAATAAGGCACTAAAGTAAAACTGCAAAACAAATGTCAAAGAAATTAACTGTATGTCCTGAATACAAAGCATTATGTTTGGGGCAAATCCAACACAACACAACACTGAGTTGGAGGTGCCTGCATCATGTTATAGGTGTGTTTGTCATTGGCAAGGATTATGGTGTTTTTTGGGGGGATAAAAATAAATGGAATAGAGCTAAGCACAGGCAAATTCATAGAGTAAAACCTGGTTCAGTCTGCTTTCCAACAGACACTGGGAGACAAATTCACCTTTAATTCACCTTTCAGCAGGATAATAACCAAAAACGCAAGGCCAAATATACACTGGAGTTGCTTACCAAGACAACGATGAATGTTCCTCAGTGGCCTAGTTACAGTTTTGACTTAAATCAGCTTGAAAATCTATGTCAAGACTTGAAAATAGCTGTCTAGCAATGATCAACAACCAACTTGACAGAGCTTGAAAAATTGTTTTAAGAACAATGTGCAAATATTGTACAATCCAGGTGTGCAAGTCTCTTAGACTTACCCAGAAAGACTTATGCAAATGTGATATTTCTGTATTTAATTTTCAATAAATTAGCAACCTTTTCTAAAACATGTTTTAACTTTGTCATTATGAGATATTGTGTGTAGATGGGTGGGAAAAAATCAGTTTAATCCATTTTGAATTCAGGCTGTAACACAACAAAGTGTGGAATAAGACAAAGGGTATGAATACTTTCGGGAAGGCACTGTAGCTTGTTTTTGGTCACAGGTGCAGGTATGGCTTAAAGATCACAACATTTACGTAAAGCTATCTGTGCAAATAGCACTGTTGGGTGATTTGAAAAGTCATAGTCAATCAATCAATATTATAATAATACTCTTAGTAAATATTTTCAGATCTAATTTGCAATCTGTAGAAACTATGACAATACAAAGGTTCAGAACTTTCGTGAAACATCACAGCAAAATTAAAAAATATATGGCAAGTAGAAAACTGGATGGTTTTCAAAACTGGATGGCTTTCAGAGATAGATGGAGGGTTAAAAAAATTAAAAAGATAAACGTAAAATATACCGTGTCCGTGTACAATGTCCATAAAATGTATATAATATGTAAAAGCTGGGAGTAAAAGCCTAAGTGTTGTTGTCTGTTGGTTTACTCCAATTAGGGGAGGGGTGTAAGGGTTAGGGGAAAATAATAAAGAAGGAAAATATGTTTTTTTAAATGAGAAAAAAATATATGGGGGATTGGAAATGATGCAGACAAATACATTGATAGAGCCCACAATTTATATTCAATATTAAAACTGATTTACCCCCCACCCAATAAAAAATGTATTATCATAAAAAAAGTAGTTATAATAATAATAATAATAATAATAATATGATGGGTTACATTCCCTATTGGTTACATTCACAGAAGAGTAGCCTTTGACCTAGAGAAACCCAATTGCTGTGCACATGTGGTGAATGCTTGCTTTGCAAAAAAGAACCCTGTGTGGTCTGAAACTCTGAATATGTTCACTGAGGTTCTATACACTGTATGTTCTTTCCACAGCATCAAACAACATCAATTATCTTGCTGTCACTCACCAGTCTCCAGCAGGGGGGAAAAGCATTTTAGCTACAACAAAACATAACAGCTAACAATTGTCCCGGTCAAAAGCTGCCTGTTTTCACTCTACAACTAAATGGTAATTACCTCTATGCAATGAATTACAAGGCCAATTTATTTCCCCGGAAATAAATTATTCAGTAAATTATTTCCACTTCAGTACAGATGATGAGCTAAATGCTTGTGTTCATCACAAGCAGTGTGTATGGAATATCATACTGGAGAATGAGGTCATTAATGTAGTCAATTAGAAGTTAGCCAAATTGGACTAAGGAAGGGAAAGGGAGCAAACCCTAAATATTATAATAGGCCTACATTTCTCAGCAGGCCAAGGTACATTGGAAGATGCAGCAATCATGACAGTCAGGGACATACAGGTCCTGTATTTACTGCCGATAGTCCTGGACAATTATTTTTGTGTTTTGTTACGAAATTGTATGCAAATGTGTACGCCCACCTGTCTTTTGTTCACAATTCCGCACATATTTCTCCTCTGACAGAAACGCGAGGAGGAGGAGAGACATCAAGGTGAGGAGGACATAAAACGTGCAGAGGAGAAGAGAGCGAGGGAGCTGTATATCTCCCTAGAGCAGGAACAAAGGAGTGAGAATGATGAGAAGGAATGGGAGGCGCAACGTAAGTCAAGTCTTCCCTGCCTTTTCTCTCTACACCTGTTTTCCTTTCCATTGATCACCTCCTTCTCCATCCCTCATTTTTACATGAACCTCTTTTATTAATTTCTGTCCCTCCCTAAATGCCAACTCCAAAACTTTTGTTGCTAATCCTCAAACTTTCCTACACCTGAAAACATTAAATGACCCCGGCAATCGATAGAACATCACTCATGGATGCACAAATAATATATAACATTCATAATTGGTGAATCCAGTCTCCTTTTTACCTCATTTAACCCCTGATTTACATAACAAAAGTCACATCTCAATAGGTGGTTCAGATAAGTCATGACATACCACAAGTGGAGGGCTGGGCCTTTCCTTGTTTGTTCTTTATTGTTTCTCAAGCAAGGGGGGGAGGCCGATGACATTACAACTTCCCATCAAACCAACTATTTGAAAGCCCTACTCGTTGAAGTATGCAGTTGTGTTTAAAAAACACAATCCTGCTTTATTTGAAGTACGTGTTATGAAGGCTTCATAAAGCATTCATATATGTTTTGTAACCACTACATTAATGGCTCACAAATCATCTACAACCTTTTTTCATGCTCTATAAAGGATCAAAACATGTGAACAAATAAATTAGATGGTTATGTCACATAGTTATGCCACATTATGAATCATTCTAGAGCATGAAATACGGTTACAGATGATTTATGACCCATGTATCTACTGCTTATAAAGCCTTCATAAGTTGTAGGCACGTGTCGCGTACAACCTGGCAGTCCCTGTGGGCAATAGAGAAGGGCCGTGTGGCGGTACCTCCCTCAGGAGACAGCACTGTGCTAGAGTCATCCTCCTCGACCACCCACAGCACAGAGCGTACCCACTGCCCCAGCCTCCAGCCTGCTGCTCCTCCGCTGTACCGCCGCGGACAGTGCCCGAAGACACAGCCTCACTGTTTCACAGCCACTGACGTACAGGACAGTTACAGAATTGGCCTACTATTCATGAATATGTACACGGATAGACATAGCATAATTACTATGCGGCACCCAATCCATATACAGATAAGATGCATAGAATGGTGATGTAAAAAAAAGTGTATAATATATATCGAGAGATACACAGAAGCAGACCCAATAGACCCGCAAGGCTTTTTTTGTGCCTGGAACTCATCTAAAGCATGATGCACCTTTATCACGTCACCATTAAAAGGCTTTGGGCAATCTTATATATTATGTATTTATTTCTTATTATAATATCATGTGATTATGCATGCTTCACTTCTCTATCTTCTCCTGTCTCGCCTGGGTGAGAGCCCCCCGGCTCAGCTCCAGAGAATGTGTTCTGCTATGGTTCGAAGAGGAGCAAATGCCCAAACAGGCTGGCTATGAGTGCAATAGCACCACCACTACTGGTTCCAGGGTCAGTACTGGGATGTTGTCTCGACCAAACATGGATCCCTCCTAGCTTCCCCTCTTGCACCAAACTACTTCTCTTCACTACTATTACCACATGCAAACTATCTAACTCAAAAGTATTCCTCATGAAAGGAGCATTGAAAAAAAGTGAGTCTGTTCGTGCATGCTAGTGTGTGTGGCTGGATTTTCAGTACATCAGGGATCTTTTCATATCACAACTGATGTAGCAACAAATCACATACACGGCTGACCTGCGTTATCTTCAATAATACTGCTGTAACCATGGAAACATGATATGCGGAGGCTGACAGAACTGAATGTTTGAACTGTGTGTGAATGTGTGACATTAGTTATATGCTAATTTGAAAAGGAGGATCTTGGTCTTGGAGGAGGATCTTGCATCTTGGTTTGCAAGAATTCATATGTCTCTTTGACATTACACATACAGTATAACATTGTGTACAAATACAGATAAAAAGCATCTGGAGACTGCCGGGGGGAGGATGCTGATAAACAGTGTGAATATAATTCACCACAGATCACCACATTGAATCTGGAAAATCGTAACATAAAACCATCCAATTACTGTAGAGCTACATAACATGCATGCAGCGTACAACAACAGACAAAACAACAGCTGTTGATAAGGATGTATAGCACAAGCATATCTAAGACCAGGCAGCTGTAGGCTATGTACTGATGACCTGTCTGTCTTTCTTTAGGAAGAGATGATCACCACATCAGGAGAGCTTCAGCAGAAGGCATGCAAACAGACAGACTCAGCCACGGACTATGGGAAATCTTCCAATGACCCCCTCAACACCTTGTCAGTTCACTATGAACCCCTTTGTGCTCCCTGAGATGTCACTTTGACCTCACCCCCTTGGATTCACACAGAGGGAGCTCAGGAGCTCCGATTTCTCCAGGCGTGGAGCTATGTCTTCCGACTCCTTCAGACGCCTTGGATTCACACATAGGGAGCTCAAGGGCTCTTCAGACTCCAACCGGACCACAGGACTGTCCATAGACATCCATTCCCCCAGTAGCATCTCACATGCCTCACCCCCAGCTGTATAGCAGTGAGGACTGTATAACACAAAAGATGAGTGAGCCATTGAGATATATATCATTTCTGCTTCGGGAGTTACACAAATGATTAGCAACAGTGCGATTCAGGACAAGATCCAGCTTTTAGGGAAAGAGCAGACTTGTGTACACAGGTAAGCAGACAGACACCCAGACACCAGAGGCAACAGGGAACAGATGTGGATTGATAAAAGTGTCTAGCATCTGTCAAATACTCCAACTGACACAATTTATTTTTGAATGCTAAGATTATCACTTTGTTCCTTAAGCAAATTTATGGTAAGATGCTAAACACAATTAGGCAAAACAAAGGTCTCAGGGAGTACTACAGCTTTAAAGTAGAGTCATAGAGAACATTGAACTTGTTTTTGTGCACTCATCCCTATAGGGAATCTGTTGTCATCCTGATAGGGCTTTGTTCCTGGGCCAGACTGCAGTTGAAAGAGAGCATTTGCAAAGAAATCAAACTACGTATATCGAATGAATGCACATCCTCCTCCCATAGGTTAAAGCTACTATGAGAAGGAATTAATCATAATGCAAACAGTGCAATTATTCACTGAGATCCACCTTGAATGAATCTCTTGAATGAATGGTGCAAGTGCCCTCCTGTTCAGGATATAAGACTATTGCTGCAGTAGCACTGACAGCTTTTTCCATGCAACTGGTCCAGAGTGGGTAACCAGAGCTCCTCTTTTCCAACAGCCAGTATCATTCAGCAGTTAAGACAGCCAATAGTTTTGTTAACATCAGCACACACCCCCACGCACCCCAAAAACACACACAGACACACATTCAATCATAAGCTCAGGTTTCCACAACACTGTAAAGAATGCATTCCTGGCTAGTAGAGATGTGCTGCTGTAGTAAGCAGCATGAGGGATTGTTGTGTGGCAGGCAGCTCGATTTGTCCAGCTTTAGGTATCATTTACTGGCAGTAGACCCAGCATGAGTCAGTGAGCCAGGCAGTCAGTCTGTTTAGAGCAGCCAGTAGTCAGCCACAGCCACACAGCCATTAAGTTACATTAAAGTATCACTCTGAACATCAACCTCATCAAAAACACCTCTCGCCAGGTCGTAAATTGTATGCAGCAGAGGACATTTTTTTTACCCTTTAGTATTGGTGATTGGAATGTAGCTTTGTTACAGAGACTTTTGCTGCCCAAAAACGTTTTAGTCCAAAAGTGAACACTGGAACAATATTCCTAACATCCAAATGTGGGGAATGATGAGAGATGGTCTATGGAAAACAAATGTATATTTTGTGATGTCATTAAAAATTATAATGAAAATATTGTAACTTGAACAGTATACACATTGTATATATATCAGGTTTTCATCCTTTACGTTGTGAAGGAAATATCAAAGATAATGAGAGTATTTTTGAGGAAGAGAGGAATGTGATTTTAGTTTTCTAGCGAGATCATAGTTTTGATGATACTTTGCCCCAGTAAGTAGCCAGGCCCGAGGGAGCTCAGAGTGTGTCAGCATGACGGAATCGCCCCCTTTTTACCAGAGTGTATAAAGGATGAGTTGAGACTCAAGCTGCAGCTTAGGTCTCCATTGTTTACAACCCTGAAAATCAACACAAGGTGAAGACGATAAAGTAGCCTTTCTAACAATCAATGTTACGGCTGAGTATCTGTTCTAAGTACCGTATCTAAGAAAGTGAATTTAAGTAGGACCATCCTGTTACTCTCTTCAAACCATTGTTGACTGCACTGCCCTCATCACCCCACTGGGGATCATCGACATCTGATTAGCTGTATTTAGAGGACCACTCTTCCAGAATGAGTGAAAGCAAACACCACCCTGTTAGTTCTGCATCAGACTACAGGACAAGGCATTGAAGCCACGGCCAACTAAGAAGAAGGACATTGTGACTTCTTGTGGTCAATCAGAGCCTTACACTTAAGAGCTCGGGAGAAGGCCCAACTGAACCCTTTTCACAAAGGCCTCGGTCCAACAGAGATAAATGACGTTAAGAAGTCATTTAAACACATAAATACATTCATTATTTCGTACACCAAATGGTCAGCGGTTCTTGGGCTAAGTATTAGAATTACTGTGAGCATAGTTACAAGTGTTGTCACTCTTTCTTTCTCCCGTTTCCCCTCTCTACTCCTCCCTCTTTTGATATACAAGCAGTCATGTTGCTTTTAGTCTGCTAGGGACCTGTTTCCATCGTATTAAGTTGCTAATCAATAACCTATACCGAGTGTGTGTATCCTGTGTTATTATTTAGTTAGTCAGTAAATACATCGTTAAATACATTTTTGTGGTACGGAATGATCAGTAAAGCTGGGGTTTGTCCAGATATGAGGAGTATGCAAAGTTCAGAATTATGAGAAAGATATGAGGTAATAATTGTAATAAATTACTGTTATCAATACATATCTTATATATCATCTAGAGTTTAATTTGGGAGATGGTAACTTGTTAAACAACTTCTTCCGTGGTGCCCCAAATCCTAATGAGTTAATTGTTATCATGATTAATTTAATTGAGTAACAATTAAACCTAGTTAGTTGATTCGATACATAAATCATCAGATTAACGCTTAGTTCAAGTCACGAGAACTGTATATACAAAGCATGTAGACACCCCTTCAAATTAGTGGATTTGGCTATTTCAGCCACACCCGTTGCTGACAGGTGTATAAAATCAAGCACACAGCCATGCAATCTCCAAAAAATGGCCTTACTGAAGACTCAGAGACTTTCAACATGGCACCGTCATAGGATGCCACCTCTCCAACAAGTCATTTCGTCAAATTTCTGCACTGCTAGAGCTGCTCCGGTCAACTGTAAGTGCTGTTATTGTGAAGTGGAAACATCTAGGAGCAACAATGGCTCAGCCGCAAAGTGGTAGGTCGCAGAAGCTCACAAAACAAGACCACCAAGTGCTGATGTGTGTAAAAATCATCTGTCCTTGGTTGCAACACTCACTCCCGAGATCCAAACTGCCTCTGGAAGCAACATCAGCACAGGAATTGTTAGTTGGGAGCTTAATGAAAAGTCTTCCATGGCCGAGAAGCCGCACAAAAGCCTAAGATCACCATGCGTAATGCCAAGCGTCGGTTGGAGTGGTGTAAAGCTCGCCGGCGTTGGACTCTGCAGCAGTAGAAATGTGTTCTCAGGAGTGATGAATTACGCTTTACCACCTGTCAGTCCAATGGATGAGTCTGGGTTTGGTGAAGGCCAGGACAACCCTACCTGCCCCAATGCATTGTGCTGACTGTAAAGTTTGGTGGAGGATGAATAATAGTCTGGGGCTGTTTTTCATTGTTTGGGCTAGGCCCCTTTGTTCCAGTGAAGGGAATTCTCAATGCTACAGCAAACAATGACATTCTAGAAATTATTTCCAAATTTGTGGCAACAGTTTGGGGAAGGCCCATTCCTTTTTCAGCATGACAATATCCCAGTGTACAAAACAAGGTCCATACAGAAATGTTTTGTCAAGATTGGTGTGGAATAACGTGACTGGCCTGGACAGAGCCCTGACCTCAACCCCATCGAACACCGTTGGGAAGAATTGGAAAGCTGACTGCGAGCCAGGGCTAATTTCCCAACATCGGTGCCCAACCTCAGTAATGCTCCATGGCTGAATGGAAGTAAGCCCCCAGAGCAATGTTTCAACATCTAGTGGAAAGCCTTCCTCAGAAGAGTGGAAGCTGTTATAGCAGCAAAGGGGGGAACAACTCCATATTAATGCACATGATTTTGGAATGAGATGTTCGATGAGCCGGTGTCCACATACTTTTGCTCATGTAGTCTACCTTATCATACATCTTGGAGGATGTATAGTATTATAAGTATTTCTCTGAGATCAGGTTGCTTGCTGCTCGTAACAACAAAGGAGAATTATAGGGAGAGTTTATGTTTGTGGATAGATGAACTAAGGACAAAGGTTAAGATAATTTATGTAAAAGGTTAGGAAATCTAAATCAACAAGGCTAGGAGAATTTACGTAGCAGGTTAGGTGAAATCGGTTAGCTAAAACGCTAGTTGTCCCCGACGCGACTTGAACACACAACCTTTGGATTGCTAGACGGTGGCGGATTACTCCCACCCATCCTCCCTGACCAAACTCTATACTTTCGTTTTTCTGGGGGGGGACTCAGTCAGGGTGTCAACTTACTGTTGAAAGTTACATACACAAGGTGCAGTTTTACTGTTATGTCAGTCACTGACAGTCACTCAATTAGCCCATGTCAGCTACAATTTTTTAATTGGTAAGTTAGTCTTGTGGCCAGATATCTAAATGTATAATAATCATAGTTGAATTACCAACTGGGGGGCCCCCATTGATCATCAGAAATCATATTAAAAACAGCAAACATTTGTCTCCACCTGATGTGTGGAATTGCAGAAAATTCCCCAAAATTCACATTTTTCTCACTGCCCTATGGCAAAATTGCAGCAAACTTGCTTTAAAAACTGCTGAACGTTCTCTACATCCCATGGAATGTGTAGAATTGCAGGAAATTTACTTTAAAAAATGTTCTACACTGTCATGAGAGGGGCCGCTAAAATGTTTTGCTCACAAGGTCGCACCCTTGTGAGCTGTTGCTGTAGTTTTACGATTTTTGTGGCCCCAACCCCCATAAACGTTGCACATCCCTGGTCTAAAGTAACTAGACCTTTAGTATGTATCATGTCTTGGAGGTGCTCAGGAATATATAAAGATTGTTTCTTATGGCTGTGGCCAGGCTGAAAAAAATACAATGCTGTCAAAGTTGCAAGACTGTCTCAATGTGGCAATAGACCTATTCCTTGGCTGACTTTTTTAAATGACATGAAGGCTGTTCAGGGTTTCTATTAACTTCCCATAATTAACACAAGAGGGCTCTAAAACACAGCTAAATCAGTACTGTTTAGAGTGTCAAATCCTTCGACCAAGGAGGCACAAAAGCATGTAGTAGCCTTTCAGTATATCCAACGACCACCTTGTAAGTGTATGCCTGGGGAAGGTAATTTGACTAAATGATATTGTCATCTGTGATGATTAATAACACTGGGAAGTTTAACAAAATGGACAAACATACTTTATTGTTTATAAAAACCTATCCAGAATTAATTAAATTCACATTTACAAAATGTCATTACATAAAACAGAACATCCCTTTTGTTAAAAACACTCATATGATTACATGGAAACAATCAGTAACACACACAAAACAAAGAAAATTGTCAAACTACATGACAGAAATTCACCAGCAGATCTGCAGTTGAAGGCCTGAATGACCGTCAACTCCATTGCTTTCATTTGCGTCTTTTTATCTTGTAACTTGTATAGCACAACTCTAGCATTCATGCGATATAAAACCCCATAAAATATATCCTCAATCAACATTCCATAACCCGCCATAGATGCCTCTGTTAAGCTCCCCTTTCTAGTACGAGGACAGCAGAGTATCTTTGGACAGGACGGCAGTAAAGCAAGCTCAATGTATGGAGGTACTGGCAGTTAACTAGCAGAGGCAAATACCTCTGCCAAATATACATTCAGAACGCTTTGAATAATGTTAGGCCAGTGGTCACTTGGATGATTGCTGGGTGCCTTGAGGTATATAGTCTGGACTGAGGAGAGACGCTGGTGGGTTGGGCATCAAGTACAGTTGTAATTATATATCTCCATAAAGTTCAAATCGGGCAGCCGCATCAACACAACAGCAAAATAATTAAACTCCGCTACTCTGAGGCCTAACAACTAACTAATACTTCACTTACAGGTCATCTAACACTGATCAAAATAAAACATGTCAACCATCTACATACGCATTGCATCCACAATTCACTTTCCCTTAAGGAAAGTAGTATGTATCTCAATGATACAAACTCAACTTCTGCTCAGAAGCATTTGATGCACGTTGTGGACTGACAAGTTGGTATGACAAGTTATGACTTATAGAAAAGACATGGCTTGACTGACAAGTCAGAGGTTCAGCAGTGCACATGTGGGTTTGAACAGCTGCAGACTGATTCAAATGGTTAAGAGCTAGCAGAATTTCCCCAATGTTTAGCTGAGAGCTAAGGGACAATGGTGGTTTCAGTTCAAAGCCTGTCCTAACCTCGTCCCCAGGGTTAAATTGCTGTTGCATAGAGCCTAGTAACACTGAGCAACAAAGTGGGATTTGAAAGGGGTGTGGATAAAATCGAGGTGGGAGACAGCGAGCCTGATACAGCGTTATTGGATGAGACTGAAATATAGCAAAAATAGCAAATCAATATAAATGTTCTATCACATAGCCATATTTTTGAGCTCAATTGATTTCGGAGTTTGGGATTTAAAGTTTATATCTGAAAAAATATTTCTCGAAGTGTACTTTCAGATTTTCTGAACTCACTTGTTTAAATCACCTGTGCTGCTCGAGCTTTAAAGTGCTCAATGTATGGGGAGGTTCTAAGGGTTATGCTAGATGGTGATAGATTAGCCAATTAAAACAAATGGTTGTTTCGTCCGCTCCTGCCATAGACGTCCAGTCGAGTCAAGTTCTGAGGCGCTGTGAAACCAGACGGTTCGACAGAGAGAGAGAGACGGCTTGTGGACGATAATAGCCATCACACAATGCGGTGCTGAGATTGTGTTGATTCAGAAAGAGCTCTAGGGCAAAGTCTCATATTGGAGCAATTACATCTTCACTGATGTGGTAGACAACTCTTACTGCTCACACAGTCTGATATTCTACAATTCTAGTCATGAACAGCTGCAGGCCAGAGAGCACACCGTTTAAACAATTGCAACGACTTCATTGTTGTTTTTGATCATTGTTGAGGTATGATGAATTCACCCAGGATTCTACCTGGGTGTATTGGTTAAGACACTGTTCCCGGGAAAGATGTTCAGAGTGTCTTAGGAAAACAATACAAGAATGTACCAAAAACATATTTAAAGGGAAACCCAGAGGCTATTTTTAAGTGGTTTGTTGAAGTCTGACTGCAATCCTGTGAGAGAAGGCACATATGAGTCTAGTTGAATAAGGCAGCTTCATGTCCACTGTGCATGCCCTGCAGAGGTATTCGTCTCCAGAGACTAACAGAACAGTCCAAAGATAATGAGCCATAGGTATGGAAGAAGTATTTTTGTCCTCTTCTCTCATCTCTTGCCGGGCCTCAGAAAGGGAGATCAGAGAAAGGGCGGAATGGATGGTGGACAATTTCTCTCTCAGTACAGTACCCCGTAGACCTATGCATTCCACCACACCCATCACTAGTAGTTAAACTTGACCTTCTCAATGTCGACAATCAGTGTCCGAGCCAAGAAGATGCCCATCATCTGAAAAGGCGGAAGAATTCACAGCATTAGCCAACAATAGATATGAATCCCATCAGCATATAAACATATACTCTCATTTCAATATAGTTATATTTACCTGAAGCAGAGATATAATGATGAATACTCCAGCTACTATGTAGAGATTCCGTGGAAGCCATTCCTCTAAGGCTGGGATGCAGCCCTTGATGTAAATATAGTTGATCCAGTCCCCCTGCAACAGGAAATGAGAGCTATATGGAATGCTCTCCCATACCTTTGTATATACCGGCTTACTCAAATCACCTTACACTAAGTACAAGTCTTGGTGCACTTAATTATCTTGTAGGGATAGATCAAACTGATTGTTTTTTCAAATACCGAAGAAGATTTGACACCAAGTGTTTGTTGCCAAGAAGTTTCCCGACTTAGAATATATATATTTTTTTAAGTCAAAAGGATACATTTTGCTATTGTGTAGCTATTATCTATGACAGCCTATGGCAGTATCTCAGTGAAATTAATATTGACCATCACAAGGGGCAGAGGAAAAGTCCAAATTAGCAAATAGATAGTTCTTCTGCAATTAATGGGCAGGAGTAACAGAAAGGTCGCTGGTTTGAATACCCGAGCCAACAAGGCAAAACATATATTTGTGCCCTGGAGCAAGGCACTTAACCCTAATTTGCCCCAGGGGTGCCATACTACTATGGCTGACCCTGTAAAACATATTTCACTGCACCTATCCGGTGTATGTGACAAACAAGAAAAATATGAAGAATTGATGAGTCATCTATGATGAATAGTGAAACTCAGCTCTTCCATTTCAACATAAAAACTCCCATTTATCTAGAAACATCTGCTCTGTCTAAGACATTTTTCCTGATAAACAAAGAAGACAAATTAGTTTGCCTCATAACTTTGAATAACAATGAAGATGAATAGTTCCTTCTGAGCCAGGGGACCAGAACCGATGTAACAGGGTGGATTTGCAGAAAAACAAATTTAAGCCCCAGATTTGAGAGCGACCACTGGAACACTAGGCCAAAACATAGATAAAGAATCATTTATTTTCAGCCTGCCGTTCTTCGTAGTGACAAGAGATTAACAGGGACAGGAGGGAGCCTACCTTCCGTTCAGCAGTGATAACACGAAATTTGTGTTTCTCCCATTTGGGTAATGGGAAGAAGAGGCACTGTCGATACAGCTTAAATGACCTGACACTAAAGCCTGTATTATCTACCCTTAAGAAGAAATGGAAGTTTACTTTCTGCACTGAAATTTTATCTATTACTTTACAATGTTTACCTTTCACAAAAATAGTCTTACTACAGCTAGTAGAGGTGGATTGTTGCAAACAATAGACTTGGATGCATATATAGGCCATATTAACATACAGTTAAGACATGCAGTAGGCTATCATAAATACAAATAGCGATTCCTACAGATTATGTGTGGTTATCAAAAGTCGCTTTGGATAAAAGTGTCTGCTAAATAGCATATATTATTATATGTATACATACAGTTGAAGTCGGAAGTTTACATACACTTCGGTTGGAGTCATTAAAACTCGTTTAACCACTCCAAAAAAGTATTGTTAACAAACAATAGTTTTGGCAAGTCGGCTAGGACATCTACTTTGTGCATGAAAAGTAATTTTTCCAACAATTGTTAACAGACAGATTATTTCACTATCACAATTCCAGGGGGACAAGAAGTTTACATACACTAAGTTAACTGTGCCTTTAAACAGCTTGGAAAATTCCAGAAAACGATGTCATGGCTTTAGAAGCTTCTGAGAGGCTAATTGACATCAATTGAGTCAATTGGAGGTGTGTGTACCTGTGGATGTATTTTAAGGCCTACCTTCAAACTCACAAACTCACTGTGCAAATCAATCCCAGAACAGCAGCAAAGGACCTTGTGAAGATGCTGGAGGAAACAAGTACAAAAGTATCTATGTCCAAAGTAAACCGAGTCCTATTTCGACATAACCTGAAAGGTCGCTCAGTAAGGAAGAAGCCACTACTCCAAAACCACCATAAAAAAGCCAGACTACGGTTTGCAACTGCACATGGGGACAAAGACCATAGTTTTTGGAGAAATGTCATCATGAGGGAGGACAAATATGTGGATATATTGAAGCAACATCTCAAGACATCAGTCAGGAAGTTGAAGCTTGGTCGCAAATGGGTCTTCAAAATGGTCATTGAACCCAAGCATACTTCCAAAGTTCTGGCAAAATGGCTTAAGGACAACAAAGTCAAGGTATTGGAGTGGCCATCGCAATGCCCTGACCTCAATCCCATAGAAAGTTTGTGGGCAGAACTGAAAAGGCATGTGCGAGCAAGGAGGCCTACAAACCTGACTCAGTTACACCAGCCGTCAGGAAGAATGGGCCAAAATTCACCCAACTTATTGTGGGAAGCTTGTGGAAGGCTACCTGAAATGTTTGACTTAAGTTTAAATTGTTTACGGTAATACTACCAAATACTAATTGAGTGTATGTAAACTTCTCACCCACTGGGAATGTGATGAAAGAAATAAAAGCTGAAATAAATCTCCGTTGTTCTGACATTTCACATTCTTAAAATAAAGTGTTGATCCTAACTGACCTAAGACAGGGATTTTTTTTCTAGGATTAAATGTCAGGAATTGTGAAAAACTGAGTTTAAATGTATTTGGCTAAGGTATGTAAACTTTCCAACTTCAACTGTATATGTGTGCACTGGATAGGGTCATACCTTTAGATGTTTACGGACATCATAGCCACACTGGGTGTTTAAAACGGAGTCCTGCAGAGAGAGAGAAAGAAACATCTCAAATTAGTCCGGTCAGTGTCAAGGACTAACAAGAGGCATACCTAAAAATGAGCATGCCAGTGGCAGTTATAACAACTAGTACAGAGTAACTTATTCAGAGATGGATTGTGAAGGAGCAACGACATGGAGATAAGGGCAAGCAGATTACTCACTGCAGGGTCACTGAGGCAGCAGGAGAAGGGCACTCCGCACCTCTCTCTGCTGGGGTTGTTGTTGGTGCAGTTGAAGTAGACGTTCAGGTTCCAGTCATCAGGCTCCTTGGCTCCGCAGCAGTGGTTCTAGGACAGACAAGAGGGAAGTTTGAGTCAGATGGTTCTAATGAACCCGAACACACACCAACTCCTGAGGTGTTTCCATACCATACATCTGCCAGTGTAGGACTGAGCACACATTACACAGCCACTTAGAGGACAGCGGTTCAAGTATCATCAGGTCCCTAGAGACCAACGGGCCATCGTAGCAAGGCTTGTGAAAGCAAGCACACAATTATACACCAACACTAGGATGTATAAATCATCTCAGGAAGGGGTTAGGAGGAAAGGAAGGAAACAATGTGACAGAACCGATGTGAGGGACAGCAGGTTATTAAGTAAATTCGTGTCTCACATTCTCCCTGCCTCCATATCCCATTACCCACCCCCCACAGCAACACTCTGCATAGCTCTCGCTCTCTGCCTCTCACCAGCTTTTGTAGGGAGTCAATCAGGTTTTGCAGGTCGATGTCCTCTCTGTAGGCCTTGACGTTGGCCAGGAAGAAGTCGTTGATCCACTCTCTGACGTTGTCCTGGAAGACGAACGCCAGCACGGCCGCAGTCAGTTCCAGGAAGAAGATTAACCCGATCACCCCTGAGAACTAGAAGAGAAAAACAAGTTAACTATACGTGGTGGGAGACTGATAAGAGAAGCATCAGTAGTGCTCTGCATGGGTAAAAAAAAAACAGCTTAAAAATAAAACTATTGCATGCCCTAATCAATGAAGGATGTGGTGAATGAAAAAAACTGGCTCTCATGAGGACCGCCACAGGAAAGGAAGAACCAGAATTACCTCTGCTGCAGAGGACAAGTTCATTAGAGCTAACTGCACCTCAGATTGCAGCCCAAATAAATGCGTCAGAGTTCACCTCAACATCAACTATTCAGAAGAGACTGCGTAAAATCAGGCCTTCATAATTGAATTGCTGCAAAGGAACCACTACTAAAGGACACAGATAAGAAGAAGAGACTTGCTTGGGCCAAGAAACACAAGCAATGGACATTAGAATGGTGGAAATCTATCCTTTGGTCTGATGAGTACAAATTGGAGATTTCTGGTTCCAACCGGCGTGTCTTTGTGAGACGCAGAGTAGTTGGACGGGCAATCTCTGCGTGTGTGGTTCCCACCGTGAAGCATGGTGGGTGTGATGGTGCTTTGCTGGTGACACTGTCTGTGATTATTTTGAATTCAAGGCCCACTTAACCAGCATGGCTACCACAGCATTCTGCAGAGAAACGCCATCCCATCTAGTTTGCACTTAGTCAGTCAGACTCCCATTTATTTTTCAACAGAACAATGTCCCAAACACACCTCCAGGCTGTGTAAGGGCTATTTGACAAAGGAGAGTTATGGAGTGCTGCATTAGATGACCTGGCCTCCACAATCACCCAACCTCAACCCAATTGAGATGGTTTGGGATGAGTTGGACAGCAGAGTGAAGGAAAAGCAGCCAACAAGTGCTCACTCAGCATATGTGGGAACTCCTTCAAGACTGTTGGAAAAGCATTCCTCATGAAGCTGGTTGTGAGAATGCCAAGAGTGTGCAAAGCTGTCATCAAGGCAAAGGGTGGCTACTTTGAAAAATCTAAAATATGCTTTGCGTGGGAAATACACATGCGGATATCATCACGGTAGATGGAATCAAAAATCTCAAATTTGGACTCTAGACAAAATTTCCACCAGTCTAATGTCCACTGCTCGTGTTTCTTGGCCCAAACAAGTCTTCTTATTATTGGTGTCCTTTAGTAGTGGTTTCCTTGCAGCAATTCGACCATGAAGGCTTGATTCACATAATCTCCTCAGATGATGTTGAGGTGTGTGTTAGTTGAACTCTGAAGCATTTATTTGGGTTGCAATTTCTGAGGCTGGTAACTAATGAACTTATCCTCTGCAGCAGAGGTAATTCTGGGTCTTCCTTTCCTGTGGTGGTCCTCATGAGAGCCAGTTTCATCATAGCGCTTGGTGGTTTTTGTGACTGCACTTGAAGAAACTTTCAACGTTCCGTACCAACTGACCTTCATGTTTACAAAGTAATGGACTGTCGTTTCTCTTTGCTTCTTTGAGCTGTTCTTGCTAATATATATGGTATTTTACCAAATAGGGCTATCTTCTGTATACCCCCCTACCTTGTCACAATGCAACTGATTGGCTCAAACGCATTGAGGAAAGAAATTCCACACAGTAACTTAAGGCACACCTGTTAATTAATGCTTTCCAGGTGCCTGCCTCATGAGAGAATGCCAAGAGTGCAAAGCTGTCATTGAGGCAAAGGGTGGCTATTTGAAGAATCTCAAATAACATATTTAGATTTGTTTAACACTTTTTTGGTTACTACATGATTCCGTGTGTAATTTCATAGTTAATGTCTTCACTATTATTCTACAATGTAGAAAATAGTAAAAATAAAGAAAAACCCTTGAATGAGCAGGTGTGTCCAAACTTTCGACTGATACGGTATATATATAAAAATGTTTTTCTGAAACGAACAGCTGACTGAAGAGTCAGTTTGAGCCAGTTTCTGTGGAAACATGGACTCTTAACATGAAACCTTGTTGCTTCTTGCTGAAACAAGCAAGGCGTTGCCTAGGTAATGCCCCCCTCCCTGCACCAGCAGCACAGAAAAATAGAATGAATAAAAAGTGCTTGGAACTTCTAACCCTGGCAATTTGACCGGTAATTTCATGAACTCAAACATTGTTGCCTGGTATATTCATGCAATAACTTCCATGGTAAAGTAGAATGTATGATGTTAATTTATATAGATCATACAATGGAATACATTTTTTGCAAAGTCACTTGAGTTGAAATCAACAAACCACAACACATATTGATGGGTATACTTCCTGCCTTGCTACTATGGGTAAACTCGCAATGGCCACCAGTCCACCCCATATACCATCACGCTTGAATGGGTATGCCCCTTCTATTCATGATATTTCTACGACAGCACATGCAGTCAAGAGGAGAATGATTACTTGTTTCTACTCAAACGGTTATTACAGTTACCTCAGTCATTTGGCTGACAATCACAGCCCCACTTGTAAGAGCAGCTAAAATGTGTACCAGTATTCTATCGGTATGCTATGAGACCCCCAAGAGAGAGAGATCGAGCAAGAGAAATAGAAAGAGTATTGTGGTGGTGCAGTACTCACAAACTTGAGGAGGCATATGTTCTCCCTGAGTGCTCCTACACATCCTGCAAAGCCCAGGATGAAGGTGATCGCTCCCACCAGCAGCACCAGCCACACGGGGTCAAAGCCATGCAGCCGTGTCACCTGTGTCAGGTCCAACAGTACTCCCTACAGGAGTGAGAACAGTTGAGTTAACCGTTGAGCTAACAGATCCCCAGGGTATTGGCACATGGCGACACAGAAATTACATAAAATACTGTATGACCTTTCAGACATTGATGAGAAGCTGATAACATTTCAAGCAAAGCATCAACACGCAAGTAGACAGTCATTCCGAGAATAATGAATGCCACATTATAAAGAATTAAATTATTTAATATATTGAATAAATTACATGGCATATCTGATTAAAAGCTGGCGTGTTATCCTGTAACAATATCTCCAATACGCATTTGAATAACCTCTAATGTAGCGGTTCAACCCTACAGAACAGACGATTAAAATGTGTTATCAGCTTCAAGCTGTGTGTAACAATAGGGGAAATTAACTGTGAATTTGATGGTTGTGAATGTTTTAAAAGGTGTGATGGCAGTGATGACAAGTGACAAGTCTGTGGGCTGAAGGTCTGGCACTAACACAATTACACAAATTCTATTCATTGGCTATTTGTGTAATTGTGTTTGTGCCAGACCTTCAGCCCACAGACTTGTCACTTGTCATCACTGCCATCACACCTTTTAAAACATTCACAACCATCAAATTCACAGTTAATTTCCCCTATTGTTACACACAGCTTGAAGCTGATAACACATTTTAATCGTCTGTTCTGTAAGCTGTCTGTACGGTGGTGAAACATTTACAGGACAATGGGAGAAGCTGCTCCCTCACCTTCTCACTCCAGGCCCAGAACCCAATGGCGATGAATGCTGCTCCAGCCAGCTGAGGAAGGAAGCAGACCAACTTTTTTCAGATGTGTTTACATTTTTGACTTGGTGTGTTCAGTTGTTTACTTTTATTTGTAACATTTTCACATAGGCATTAGGGAAAACACTGCCACTAAATAATATTAAAGCATAACTAGGTATAAAAGAGGGAGCCTGCTAATAATGAAAACACTGACAATGTCTTTAATTTAAAAAGGGCACCAAAATTCAAGAAATTGCAAAAAAAAACAGGAAGAGATGGGTCATAAGTGGTTATTGTGCATCTTTGAACTCAGAATACAGCTGCCCTATCAAGAGATTAATTAACGAGCTTAGCCAAAATCCAAAACAGAAGCGTTTCTACATTTCCTGTTGACACAAACAAAGAGAGGAAGCTAGCAAATATCTTAGTGAGTCTCCAGTACACTAGCTAAAACAGGAACTAGGGGCTCTGAAGGTTATTTCTCAACTCTGGATGTTGGAAGGACATTAGAGATGTAGGCTAAAGCAACGAAAGAAAAGCTCACACCCTTCTTTAATTTAGAAATAAACAGAAAGAGGCTGTTACCAGTTAGAGGGAATGGCTATTGAAAATGTGTTTTGTGTGGAAAGATTGTGGCAGGGGGCACCAGGTCAGCCAGCAGGGGCTGCCATCTGCCCTCAGAGGTGAAAAATGGTTTTAGTAAATCAATGTGTTCTCTACATGGGCTTCCCAGACATTCTTGCCTTAAAAGAACACCATATTACTCCCTCCAGAATTTTGCTGGAATTTGGGATATTTGCAGGCAAAAATGTGCAGTGATTGGTCGAAATTGAGCCCAATTTTGTTCCACGGTGATGGGTCAGTTGTATGCAATAATATTGTGATGATTTGACTGACAGAAATAGTGCAGTGATTGGTCAAATCTGCAAGCCCTCGCATAATATGCAGGTGATTGTTGATTTTGCTAAATATGTTGTGATTACAGAATCCTGGAGGGACTGCTATATGCTCCATCTCATGCCGGGCGTAAACTACACGACTTTCAAAATCCTAACATCGCTGAGCCTCACATTAAACAAACGTCTTTCTTGTATTATTTTTTTGTTGTCTTGCCAAAGTAGTGGTGCGCACACTAAACGATGTGGCACAGACTGGGGGTCACACACTACAAGATTCTTCACTTGGTCGTGAGGATTCTCCATACCACGCTGTCTCCTGAAAACAACGAGTGATTAGATTGTAAACGTAGCTGGAACAAGCGGTGGCTAAAAGCAGCCACAAACGCATTCAATCAGAAATTCACACTTGCCATACAGAGTTGAATCACCTAGCCTACACATTTTGAATTGAGTAAAATTGCTTGTGAACTTCAGAGCTGAAGTGGTTTGACACTGGCTTAGGTTAAAGACAAGTACAAACACATAATAGTAGTAATCGCTCTGGCTCGACAGTGGACACATTTTGGGTGTGGCGATACATCATCATCATCATCATCTCACTGGCTTTTTCTCTGGCAAGCTCTCGTTGCTGATCATCCTTCTCAAAACATGCCGTTGCACATCTCACTACAAGAGCACTGCAGATTTGTGCTGATAAAATGTGTTTGAAAATATGGGAACACATGGGATGGCCCAAAGACGGGAGCGATAGCCCTCAGATTGCGTTGGTGACAGCCACGCACCCCGCGTAGGCAACAACATGGTGATTTTGTCTCCAATCTCAAAAATATGTAGTGTACGCCTGGCTTTAAAGTTGCAGTATTCTTGAGTATCTGATTTACTGCCCATCGCTGACTCTAGCAAACTAAACTCCAAGGTGAAGGAAGTTTATGATTTACTTCACCAACAGAGTGGAGCAGAGGCCAGGCTTTTTGGAATCTAGCTCAGACAATATCAATTCACTCACGGGAAATACTTCAAAAAATGTTTTATCATGAAAAGCCTACCTCGTACCTATGTTTGTCCTCTGTAGTTGCGGGTCTTGTTTGCGGAAATCCGTATTTTTTCAATAAATGTTAATAAAATACAACCACTGACGTTTTGCTCATGTCTGTTTCTCAAAGATGGCAATTTAGCGTGAATGTGCAAGTGTCAATTGATTATCCGATGACGTAAGCCTAGTGCTCCAAATACTCATTGTCCAATCAAATCACAGAATCTACAGATGGTGTGCCGACCAATCAAATCTCGCAGATCATTACAGGTGCCAGTAAACCCAAAATTTGGCACATTACTTTATTGACTTGCAGCATTTTCGGTCCAGAGAAAATGAGAAAAAATGAGAAAAATCATAAAAACACACTTTTATTTGACATATTACAATAATTTTATAGCAGGGGTCTACAACAGGTCGATCGAAAGCTACCAGGAGCTTGCAGCCCACCTATTGCCCACCTTGCAGCCCAGCTTGCAGCAAACAATTCTGAAAGTACATTACATTTTCAAGTGTTCCACTGCAATCTAACAAGTATCAGATACTGTAAGCTCCCCGCTACTGTCTAATCAATGCAATATTATAAACTGGGTGGTTCAAACCCTGAATGCTCACTGGCTGACAGATGTGCTATATCATAGGAATGACAAAACATGTATTTTTACTGCTCTAATTTTTTTATTTTACCTTTATTTAACTAGGCAAATCAGTTAAGGACAAATTCTTATTTCCAATGATGGCGTAGGAACAGTGGGTTAACTGCCTGTTCAGGGGCAGAACGACAGATTTGTACCTTGTCAGCTCTGGGATTTGAACTTACAACCTTCCAGTTACTAGTCCAACGCTCTAACCACTAGGCTACCATGCCGCCCCATTGGTAACCAGCTTATAATAGCAATAAGGCACCTTGGGGGTGTGTGGTATATGGCCAACATACCACACCTCCTCAGGCCTTATTGCTTAATTATCCCAACCCTGGTTAGCAACTATTGGCTTAAAAAACCAAACCTAACAATATCTCCCAATTAATTTCCAGAAACATTGCCCGTCAGACAAACGTGCGCACCACTCAGACAATCACTGTGTTTAGCCAGTTGATGTGATAACGGTCTTGTGGGTTGACAGAAATACTTCCCCAAAACAGTCTCAATTAAATGTTAACTGCAATGTAGGTGTACATGGCAGAAGTATATTATGAGTAATTATAAACTGGGTTGTTCGAGCACTGAATGATGATTGGTTGAAAGCCGTGGTATATCAGACCGTATACCATGGGTATTGACAAAATATTTAATTTTATTGCTCTAACTATGCTGGTAACCAGTTTATAATAGAATAAGGCACCTTGGGGGTTGTGTCGAACAGCCCTTAGCCGCCGTGGTATGTATGTATATATATATACACTATATACACACACACACATCCCATCGGGCCGTATTGCTTAATTATGACATTTGAATCTATTATTTGCTTACTTTGACATGAAATGAGCAGCAGCAGTACGGAACCATGGCTAGACCAGCACATTAGATGCCACATTCCTCACCTCGCTAAATGTGCAAGTAAAGGGTCAGGTGCAATAGAAGGGGAATTACATTTTTATTTAAATATTTGTTCATTTTCTTCCATACACCACACCCCCCCATAAAAAAATTGTCTTCACATAAACAATATGTTGTTCATCTATGAACAATTGTACATTTTAGAGTAAAAAAACAAAACAAGTAGTGTACTACTTTCTCTTGTACACTAAGGACCCAGGGAAGAATAGCAGGCGAGATGAGACAAATGAGTAGCTCACAACATGTTTAATTTATTATAAGTAGCTCTCATGCTAGAAATGGTTGGCAACCCCTGTTTAAATCCTAGATTTAATTTACAAATGTCAGAGATTCAATTGATGGAAGTTGCCATCTTCGAGAAACAGAAACGAGCAAAGTTGGTGGCTGTATTTGATTGTTTATTGAAAAGGTATGAATTTCAGCAATAAAAGAAAGGCACGCAACTAGAGGTCAAACATTGGTACAATGTAGGCATTTCAGGATTTACCTTTTTTTAAGTATTGGGCAAATCGATGTAGTCTGCGCTAGATAGCACAAAGTCTGGTCTCTGCTCCACTCTCTCGGTAAAGTTCATCATAAACTTCCTTCACCATCGAGTGGAGTTTAGTCCGCCAGGCAAACTCAGGCCAACTATACAGATTATGCATAACTACATTCATAGCATAGCACCAAATGAGACAACGGGGTGCCACAGCATGTCTGCATTACTCATTGTTTACAGGGTTACCTACTGCTTTTGCTACTTACCCAAAATATGATGTTGTAGCTGAACATGAGGTACTTGTAACAGAAGCTGACTTCTGCATTTTCATAACGATAGTAGTGCATATTTCCCCCTGTGTTGAGAGACAGGAGCGAGACAATGACAGTTAGCACACAGATGGAACAAGATGTTAAAGGTTGACCTACTAGCTAGATAATTATCTAACGTTATTTGTTTATCCAGCTACATGCTCATAAGGCTATCACTTAGCTAGCAACACAGTTCGCTCACTAGCTAACGTTAGCTAGCTCATCACTGAATCAAAGACTGAAATAGTAGCTACAACTGTTGTTGGCCAGAAAAATCCAGCTAGCTAACTAACGGCAGTTTGGCCAGTTAACTAGTTAACAGCTAGCTAGCTAACCATCATTCGATAAGCTGCAAACTGTCAGAACACCAACAGCTAGATAACAATAGTTGCTAGCAGAGTTAACGCTACTGTAGCTAGCTAACGTTAGGCAGCTTTCTAACGGATTCGTTACCTGGCTAACGTTAGCTGGTCAACACAATTCATGTATACGGTGGCTAGATAGTATCTCGTGATAACCAGCTAGCTATGATACAGATGGAAACACAGCTAATTTCACTATGGCTAGTACTTAGTTGCTATCCGGAAAATAAATATATGCTAGCTAGCGTAGCGATTAAGACAGTGTTCGTTTAACTAGCTAGCTATCTTGCTCAAAAGCAAAACATTCGGCAAACTTCACATTTTCAATATAGATAAAGTAGCTACGTTAAAAAAACAAGTTTTTATATTTATTTTATTCGTTGCGACCTATCAACTTCATAATTATCAACAACTCACCGCGGCTTTGTTTAGCGCTGCACTGCCTGTTGGCAAAAAAATATATCTTAATTGAGTTTCGAAAACTCTTTGGATACTTTTTACTCCACTTCCTGTAAGGGCAACAGGCCACGCCCAATTTTCTCCTATGTTTTTGTTTTCGTGTTACCAAAAGGTTACGCGTTAGAACTTTAATTGATATTTGATTGGGTAATAATATAACGTTATTTGTTTATCCAGCTACATGTTCGTAATGCTATCACGTAGCTAGCAACATAGCTATGCAAACTCAACAAATCAACTTTAGCTAGCACTTAGCTATGCAAAGTCAACAATTCAACTTTATGGAAATCCAAAAAACACTCAAAGATGGACACATCACGAATTAATATGGTCAATAAATGACACTGATACATCAAATAGTTTATTTGTCATTTTCACAGTTAAGCAGATGTTATAGCGGGTGCAGCGTAATGGTTATGTTACTAGCGCCTAACAATGCTGTAAAATGTCAAACAAGTAGAAAAATAATTTTAAAAAATATTGTAAAAATAACACTGAAATCAAGATATTGTAATGACCTGACTAGATCATAAAGGAACAATTGTCCAGACAGAGGTTTGAGTTTACGAATTGACGGATTATTAAACCAACTTTACACAGGCTACTCTTTGGCCGTAGCCCACGCCAAATAAATGAAAGATAACCCACAAGCATATCATGACCTCTTGTGAAGCCCAGACGTAAGAGAGAGAACAAAGGCTAAACCTGGTCTTAACTTCCAAAGCTCTATCCCCCTGCCCAACCTCCCTCCACGCCACTCCGCCAACCGCCAGGATGCCCGGCATCAGAACATTCCAGGCATTCCCGTGATTGGCAGATAGCAGGTTGATTGGCATGTCGGACCCTGCGAACACTGGGTACTGGTAAGTACAACACAACCACCTACTAGCCTAACACATAACACACAGCTGTCTGTGCGGGTCGCTACACAGCCCCCCCACCACAAAGTCCCTCGTCCCCGAGGGAACAAACAAAGTCTCTGAAGCGACCCAGAGGTCTCCTTTACCTGCGTGGCCGTGATGGTCGCAGAGTGCCCCTCTGGGAACCAGGGGATGAAGGCAGGGATATGGGGGACAAGGAAGCAGGAACGGGTAATACATTCCGTGGCTCTGGGGAACCACACGGTGACACAGGTGGGGAGACAGAGGGAGTGGGCTGTTTACATACTTATCTCATATGTATATACTGTACTCGATATCATCTACTGTATCTTGCCTATGCTGCTCTGTACCATCACTCATTCATATATCCTTATGTACATATTCTTTATCCCCTTACACTGTGTATAAGACAGTAGTTTTTTTGGAATTGTTAGTTAGATTACTTGCTCGTTATTACTGCATTGTCGGAACTAGAAGCACAAGCATTTCGCTACACTCGCATTAACATCTGCTAACCATGTGTATGTGACAAATAAAATTTGATTTGATTTGATTTGGAACCTTGTCTGCGGCACCTGGGGGTGGGTGCCTGGAGAATGTCATTGCCAGAGAGGGGAATTGTGGGGGTTCCTGGGGTTTGGGTAGAAGAGGCCCCTCTGTATGGGGTTAACCTGTCCCGGTGCAGTGTCACCTTTCTCCCCCTGGGAGGAAGCTGCACCCGGTAAACAACCTCCCCTAACCTCTCCATGACACTGCAGGGTCCCACCCAGTGACTGTCCAACTTGGGGCATCTGCCTTTTTTTCTTAGGGGTCAGTAGACCCAGACCAGCTCCCCAGCCACAAAGTGCCTTCCCCGGGTGTGCACGTCATAGTTCCTCTTCTGCCTCACACCTGCATTCACCAGCTGCTCTCTGGCGAAGGTGTGGGCTGCCTCCAGGTGGTCCTGGAGTCTCCGGGCGAGCATACTCCGGCCCCGGGGGAACATGAGGGCTATCCAGGGGCCGACCAAACGCCATCTCTGCAGGGGTGCGGATCTCTCTCCCCAGCATGAGGAGGGCAGGAGTGCAGGAGGTGGAGTCTTGGACAGCGGAGCGGAATGCCATGAGGACCATAGGCAGGTGCTTGTCCCAGTCACGCTGGTGTTTGGAAGAGACGATGGCCAGCTGCTGTCCACGCGTTTTGTTGAAGCGCTCCACAAGGCCATCACTTTGAGGATGGAGAGGAGTAGTGCGGGTCTTGTGCATACCCAGCCTCTCACACATGGTGGCGAACACACGGGACTCAAAGTTTTGCCTTGGTCGCTGTGGATGGACTCTGCAGCTCCAAACCTGCTGAACATCCCCGCTGTCAGGGCGTCGACGATGGTCTCTGTCTCCTGGTCAGGCAGAGCATAGGCCTCGGGCCATTTTGTGAAATAGTCCATGGCCGTGAGCACCCAGCGGTTTCCACTGTCTGTGGTGGGGAACGGCCCAACTACATCCACTCCCACCCTCTCCATGGGAGCCCCCACTGGGAACTGTTGGAGCTGGGCATGAGAGCGGCCTGGGAGGCCCTTTCTCGCTGTGCAGTTGTCACAGCGGCGACAAAAGTCCTCCACATCCCTCTTGTGCTGCCCCCAGTAAAAGCCCTGACGGAAGCGGCGGAGTGTTTTTCTGACCCCAAAGTGTCCAGTCCCCACCCCCCCCCATGAGTACTCTGGAGCACAGCCTCCCGCAATGCTTTTGGGACCACCACCTGCCACCTCTCCTCTCCCGTAGCTGACTCCTTCCATGCCCGCTGTAGCATGCCATAGCATGCCCGCTGTAGCACTCTCAAACTTTGACCACAACCCTTTGGTTGCGAGTGAGAGCGCTGTCACCTCTTCCCATGGTGGCCTCACCTGCGCCTCTACCCACTGTAGCACTGGCTGTAGGTCTGTGTCCCGTCCCTGCTGCTGCCCCCATTCAGCCACGTCGACAGTCTGCAGCTCACAGCAGACAGGCCCGCTCGCCCGACACACTTTGGCACAGACTATCCCACTTCTAACACCAATGTAATGAAACAGCAGGGAGCAGTTCTCGAACCCTCGACCTTCGAGCCCGAGGTCCGGCACGCTATCGACTGTGCCGCAAAAGCATGCTCGAACGGCAGAGTCGATTTCCGCGCTTATAAACCCAGGGTCGTTACAATATGTTCAACGAATCCAATTAACAAGCCAAATAGCACAGCAATCCAAATGCAATATATACAGTTGAAGTCGGAAGTTTACATACACTTAGGTTGGAGTCATTAAAACTCATTTTTCAACCACTCCACAAATTTCTTGTTAACAACTATAGTTTTGACAAGTCGGTTAGGATATCAACGTTGTACATGACACAAGTCATTTTTCCAACAATTGTTTACAGACAGATTATTTTACTTATAATTCACTGTATCACAATTCCAGTGGGTCAGAAGTTTACATACACTAAATTGACTGTGCCTTTAAACAGCTTGGAATATTTCAGAAAATGATGTCATGGCTATAGAAGCTTCTGATAATTGACATCAATTGAGTAAATTGGAGGTGTACTTGTGGATGTATTTTAAGCCCTACCTTCAAACTCATTGACTCTTTGCTTGACATTATGGGAAAATCAAAAGAAATCAGCCAAGACCTCAGAAAAAAATTGTAGGTTCATCCTTGAGAGCAATTTCCAAATTCCTGAAGGTACCACGTTCATCTGTACAAACAATAGTACGCAAGTATAAACACCATGGGATCACGCAGCCGTCATACCGCTCAGGAAGGAGACGCATTCTGTCTCAGAGAGATGAACGTACATTGGTGCGAAAAGTGCAAATCAATCCCAGAACAACAGAAAAGGACCGTGTGAAGATGCTGGAGGAAACCGGTACAAAAGTATCTATATCCACAGTAAAACGAGTCCTATATCGACATAACCTGAAAGGCTATGTGTAACAGTATAGCTTCCGTCCCTCTCCTCACCCCTACCTGGGCTCGAACCAGGGACCCTCTGCACACATCAACAACTGCCTCCCAGAGCAAGGGGAACAACTACTTCAAGGTCTCAGAGCGAGTGACGTCACCGATTGAAATGCTATTAGCGCGCACCCCGCTAACTAGCTAACCATTTCACATCGGTTACACAAGGAAGCAGCCACTGCTCCAAAACCGCCATAAAAAAGCCAGACTACGGTTTGCAACTGCACATGGGGACAAAGATCATACTTTTTGGAGAAATGTCCTCTGGTCTGATGAAACAAAGTATAACTTTTTGGCCATAATAACCATCATCATGTTTGGAGGAAAAAGGGGGGGGCTTGCAAGCCAAAGAACACCATCAAAACCGTGAAGCACGGGGGTGTCAGCATCATGTTGTGGGGGTTCTTTGCAGCAGGCGGGACTGGTGCACTTCAAAATAGATGTCATCATGAGGGAGGGAAATTATGTGGATATATTGAAGCAACATCTCAAGACATCAATCAGGAAGTTAAAGTTTGGTCGCAAATGGGTCTTCCAAATGGACAATGTTCTCAAGCATACTTCCAAAGTTGTGGCAAAATGGTTTAAGGACAACAAAGTCAAGGTATTGGAGTGGCCATCACAAGCCCTGACCTCAATCCCATAGAAAATGTGTGGGCAGAACTGAAAAAGCGTGTGCGAGCAAGAAGGCCTACAAACCTGACTCAGTTACACCAGCTCTGTCAGGAGGAATGGGCCAAAATTCAACCAACTTATTGTGGGAAGCTTGTGGAAGGCTACCCGAACCGTTTGACCCAAGTTAAACAATTTAAAGGCAATGCTACCGAATACTAATTGAGTGTATGTAAACTTCTGACCCACTGGGAATGTGATGAAAGGAATAAAAGCTGAAAGAAATCATTCTCTCTACTATTAATTCTGACATTTCACATTCTTAAAATAAAGTGGTGATCCTAACTGACCCAAGACAGGGATTTTTTACTAGGGTTAAATGTCAGGAATTGTTAAAAACGAGTATAAATGTATCCTGCTAAGGTGTATGTAAACTTCAGACTTTAACTGTATGTATATAGCCTACACCAGATGAGAAGAATTAATGACATGAACAGCAGTAGATATGTGAGCTATGTCCAGTATATAAATACACAGTATTTTACAAAACCCCATGACAAAATGGATATAATTGCAGTAAATTAGCTTCCTGAGTCCTGGCCAGAGTCCTGAGTATAAATATTTATGTATGAGAATAGTGTGTATAGACCGTATGGACAGTATGTGAATAGAAAAAGTATGTACAGCAGTATTTACAGTACATTCAGTACATTCAGTACGTACATTCAAGTATTCAGACCCCTTCATTTTTTTCATATTTGGTTATGTTACAGCCTTATTGTACAATCAATTAAATAGTTTTTCCCCCTCATCAATCTACACACAATAACCCATAGTGACAAAGCAATAAATGGTTTTTAGACATTTTTGCTAAATATCACATTTACATAAGTATTCTGACCTTTTACTCAGTACTTTGTTAAAGCACCTTTGCCAGCGATAACAGCCTCGAGTCTTCTTGGGTATGATGCTACGCACTTGGTACACCTGTATTTGGGGAGATTCTCCCATTATTCTCTGAAGATCCTCTCAAGTTCCCCAGTCTGAAGTCCTGAGCGCTCTGGAGCGGGTTTTCATCAAGGATCTCTGTATACTTTGCTCCATTCATCTTTCCCTCGGTCCTGAATAGTCTCCCAGTCCAAGCCACCGAAAAACAGCCCATCATGCTTCCCCACAGGGATGGTGCCAGGTCTACTCCAGATGTGACGCTTGGCATTCAGGCTAAAGATTTCCATCTGGGTTTCATCAGGCCAGAGAATCTTGTTTCTCATGGTCTGAGAGTCCTATAGGTGTCTGTTGGAAAACTCCAAGTGGGCTGTCATCTGCCTTTTACTGAGGAGTGGCTTCCGTCTGGCCACTCTACCATAAAGGCCTGATTGGTTGAGTGCTCCAGAGATGGTTGTCTTTCTGGAAGGCTCTCCCATCTCCACAGAGAAATTCTGAACCTCTATCAGAGTGACCATCGGGTTCATGGTCACCTCCCTGACCAAGGCCTTTCTCCCCCGATTGTTCAGTTTGTCCAGGCAGCCAGCTCTAGGAAGAGACTTGGTGGTTCCAAACGTCTTCCATGTAAGAATGATGGAGGCCACAGTGAGTTCTTGGGGACCTTCTATGATGCAGACATGTTTTGGTCCTTTCCCCAGATCTGTGCCTCGACACAATCCTGTCTCGGAGCTCTACGGACTAATTCTAATTCCTTCAATCTCATGGCTTGGTTTTTGCTCTGACATGCACTGTAAACTGTGGAACCTTCTATAGACAGGTATGTGCCTTTCCAAATCATGTTCAATCAATTATATTTACCACAGGTGGACTCCAATCAAGTTATAGAAATATCTCAAGGATGTTAAATGGAAACAGGATGCACCTGAGCTCCATTTTGAGTTTCATAGCAAAGGGTCTGAATACATATGTAAATAAGGTGTTTTAAATTTGAATACGTTTGCAAACATTTCATAAACCTGTTTTCACTTTGTCATTATGGGGTATTGTGTGTAGATTGATGAGGTTATTTAATTCAATCCATTTTAGAATAAGGCTGTAACGCAAAAAAATGTAGATGAAGTCAAGGGGTCTGAATACTCTCGGAATGCACTGCATATATGATAAGCCATGACTAAAATACAATATATACATATAAAGTGGGTAAAGCAGTATGTTAACATTATTCAAGTGACCAGTGTTCAGTGACTCTGTATACATAGGGCAGTCTCTAAGGTGCAGGATAGAGTACCGGGTGGTTGCCAGATAGTGACAGTGTCTAAGGTTTAGGGCAGGGTACTGGGCGAAGGCCGGCTAGTGATGACTGTTTAACAGTCTGATGGCCTGGAGATGGAAGATGTTTATCAGTCTCTCTGTCCCAGCTTTGATTCACCCGTACCGTCTCTGCCTTCTAGATGGTAGTGGGGTGAATAGGCCGTGGCTCAGGTGGTTGAGCTCCTTGATGATCTTCTTTGCCTGCCTGTGACACTGGGTGCTGTAGATGTCCTGCTGTAGACACACTGCAAGGCTCTACACACACACACACACACACACACACACACACACACACACACACACACACACACACACACACACACTCTCTCTCTCTCTGCAAGGGTATAGTGCAACAAAAAAAAGACAGGTCAGTTCCCTTAAGCTTTCTCACAGGCAGACATATTGGCTATTTGCACATATATAATGTATATATACAATACATATTGCAATATATCTAGTAGTTTAGGCTACACTATCAGCCGATAATGAAATGATGACTTCTCATCATATCTGGAGCTTGCCGCCATCTGCTGGCATTGTACTATCCACACATCATTCTGCACTATTATGCACTCACTAACTATTTGAAGGGTTGAGTGCAATATGTGCAATCTCTAATTGTAACTAAAGTGTAAGATTCTTGACAGTTAAGTAAGATTGGCCGAAATGATTGGCTGACCACTATAATTATCTTCCACTGAACTCACGAGGATACAAAACAGTAGCGGATCTGTTGAATAAAATTCCAATGTGAGTTTGAGGTCATGAGAGAATATGCTCTTGTGTTGATCTCCTGACGTACCCTTGCAGTTCCATGGAAAAGTCATGACCTTGAAAAGAGTTATGACCCTCCATTGAATAATATTCTTGTCTCCAAGACCATTGAGAGCATGACCTTTGTGTGACTGGGGTTACACATGTGTCCAGGATATGCTTATTGATGAATTGCACTGCTAAAATGAATGGGCTGATGGGAATACAGAAATAAATCACTATTAGCGATCTGCCTCAACCATGTGGTGGTTTCTATAGTGTGAGATATTTTGCATAAAAAATACATTAGAAATGTGTTGCATTAGAAAAGTCTTGCTGTTGCATCACACTCTTTATGAATCACATTCAACATTTTGGAAAGTGCCTTGAGACTAGAGTCTGCATAAGCCTACAGTATATCAGTAATATCTGCAATAATTCAGCAGGTGTAGCTGTTTTCCAAAAAATGTGATTTCAAGAGGACAATGTATAGCATAATGGAACTTGACTGAGTCGGGTTCAGGATCTGTAGTCGTCCAAGTAGATGTGATCTAATAAATGCTGGCATTCATTAGAAAACTTCGCCGCCGTCTCATTCTCATGGATTACTTTTTGAGGTTTAGCTGGAGAACAGACAAGATCGGTCTGACATGAGTCTATCTACAGATGCTTGTTGACCGGGAATCACAAGCGTTGTTGACCATAGTGACTCACAAAGGAATGAAGAGGTACCACAGGTTCTCTTCTGGGCTCAGCTCAGAAGAGATTTGCATGGGGCAAGTCTGAGTAAGCATGACTCTCCTACAGAAAGGACAGGTAATACGGGGCAATAAATGACCTCCCATCTTTATTCTATTGTAGACTCTTTTATTGTTTCCCCCAGAAATGTCACTAAAATGATCTAGGTTAATTAGAATACTTCTCCGTCTCTGTTTCTATATTTGCATAATTAAAAGCAACCCTTCATGACTTATTCTTGACCAACAAGCTTCTGTTTGCTGTGAGAATAAAAAGCAGCATGTCCCAATACATAATAAATTCCTTCAGAAATATTCTTGATTTATTTCACATATTCTTGTGTTACAGCTTGAAATCAAGATGGATTAAATAAAATGTCTCACCCATCTACACACAATACCCCATAATGAGAAAGTGAAAACATGTTTTTGGAAATATTTGCAAACGTATTGACAACGAAATACAGAAATATCTCCTTTACATAAGTATTTTACACTCCCGAGTCAAAACAAAAATAAATAAATGTTCTAGCTCAGTCAAATTGGCTGTTTACACGGCCGGCCTGGTTATTAGGCAGTTTTTTTCCTTTCACAGCGATTAATTAATAACTTCACCATGCTCAAAAGGATTTTTATTGTCTGCTATTGTTTGTGTTTTTTTTACAATCTACCAATAGTTGCCCTTCTTTGCGAGTCACTGGTGTTTGTGGGTGAATCCTTGTTTGAAATTCACTGCTCGACTATGGCGGCAGATTGACGAGGGCGGAATTTTCTGAGCTAAACTGACCAAGACGTACCTCCAACAAAAACACAAAATCTCACATAATTCTGCCCAAAAACAATTTCTCTCAACCATTGGCATATGTGCTTCTTAGGTGAGCGTTGATGTCGCCCTTTGGTCAGCAATGCCCACTTTGTCAAAGGCAGGGGTACAAAATATTTTTCTTGTCCATTCCCAGCGTACCTCTCCAGGGTGTAGCGCTATATTCTGTCAACCTCCAAAAAACATACAGATCATGTAGCAGATATAGCATATGGTAGAAAGCGTATGTGCCCTTTTCTGTAGCCTACAGGATTTTCAAGCTGATTTAAGTCAAAACTGTAACTAGGCCACTCAGGAACATTCACTGTCATCTTGGTAGGCAACTCCAGTTGGTTATTGTCCTGCTGAAAGGTGAATTTGTCTCTCACTGTTTGTTGGAAAGCGGAGAACCAGGTTTTCCTCTAGGATGTTGCCTACGCTTAGCTCTATTCCATTTATTTTTATCCCAAAAAACTTCCATGCATACCCATAACATGATGCAGCCACCACCATGCTTGAAAATATGATGTGTGGCACTCAGTGGTGTGTTGTGTTGGATTTGCCACAAACATAATGTTTTGGATTCAAGACATAAAGTACATTTCTTTGCCACATTTTTTACAGTTTTACTTTAGCACCTTATTGCAAACAGGATGTATGTTTTGGGATGTTTTTATTCTGTACAAGCTTCCTTCTTTTCACTCTGTCATTTATTTATTTTTATTTCATCTTTATTTAACCAGTTAGGCCAGTTGAGAACAAGTTCTCATTTAAAACTGTGATTTGGTTAAGATAAAGCAAAGCACTGCGACAAAAAAAAACACAGAGTTACACATGGGATAAACAAACATACAGTCAATAACACAATAGAAAATCTGTATACAGTGTGTGCAAATGAAGTAAGGAGGTAAGGCAATAAATAGGCCATAGTGGTGAAGTAATAACAATTTAGCAATTAACACTGGAATGATAGATGTGCAGATGAGGATGTGCAAGTATAAATACTGATATTAATTCTGGTGTGCAAAAGAGCAAGAAAAAAACAAATATGGGGATGAGGTAGGTAGTATGGCTATTTACAGATGGACTGTGTACAGCTGCAGTGATCGGTAAGCTGCTCTGACAACCGATGCAAGTCTCCAACTTCAGGGATTTTTGCAATTCGTTCCAGTCATTGGCAGCAGAGAACTGTAAGGAAAGGCGGCCAAAGTAGGTGTTGGCTTTGGGGATGACCAGTGAAATAGACCTGCTGGAGTGCGTGCTACGGGTGGGTGTTGCTATGGTGACAGTGAGCTGAGATAAGGCGGAGCTTTACCTAGCAAAGACTTATAGATGAGGGTAGTATTGTGGAGTAACTACAATGTTGTTGATCCATCCTCAGTTTTCTCCTATCACGGCGATTAATTTTTAACTTCGCTATGCTCAAAGGGATATTCAATGTCTGCTTTTACATTTTTTTATTTTACCATCTACCAACAGGTGCCCTTCTTTGCGAGGTATTGGTGTTTTTGGTTGAATCCATGTTCTAAGTTCACTGCTCGACTAAGGGAACTTCAAGATAATTGTATGTGTGGGGTACAGAAATGAGGTAGTCATTCAAAAATCATGTTAATCACTATTACTGCAACTTATTAAGTGACTTGTTAAGCAAACTTTTTACTCCTGAACTTATTTAGGCGTGGCATAATAAAGAGGTTGAATATTTATTGACTGAAGACATTTCAGCTTTTTATTTTTAATTTGTTTGTTGAAAAAAATTATGGGGTATTGTTTGTAGGCCAGTGACACAAAATCTCAATTTAATACATTCTAATTCAGGCTGTGACACAACAAAATGTGTAAAAAGTCAAGTGGTGGGAATACTTTCTGAAGGCACTGTTTGCCGGCCTAATTCACTTAAACACAAACAGGCTATGAACTGGAGTAACCTTGTGCTTGTGTGCACAACTGCCCAACAGGATGAATGAAGCATGCTGTAAGAAAATATATTTGGAGGCTCTGTGAAGCGACTAAACTCCCATGTTTTGTGGGTTGCTATGAATGAAATTAAATATTACTCCTAACAACCAACACACTCAGGAGTGGAGTGAAGAGACTAGGGTAAACTCTCACAGCAGTACCATGGTCTTCAGAAAGGTATACAGATAGGCATTTGTAACACTTTGTAACCACAAAAGTGAAGTGAAGATATAAAATGTACCATAAAATGTGTGCCTATGCGCAGGGGTTAAATTGGAACTATGAAGGTACTTCTTCCATCTGCAGTGGATGGAAGTCCATTCCTCCCCAAATGTAAATCTTGTATGACTCACATTTGGGATAACTTTAGTATTTCCACAGAAGTTCAGCTATTTTCAAGCCACTTCCATATATTTGAGGTGTAAAATACACTGTAGCCTATATTTTCATCTGGATAACTCAGTGATGAACTGGATTTAGTTCACAAAATTCAACCCTAAATGTACTTATTATATAGCAGTATCTGAATGAGGAGAAAAAAAAGGTATGACAAGAAAAATAAAGTAACACATATGTGTAGATATGGCCAGGGCTGCTGCTCCTTTTGATTGGTTCCATGCCTGCACTGTTTTCACACCTGGTCTGCAAACAATGGCCAAGTCATGTGCCAGAGATTTAGTGGTTTTAGGAGGGGAGGGAGGAAAGGGAGGGATGAATGAGGGAGGAAGGATGGATGGAGTAGGAACCCTGCCACAGACTCATCCATCTGGAAACAGTGGTGTTGGTACCTCCTTCCAGTGGCCCCTCCCTGCTCTCGATGCCCACATAAGTCAACAGGCTCGGCTCATGACTGGGCACATCTGCAGTTATGCAATACAAGGCATAAAGGGAGAAAATATGTCCATTAGGGCATAGTAAAAGGTCCATATGTGTCAGAGAGAGGCCTGAATTAGAATCTTGATGAAAAGTGAGAAGACAGAAGAGATACAGTGCATTCATAAAGTATTTAGACCCCTTGGATTTCTTAACATTTTATTGTGCTACCAAGAGGTATTAACATTGATTTAATTGTCATTTTTGTCAACGAACTACACAAAATATTCTGTAATGTCAAAGTGGAAGATTACTATTATTATTTCACCTTTTTACAGATTAATAGAAATTAACTGTTAAAAAAAAATAGTCGTTGTGTAAGTATTCAGCTCCCTGAGTCAATACATGTTAGAAACACCAATGGCATTGATTAAATCTGTGAGCCTTCTTAGGTGAGTCTATAAGAGCTTTGCACACCTGGATTGTGTAGATTTGGCCTTGTGTTCTAGGTTATTGTCCTGCTGAAAGGTGAATTCCTCTCCCAATCTCTGGTGTAAAGCAGACTGAAGTAGATTTTGCCTGTGCTTAGCTCCATCCTGTTACTTTTTATCCTGAAAAACTTCCAATTATTTGCCGATGTCAAGCATGCCCATACCAGCCCATACCGGGGTGGCAGTGTAGCCTAGTGGTTAGAGCATTGGACTAGTAACCGAAAGGTTGCAAGTTCAAATCCCCGGGCTGACAAGGTACAAAATCTGTCGTTCTGCCCTTGAACAGGCAGTTAACCCACTGTTCCTAGGCCGTCATTGAAAGTAAGAATTTGTTCTTAACTGACTTGCCTAGTAAAATAAAGGTTAAAAAAAATTAAAAACTCTGTAGTGGTTTTAAAATCACCAATGGTAACATCCCTGAGCAGTTTCATTCCTGTCCTTCAGTTCAGAAGGATGGCTATATCTTTTATGTATCAGAGTGGTTTAATATATAATCCACAGCATAATTATTAACTTGGCCATGCCAAGATATAGAGATATTCAATGTCTGATTAGTTAGTGTTTGTCATTTACCAAATCATTGGCCTTCTTTGTAGTTGAATCTGTGCTTGAAATTCAATACTTGACTGAGGGACCTTGCAGATGTATGTATTGGGGACAAAGGACAGATTAGTCATTCAAAAATCATGTCAACTTGATTATTTCACACTGCGTGAGTCCATGTAACGTGAGTCCATGTAGCATATGTGATTTGTTTAAGACATTTTACTCCTTGACGAATTTAGGCTTGCCAAAACAAAGGGGCTGAATACATATGCAATCACTATATTTTATTAATGCATTTTTGTTTATAAAATTACAGAGTATTTTGTGTAGATTGTTGACAGAAAATTACAATTCAATCCATACCACTTTTCAACTCAATCCATACCACTTTGAAACACAATAAAATTTGAAGAAATCCAAGGAGTCTGAATACCTTTGCAAGGCACTATGTACATACATGGGACTCATGCACCCAAAAAATCTGAGGGGCACAAGTACAGTGCATTCGGAAAGTATTCAGACCTCTTGACTTTTTCCACATTTTGTTACGTTAAAGGCTTATTCTAAAATGGATTAAATAAAACATTTTCCTCAATCTACACACAATAACCCATAATGACAATGCAAAACCAGGTTTTTAGAAACATTTGCAAAAAAACAGAAATACCTTATTTACGTAAGTATGAAGACCCTTTACTATCAGACCTGAAATTGAGCTTAGGTGCATCCTGTTTCCATTGAACATCCTTGAGATGTTTCTACAACTTCATTGGAGTCCACCTGCGGTAAACTCAATTAATTGGACATGCTTTGGAAGTGCACACACCTGTCTATATAAGGTCCCACAGTCAGAGCAAAAAGCAACCCATGAGGTCGAAGAAATTGTCTGTAGAGCTCCGAGACAGGATTGTGTTGAGGTACAGATCTGGGCAAGGGGACCAACAAATGTCTGCAGCATTGAAGATCCCCAAGAACACAGTGACCTCTTAAATGGAAGAAGTTTGGAACCACCAAGTCTCTTCCTAGAGCCGGCTGCCCGGCCAAACTGAGCAATCGGGGAAGAAAGGCCTTGGTCGGGGAGGTGACCAAGAACCTGATGGTCACTCTGACAGAAGGACAACAATCTGAAGACTGAACTCTTTTGCCTGAATGCCAAGCATCACGTCTGGAGGAAACCTGGCACCATCCCTAAGGTTAAACATGGTGGTGGCAGAATCATGCTGTAGGTCGAGGCAAAGATGAATGGAGCAAAGCACAGAGAGATCCTTGATGAAAACCTGCTTCAGAGCACTCGGGACCTCAGTCTGGGGCGAAGGTTAATCTTCTGACAGGACAACAACCCTAAGCACATAGCCAAGCCAACGCAGGAGTGACTTCAGGACAAGTCTCTGAATGTCCTTGAGTGGCCCAGCCAGAACCCAGATTTGAACCCGATCTAACATTTCTGGAGAGACCCAAAAATAGCTGTGCAGCAACGCTCCCCATCCAACCTGACAGAGCTTGAGAGGATCTGCAGAGAAGAATGGGAAAAACTCCCCAAATACAGGTGTGCCAAGCTTGTAGCGTCATACCCAAGAAGACTAGAGGTTGTAATCACTGCCATCCAACCTGACAGAGCTGGAGAGGATCTGCAGAGAAGAATGAGAGAAACTCCCCAAATACAGGTGTTTCAAACTTGTAACGTCAGACACGAGGCTGTAATAGCTGTCAAAGGTGTTTCAACAAAGTACAGAGTAAAGGGTCTGAATACTTATATGAGCGACCGCTCGTTCTATCGGTTCGGTTGCCAGAGACGTGACCCAGTCACTCAGTCTTTTTGTTCTGTTTCTATGGACGTGACTCAGTCGTTCATTCTAAGTGTTCCATTGCCATACTGTTTGGCAACTTTCTTATCCCTTGCTTGTTAGCTAGCCAACTATGGCTAACGTACAGTCATGTCTAAATGTGCAGTCAGAATAATATTTGTTTAAGCTGTTGTCTAGTGACATTTATTTGGATACATCCATAACAATGAGCTAATGATGCGCGATTTCACCTGGCATAGAAAATGTGCTCTCGTCAGGACACTATTGTTCAGAGGATCTAGCCAACAACACAGCTAACACAATCACTTCAAACTGAAGCTAGAAGGACTGCAAACTAGCTGCACTTTGTTCAGTTGTAAGTTTTTTCAATTGACATTTCGTTGTGTGATTACGACTGGCTGAGAAACATTGCCTACCTGTCTGTCTCATCCCGACTCCTGACACGTTCATTACTATGAGACAGTTGAAGATCGAATATGAATATTGAAACAACGTTACAAATGACGGAGAGACAGACAGCAAGGTTTATAAAAAGCTCTGCTGTTGAAAACTAAATGTTAGTCTAAAAGAAAAATGTACAAATTGCCTGGCTGGGCTGATGACACAGTCAGATGGAACAGAGTAAATAGGCATTTTAACTTGTGGAATAGACACAGGCTGGAATGCGGTTTAAACCAATCTTCATTCAGAATTAGATCCACCCGTTGTATAATTGTCTATTAACTTACACTGCTGGTGATGACACCAGGCAAGCCAAATCTCCACCCATGCAAAACCTGCTTATTATAAGATCCTGTGTAAATTGTATTTTCAACCAGAAACTATCCGGAAATAACACTGATAAAATGTTGTCAGGCTTTAACAGTGTTAGTTTCACCAGCTGTTGTATGATATGATATAAAACTCAAGAAAACAGAATTTTGAGGGCACTGGGCCTTTAACAATATCTTGCCCAGACTTTCTTGAGAATGTAATGTCTGAATCATGTCATTAGCCTAATCTTTTGTAAATGAAGATAAGTTATTTTCCTCCAGCTTGTGCATTTATTATGGGTGCTTACTGTGTGTCCGTTCTTTTTTGTTGCCGCTTCTCAGAGCTCCACTCAAATCAAATCAAATCAAATTTTATTTGTCACATACACATGGTTAGCAGATGTTAATGCGAGTGTAGCGAAATGCTTGTGCTTCTAGTTCCGACAATGCAGTAATAACGAACAAGTAATCTAACTAACAATTCCAAAAAAAAAAACTACTGTCTTATACAGAGTGTAAGGGGATAAAGAATATGTACATAAGGATATATGAATGAGTGATGGTACAGAGCAGCATAGGCAAGATACGGTAGATGATATCGAGTACAGTATATACATATGAGATGAGTATGTAAACCAAGTGGCATAGTTAAAGTGGCTAGTGATACATGTATTACATAAGGATGCAGTCGATGATATAGAGTACAGTGTCTACGTATGCATATGAGATGAATAATGTAGGGTAAGTAACATTATATAAGGTAGCATTGTTTAAAGTGGCTAGTGATATATTTACATCATTTCCCATCAATTCCCATTATTAAAGTGGCTGGAGTAGAGTCAGTGTCATTGACAGTGTGTTGGCAGTAGCCACTCAATGTTAGTGGTGGCTGTTTAACAGTCTGATGGCCTTGAGATAGAAGCTGTTTTTCAGTCTCTCGGTCCCAGCTTTGATGCACCTGTACTGACCTCGCCTTCTGGATGACAGCGGGGCGAACAGGCAGTGGCTCGGGTGGTTGATGTCCTTGATGATCTTTATGGCCTTCCTGTAGCATCGGGTGGTGTAGGTGTCCTGGAGGGCAGGTAGTTTGCCCCCGGTGATGCGTTGTGCAGACCTCACTACCCTCTGGAGAGCCTTACGGTTGAGGGCGGTGCAGTTGCCATACCAGGCGGTGATACAGCCCACCAGGATGCTCTCGATTGTGCATCTGTAGAAGTTTGTGAGTGCTTTTGGTGACAAGCCGAATTTCTTCAGCCTCCTGAGGTTGAAGAGGCGCTGCTGCGCCTTCCTCACGATGCTGTCTGTGTGAGTGGACCAATTCAGTTTGTCTGTGATGTGTATGCCGAGGAACTTAAAACTTGCTACCCTCTCCACTACTGTTCCATCGATGTGGATGGGGGGGTGTTCCCTCATGCATGTGGACGTGTGCGTGTACACCCGTGAACACTTGAGAAGCTCGCACCCCATTTCCTGTGGGTTCATTCATTTTGTCAATTTACTATTTTGTTTGTTGAGAGCTCTGCTATTGAAATGTGTAGGCCTACCTGTTTCAATGGAACTTCTATGAATAATGTGATTTTTTGATAGACTAATCTGTTTTAGACATATAGCCATAGTGTTGTGCACCCATGCTCATTGTGGCTATGGTTTAGCAAAGTGGCACTAGGAATTTCTACCTGGCTTTGCCAGTGTTCTGTAAACTCTGTTGGAGAGTGTCCATGTGGTTAGGCTGTATTTTATCTTCACAGTACCCCTAGCCTGTTTCCTTAGGCCAAATCCTGATTTGGTTCAATTTCTTAGAAGTAGATTTTTGTTCACCATTTGTTTGTTTTTGTAATTCAATTTTGCCAACATTATTTATCCTAACCACTGCTACTACCACTACCATTATTTAGTGAATAATAAAAAAATAAGCACTTTTATCCTTTGCCTCCTGACCTCCTGAAAACATTTTCACAGACTTGGATTTGGAAAATGTCTCACTCAATTCATAGCCTTTCATGGATCTGTCACTGTGGTCTCTGTAGTCAATATTCAAGTCTATGGCTGTAAGTCTCTAGTGATATCAGCTCTCTTGGCCGTGTTTGATTGGATCCACCCTGATTGCACGTTTATACTGTACGTTGTTTTCCGTTTTCCTCCCATGATGGTGTCATCTTCTTTTGACAGGGTTTGACGCTTGGAGCCAAGCAGGCCTTTCCCTACCTCAGTACATTCATCTCCTCCCTGAACCAGAGGAGGGAGACGGGAGGCAATGGCAGCTTGGGCATACACCCAGGTCTACCAGGAGGAAGACATGGTGAGTTAACAACACTGGGCAGACACACACCCATACTGAAAACACATGTATTATAATACATACTCAGTTTATTAGGTACAGCACGGTGTTCAAGAATATGGATCACTCATAGAGAAAGTGAGTCGTGTGGCCATAGCTTGCTATAGAGAGCAGGCAGATAAGCATTGAAGCATTCAGTTACTATTTGATTGAATGTTAGAATGGGAAAAACAAATGACCTAAGCGACTTTGAGCATGGTTTGATTGTCGCTGCCAGGCGAGCCGGATCCAGTATCTCAGAAACGCCCGCACACCAGGACTTTACACACACTACAGTGTCTATGGTTTACCGATAATGGTGCGACAAACAAAAAACCTCCAGTCAGTGGCAGTCCAGTGGGCGAAAACAGCTCGTTGAGAGATCAAAGGTGAATAGCAAGAATCCTGCAAGCTAACAGGCCGGTCACAAACAGACAAATAATGCCGCAGTCTAATAGTGGTGTGTAGAACAGCATCTCAGAATGAACAACTTGTCGATCCTTGTCACGGATGGGCTATTGTAGCAAACGGCCACACCGGGATCCACTCCTATCAGCTAAAAAAAAAGAAGAGGCGGGTCCAGTGGGCACGCAATCACCAACACTGGACAATTGGGGAGTGGAAAAACATTGACTGGAACATTACAGCGTGTTCAGTTTACTTGAGTGGCCTGCGCAGTCCCCAGACCTCAACCCAAAAGAGCATCTTTGGGATGAGATGGAACAGGCTGTTTGCAGAGTGTACCACCGTTCAATCTGCCGCAACTGCGTGATTCCATCACGTCAACATGGACCAACATCCCTGTGGAACGTTTCTGAGACCTTGTAGAGTTCCCCAAAGAATTCGGGGTGTACTGGGGGCAAAGGGGGATCCGACCCGGTACAACATGGGTGTACCTATACAGTACCAGTCAAAGGTTTGGACACACCTACTCATTCAAGGGTGTTTCTTTATTTTCACTATGTTTCTACATTGTAGAATAACAGTGAATACATCAAAATGATTAAATAACACATATGGAATCATGTAGAAACCAAAAAAAGTGTTAAACCAATGAAAATACATTTTATATTTAAGATGCTTCAAAGTAGGCACCCTTTGCCTTAATGACAGCATTGTACACTCTTGGCATTCTCTCAACCAGCTTCACCTGGAATGATTTTCCAACAGTCTTGGAGTTTCAGTCCAACTTATCCCAAACCAACTCAATTGGGTTGAGGTTGGTTGATTGTGGAGGCCAGGTCATCTGCTGCAGCACTCCATAACTCTCCTTCTTGGTCAAATAACCCTTACACAGCCTGGACATGTGTTGTGTCTTTGTCCTGTTGAAAAACAAATGATAGTCCAACTAAGCGCAAACCAGATGGGATGGCGTATCGCTGCAGAATACTATGGTAGCCATGCTGGTTAAGTGTGAATTCTAAATAAATCACAGACAGTGTCACCAGCAAAGCACCCCCACACCATCACACCTCCTCCTTCATGCTTCACGGTGGGAACCACACATGCGGAGATAATCTGTTCACCCACACCGCATCTCACGAAGAAACAGCGATTGAACCAAAAATCTCAAATTTGTACTACAGACCAAAGGACAAATTTCCACTGGTCTAATGTCCGTTGCTCATGTTTCTTGCCCCAAGCAAGTTTTTTCTTATTATCGGTGTCCTTTAGTAGTGGTTTCTTTGTAACAATTCAACCATGAAGGCCTGATTCACACAGTCTCTTCTGAACAGTTGATGTTGAGATGTGTCTGTTACTTGAACTCTGTGAAGCATTTATTTGGGCTGCAATTTCTTAGGCTGGTAATGAACTTCTAATGAACTTATCCTCTGCAGCAGAGGTAACTCTGGGTCTTCCTTTCCTGTGGAGGTCCTCAGGAGTGCCAGTTTTATCATAGCACTTGATGGTTTTTGCAACTAAACTTGAAGAAACTTTAAAAGTTCTTGAAATGTTCAGTATTGACTGACCTTCACGGCTTAAAGTAATGATGGACTGTTATTTCTCTTTGCTTATTTGAGCTGTTCTTGCCATAATATGGACTTGGTATTTTACCAAATAGGGATATCTTCTGTACACCATCCCTACCTTGTCACAACACAACTGATTGGCTCAAACATATTAAGAAGGAAAGAAATTCCACAAATTAACACCTGTTAATTGAAATGCATTCCAGGTGACTACCTCATGAAGCTGCTTGAGAGAATGACAAGATTGTGCAAAGCTGTCATTAAGTCAAAGGATGGCTACTTTGAAGAATCTCAAATTTAAAATACACTTTCTTGGTTAGTACTTCATTTCATGTGTGTTTTTTCATAGCTTTGATGTCTTCACTATTATTCCACAATGTAGAAAATAGTAAAAATCTAGAAAACCCCCAGATTAAGTATGTGTCCAAACTTTTGACTGGTATTGTATATATTAATAAAATACAAATTATAAAAAATATTTTCTTCACATAAATAGTGCACTGGGTCTTTGCTAGTCCCTTATTAACTGACGGATATAGCCGTCTGTAGCGTTGGTGAGAAATGTTTATCCCAACCGTTGCATTGATTCTCTTAATGGGTAGAGCCTGTTAGATCGTGAAAAAGATGGGTAGAGTCAATGTGTGTCCACACTTAATGGAAGGTCAGCGGGGGTCAACTGAATGTCATGCAGTGAATGTACTAAATGATTACAGACTGATTGGGTTGTGGTTAAAACCTATTCAGGCTAGGTGGGTAGAGACAATGTGGGAGACACGCTAGCATCCCACCTAGCCCAACATCCGGTGAAATTGCAGAGCGCGAAATTCAAAATACAAAAATCGTAATATTAAACATTCATCTAAAGACATGTGTCGTACATCGTTTAAAAGCTTAACTTCTTGTTAATATAACCGCTTTGTCAGATTTCAAAAAGGCTTCACGGCGAACGTACACCATGTGATTATCTAAGGACAGCGCCCCGCCGACAAAAGCACTAAAAACATTTTTCAAACCAGCAGAGGCATCACAAAAATCAGAAATAGCGATAAAATAAATCACTTACCTTTGAAGATCTTCCTCTGTTTGCAATCCCAAGGGTCCCAGCTACACAACAAGTTGTTGTTTTGTTCAATAAAGTCCTTTATATCCCAAAAAAGTAAGTTTAGTTGGCGTGTTTGATTCAGTAATCTACCCTTCCACTCGTTCAACATGCAGACAAAAGAATCCCAAAAGTTACTGGTAAACTTCGTCCAAACAAGGCAAACAACATTTCTAGTCAATCCTCAGGTACCCTAATATGTAAATAAATGATGCAATTTTAGACAGAATGTTGTATGTTCAATACCGGAGATAAATAACGAAGTGCGCGTCACAAGACTAGAGTCCTAATGAGAGACACCTTGAAAAAGTACAGCTACTTGCTCATTTAAAAAAAAAACAAGCCTGAAAGTCTTTCTAAAGATTGCAGTTCCCATGGCTTCCACTAGATGTCAACAATCTGGGAGGAATTCTTTTGAATATCCCATAGACAAGCATTGGAATGGCCTGTGGCCTAAAAAAAAATAAAAGATTCCGGATGGATTCTCCTCGGAGTTTTGCCTGCCATATCAGTTTTGTTACACTCACAGACATTATTTAACAGTTTTAGAAACCTCAGAGTGTTTTCTATCCAATGCTACCAATTACATGCACATCCTAGCTTCTGAGTAACAGGCAGTTTACTTTGGGCACGTCAGTCATCCGAACTTCCGAATACTGCCCCCTAGCCCAAAGAGGTGTTAATGGCTTGGTTTTCTTAATCTGAACAAGTTGCAGACTGAGGATCTCGCTATCAAAGCCTTGTGAATCATGTGCATTGTGGAACTGCTGTATGTATCCCATCTGTGTCTTTGCAAGCAGTGAAAAAACAATTTACTTATCTGCTACAGTACACATTAGTTGTGTGAATTATACCCTATGTATAGAGAACTATGTGTGTCTTTTGTAATTTCCCAGGGAGGGAGCTACCTTCTATTTGCTGGAGTGTGATGCAGAAACAGAGGTTCTCCATCGACACACTTCCCCCCGAGGTGAAGGCCCCGTTCCTCTCTGACCCTATCATCCCTCTCCTCACTAAAACCACCAAAGAGTTCCAGTGAGTAACACCTCTCCCAATTAGCTACATTATGACCTTCCTTTGACCTTGTGTAACAGTGAGTAGCCTACCTTAATCCCCTCTTATGATAACTATGACCTTTGATTTGCTACGACAATGATCATAGTCTGTTCGCAGCTCCTCATGATGAGCTGCCCCCTCTGTCCAAGTGCTCCTGGTGGATTCCGGCTGCCACCAAGGTCCTTGCCCTCTTCAATAAGTCATGTCCACAACATCAGGAAAAGGGGATATTCATGGGGCTCTGGGTATCCCGCAGTGCTGCAAAATGAGCTCTGTGTAGTACAGTATATGCTGTAAAACCTAATACTCACACATAGGCCTACCAGAAATAGAGCGAAAGGCTATTTGCTCAAGGGAGGCTGGAGTTTCAGGTGCTGTGAAGAGGGTGGAGGTCGAAGGGGTGAATTGGTTTTTCATGCATATAGAACCTGGGTAGAGATCATATTTCACGTGTACTATAAAGTAATTTATAGACGTGTAGATAAACTCTAATACCATGGTATACCCTGTCCACACCAGACGCAGCTAACAGCATATCCAAGCCCCCTATCATCTCCTTCACGGACTTCTACAACATCACCTTGGACCACATTGATATCATGGAGCAGTATCGCACCTGGGCGAGCCATGGGAACTCCAACAAGTGAGTCACCAGTCCACAGGAGCAACACCCATATCCCATATTCAGAGCTAGGAGTTTTCCTGACCAGGACATTTTCTGAGCCTTTCTTATAGGCCATACATTCTTCTTGTTTAAATGTCTTCAATCCTGAACAGAGTTGGGAAGCCCTGCTGGGAAGAATGTAAACCACAGCAAGTTGTTTTCCCGTTTCTGTATTAATCAGTATCAGTAAATTATTGACAGCTCATGGTACAGAGAGCAGAACACACTGCACATTCAGAAAGTATTCAGAGCCCTTGACTTTTTCCACATTTTGTTACAGCCTTGTTCTTAAATGGATTTTACACAATTTCCTTCATCAATCTGCAACACACAATACCCGATAATGACAAAGCAAAAACAGTTAAAAAATAAAAATAAAAAATAGCACCTTTTTCAGCGATTAAAGCCTTGAGTCTTCTTGGGTATGACGCTACAAGCTTGGCACATTCTTCTCTGCAGATCCTCTCAAGCTCTGTCCGATTGGATGGGGAGTGTCTCTGCACAGCTATTGTCAGGTCTCTCCAGAGATGTTCAAGTCCAAGCTCTCGATGAGCTACTCAAGGACATTCAGAGACTTGTCCCGAAGCCACTCCTGCGCTGTCTTAGCTGTGTGCTTAGGGTCATTGTCCTGTTGTAAGGTGAACTTTTGCCCCAGTCTGAAATCCTGAGCACTCTAGAGAAGGTTTTTATCACTGTACTTTGCTCCATTCATCTTTTCCCTCGATCCTGGCTATTCTCCCAGTCCCTGCCTCTGAAAAACTGGGCTGCCAGCTCTAAGAAGAGTCTTGGTGGTTCCAAACTTCTACCATGTAAGAATGATCGAGGCCACTGTATATTTGGGAACCTTCAATGTTGCAGAATTTTTTTCTGACCCTTCCCCAGATCTGTGAACACAATCCTGTCTCGGAGCTCTACGGCCATTTCCTTTGACCTGATGGCTTGGCTTTATCTCTGATATACACTGTCAACTGTGGAACCTTAAATAGACAGGTTTGTGCCTATCCAAATTATGAATTTACCACAGGTGGACTCCAATCAAGTTGTAGAAACATCAGAAGGATGATCAATGGAAACAAGATGCATCTGAGTTCAATTTAGAGTCTCATAGCAAAGGGTCTGAAAATGTATGTAAATAAGGTATCTGTTTTTTTATTTTTAATACATTTGCAAAAATGTCAAAACATCTGTTTTTGTTTTGTCGTTATGGAACAATGTGTGTAGATTGATGAGGATAACAATTAATTTAATACATTTTAGAATAGGACTGTAACGTAACAAAATGTTGAAAAAGTGAAGGGGTCTGAATACTTTCTGAATTCTCTGTACTTCTCATAAGCTGCACGTTTTTCCTCTCTCCCTGCTTGTCCATTCCACATTTTTGATGATAGAGCTCCCTCTTGTGTGCCATACCTCATATGAACAGTTCAAAGTGCTAATGCAGTGCTACAGAAGGTGAGCCTCCCCAGTTCTTCTCTCACTGTGACTACCCTCAGTGGAACAGCTCTGTGAGTCAGAGCCGAAACTCAAAACAGACCACCACGCCTCCATATGAAGTGTGACTGTAAAGAGACACATGTTATGGAGAGAGAAGGATATTGCACAATCATTCCTCATTCTAAAGATGGAAATTATTATGGATCTGGATCGGACCAGAGAATGTGGGTTGCTCTCTTCCTCTTCACGGAAATCTTCATGCTTCCATATTTGCAGTTATTTTTCCCAATCCATTATTTTGTCCTCTATTCTCCTCCTCAGGTTCTCTTTATGCCAGTTCCCATTTATCCTGTCAACAATGGTGAAGAGAACCATCTTCCAGAGGGACTCAGAACAGCAGATGATCTGCATGGCTAGAGTGAGACACACAGCCTAGTGTCTTCTGTCAACTTTCCTTTATCATCGACACCGTTGACTCTGAGCTGTGCATAAACTGAGATGACCTGCTTTCATATTAAAAATAAATAAATCTGTATGTGTTTTTCCAGCAAAGCCTGGTGAACAAGGTCTCCCGCAGGCAGAGAGTGGACATGAACCTGCTGTTCCTCAACATCAAGGTAAGACAGGCCCAGCTACTCAACGACTCACTGGATGAGGTAAGACCTAACACACCGAGCCTGGGTGGCCCAAGCGTTGGGTATGGTCGAGACATTGTTGAGACGCTGTCCTCTGTAAAAAAAAAAAAAATCCCACTCAGTATGCTCTTCTTTATGAAGTTGTCTGGTCCCATGAACACTATAACTGTCTGACAGCTTATTCAGCACTCTGCCTTCTAATGGTGATACATAACACTAAAGCACAGAGCCATTAGTGGGCCCATTCCTTCCCCCCCTAATGCCCATCTGGTCTTTTGCTCTAGAAAGTATTCTGTCACCATGGCTTGATTTGAAAAACCTGCCTGGATGTAAAACGTGTCACCCCTCCTCCCCCTCCTCTCCAACCCTCTGTTGCCCTGTCCAGCTGAGCAGGAAGAAAGTGGACCTAAAGAAAAAGCTCAAGGTGACCTTCATAGGAGCGACAGGGCTCGACATGGAAGGCCTCACCAAGGAGTGGTTCCTGCTGCTGCTTCAGTAGATTATTCACACTGACTATGGTCAGGAGGGTAAAGAGGCCCTCTTGGATGCACATTTGCTGTTTTAAAGATAATTACCACATTTCGTCATTCATGGGGCAGAGAGAACATTTTACAGTTGTGAAGCTAGTTTCCTGCAGTTATACAAGTTTGTCATGGGGCTGTGAGACAAATTGCAGTTTCAATTCTTATTTCTTGCAATTATACACATTTTGCCATGGCTAATCAAAACGTACAAAGAATCCATATATTTCCTAAAAACCCATGCAAGATTTTTCAAATGTTTCTCTCTCTCATTTTAGATACTGTATGCAATGCAATGGAAAGTAAATCAGCTTTAATTGAAATCTCAGCAGAATTCAAATACTAGCCATTAAGCCACACTCACACTACCAATAAAAACACAATAACTGTGAGTGTGCTTGTGGCTTTTGGAGGCAAAGAGTCACTCTTTCTCCTTCACTCACAGTCCTCCAAGCTGAGTTATTATTTTCATAGATACATTTTCAGAAGTGCGGGCTGCTTGCCTAGACTTAATGAAAACTGTGGCCCGCTCATTAAAACTGCTTTTTTTGTACCAGAAGGTTCATGTCAGCTTTTCATAGCCGAGCTGTGAAAGGCACAATAATGTTTCATGTTTGAAGGTCAGTGTTTAAATCTGGTTAAGGAATGAATGCTGCTGAATGCTCCTGGGAATGTTTTCAGTCTACTTTTAGAAAACGTCATTGAATAGACGTTTGTGTTACATTAGGCCTATGGAGGGGTTTTCCCAGTCGCATTTATGCCCTTTCACTGGATTAAATATCAAAATTGTTTGTTTTTTCAGGCATGTTCACCTACTTGAGGGATTCCTGTTGTCATTGGTTCAACAGCTGGAAGTGTGACAACTACTCTTGAGTTTCAATTGCTCGGGACTGTATCCTTTCATTCCCAACCTAGGAATTACTGTGTCAACATTTTCAGATATACAGCAATCTGCACCACACACACACACACAACAGATGAGGCAGTGCTTGAAAACCACACTGGAGAAACATATACTTTAATGTATTTTTGATGCTATAAATCTGTCTAACCATCCAATATGTGCTTATCATCTATCTATATTTCATAGGACTTATGTCAACCACTTTTGCGAGACATGAACAATAACAGAATCTTCATGATATAAGACATGATATTTCCTGTGATTAATAAGTGAGAGATACAAAAAAAGTACAATTTCAAACCACTGAACATAACATCCCAAACCCTCCGAAGATAAAGCTGATCTGGACTGCTGGTCTGTCTGCATATTAGGAAGACAGTGGCCACATAATCATTATATTGACCCAATCATTCACATGTAATGTCATTGTAAGCCAACGTTATCTGACATAACTTTCCTAGGGTTGTCTTCTAGGCTTGGGCGGTATCCAGATTGTCATACCTTCATACCAACCTTGTGCCATACCAAGATATATTCGGTAATACAAGAACTGAACACAAGGGGCACTATTTTAAAACCCTACTGAGCCTTTGTAATCCTAAGGTTAGCAATATTATGTAAACAAGTACATTTAAAATCCCATAGAGAATGCTAACTAAATGCTAACGAGCGCATTGTGAACATTTTATTCAGTCTCTGACCTAAACTATTTGCAAGACAAACATCCAAGCTCGTAAAGTTATGCAAGTAACTCAAAAATGCTACTCACAGTTTGCTTCACACACAAAACAAATATTAGACAGCATAGGTCCCCAGATCCTCAAAAAGTTCTACAGCTGTACCATCAAGAGCATCCTGACCGGTTGCATCACCACCTAGTATGGCAACTGCTCAGCATCCAACCGTAAGGCGCTACCGGGGGTAGTGCATACAGTCCAGTACAACACTGGGGCCAAGCTTTCTGCCATCCAGGACCTATGTACTAGGCGGTGTGTCACGGATCCCTCCGAAACTTTCATCACGCACACCTGTCCCCTATTCCCACAGATTAGTATTTGTATATATGTGCCCTTTGGTTTCCATTGGAGTTCGATTATTGTTACAATGTCCATTGGTGCGTGTGCGTATCTGTGCTGTGTGTTTATGGCTTTTTGCACTTGTGAATACGCAGATGATTACGGGTCTCATCCCGTGTGTTAATCATTGTGCCCGTGTGTTATTTATTTCAGGTACTCCTCACTCTTTTGTTTGGGTTGTGTTTTGTTACGTGTTTGTTTAGTTTTTGTCCCCGTTCCTTTACACGGCACGCCGTAATTGGGTGTAATGTAAAAAACTATTATACATTCCTGCGCCTGTCTCCCGAATCATTCATACCAACATGACACCATTCATACCAACATGACACTGTGTCAGAGGAAGGCCCCAAAAGTGATCAAAGACTTCAGTCACCCAAGTCAGATTGATCTCTCTGCTACCACATGGTAAGCGGTATCTGAGCGCCAAGTCTAGGTCCAAAAGGCACCTTAACAGCTTCTACCCACAAGCCATACGACTGCTGAACAATTCATCTCCCTTTGTTTTTACACTGCTGCTACTTGCTGTTTATTATCTATGCATAGTCACTTTACCCCTTCCTACAATGAATGAATGAAACATTTATTTGTGTCAAATCGCCAATTGGCAACCCATCACTTATGGGATTAATTGACACAAACAATCCAATAATTCACTGTGGTAATTCAGTGATAATTCTTCTTCCGGTGTTATCTGCAGTGTGCATCGCATAAAGAGTGAAAAAATGTAAGGTAAAAATCAACACATAATAGTAAATAAGGTTATCCAAACAATAATTATATCCATAGAGTAGTAAAAAAAATATACATACAATCACATACATACACACTGTATATATACACACATACATACACACACATACATACATACATACATACATACATACATACATACATACATACATACATACATACATACATACATACATACATACATACATACATACATAGACTACGGTTCAAAAGTTTGGGGTCACTTAGACATTTCCTTGTTTTTGAAAGAAAAGCAAATTTTTTTGTCCAATAAAATAACATCAAATTGATCAGAAATACAGTGTAAACATTGTTAACGTTATAGATGACTATTGTACCTGGAAACGGCTAATTTTTTATGGAATATCTACATAGGTGTACAGAGGCCCATTATCAGCAACCATATCTCCTGTGTTCCAATGGCACGTTGTGTTAGCTAATCCAAATTTATAATTTAAAAAATCTAATTGATCATTAGAAAACCCTTTTGCAATTATGTTAGCACAGCTGAAAACTGTTGTTTTGGTTAAAGAAGCAATACAACTGGCCTTCTTTAGACCAGTTGAGTATCTGGAGCATCAGCATTTGTGGATTCGATTACAGGCTCAAAATGGCCAGAAACAAAGACCTTTCTTCTGAAACTCGTCAGTCTATTCTTGTTCTGAGAAAGAAAGGCTATTCCATGCGAGAAATTGCCAAGAAACTGAAGATCTGGTACAACGCTGTGTACTACTCCCTTCACAGAACAGAGCCAACTGGCTCTAACCAGAATAGAAAGAGAATTGGGAGGCCCCGATGTACAACTGAGCAAGAGGACAAGTACATTAGAGTGTCTAGTTTGAGAAACAAGTCCTCAACTAGCAGCTTCATTAAATATACCCGCAAAACACCAGTCTCAGCATCAACAGTGAAATGGTGACTCCGGGATGCTGGCCTTCTAGGCAGAGTTGTAAAGAAAAAGCCATAACTCAGACTGGCCAATAAAAAGAAAAGATTAAGATGGGCAAAACAACACAGACACTGGACAGAGGAACTCTGCCTGGAAGGCCAGCATCCCGGAGTCGCCTCTTCACTGTTGACATCGAGACTGATTTGTTGTACTATTTAATGAAGTTGCTATTGTCACTGAGTGATTAGCAAACCAAATGCACAACTACAGAGCACTTAGCAATTTTTACAGAGTTAACGTAATAGTTATGACACACTACATGGCCAAAAGTATGAGGACACCTGCTAGTCGAACATCTAATTCCAAAATCATAGGCATTAATATGGAGTTGCTGCCCCCTTTTCTGATATCATAGCCTCCACTCTTCTAGGAAGGCTTTCCACTAGATGTTGGAACATTGCTCTGGGGACATGCTTCTATTCAGCCTCAAGAGCATTAGTGAGGGCAGGCACTGATATTGGACGATTAGGCCTGGCTCGCAGTCTGCGTTCCAATTCATCCCAAAGGTGTTCGATGGGGTTAAGGTCAGGGCTCTGTGCAGGCCAGTCAAGTTTTTCCACACCGATCTAGACAAAACATTTCTGTATGGACCTCGCTTTGAGCATTGGGGCATTGTCATGCTGAAACAGGAATGGGCGTTTCCACTTCAGCCGATGCTTGGCATCGCGCATGGTGATGCTAGGCTTGTGTGAGGCTTCTCGGCCATGGAAACCTATTTCATGAAGCTCCCGACAAACAGTTATTGTGCTGACGTTGCTTCCAGAGGCAGTTTGGAACTTGGTAGTGAGTGTTGCAACCTAAGACAGACAATTTCTACACGCTGCAGCACTCGGCGGTCCCGTTCTGTGAGCTTGTGTGACCTACCATTTCGTGGCTGAGCTGTTGTTGCTCCTAGACGTTCCCACTTCACAATAACAGCACTTACAGGTGACTGGGGCAGTGCTAGCAGGGCAGAAATCTGACCAACTGACTTGTTGGAAAGGTGGCATCCTGTGACGGTGCCACCTTGAAAGTCACTGAGCTCTGCAGTAAGGGCCATTCTACTGCCAATGTGTGTCTATGGAGATTGCATGGCTGTGTGCCTGATGATTTTATACTCCTGTCAACAAGGGGTGTGGCTGAAATAGCTGAATCCACTCATTTAAAGGGGTGTCCACATACTTTTGATATTTTAGTGTATCTTGCTGGCAAACATTTTGTTGTGAATTACATAATGTAACTAGATCACCTGGCACGTGCTGCACAACAGTGAGTGACTCACAAGGCTATGTTCTTTCCTCGTTGTGTGCTTGTAAACACATACCATGTGACTGGGGACTACTGGTAATCTTCATAATGAAAAATGATGTGACAGGTGAAATGAAACACGATCTTCTTTATCTCCTAACATATTGCACAAGTTCACTGCTGGTATTTACTTAAAAAGTAGATACAAATATTCAAATGTATTACAAAACTTAAAATAAATAGATTCAGCAGTACTGACTGTATTGAAAAACCATCCTGTGGCTATTTCCAAATACCCCGGTACACGGCATACCAACAAAGCCTTTTGTCCTCACTTGACCAACTGTACCTTCCTATTTATCTACGAGCTAGATTCTATCTAGGTTAAGTCCATTAATCTGACTCTTGTTTTTTAGTTAACGTAGCATATTTAGGTAACATTGTAAACAGCCTGTTGATAGTCCTTTGTCTGTAAAGCCTTTCCTGGAGTACTCATGACTTACAAACTATGTCCTCGTATAACAATACATTCATTTATAGGGTTGTCCTCTCGACTTGATCTACCTGTCTACCTGGTTGCACTGCCTGAAGAAGACTTACTGTCGATACAAAAAATGTAATCCATGGGTGTGTATTTAGTGCTGTTAGGACTGATCACGAGTGACCGCAGCGCCAACACAGAAACCACTGTGCTGCGATTGGTCGGCCCGGTGTGCATCTGCCTTCTAGTGGGATGTCACAATCAATCAATCAAATGTATTTTATGAAGCCCTTTTTAAAATCAGCAGTTTTCACAAAGTGCTTTACAGATGCCCAGCCTAAAACCCCCCAAAACAAGCAATGCAGATACAGAAGCACAGTTGCTAGGAAAAACTCCCTAGGAATGCTGGAACCTGTCCTTTTCTTGTTGTACCTGGTGGAAATGTAAAAGGATAGTGTACAATTTTGTCATTTAAGCCCCTTATACCATTTTTATGTCTCTGCTTGCAATTTCAAGGAAGTTGAAGGTAGTTTTGCAAGCCATTGCTAACTGGCATTAGCACAATGACTGGAAGGTTATGGGAACAGCTCCTATAGACTTCCAGTCATTGCTCTAACACTAGTTAGCAACTTCTTTCAAACTGCACGCAGAGACATAAAAAAGGTATCCATAAGTTCATCTGACTCTGGGGAAGTAGGAAAGATTTTGAAACTTTCACCTCCTTAGTTGGAATCATATCAAACATTTTGAGTGAGTTGACCTCTCAGCCCTCTGAATAGCATTCTGTCAACATCTTGTCCAGTTTATAGTGTTTTCTTTAGTGCATCACCTCTGTTCATTAACTGCCATAGGGTGTCATTTAATTAAAGTACATTACATGAGTGTGTTTTCAAGAGATGGCAATAGAAGGTGGTAAATAAATAGAGTGAATAAGTTTTCCCTTGTGTGTGTTTCAAGGGAGTGATGTATTACTACATTAGGAAGTTGATCATATCCAGTTTATTCCTACCTGCAGGTGAGCTGGGGCTTGTCAAAGCTCTGTGTTATGTTACAGTTACGTTTTGCACAGTGCAGAGACTGTGCACGCAGCATGCCGTTCTTACTTTGTGCATGTTGCTTGGAATTTGTACACGTTGCAATAGTGTTGTGAGGAAATTGAGCCTGCTTTCTAACGCACTGCATCTCAGTGCTTGAGGCGTCGCTACAGACACCCTGGTTCAAATCCGGGCTGTATCACAACCGGCCATGATTGGGAGTCCCATAGGGCGGCGCAAAATTGGCCCAGCGTCATTCGGGTTTGGCCGTCATTGTAAATAATAATTTGTTCTTAACTGACATGCCTAGTTAAATCAAAGTTAAATATATATATATTTTTAAATCACTTCCAATGAGCTCGATAGAGACACGTTGCAAAATGAGACTACAAGAACAAGGAGAGATTCAGAGGAGAGATATTTGGACGGAGAGAGAAAGTGAGAGGGAGAGAAATATAGAGACAGTTGAAGGCAGCCGGTTGTCCTGGCATTACCTCTCTGATTGCCCTGGGTTCAGAGACGCAATGTCAAGAAGTCAGTCTGTCAGCTCCTGTACTGATATAGCTTGGCACGGGACTGTACCACTCTCTCAAAGCACATGATACAGCACATTTATGTGTGATACAGCATGTTCCCTATAGCCTACTATTATGTATTATATATTATGTATTATATATTATATTACTATTATGTATGTACAAGAAAGACGTGTGAAGCTCCTTCCCTTTGTGTTGCCTAACATTGTAAAGTGAGAATCTGATTCTTATGTAAGGCCAAGAATCAACCATGGAAATAATCAATGACATTGAGTTGTGTAGTAGGTGGTGGTGTATTCCCTTCGCTACAGAAACCCTGTTTAATTTCCAATGGTCTTTCAACGTGTGTGTGTGTGTGTGTGTGTGTTCGTTAGAGCGTTGTGTGTGTCTGAGCAGTTTGCATGCATGTGTACTTATGTGTTTGTACTCTTGAATCAAGGCACCCACTCTACCTGCAGTTACACATTATAAAGGGATCTGTGTGCTATTCCTATGAAATGCAGCCAAAGTGGCTCCCTCATACGGAGACCATATGGAGACTAGACAGCTGGGAAAATGTTCCGTCTGTGTGTGCGTGCAAGGTTGCATGCAGTACTGCTTGTGTCTGTGTGCATGCATGAGTGTGCGTGTGAGTGCCTGTGTGTGTGTGTGTGTGTGTGTGTGTGTGTGTGTGTGTGTGTGTGTGTGTGTGTGTGTGTGTGTGTGTGTGTGTGTGTGTGTGTGTGTGTGTGTGTGTGTGTGTGTGTGTGTAGAGAATTAAGGACTAAATGTTCTGTTCACCAACTGGGTTTTGTAGGAAAGGGGCGGTGGCTGATGTAGACCGAACACACACAGTAACACAATATAGTAATTTGCTCTGTCCTGGTGTAGTTCAGAAACACTGTGCAGAAACACAGCCTCTGTGTGTTTACTGGGCATTAGCCCAAACATTCACAGTTGTATGGTACCGTACATTATGTTAAAATTTCCTGTGTTATTGTGTTGCCCTAATATATTCATTTTCACTGAGTTATGTGCAGTGATTTCATATATTGTCTGGGCATTGTTAGATGGCTCAGGATAATAGATTTTTGACACTGGTCCTGCTTTGGTAAAAACCAATCACCTAAAATGGTCTAAACTGTCTGTGAATCAGTGTATTGTCCTTACCTCTGTGCGTCAGCTCATGGGTCTCGCTGTGTACAACAGCATTTGCCTGGACATCTAGTTCCCTCCATACTGCTACAGCAAGCTCTTGGCTCCACACATCGTGCCAAGTGACCAGAATACTCCTGCCAGCATGGCAACCACTACGCTGGGCGACCTGCATCAGGTTATTCCAGTTCGTCTTCTACGATTGCTTCATCTCAAGCACATCATTTAGTGTAATACACTTTCTCTGAGGATAGGCATCCTCATTAGAATAGGTAAATTAGCCTGCAGACCAGTGTGGGTTTTAGGGGGTTAAAGTGAGGATCACAATACCCCAGTTAACCAGCAGGGGGACCAACCATTCAGCTTTCTGTCTTTACTCCCAAACGTTTTCCTCTGGACTGGATCCAACCTCTGAAAGTCCTCTGAATGAATTAACATTTACATTCAATCTGTCCAATGTGAATCAACTCTCAGGTCACCATTGCTGACATTGTTTTTTTTGTTGGTATAAGAGTTTTGTTTTAATTGTTAAACTGTGCCAGATTCCTGCCTCTTTTTTAAATGTATATTTTGGCTTTGTTCATAGTTACATAAGAGTGAGGCATTTTTCTCTCCCCTATCTGTCCTAAAAAAAACATGTTAATAACACTGTGGCTTCAATGAAGCAGGTTGGCGGGCCTGGCATACTCTAAGTGCCACAGTAATTCTGCACTGGCTCTCTTGGGGTGTGACAGGCAGGCACAGCCATGACACTGTACGACCGATCAGAAATCGTGCCCTCACCTTATGTAATTAATTTGCAGTTGGGCTGAATAAGAAGACGGTTAAAAGTTGTTTGCAGTACAGTCCCATCTGAAAAGTCAATTGTGTTGAATGGTTGAATGGTTTGCTGAATACACATTTCTCCAGACACAGATGATCAGCTTTCAAACAGAAGCTTGGTAACATAATGCGCACATTCATGCAGGCACACATAGTAGTATATCACCCGTGTGCATTCTGTTGACAGTAAGCAATAAAAGTGACATACAGTATTTTCCATTTCTGAACCTGGCAAATGGGCTTGGAGAGCTGCTCAGCTATAAGGGCAATTCGAGGAAGACTTCTAGCTGACCTTCCAGGTTATTTTTTTTTACCTCAGTTTATTTAGTAAATATTTTCTTAATTCAATTTCTTGAACTGTATTGTTGTTAAATAGGCGTCCCGCCAGCGGGACACCAGTCGACAACATCTGGTGAAATTGGAGGGCGCGCAATTCAAATAGATAATCGTAATATTAAACATTCATGAACATACACGTATCTTATATAATTTAAAAGGTTAAATTCTTGTTAATCTAACTGCGTTGTCCGATTTACAATAGGCTTTTTAGCGAAAGCATACCATGCAACTGTTTGAAGATGGCACCCCACATCAAAATATTTTTCAAACAGCACAGGCTTCATAAAATCACAAATAGCGATTTAAATAAATCACTTACTTTGAAAATCTTCCTCTGCTTGCAATCCCAAGGGTCCCAGCTACAACATGATTGGTTGTTGTTATAAAATCCTTCTTTATATCCCAAAAAGTCTGTTTAGTTGGCGCCATCAATTTCAGTAATCCACTCATTCAACATGCAGACAAAGGAGTCCAAAAAGCTACCACTAAACTTTGTTCAAACAAGTCAAACTACATTTCTATTTAATCCTCAGGTATCCTAAAATGTAAATAAACTATAATATTTCAAACAGAAAGAAGTATGTTCAGTTGTAAAAGTAAAATTAGTTAGTAAGTGCGTGCCAACAGACTGATTTTGAACTGGGAGTCTTTGTACAAAAACCCCAAATTCTTGTTTGTTTTTGAAGAAACAAGCCTGAAACAATGAACAAAGACTGTTGACATCTAATGGAAGCCATAGGAATTGCATTCTGGGAGCTGGAATTACATAGAACCCATAGCTTTCCATTATAAGAACCTGGGAGCTCAACAAAAAAAATCTGTTTGGTTTTTCTTTGGAATTTCACCTGCCATATCAATTGTGTTATAGTCTAAGACATTATTTTAACATTTCTAGAAGCTTCCATGTGTTTTCTATCAAATGCTACCAATTATATGCATATCCTGGCTTCTGGGCCTGAGTAACACTATCCAATGCTACCAATTATATGCATATCCTGGCTTCTGGGCCTGAGTAATAGGCAGTTTACTTTGGGCACGTCAGTCAGTCAGGAAAATAGACCCTAGCTCTAAGAAGTTATTTAGGGCTTTTAAGTAAGCATTTCACTGTAAAATCTACACCTGTAGATGTAAAATGTGATTTGATTTGATCTCCTTTCCTATTTATTACCTGTGCAAGGGCAACAGTGCACCAGGGGTCCGATTCCAACCTGAGTTATGCATGCGTAAATGGAACATAATTACCTTTTTATGCACTTTTCTCGCCATGCGTATTCTGACTTTGAATTTAAGCATGAGAATAGCATGCTCTTCACCCGCGATTAGTTTGGGGTGTAGATCTAATGAATTAAGGTGTGGCAGAGGTGTCTACAGATACACCATATTCTGTACTTGACTTAATTCCCAAATAGTTCCACCACCTTTATACATGAGGAAACCGTGAGTAAGGTCTATCGAACATACCAGTTCCAAGTGGAAAAAGCATCTACTTTCAGTTAGAAATAACACCATTCTCCAAGCACTGTAATTTACAACTTGATTAGAGCTATTAATAAGAACTAGGTAAATTAATAATCCATTTGGATAAGGGAATTGTAAATATATGGAGATTTCAAGGTAGTTACAGTTAAATGGCTGTGATAGGAGAAAGCTGAGGACGGATCAACACCATTGTAGTTACTCCACAATGCAGACCTAAATGACAGTGAAAAGAAGGAAGCCTGTACAGAATAAAAAATATTCCAAAACATGCATCCTGCTTGCAATGAGGCACTAAAGTAATACTGCAAAAAATGTGGCAAAGAAATGTATTTTTCGTCCTGAATACAAAGCATTATGTTTGGGGCAAGTCCAACACAACACTACTGGGTTTCACTCTTCATATTTTCAAGCGTATTGATGGCTGCATCATGTTATAGGTATGCTTGTCATTGGCAAGAACTAGGGAGTTTTTTAGGATAAAAAAATGAATAGAGCTAAGCACAGGCAGTGTCCCAGAGGAAAGCCTGGTTCAGTCTGCTTTCCAACAGACACTGGGAGACAAATCCACCTTTCAGCAGGACAATAACCTAAAACGCAAGGCCAAATATATACTGGAGTTACTTACTAAGACAACATTGAATGTTCCAGAGTGACCTAGTTACAGTTTTGACTTAAATCGGCTTGAAAATCTATAGCAAGAATTGCATTTTTTTGTCTAGCAACGATCAGCAACCAACTTGACAGAACTTGGAAAACTTTAAAAATAATAAATGGGAAAATATTGTACAATTCAGGTGTGCAAAGTTCTTAGATACTTACCCAGAAAGACACAGTTGTAATCACTGCCAAATCTGATTCTAACATGAATTGACTCAGAAGGTTGAATACCTATCTAATCAAAACATATTAGTGTTTTAATTCCCATTAATAAATAATTCCAACTAAATCCATTTTAATCCCACTTTGTAATAACATCATGTGGAAAAAGTCAAGGGGTGTGAATGCTTTCCGTAGGCAACGTCTAAGAGTTCTGAACTCTTACCTGGTCGAGGCCTTGATTTTCATCATTGGATGTGAACCTTAATCTCAGTATTGGAACAACAATAACTAATCAACTGACTGTGAATATGTCATTATTGTGATTTTAGACAGCCTGGGAGTGTCTTTATTTACATTTCTATGCCTTGTCTGCATTAGTAAGGTAAGAATGTATGAGGTCAAATTCAGTCAGCACTCTTTTATTGATCTATCACCACTTGTCATGAGTTAAGTTGTCACACCTCTGAACTTTTATGATACTGAGTTAAAGATCTTTGTAATGTGCATTTTGGCCTCTGAGTCAAGGCCCAGGTCATGGTCTCATGGTCTTTCACCATCTTACTGGGTGAAGTGTCTTTCACTCTTATTGAGGCAGAGGTTCAGTATACTCACTGAACCGTATTCAGTTCACACACACCATCATCCATTACTCCTCTAAAAAACAGCTTATATATGCTATATCCTTCACTTACCCGCTGAGTTAAACACCAGAACAAATACATTATCTATACCCCTGGTTACTGATTACAGTAGGCTATTTTTAAGCCCACATGTTTACCGTAAGTGAATGTTGACCATTAACTTATATAAGCTTTGGCCTTTCACAGGAAATTCACTCTCTTTTTGTAAAGATAATGAGTGTGTGATTGTATCTAGGTTTTCCAAGAGGAGCTTGGCGTGGTCAAGTCCTATAACCTGAAACCTGGAGGTGACAAGATCCTAGTCAACAAACAGAACGGATGATCTCCGCAAGTGTAGTTCCCACCGTGAAGCATGGAGGTAGAGGTGTTATTGTGTGGGGGTGCTTTGCTGGTGACACTGTCAGTGATTTTTTTAGAATTCAAGGCACACTAAACGAGCATGAATACCACGGCATTATGCAGATACACCATCCCATCTGGTTTGCACTTAGTGGGACTATCATTTACTATCATTTTAGTAGGCTAAAATATGAGAGGTAAACATACAGGGGCCACAGGATGTGCTTTGTTTTGTTCCATCCCATCTCTAACACAGCTTATTCAATGAATCAAATGGTCATGGTTGTCTATTTAAAACATGATACAATGAAATCAAGCTTTGAACCTCCAGGACTAGATTTCTGTTCAAAAAACAGAGATGTGCCATTCACTTAAATCTAATTCCCCTTAGTGTGTCTTTTTCTGTTCTACATGTTATGTCACAAGGCTCCTCTTTGTGTTTGAGTATATGTCTCCTCTATTTGTGGGCGTGAGTGGTTTATTAAATTATTTTCTTTCTCTGCAGAATATGTTCAGCTGTACACTGATTTCCTACTGAACACGTCCATTTACAAGCAGTTTGCAGCCTTCTATCATGGCTTCCATAGTGTGTGTGCATCAGACGCTATGATGGTGAGTCAGGTCTTCTCTCTGCGTTCTGTGGGGGGTGGGGTAAAAGTCAGCTCGGCTCTCAGGTTCTTTGAGGTCTTTCGGTATGTAAAGTACAATAAGAGTTATTCACGTCACTGTGGACAGAAAATATCCAGATGAACATTCTGATATGGGTTTATAACTTGAACATTCTGAAACAGGTTTATAACTTGAACATTCTGATACAGGTTTATAACTTGAAAATTCTGATACACGTTTATAACTTTAACATTCTGATACAGGTTTAGAACTCATGCAGTTCTGAGTAACAGATTGAGAACGAATTGAGTCTGTTCTGAGGGCAAAAAGGGGTGCAACTCAATATTAGGAAGGTTTTCCCAATATTTTGTATACTCAGTGTATGTGCTGATGTGTCACGATCGTTTAGAGAGGGATTGGACCAAGGTGCAGCGTGGTAGGCATACATTTAACAGGCCTTCATGGTTGAACTGCTGCAAAGAAACCACTACTAAAGGACACCAATAATAAGAAGAGACTTGCTTGGGCCAAGAAACATGAGCAATGGACATTAGACCAGGGGAAATCTGTCCTTGGTCTGATGAGTTCAAATTTGAGATTATTGGTTCCAACCGCTGTGTCTTTGTGAGACGCAGAGTAGGGGAATGGATGATCTCCGCAAGTGTTGTTCCCAACGTGACGCATGGAGGAAGAGGTGTTATTGTGTGGGGGTGCTTTGCTGTTGACACTGTCAGTGATTTATTTTGAATTCAAGGCACACTAAACCAGCATGACTACCATGGCATTATGCAGATACGCCATCCCATCTGGTTTGCACTTAGTGGGACTATCATTTATTTTTCAACAGATCAATGTCCCAACACACCTCCAGGCTGTGTAAGGGCTATTTGACCAAGAAGGAGAGTGATGGAGTGCTGCATCAGATGACCTGGCCTCCACAATCACCCGACCTCAACCCAATTGAGATGGTTTGGGATGAGTTGGACCACAGAGTGAAGGAAATGCAGCCAACAAGTGCTCAGCATATGTGGGAATAACTTCAAGACTGTTGGAAGATGGTTTGGGATAAGTTGGACTGAAACAAGACTGTTGGAAAAACATTCCAGGTGAAGCTGGTTGAAAGAATGCCAAGTGTGTGCACAGCTGTCATCAAGGCAAAGGATGGCTACTTTGGAGCATCTAAAATATGAAATATATTTAGATTTGTTTAACACTTTTTTGTTTCGTACTGTACATGATTCCATATGTATTATTTAATAGTTTTGATGTCTTCTCTATTACTCTACAATGTAGAAAAAAGTAAACATAAAGAAAAACCCTTGAATGAGTAGGTGTGTCCAAACTTTTGACTGGTATTCCATATATATTCACACATACATACAGTCGGGAACATGCGGCAAATCTGTCAGTGAACAGCGTGTAGACAATACAGGCCTTTGGCAATATTTCAAATAAAATCGCTGAAAACAAAGGTTGGAAAGCAAATGGCTCCTGCTGGAAAGAGAAGACAGTAATCTGTATGCTGTAGGCTACCAAAATATCTGATCAACTTCCAAATATTGAGTGAGATAGGCTTTTGGCACAAATGTTTCGGCCATCTCCGGTGAGTGAGCATATCATTGGTCGAGTCAGTGAAACTGAAAAGCATGTTTAGGACTATAATTTCCTCCTCATATTGTAGCCTATAATATGTGGGTCTCCACAATGCTAGGCCTAGGCTGTTGATGGATTCAAGACAAGGGCCTTTTTATTGATCTCAGATTCTCAGTTTGTCAGTGTCAAAGTAGCCTGTATATTCTGCCAGTCTCCAGTCATGTACTTAGAATTGCATGCGTTTAGAAAATGATTTTTTTTCCAGATCCTAGGCTACAAAACATTTTCCCCAACCCTACTGCAATGATATGCATGCGATGCTTTAATATAAGAGCCAATTTATGGAGGGTGTGACACTAACATATCCTCCGGAGGCACGTAAAGGCCAAATTAAGCTCCATACCGCATCTGTGTGCCCCCCAAATTTTGTAACAATGCGGAAGGCTCCGTATAGCTCCGCATTGACATGATTGGTTGACGGTAGGTGGTGGCGGGAGGTCCTGTATAAACACAAACTCACTTCCTTGACAACTTCCTTCACAACAGCTCTGCTGAATGCACTTACTGCAGAGGCCGTATCACCATAAATGCTGCACGCATGGCCAATGCAGACGTCGGAATGACCATGCAGCGCCTTTTAAGGTGATTTTATTTCTCATGCGTTCTTGTACCTCAGAGCTCACCAGGTCACCCCACTCCAGCTCACTTTTTGTTCCAGTACCTCCCGATTTACAAATTGGCATATACTAAATAATATGTGCAAAATTAGTTTTAATATAGAATGGGCCATTATCATGCACCTGTCTGAAACAGGGGCATGGTAAAAAAAAAAAGATCATATGCACTTGAATAGCAAATGGAGGACACTTTTCCCATGGTTCATTTTCATGCCAGCAAGGTAGGCTACCCCAGTTGTAAAGCGAAGCAATGTGCTTAATATTAGGTAAGTTGATAAATAAATACAGAAGGCCTAGTGATAAGAAAGCTGAACGGATCATCCGATTTCTAATAGAGTCCATCAAAACTCAGTTTTCTTACGCGATTGCATAGCCTATAGAAATGTTCAGCAACTGGAACACTTATTTCATTCCATGCATCAACCAGCTATGAGGAGCTGGCTGTCGCAGTGCAACAGGTTATTCGATTTCACTAAAACTCAATGCCAGAGCTCTCATTAAGTGTTTCATTTGATTTTCGAAACTATTTGCATTGATGTCAGAGTGATTAGAGGGACAATAGAGCGCTGAGTAATGGCCATTAGCAACTGGCAAGTTTGGTATGCTACTAATGACCATCAAAGGCATCAGAGAACTATTTTGGAGAAGCCTATTTACCACGACTCAATCATCACTGGAATTTGACTGTGGTCATGACACCGGACTGCCGGTGTGGAGGTGATAAGTTCCCAGTAACAGCCCTAGGCACACCTTGTGTTGTGGTTATGCAGCTGCTGAGACTTGAGGAGGTGGAAATCCTGGTATGTGGGACTCCAGAGCTGGGCATGAGCGCCCTGCAGAAAGCAGCTCAGTATGAGGGCTACAGCAAATCTGACCTCACAGTATGGTGAGTGTCATGCACATAAAACTCCCAGTGCACCTAATCTATACAACTGTTCAGTATTTTTCAATCTTTCACCTGGCAAACATCCCCAGATCCTCCCCTCACCATGCCGTGTGACTTTCTGACCTTAGTTCTGTTGTTATGTCTTTGTTTAGTATGGTCAGGGCTTGAGTTGGGTGGGTTGTCTATGTTCATTTTTCTATGATTTGGGATTTCTGTGTTTGGCCTGGTATGGTTCTCAATCAGAGGCAGCTGTCAATTGTTGTCCCTGATTTAGAACCATACTTAGGTAGCCTGGTTTCACTTTTTAGTTGTGGGTAATTATTTTCTGTGTTTGTGCCACACGGGACTGTTTCGTTTGTTTCACTTTGTAATTTTGTATTTTGTAGTGTTCAGTTTTACATATTAAAATGGACACTTACCACTCTGCAAATTGGTCCGATCTCTCTTACTCCTCGTCAGAAGAAGAGGACGAGCGGTACAGAATCACCCACCACCAAAGGACCAAGAAGCGTGGTAACGGGCAGCAACAGCGATCTCAGGACTCCTGGACATGGGAGGAGATTCTGGACGGCAAGGGACCATGGGCACAGGCTGGAGAGTATCGCCGCCCCAAGGCAGAGCTGGAGGCAGAGAAAGCCAAGAGGCGGTGGTATGAGGAGGCAGCGCGGTTGGAAGCCCAAGAGGCAGCCCCAAAAATTTATTGGAGGGGGCACACGGGGAGTGTGATGAAGTCAGGTAGGAGACCTGCGCCAACTCCCTGTGCTGACCGTGGAAAGAGAGGGACCGGGCAGGCACCGTGTTATGCCGTGAGGCGCACGCAGGCATAGCCCGGTGCGGTACATAGCAGCGCCTCGTATCGGCCGGGCTAGAGTGGGCATCGAGCCAGGTGCCATGAAGCCGGCTCAGTGCATCTGGTCTCCAGTGCGTCTCCTCGGGCCAGGGTACATGGCACCAGCTCTACGCATGGTGTCTCCAGTTCGCCAGCACAGCCCAGTGCGGGCTATTCCAGCTCGCCGTACTGGTCTGGCTACGGGGAGCATTCAGCCAGGTAGGGTTGGGCAGGCTAGGTGCTCGAGACCTCCAGTGCGCCTTCACGGTCCGGTCTATCCGGTGCCACCTCCATGCACCAGCCCTCCGGTGGCAGCCCCTCGCACCAGGCTGTCTCTCCGTCTCCTCCATACAGGTGCCCCCGCCTGTCCAGTGCTGCCAGAGTCTTCCTCCTGCCCAGCGCTGCCAGAGTCTTCCTCCTGCCCAGAGCTGCCAGAGGCTTCCTCCTGCCCAAAGCTGCCAGAGGCTTCCGTCTGTCCGGCGCTGCCAGAGTCTCCCGTCTGCCCGGCGCTGCCAGAGTCTCTCGTCTGTCCTGGAGCTGCCAGAGTCTCCCGTCTGTCCCGGAGCTGCCGGAGTCTCCCGTCTGTCCCGGAGCTGCCGGAGTCTCCCGTCTGTCCCGGAGCTGCCGGAGTCTCCCGTCTGTCCCGGAGCTGCCGGAGTCTCCCGTCTGTCCCGGAGCTGCCGGAGTCTCCTGTCCATTTGGGACCCATTGCTACGGGCCCCAGTACGAAGTCGACGGCGAGTGTCGCCGCTCTAAGGAGGCCATGGAGGCGGTTAAGGAGGCGGGGAAAGACTATGTTGGAGTGGGGTCCACGTCCCACGCCAGAGCCGCCACCGCGGACAGACACCCACCCAGACCCTCCCCTATAGGTTCAGGTTTTGCGGCCATAGTCCGCACCTTTGGGAGGGGGTACTGTCACGTTCTGACCTTAGTACTGTTGTTATGTCTTTGTTTAGTGTGGTCAGGGCATGAGTTGGGTGGGTTGTCTATGTTCCTTTTTTTATGATTTGGGATTTCTGTGTTTGGCCTGGTATGGTTCTCAATCAGAGGCAGCTGTCAATCGTTGTCCCTGATTGAGAATCATACTTAAGTAGCCTGGTTTCACTTTTGAGTTGTGGGTGTTTATGTTCCGTGTTAGTGTTTGTGCCACACGGGACTGTTTCGTTTATTTCACTTTGTTATTTTGTATTTTGTAGTGTTCAGTTTTACATATTAAAATGGACACTTACCACTCTGCAAATTGGTCCGATCTCTCTTACTCCTCGTCAGAAGAAGAGGACGAGCGTTACACCGTGGAGTACTACAAAGCCTTTAGCAACAAGCCATTATGACAGACCCATTATGCTATAGGGTCTTTCACTCTGTACTACTTTCACTCTATACTACCTCCACTCTGCCGACTGTCCAGTCAGTGCAGTTGTTGCCCCACCATAACTCATCTCTGCCAACCTGTGCCACTTTACAGCTGCATGCGTTTCCGGTCCCTTTCAGACCTGTTTTACTCTAGCTGCACTCCCTCCCCTTCCCCCTTGGGGACCAATCACTTGCTTTCATTTGAAAGTCAACCTTAGCATAGCTCTTCAGTTGACCTTTCCTATTACACAAGTCTATGCATTCACTTTTCCTATTACATGAGTCAATGCAGTGTGATGCAACATAACTCAACTTCTCAAGGAGCTGTACACTCTTAGAAGAAAATGAGCTATCTAGAACCTAAAAGGGGTCTTCGGCTGTCCCCATAGGATAACCATTTGAAGGACCCCTTTTGGTCCCAGGTAGAACCCTTTCCACAGATGGTTCTACATGGATCCCAAAAGAGTTCTACCTGGAACCAAAAAAGGGTTCTTCTATGGGGACAGCTGTAGAACCCTTTTGGGACCCTTTTTTGTAAGAGTGTAGTTCACTCTCAATTTCATGCAATCGTGAGTGATGTTACAACAGCCGTCTAAATGTAGGTCTTGACTTGCTGCCATAACATAATAGTCACATTGGCTGTGTTTTACATTGCCTGTCTGGAATTATTTATTGACACCACCTGTTTGTGTGTGTGTTTAGCCATTTCTGGGACGTGGTACTGGCCTTCCCCTTGGAGCTGCAGAAGAAGCTGCTCCACTTCGCCACAGGAAGTGACCGTGACCCATGGGAGGGTTTGTTGACCTAAACTTCAAGATCGCCAAGATCGACGTGTCCACTGACTGGTACTATAGTCATCTCATCACTCATTGCCTCTTACTCTCATATATATCCAACAATATAATTTAGAACAATATCCAAACACAAAATAAACATTTTAGACTGTAACATAGACTAACAATACTGTTCAAGGAGGGAAACAAGGTACAGCATACTATGGGGAATTGCACTCTCAAGGCTTTGGTTGAAGGATCTGCAATCACGCCTGACAAGGCCAATGAAATCCATGCCTCGCTGGAAGCCCTGTCTTCCACAGATGACAAGCTTGAGGCTCTGATTCATTCCTTTCATTTAATATCGCTCTTCACTGAGCCCAGGAACGGGTGGTAGGGGGCCAAACAGTATAGTCATAATGCTACGTTCCTTTTATGTCAGTCAACTTCGGTACAACATACTATGGGGAAATGTAATCGCTCCCCAAGCCGACCCCAACGGATGCTAAATGAAATGGCCCTTGGCACACCAGCCAGACCTGACCCTGCCAGATGAGGCAGTCTGGGTATTGTGCAGATGGCGTGCTGCCTAGTGACTTTCCCCTGTCCCAAACGTAAGCACACTGTGTGCTAAACTGGGAGCAGTGACATCCAAGCGATTAAAACCTCACAAAAGTGTGTGATGATGCCCAACTCGCCGTAGCACAAATATCTCCTATAGTCAACCTTTTGACAAACCCATCCTGGTGCAGTTGAGACAAGTTCTGAGAGAGTACCTGCCCTTGATGTGAATGGTGCATATGTACAAACCCAACAACTACTTTGACTACTGTGGTATAGTGTAGAGAGGGAGCTAGAAACGTATTGACGCCCGAGTGTCCCTCATCCTGCTGATGCATCTCTGTGTTAGAAATGGAAACACCACCCACATCCTGTATTAGGAGGAAACTCACAAGAAAAATCTTTCACTTGTCTGCAAGACAATAATATTCAATCGTCCTATTGTCAAGGTAATCATTCACAAAGTCCTTTAAAAGTGACCAGCTCTTCCATACTGGTATCAGTCCCACATAGATAACTATTAGAAATGATGTTCTGACAGTCTGCCGGTAGTGAGGAATTCTTCTTCCCTTCCACTGGTTGCACTTCACCAGGGATCTTTTGCCGTTTCAGGTACAGTCAATCTTCTTCCCTTCCACTGGTTGCACTTCACCAGGGATCTTTTGCCGTTTCAGGTACAGTCAATCTTCTTCCCTTCCACTGGTTGCACTTCACCAGGGATCTTTTATCGTTTCAGGTACAGTCAATCTTCTTCCCTTCCACTGGTACAGGGATCTTTTATCGTTTCAATCAATTTCTTCCCTTCCACTGGTTGCACTTCACCAGGGATCTTTTATCGTTTCAGGTACAGTCAATCTTCTTCCCTTCCACTGGTTGCACTTCACCAGGGATCTTTTATCGTTTCAGGTACAGTCAATCTTCTTCCCTTCCACTGGTTGCACTTCACCAGGGATCTTTTACCGTTTCAGGTACAGTCAAGGGATATTGCTGCAGCCTCAGATGATAGATTCTCATGACCTGTAACGAAGGAAAGAAAACAGTGAAGGTCCTGGTTTCAAGAGATATTCATATTTCACATAGATTTCCCTAAGTAATCATGTCCCGATTTTCAAGATTTTTTTTTATTTTTTAGATTTCACCTAGAAATCCCTAATATGACGACTGCAGTATACAACATAGAAGCTTATCAGGTTCTGATCACCTTACTATGCTTCTTCACCCAAGATTGAGTCCTAATTGCTAATCAATCAGCTCTTTATTCTCCAGGCTCCGCTTTGTCATCAAAATGGACAACCTTGAAATGATCGACATGTATCCATTGTGATTTTCCCTGGACTTTTACTGTGGACCTCGTTATCAGCAAAACTTGATAATTACCTTCCCATTTTAGCCCTAATGTCTCTGTCATATATTTTTTTACCATCACCCACTGTCCTGGCACTACGTCATGTCCCCGTTCTGGAGTTATTCCCCATTAGAGAGTTGTATGCAATAGTTAAGCATTGTGTCGCTCAAAGTGAACATCTGCTTTTCTCAAATCTAACATGCCTGGTAGTGACATTGACCATTGTAGTCACTGCCCAGCCTACCTTCCTCACACCCCCCTTCACAATGCTTGAACGGTCTGTGTATAAGATAAACTCAGGGTTTTCCAACAAATTACTCTATAAACTCATCAGAGAGCTGATCCAAAACAAGTCACAACAGTCGTGTTCAAGTAATGCACTATGTTTGTCTATTGCTGTGCTTTGATGAAGATCAGATCAAATTTGATGACCAATTTATGCAGAAATCCAGGTAATTCCAAAGGGTTCACATACTTTTTCTTGCCACTGTATATGTTTTGCATAAGATATGGGCAATACAGTGACTTCAGCACCCGTATCTACTAAAAGAATAGACTGCAAAATTGTTAACCATCATGTTCACAAATATTACAACCGATTTTATATGTACACCAGGTGAGATGGGACGTAAAGAGGGGGTCTGTGAGTTTACCTCTAAAGCATCCAGCAAACTCTGCTGCTGAGACGGAGAGAGGTTCTTAAATTTCAGCACCAGCATTGTGTCGTTGGGGCTGTTGCCTTGATTCCATTTTCCCTTAGACGGGCCCTGCTTCTCCTGGCCACTTCTCATAGAATCACATTTTCTTTTCCAACAGTCTCGTTGCCAGTGACCAGAAATCCCGCAATTATGACATAAACCAGGTTTCTCTTCTACTGAACGAATAATGTTGTTGGTTTCACTCGGAAACTGCACAACTCTGATACCCTCATCTCGTGGATGCTTAAACGTTTTTGACCATTCATGCAACTGTTTTGGAGATGCTGATTTATGTGTGATTACTGTCACTAGAGGTTTATCTTTACTATCTTTTACAGCCTGTGTTCTGGTTGGCCTAAGACATTGTTCATCACTGCTGTCAGAATCTATTGACTCAAAGCCAGGCAATGCTGACCAGATGCTTCAAACCTGATCTGCCTTGCACAACTCAGTGTGAGGATAGATAGAGGGAACAGAGAGGCCACAGGTGGGGGTCACATCTGACTTTTTCACCCGTGTCTCCTCCTCTACTTTTAAATGGTTCTTTATATCACTAGAGAGTGAATTTAAAATCTGTTTCCCACTCACATCCGGAAGAGCTGGTCTACCCTTTTCCAGAGTGGTTTTCTCACCAAAATATATACATATATATATATATATATATATATACAGTGGGGCAAAAAGGTATTTAGTCAGCCACCAATTGTGCAAGTTCTCCCACTTAAAAAGATGAGAGAGGCCTGTAATTTCCATCATAGGTACACTTCAACTATGACAGACAAAATGAAGGAAATAAATTCCAGAAAATCACATTGTAGGAATTTTTATGAATTTATTTGCAAATTATTACCTACAAACAAGCAAGATTTCTGGCTCTCACAGACCTGTAACTTATTCTTTAAGAGGCTCCTCTGTCCTCCACTCGTTACCTGTATTAATGGCACCTGTTTGAACTTGTTATCAGTATAAAAGACACCTGTCCACAACCTCAAACAGTCACACTCCAAACTCCACTATGGCCAAGACCAAAGAGCTGTCAAAGGACACCAGAAACAAAATTGTAGACCTGCACCAGGCTGGGAAGACTGAATCTGCAATAGGTAAGCAGCTTGGTTTGAAGAAATCAACTGTGGGAGCAATTATTAGGAAATGGAAGACATACAAGACCACTGATAATCTCCCTCGATCTGGGGCTCCACGCAAGATCTCACCCCGTGGGGTCAAAATGATCACAAGAACGGTGAGCAAAAATCCCAAAAACTTAACTCGTCGTGTTTGGAGGACAAAAAATGCTGAGTTACATCCAAAGAATACCATACCTACTGTGAAGTAAGGGGGTGGAAACATCATGCTTTGGGGCTGTTTTTGTGTAAAGGGACCAGGACAACTGATCCGTGGAAAGGAAAGAATGAATGGGGCCATGTATCGTGAGATTTTGAGTGAAAACCTCCTTCCGTCAGCAAGGGCATTGAAGATGAAACGTGGCTGGGTCTTTCAGCATGACAATGATCCCAAACACACCGCCCGGGCAACGAAGGAGTGGCTTCGTAAGAAGCATTTCAAGGTCCTGGAGTGGCCTAGCCAGTCTCCAGATCTCAACCCCATAGAAAATCTTTGGAGGGAGTTGAAAGTCCGTGTTGCCCAGCAACAGCCCCAAAACATCACTACTCTAGAGGAGATCTGCATGGAGGAATGGGCCAAAATACCAGCAACAGTGTGTGAAAACCTTGTAAAGACTTACAGAAAACGTTTGACCTCTGTCATTGCCAACAAAGGGTATATAACAAAGTATTGAGATACACTTTTGTTATTGACCAAATACTTATTTTCCACCATAATTTGCAAATACATTTATTAAAAATCCTACAATGGGATTTTCTGGATTTTTTAAATTCTCATTTTGTCTGTCATAGTTGAAGTGTACCTATGATGAACATTACAGGCCTCTCTCATCTTTTTAAGTGTTTGAACTTGCAAAATTGGTGGCTGACTAAATACTTGCCTGCCTGGTAGATTTAAAGAGAAACTTTTGGTCAGAAACGTTGTGTCGGATCTTTGGATAGACAAAACATTATCAACATAAACCTGAAAAGAAAATGCACATACCTTATTGCACATGCCTTATTGTTTAAACAAACAGAGGATTAAATGTAAATCAAACCCAGATTGGTTGGGTAATTCAGTAGCTTGACGCAATCCTGCCTTTAACAATTTTCAGGAAGCTAACGATAGATGTTTGACACATTTATCATAGAAGTAGCCTGTGACAATAAAAGCATCTCATTCTAAGACTGATAGACAGTACAGATATAGGATCTTAATTTGATCACCCTGTTGAAGGAGAACTTTCCTGCAATGCAGAACATTTAAAACTTGCAGTGTATTTGATGTTTCAAAAGGCTTCTGAAGTTTGTAATTTCTACTTTGAAATTTCAGATTTGATTTTCCCTTACAGAAAATGCATCAACCGCTACAAAAATGTCCATTCATTATAATCCACATAATAATTCACATTTCCTTTTGCTGTAGGATTATTTACTGCTGTAGCAAACTGGCTGAAATAAGATCCTACATCTGTATCAGACCTCGTCAACCTTTCGGTTCTAAATTACCATAACGATATATATCTTTTTTTGTGTTTATGTTACTCTATACTAATCTGGCAATAGAAGATAATCTATCATTTTCTTGTCTTACAAACTAACTACATAGATGATACACGTAATGTTAGCAAGCGAAACAGCCAGCTAACGTTAGCTAGCTAGCTAACAGTACGCTTTAACTTGAAATGAAAATGTCTTTCTGACAAAATTAGAAACATGTAATATCTGAAAATGTAGCTATCTAGACTATCTTACATGGATGGACGCTTCTCCCTCTCTGTCACGGATGCCATGGTTGCCCTTAGTTTGAAGATGTAACTCTGGTGTTTTATACAACAGTGTGTTCTCTTTTCGACTCCCTCTGCAGATTTACAATTCCATTTGCAATTCCAAATTCCATCTCCTCAGCTATCATACTCTAATTCCACCAAGCATTCCACTGATTTCAAAAGTCGGTCCTCCAGAAAGTGGAGAGCAAAACTTTTGCAGTTCTACTATGTGATATCTAAAAAAAAGCAATGTTAGAAAGGATTACCTACACATACTGACCAGCTCATGTTATAGACAGAAGCTACATGGCAGACCAATCCAAACTCATCTCTTGGCATGTCCAGCCCACCCATTATCTCAGCGAATCATGGCTAGCGGGAAGATTGCTTTCTTTTTTTTGTGGCTAAACAGACTGGTCTCGTAATTTAACAATTGTATTTGTATTTACAAATGGCATACAAGTTTGTGAGTAAGGGACATGAAAGTTCATATGTTCCAGAAGGCATTTCTGTTTTAAAAACAGTTTATGTTCAAATGGCTCTCCTGTGAAGTAGTGACTCGTGACATACACCTCGTTTCCTGAGATAATATATACAGACAAGATACATAGAAACATACACACACAAGTAAAGCCTGTTGATGAGTGGCTTGTAAACCAGTGTCATATAGAGGAAGAGCGATAGAAGGAGAGAGTGATGAAGGGGGTAGGTCAACACAAAGTTTACACGCTGCTGCAGAAGAGTATGTCCCTGCAGCCTGACCCAAGCATACCAGCAAGTAACCATCTGTGCTTACATGGATGAATCATTTAGATGTTAAAGTGCATTGTTAAAAAATATATATTGTACAACTTTTGAAATAACCACACACTACGCACAATAATCATAGAACAACTGGAAAATTACTTATTAACAGGAGTTTGTTATATACAAATTTCCAAATATTTTTTGCAAATAGTGTTTACTGATCTGTGTTGTTCTCATATGATGCAGTCTAACCCCACATTATTGTGATAAAGCATAGAGTTAAGTCCCAAGGATTTCCTCCTTGCCATGCGCATGGTTTATAAAACTTTTGTTCGGTAGTGATTGTGTCGTATCTGACTTCAAATCAGTACCCACAATTCATTGCTGGAAAGCCATTAGTTTGCTATAGCATGACCTTCTTCTTCCTGCCTTGTCTGTACCAAGTGTACTCAACCTGACTTCTACCCCCTCACACACACACACACACACACACACACACACACACACACTAAACCAGCATAATTCCTGTTCCCAATCACCATTTTCTACCACAGCAATATGAAACTGACTTTGTTTGTAGGTATGAAAAATCTTGCCACACAGCTGGAAGGGTGTTTCAGTGATGTACTTGATTGGTGAAAAACTGTCAAGCAGGGACAACTGTTATACAAGGAGCATTAAACATGCTCCACCATTGCTGTGTGTTTACACGGATGAGGAAGTCAATCAAGTGTGTGAAAGATAAATTATTAGGTTTCACTTGAGCTTTTTTATGAATTTTAGTACTGGTAGGCAGGTCATGCTTGTGAATATGCCTAGGACCTTTAACCCTTTACACCCAATATGGTTAGGGCTAGATTTAAATGTGTCTTACAGAATAAATATGAAATGCGTAAGCATGTTAGAAATTGAAAGGGAACCGTTTGGAGATCATGGGAAAATTATTAGACCAAAGTTTCACCTGACCCAAGACTGAATCCAAACATTACAATGTTGATTTTATGTGATTTTTACATTTACTGTACCTTTCACCACATTGTTTGGACGTTTGTTGATAATGAAATCTGAAAAAATGCTGGATACATTCAGTAACATGATAAGAATATTCCTGGAAAATGTGGGGTAGGTGCAACATAAGACAAAACAATGACAGGGGTTTGAGTGAGAGGACTAACTAGTGTCTCCAAGTGGCACCTCTCCAAAGTGTGCACAGTTCCGAAGTAACTTCAATGAGGAGTTTTTAACTCTGATGTGCTTTTTTGAGCTCTCCTAGCTGAGCCATGAACACAACCCTGTATCCCTGCATCACACAATTACTGTTGTTCTTTATGCAATCCAAAAACAGCCAATTAAAGATCACAATCTGGGTCAGGTGGGCATCATTTACAAGCTTGTCCTATTTCCAACATGACTAGCTAGCTAAGTAATAAAATATGATCTTACAGTGTTAGGCTTTCACAGGGCAATACAAAGAAACAGTAGTTCTATTGTGCATTTCTTCACAATAGACAAATAGGCTCAATCTGTTCATAACAACCCGAGGCATGACGCCATGTCATCTTGTAACTGTACATCAAACATTGTAATCATAAACGTTGACACTGTATATGACATGAGTGTTATCATATGGAAATGTCAAGTGCACATTTGGACAGCATTACATTCCCTCCCTCAGACAAGAAAAATAAAAAAACTTTCCCAATTAGCAGGAGGGATGGGGGCAACTTCTTGTCATGTGCAGTGCTGAAGTTCAGAACAGCTGTCACTCAAAAAAACATAAAACCATACAGCTCTGTGAAGTGCAGAGCCTGAGCTTTGAGGTCATTAGCTTGTTACTGTACAGCTACTGCATTCCAATTTAAGTGCTTATCAGTGGCCCAATCCAGTAGCGGTGCATGGGTAATGCCAAGACAGTAAAAAAAAGCAATATTGTGATAATTGCATTGTTTGCTCTATTACCTATTCTTTCATACGCCACCATGAAATACAATAAGGACGTGACAACAAAAAGTCACACAGTGGCGGAATAAATTAAATCACAAAACCAGAGAGCAACGTCTGTCTGGTGAAGTCCACCAAGCAAATGTTGCATGTAACAAACAGTTATATGACCTGCATCATGGTCAAGCAAGTTAATGTTTGACAGTTTACCAAACAACTACTGATTTAGAACCATGGAATTACTGCAAGTTAACACAAAGAAAACAGGAGCACTGCCTCCACTATTCCAGCACCATTTCAACTTAAACACTTAAACTACAAAACAATATATGCTTAGTTTAATACACTGAAAACAAACTTAAAGATACAACAAAATAATTTAGTCCAATCAATGTTGCTAAATATCAAGTGGCTGTCCATGGTACTGATTTCTGTGTGTGTGTGTGTGTGTGTGTGTGTGTGTGTGTGTGTGTGTGTGTGTGTGTGTGTGTGTGTGTGTGCGTGCGTGCGTGTGTGCATAAGTAAAACAAAAATGGTTGACTCACCCTACTTGTAGACTAGATGAACGCCAATGCCATCCTCCTCACCATCCTCCTCACCTTCATCAATGGCTTTCTCATCCAGTTAGTTTTATTTGTCATAGGCTACCTAGCTAAAACGCTTGCTAGCCTAACTTACTCACATGGGTAACAATGAACCAGCTAAGTTAGCTAGCTAGTTAACATGAGCCTACGAGGCTACATATTGAACTTCAATTCAAAATATGAGGCACAACATATGAATTTATGCTTAGATCAGAATCGCTGTCGTAATCATTGGCCTGTACAGACATTTAAGTCAAAACTAGTTCAAATTCCCCATCTCCATCAATGGCATAAGAAAGGGACGATTTAGAAAGCTAACTACTGCAGAACATCAACGCAAGCAGACCAGAAACAGACACCATTTTCCGACAACGACGACGTTTCGTTTAGGATGTGATTTGATTGATGTGAAGCCAAATCCAAACTGACTTCCATTGAGGGGCATTTTGCTGTGCCAGGACAACCCACAATTGAGATCAGCTCAATGTTGATTGGCCAAGTGACCCAGTTAATTTTATTTAAAAAATTATCAAGGGTGGCCAAACACTTGCTGGCATCAATCAAACAAATTCTACGGCAGCAACATGTCATTCTCTTTTGTTCCAGACAGTGTAAGATATATTGGCTACACATACTGAGATAGAGGGGCGCGGTTTCCCTCGCTCGGATGACTTCTCCCTTCAGCCACAAAATGTTGAAAACACAGAGAGATGAAAGAGCCATTTTATAAGTTATATGTGTATATTGGTCAAATATTTGGGGAAGCCTGGTTTCCCTTGGCATCCATAAATACACTCCACTACCCAGATCTGACATTTTCAATCCGTAATGGGTACGGATGTAAAGGGTTAAAAAGGTTTACTGTCATTTAATCAGTCTCCTGATTACTTTATTTTATTAGGAATAATACAGACTAGGGGAATCAGATTATACCAAATGCCCTTCTGATGCAAAATACTTGTAAACCAAAACAAGACTGGATTGATGATTAGTACGAAGGGACAACCTCAAAGCGCCATTGCTATGCTGTTCATTGCCCTAGAAACCCCAGAGTAGCCAAGTGACCCAGTTAAGTCAGCTTGTTTGGGTTCATGAGGACATCACACACATACAGTGCATTTGGAAAGTATTCAGACACCTTTACTTTTTCAACATTTTGTTACACTACAGCCTTATTCTAAAATTGATTAAATTGTCCCATCCCCCCCTAATCAATTTACACACAATACCCCACAATGACAAAGGAAAATAGGTTTAAAAAAAAAAAATAACAACATTACATTTATGTAAGTATTCAGACCCTTTACTCAGTACTTTGCTAAAGCATCTTTGGCAGCAATTAAAGCTTTGAGTATGACACTACAAGCTTGGCACACCTGTATTTGGGGAGTTTCTCAAATTTTCTCTGCGGATCCTCTCGAGCTCTGTGAAGTTGGATGAGGAGTGCCGCTGCACAGCTAGGTCTATCCAAAAATGTTCGATCAGGTTCAAGTCCGGGCTCTGGCTGGGCCACACAAGGACATTTAGAGACTTGTCCCGAAGCCACTCCTGCGTCGTCTTGGCTGTGTGCTTAGGGTCGTTGTCCTGTTGGAAGGTGAACTTTTGCCCCAGTCTGAGATTCTGAGTGCTCTGGAGCAGGTTTTCATCAAGGATCTCTTTGTACATTGCTCCGTTCATCTTTCCCTTGATCCTGAGTCTCCCAGTGCCTGCCGCTGAAAAACATCCCCACAGCATTATGCTGCCACCACCGTAGGGATGGTATTGGCCAGGTGATAAGTGATGCCAGGTTTCATCCAGATGTGATGCTTGGTTTTCAAGCCAAAGAGTTCCCTCTTGGTTAATTCAGATCAGAAAATCTTCTTTCTCATGGTCCGAGTGTCCTTTAAGTGCCTTTTGGCAAACTCCAAGTGGGCTGTCGTTTGCCCTTTACTGAGGAGTGGCTTCCGTCTGGTCACTCTACCATAAAGGCCTGATTGGTGGAGTGCTGCAGAGATGGGCGTCCTTCTGGAAGGTTTTCCCATCTCCACCAAGTAACTCTGCAGCTCTGTCATAGTGACCATCGGGTTCTTGTTCACCTCCCTGACCAAGGCCTTTCTCCTCCGATTGCTCAGATTGGCAGGGTGGCAAGCTCTAGGAAGACTTTTGGTGGTTCCAAACTTCTTAAATTTAAGAATGATGTAGGCCACTGTGTTCGTGGGGACCTTCAATGCTCCAGAAATGTTTTAGTACCCTTCCCCAGATCTGTGCCTCGACACAATCCTGTCTCGGAGCTCTAAGGACAATTCCTTCGACCTCATGGCTTGTTTTATGCTCTGACATGCACTGTCAACTGTGGGACCTTATATGGACAGGTGTGTGCCTTTTGAAATCATGTCCAATTAATTGAATTTACCACAGGTGGACTCCAATCAAGTTGTAGAAACATCTCAAGGATGATGAATGGAAACAGGATGCACCTGAGCTCAATTTTGAGTCTCGTTGAAAAAAGGTCTGAATACTATGTAAATAAGGTATTTCTGTTTTTATCATGAATACATTTGCAAACATTTCTAAAAACCTGTTTTGCTTTGTCATTATGGGGCATTGTGTGTCAATTTTTATTTTTTATATTTAATACACTTTAGAATAAGGCTTTAACGTAAGTGGCTAATGTTAGTTAGAGCTATGGGTTAGGGTTAAGGTTAGGGTTAGCTAAAAGGGTTAAGGTTATGGTTAGGGGAATGGTTAGCTAACCTGCTAAGTAGTTGAACAGATGCTAATTAGCTAAAATGCTATTTCGAATGAGATTTGAACTTGCAACCATCAAATCCACCACGACCAATTCCCCCTCAATTACCCTACATTTATTTTTGCCTTCAGTAACTATATGTCTTATGAAACCATGCCAATTGTAACATATACTCATTTGATGTTCCCGGATTTACACTTACTATGTTACGTCTAGTCTATGAGACCAGGCTGGAATACCAAACTGTATGAAGCTCAGTGTCATTGTGACCCCAGAAAGCTATTTCTTAACCTGATACTTTCCTGTGAGGGACACACTGATCAAGTTGCGGCAGCACACATACCAAATGAAGCAACTCAACAATACAGAGGACCTGTCTGCAATATCTATAGCCTACAAAACATCGTCGCCACGTACTGCACTCTAACACTGTCTTTGTCCACTTATTATTTAAGTCTGCCTTGAACATACTCATGCGGCCAATACAGGTGCCCAGTGTCATCTCTGGTAACCATTCAGACCATATTTTATCAAACACCTGATTTAACCACACAAATCAAATCACCTGGAACTTGTTATATATTGGCTTGCATGCTGTACCAAAATGTTGGCTGTGGTATCTGTTGGATTGAGAGAATATATTTGCCATGTCAGTTGGCACCATTGGTCTCGTTTCCAGCCTTGTGTCTTTGACAGACAGCTGCTATACTATAGTGGCACTGTAAGCCTGCAAAGCATGGCTAGCTAAGTATCAATGGGGGTGCCATGTTACATGCTAGAGAGCTGAAAATCAGCTGGACATTGCTGAACAGAATTATACTGAATAGAATATATCAATATTCTGCATGCATCAATTCAGCCTATATACATTTTTGATACACTAGATAGCCAATACCATAGTTATAAGTTGAATAAAGACAATATGGATCTACAGTTGCCCCCTGTTTAAGTGACAGTGTACACCTCATCATTAAAGCCTTAGCCCACCATTTTGGACTCTTGCCCGTTACTATGCACAGCCCTGAGTGGTCAGGTTGCACCAGGCAGATCAACTGCATGTTCTGGCTGAGCAGGGCTTTCCACTCTCCCCTTTAGCCAACATACCATGCTCTTCATGTCCATTCAACCTCCTCTCATACAGCAGGCCATGTGAACATTAGGCCTGTCCTAGTTGCTATAGGGGACTGGAGTACAGAGGATGTGTGTTAAGAGACAGATTACATTGTTGATTGTTTTTGGGCTGTACACCTGTCCAACATTTTACGCTCTTGACCCTCAGAGGACAGGTGAACATGTGTATATGACAGAAAACAAAAGAGTGGAAGTAGGGTCAGTAGCAATGGATGAATGTTTGTTATGTCAGCAAGATCTGAACACTGATTGTGTTGTGCATATTTAGATGAATGTAGCCAATGAGGGGTAACGGCTGTCCACTGAAGGCGGGTTGGGGTGAGGAGTGCGCCCCTCTCACCTTTGTTGTCACAGAATGTCATAGACTCTTCTCTCTACTACCGCATGACAAGTGGTACCGGAGTGCCAAGTCTAAGACAAAAAGGCTTCCCAACAGTGTTTACCCCCAAGCCATAAGACTCCTGAACAGGTAATCAAATGGCTACCCGGACTATTTGCATTGTGTGCCACCCCCCCCAACCCCTCTTTTTACGCTGCTGCTACTCTCTGTTTATCATATATGCATAGTCACTTTAACTATACATTCATGTACATACTACCTTAATTGGGCCGACCAACCAGTGCTCCCGCACATTGGCTAACCGGGCTATCTGCATTGTGTCTCACCTATCACCCGCCTACCCCTATTTTTACGCTACTGCTACTCTCTGTTCATCATATATCCATAGTCACTTTAACCATACCCACATACTACCTCAATCAGCCTGACTAACCGGTGTCTGTATGTAGCCTCGCTACTTTTATAGCCTCGCTACTGTATATAGCCTGTCTTTTACTGTTGTTTTATTTCTTTACCTACCTATTGTTCACCTAATACCTTTTTTTTTTGCACTATTGGATAGAGCCTGTAAGTAAGCATTTCACTGTAAAGTCTACATCTGTTGTATTCAGCGCATGTGACAAATAAACTTTGATTCGATTTGATTTGAAAGGCCCTCTCTATGAGACTCACATGACCTCTGTTTTTTGTGAAGGGTTATCTCAAATTCCACTCTTCTCTGTCCTCACATTTCCCCTGATGCTTGATGGAAAGGAAAGCAAGCTCTACTCTTTCCACAATGACAACAGAATGGAGGTAAACATAACTTTTCCATGTACAGTAATTTGAAAGCCTGTATAACAACATTCTAAATTGCAAGCCCTGTGTTCCTCTTCAAGACTCTTTCTACACCTCCCTCCTCTCCCACCATCTCCTGCTCCCTCTGTCCCTCTCTCCTACCTCAATTTGAGGTTGATCATGCCCAGAAAGCATGGGCATTGAATGACTGCAGTCAGTAACACATGGACCAATCCTCAGTCATGGACAAAAATAGTGCTCCCCTATCAAATGTCACCATCCACACAGAAGGGCAGGTGGGCAGGTGGTCCATATCTTTCCCCAAAATATGTCAACTGAAATAAATGTAAGGGGATGAAATATGTAAAGCTATAGCTATCTATCTTAAGAAAGGACAATGACCCTTTCATGGATGTTCGGGCAAGGTTAGCTCTCACATCAATTATACTTATTCCAGTAGGGAAGACCAATGCCACACTTATAGGACTTTACTTTACCAGATACAAGTATATAAGCTATTAGCAGCTTGATTGATTTAATGCTGTCTATAGATTGGACTGTTGAGAGGCCATGTGAACATCATGCTTGTTGTGACCTTTGGGACCTTAAATGATTTAAACTTCATTCAACACTGATTCATGGTCATGAGTCAGTCTACATTGTCCATTGCTTAATAACTACATTTCTGGCCACTACCTTTGCCAACTCCTAACCATCTATATTTACAGTCTCTCTTATATCTATCTCCAACCTCATATCTATCAGCTATAGTCTATTCTAATCTATTATTGTCTGATACTTTACATTTAGGTAAGTACTTTGTTCTTCCATTGCATAGCATTCTATTGAAAATTAAAGATTTAGTGAAATCTTTTCAGTCAGTTGCATCAGGGTTCCCAGGCTAATTGCGCACAAGTGTCTGGTGCACGAAATATGATAGGCTTCTTACATTCTTGTCACTACTTACTTTCTTAGGTTACTTTTGCACTCTTTTGCAGAACTTTCTATATTTACTCATCTGGATCCTCTGACTGGGCTCTGCCATTGAGCTTCCAATTGAAGGTGCATGACATGCATCCAAATGAAGGATTGATGGGTTGTCTTAGTGTCAGAGATTACCCTGGAAAAGGCCAATAACAACATATATTTTCAGCATAATGTAACGAATCTCCTCTTCGGCTCTGGCAGCTCCTGACTGATGGGCGGCTCTGGCAGTGCTGGACAGGAGGGAGACTCTGGCAGCACTGGACAGGAGGGAGACTCTGGCAGCGCTGGACAGGAGGGAGACTCTGGAAGCGCTGGACAGGAGGGAGACTCTGGCAGCGCTGGACAGGAGGGAGACTCTGGAAGCGCTGGACAGGAGGGAGACTCTGGAAGCGCTGGACAGGAGGGAGACCCTGGCAGCGCTGGACAGGAGGGAGACTCTGGAAGCGCTGGACAGGAGGGAGACTCTGGCAGCGCTGGACAGGAGGGAGACCCTGGCAGCGCTGGACAGGAGGGAGACCCTGGCAGCGCTGGACAGGAGGGAGACCCTGGAAGCGCTGGACAGGCGGGAGCACCTGGAGGGAGGAGATGGAGAAACAGCCTGGTGAGTGGGGCTGCCACAGGAGGGCTGGTGCGTGGAGGAGGCACCGGATGGACCAGACCGTGGAGGCGCACTGGAGGTCTCGAGCCTGCACAACCTGTCCTGGTTGGATACCCCCTGTAGCCCGGCAAGTGCGGTGGGGTGGAACAGACCGCACTGGGCTGTGCTGGCGAACCCGGGGACACCGTGCGTAGGGCTGGTGCCATGTACCCCGGGCCGAGGAGACGCACTGGAGACCAGATGCGCTGAGCCGGCCTCATTTCTCCTGGCTCGATGCCCACTCTAGCCCGGCTGATATGAGGCGCTGCGATGTAGCGCACCGGGCTATGCCTGCGCACTGGGGACACCGTGCGCCTCACGGCATAACACATGCCTGTCCGGTCCACCTCTCTCCACGGTAAGCACAGAGAGTTGGCTCAGGTCTCCTACCTGACTTAGCCACACTCCCCGTGTGCCTCCCCCCAATACATTTTTGGGGCTGCCTCCCGTCCCTGTTGCGCTGCCGTGCTAGCTCCTCATATTTCCGCTGCTCGGCCTTAGCAGCCTCCAGCTCTTCCCGGGGGAGGTGATATTCCCCAGCATGTGTACAGGGTCCCGTACCGTCCAAAATCTCCTCCCATGTCCAGGAGTCCAGAACCCTCTGCTCCTGGTTACCACGCTTCTTGGTCCGGTTGTGGTGGGTGGTTCTGTAACGAATCTCCTCTTCGTCTGAGGAAGAGAAAGAAGGATCGGACCGATAAGCAGAGTGGTAAGTGTCCGTCATAATTTATTGACTGAACGCACAAAACAAAATAACAAAGTGAAATGGACGAAACAAAACAGTTCTGTAAGGTGACATACACTAAACAGAAAACAACCACACACAAACAAGAGTGGGAAAACAGGCTACCTAAGTATGGTTCTCAATCAGAGACAACGATTGACAGCTGCCTCTGATTGGGAACCATACCAGGCCAAACACATAGAAATACACAACATATAACAAAAACATTGATTGCCCACCCCAACTCACGTCCTGACCAACCTAAAAATAGAAACATACAAAAGGAACTAAGGTCAGGACGTGACACATAAACACAACTTCAGGTCTAGTGGAATGTGAGGCCATACACAACAAGACACCTTCAGTTCTATGGCCTTTACATGGTTAGATTACACTAATTCAATGGAACTATAGCTCAGATCATCCATTACTAACATCACTGTCATCATAATTAGTTATAGTTTCTTATGTATGTCATATCATATTGCATCTTTAACAACAATAAAAATGCAACGTTGTTTACATGTTTTCTTGAAGTTACAGTATATGAAATTAACTCAATGGCTCGTCTTCACAGGACTCTCCCGCAGCTGTTTTGTTCTGAGTTTGTCACTCAAGAATGTGACATCCATACGGGCTTTGGCAGATTCACTAGTAGATGTACACTCTTAAATTTAAAAGGTTCCAGACGGAACCAAATAAGGTTCTTCAGAGCGATGCCATAGGGGCACCATTTTAGGTTCTCTGAAGACCCTTAAATGGGATGGTTCTTTGAAGAACCATGCCAAAAATCAAAAACTCCAAAGAGCCATCATTGGTTCCACAGTGAACCGTCATAAAAGGTTATACAAAAAGATGTTTATGATTCTTTGGATGGTTTTGGAGTGTTGTTTTAACACTGTAGGTTTGAGCCTTATTTGCATATTTTCCAGGGGGCCATTTGAGTGTCACGCCCTGACCTTGGAGATCCTTTAAATTCTCTATTTGGTAGGTCAGGGAGTGACGAGGGTGGGAAATCTATGTTTATATTTCTTTGTTGGCCGAGTATGGTTCCCTATCAGAGGCAGCTTTCTATCATTGTCTCTGATTGGGGATCATACTTAGGCAGCCCTTTTTCCCACCTTCTGTTGTGGGATCTTGTCTTTGTGTCTTGCCTGTGTTGTACTCCTAGCTTTGCGTTCATTGAGTTGTTTATTGTTTTTTGGTGGAACATTTAAAATGAAAGAAAATGTACGCCTACCACACTGCACCTTGGTCTTCATTTAATGACGGACGTAACAGAAGATCCCACCACCAACAGACCAAGCAGCGTGGTCAGGAGGACTGGACCTGGGAGGAAATCCTGTAGGGAGCAGGACCCTGGACAAGGGTCGGGGAGTATTGCTGTCTGAAGGAAGAGATAGAGGCAGCGAAAGCGGAACCGCGACAATACGAGGAGATAACTCAACGAAGCAAGTACGAGAGGCAGCCCCCCACCAAAAAAATTGGGGGCACACGGTGAGATTGGTAGAGTCAGGGTTCAGACCTGAGCCAACTCCCTGTGCTTACCGTGGGGAACGTGTGACCAGTCAAGCATCATGTTATCAGGTTCTGCGCACCATGCCTTCAGAGCGCATCCACAGCCCGGTGCGCTCTGTGCAAGCTCCCCGCAGTTGCCGTGCTAGAGTGGGCATTCAGCCAGGATGGATTGTGCACTCCTGGCCTCCGGTGCATCTCTTCGGTCCAGGAAAACCAAAAATGTGTTAAACAAATCAAAATATATTTTAGATTTGAGATTCTTCAAAGTAACCACCCTTTCCCTTGATGACAACTTTGCACACTCTTGGCATTCTCTCAACCAGATTCATGAGGTCACCAGGAATGCATTTAAATTAACAGGTGTGCCTTGTTAAAGGTTAATTTGTGGAATTTCTTTCCTTAATGCATTTGAGCCAATCAGTTGTGTTGTGAAAAAGTAAGGGTGGTATACAGACGATAGCCCTATTTGGTAAAAAACCAAGTCCATATTATGGCAAGAACAGCTCAAATAAGCAAAGAAAAACGACAGTCCATCATTACTTTAAGACATCAAGGTCAGTCAGTCAAGAACTTTGAAAGTTTCTTCAAGTTCAGTTGCAAAAACCATCAAGTGCTATGATGAAACTGGTTCTCATGAGGACCACCAAAGGAAAGGAAGACCTGTTTACCTCTACTGCAGAAGATAAGTTAATTAGAGTTACCAGCTTCAGAAATTGCAGCCCAAATAAATGCTTCACAGAGTTCAAGTATCAGACACATCTCAACAACAACTGTTCAGAGGAGACTGTGTGAATCAGGCCTTCATGGGCGAATTAATGCAAAGAATCCACTACTAAAGTACAGCAATAAGAAGAAGAGACATGCTTGGGCCAAGAGACAGGAGCAATAGACATTAGACCGGTGGAAATCTGTCCTTTGGTCTGATGGTTCCACCTGCCGTGTTTTTGTGAGAGTAGGTGAACGGATGATGTCCGCATGTGTGGTACCCACCATGAAGCATGGAGGTGTGATGGTGTTGGTGTACTTTGCTGGTGACAATGTCAATGATTTATTTAGAATTCAGGGCACACTTGACCAGCATGGCTACCACAGCATTCTGCAGCGATACGCCATCCCGTCTGGTTTGGGATGAGTTGGACCGCAGAGTGAAGGACAAGCAGCCAACAACTGCTCAGTATATGTGGGAACTCTTTCAAGACTGTTGGAAAATAATTTGTTTAACACTATTTTGGTTACAACATGATTCCATATGTTTTATTTCATAGGTTTGATGTCTTCACTATTATTCTACACTGTAGAAAACAGTAAAAAATTAAGAAAAAACATTGAATGAGTAGGTGTCCAAACTTTTAACTGGTACTGTACTGTACATGTACAAACTACTTCTGCTAACCTATACCCCTGCACATTGACTCGATACAGGTACCCCCTGTATATAGCCTGGTTATTGTTATGTCATTTTATTGTGTTACTTTTTATTTTAACTTTATTTTAGTCTATTTCTTGTCCTACATTGTTGGTTAAGGGCTTGTAAGGAAGCATTTCACAGTAAGGTGTTGTATTCGGCACGTGACAACAACAATTTCATTTTATTTGATCAGCTGCACCATCGAGAGTACCTTGACTGGTACGACAACTGCAGCGCCCTCAACCAGAAGGCCTTACAGAGCGTGATGCAGACAGCCTAATACATTAGTTGGGGCGTGCACCCTGCCCTCCAGGACTTCTACACCAAGCGGTGTCTGAGAGAGGCCTGAAAGATCATCAACAACTCCAGTCACCTGAGCCAAGGACTGTTTACTCTATTACCATCCGGCAAGCAATACCGGGTCTCAGACCAACAGGCTCCGAGACAGCTTTTAACACCAGGCCATCAGACTGCTGAAAAGCTCAACCTAACTCTCTCCGTGCACAGACCTGCACCTTAGAGACTATTTGCACTGACTACTCACACATCCAACCCTTACACACAAATTTACAAACAAACACCCATAAACACACACACACACAAGCAGGCACACACACTCAGAACTCATACACATATACAGTCAACACTGGTGTTGTATTATATAATATTGATTCCACGACCCGCTTTATATTTCTAAATACTGTGTAAATACAGTCTATTATTACTATGCATACTAATTCTTATGTTACTTCTACGACTTGTTATGTTTTTGTTACGATTGATTGTTGTTTAATGTACTGCATTGCTGATGGAGCTAGCACATAAGCATTTCACTACACCTTTTATACTTAATGTATACTGTGTATGTGACGAATACATTTGATTGGATATCAACTGGAACAACCATTTCAGTAACGGGTGCAATGAATCCAAGTAACAGATTGGATTAGTTTGGAAAATGTACGTTATTTATTTTTGAGAAGCATAAGATTAATTTAACAATCAATGTCCATGCAAAACATAGATATTGACACAAACAATTGTAAAATGGACCTGCGATATAACATGCTGGGAAATGTGAAAATAATGGGCATATTTTTGGTTCAACTCTGGTTATTAACACCAACACTGGGGTTATTGTACACTACTGAGTTTTAATTGAACTCTTTACAGTTTTAATTTCACTCCTGAATCAACACTATAAATGTTACACTGAAAAATCAACACTAGTTAACACTTGCCAATTTGGTGTGTGCTATGAAAGGGACTTTCTTCAGAATTCTGAAGAACTGTAGATGTCACGCCAAGAACCCCCACTTAACTCAACGGTTCTTTATCAGACACTAGTTGTCCAAGGAGTCTTAAGTGGTAAGAGCTGAGGAAGAAGCTCTATGTTTTCCTGCCTCTTAACAACTCATATGTTGGTTTGCATGCAGTTTTTGGTGAAGGTAGATTATTCTAATAAGCTGTTACTGAAACCAAGTATAAGAACAATAATGGACTCCTCAGAGCTGCAGTGGCTGATGTTTGACTTTTAGAATGATACACCTAATGAAACTGGTTTTAATGTCCAGGGACCTAATTTACACAGGCCATCAATGTGTTTTATTTTTTATCTTTTTGCACTGAAACAAGACATTATTTTTTTAATATGGAATCAAAGTCATTTCAGCCCAGGGACTGGAGACTGGGGAGGGAGCGACATGCTTGAGCAAACAGTCCTCTCCCATCCTATTCCTACTCAAAGTGGACCTTTTTTTTACTGTGGTGTTATAAAACCAAGGCTCCAATAGACAGGCTCCAATAGACATATGCTATTTGCAGTGTGTATGCATGGTTAACCAATGTTATACTATTGGCATTTGCAACATCTCAATTTTTGGATAATAAAAAGTTCATGCAAGGTTTCCCTGTAAATCTAATTTAAAATATAAAAATGGTCTGATATTATGGGTTAGGTGTAGGCTTTTAAGATTCTGTCAATTTCAACCGGCCTTGTATGTAGGTAAAATAGTTGTGGTATTCGGTTCTCATGGTGCAGTGTCCCTTTTTCTCAAGGTACAGAGTTCCCTTTGGCAGTGCTGCAATGACAAGAATGGCATCACATCACATAAGTGAGTTCTTAATGGCATCACATCACATAAGTGAGTTCTTAAGAGACTGGATAAGACTGTGGTTAAGCTTGGCCATTTATCAGTGTAATTTAGTTGTTTCCTTGAAACCGCGTGTCTGGGTAGAATTCCTTGCCTATTATAGTCAGAAGTGAGTTCTGTACAACAGTGTTGACTTTGAAAAGTTATGAAACAAAAACAATTTGTTCCACCATAATATTGAATATACTCTTCTTAACAACCTATCCCTACCCTGCCAGTTCCACACTGTTCTTTTGTTTTGATATCTACCATGACAATGAACAACCACAATGCCATTTTCATGGCTGAACGATCGCAAAACACACAGTGTAGTACAGTGCATTCTGAAAGTATTCAGACTCCTCGACTTTTTCCACATTTTGTTACATTACAGTCTTATTCTAAAATGATTTGTAGATTTTTCTGTAAAAAAAACTGCAAATGCAAAAAAACAAACGCATCCAACAAATTTGAAGTCACAAGATAGATGTAGTCATTTCTTGCTACGAATATGTTAACAAATACTTCACTCTTTACTACTTTAATAAACATAGAGTTGATGTCGGAAGTTTACATACACTTAGGTTGGAGTCATTAAAACTAGTTTTTCAACCACTCCACAAATTTCTTGTTAACAAACTATAGTTTTGGCAAGTCAGCTAAGACATCTACTTCATGCATGACGCAAGTAATTTTTCCAACAATTGTTTACAGACAGATTATTTCACTTATAATCCATTGTATCACAATGTGCCTTTAAACAGCTTGGAAAAATCCAGAAAATTATGTCATGGCTTTGGAAGATTCAGATAGTCTAATTGACATCCTTTGAGTAAATTGGAGGTGTACCTGTGAATGTATTCCAAGGCCTATCTTCAAACTCAGTGCCTCTTCGCTTGACATCATGGGAAAATCCAAAGAAATCAGCCAAACCTCAGAAAAACATTGCAGACCTCCACAAGTCTGGTTCATCCTTGGAAGCAATTTCCAAAAGCCTGAAGGTACCACGTTCATCTGTATAAACAATAATGTGCAAGTATAAACACCATGGGACCACGCAGCCATCATACCGCTCAAGAAGGAGACGTGTTCTGTCTCCTAGAGATGAACGTACATTGGTGCGAAAAGTGCAAATCAATCCCAGAACCACAGCAAAGGACCTTGTGAAGATAATGGGGGAAAACGGTACAAAAGTATCCATATCCACAGTAAAAAGAGTCCTATATTAACATAACCTGAAAGGCCACTCAGCAAGGAAGAAGCCACTGCTCCAAAACCACCATAAAAAGCCAGACTACGGTTTGCAATTGCACATGGGGACAAATATCATACTTTTTTGGAGAAATGTTCTCTGGTCTGGTGAAACAAAAATAGAACTGTTTGGCCATAATGACCATAGTTATGTTTGGAGGAAAAAGGGGGATGCTTGCAAGCCGAAGAACACCATCCCAACCGTGAAGCACGGGGGTGACAGCATTAATTTTGTGGGGTTGCTTTGCTACAGGAGGGATTGGTGCACTTCACAAAATAGATGGCATAATGAAGAAGGACAATTACAGTATGTGGATATATTGAAGCAACATCTCAAGACATCAGTCAGGAGGTTAAAGCTTGGTCGCAAATGGGTCTTCCAAATGGACAATGACCAAATCAAATCAAATCAAATGTATTTATTTAACCCTTCGTACATCAGCTGATATCTCAAAGTGCTGTACAGAAACCCAGCCTAAAACCCCAAACAGCAAGCAATGCAGGTGTAGAAGCACGGTGGCTAGGAAAAACTCCATAGAAAGGCCAAAACCTAGGAAGAAACCTAGAGAGGAACCAGGCTATGTGGGGTGGCCAGTCCTCTTCTGGCTGTGCCGGGTGGAGATTATAACAGAACATGGCCAAGATGTTCAAATGTTCATAAATGACCAGCATGGTCCAATAATAATAAGGCAGAACAGTTGAAACTGGAGCTGCAGCACGGCCAGGTGGACTGGGGACAGCAAGGAGTCATCATGTCAGGTAGTCCTGGGGCATGGTCCTAGGGCTCAGATCCTCCGAGAGAGAGAAAGAAAGAGAGAATTAGAAAGAGCACACTTAAATTCACACAGGACACCAAATAGGACAGGAGAAGTACTCCAGATATAACAAACTGACCCTAGCCCCCCGACACATAAACTACTGCAGCATAAATACTGGAGGCTGAGACAGGAGGGGTCAGGAGACACTGTGGCCCCATCTGAGGACACCCCCGGACAGGGCCAAACAGGAAGGATATAACTCCACCCACTTTGCCAAAGCACAGCCCCCACACCACCAGAGGGATATCTTCAACCACCAACGGTTCGTTGCTCCAGAGCCTTTCCGTTCAGCTTCCCACTCCTGGGCCAGACTACACTCAATCATATGACCCACTGAAGAGATTAGTCTTCAGTAAAGACTTAAAGGTTGAGACCGAGTTTGCGTCTCTGACATGAGTAGGCAGACCGTTCCATAAAAATGGAGCTCTATAGGAGAAAGCCCTGCCTCCAGCTGTTTGCTTAGAAATTCTAGGGACAATTAGGAGGCCTGCGTCTTGTGACCGTAGCGTACGTGTAGGTATGTACGGCAGGACCAAATCAGAGAGATAGGTAGGAGCAAGCCCATGTAATGCTTTGTAGGTGAGCAGTAAAACCTTGAAATCAGCCCTGGCCTTGACAGGAAGCCAGTGTAGGGAGGCTAGCACTGGAGTAATATGATCAATCAAATTTTTTGGTTCTAGTCAGGATTCTAGCAGCCGTATTTAGCACTAACTAACTGAAGTTTATTTAGTGCTTTATCCGGGTAGCCGGAAAGTAGAGCATTGCAGTAGTCTAACCTAGAAGTGACAAAAGCATGGATTAATTTTTCTGCATCATTTTTGGACAGAAAGTTTCTGATTTTTGCAATGTTACGTAGATGGAAAAAAGCTGTCCTTGAAATGGTCTTGATATGTTCTTCAAAAGAGAGATCAGGGTCCAGAGTAACGCCGAGGTCCTTCACAGTTTTATTTGAGACGACTGTACAACCATTAAGATTAATTTTCAGATTCAACAGAAGATCTCTTTGTTTCTTGGGACCTAGAACAAGCATCTCTGTTTTGTCCGAGTTTAAAAGTAGAAAGTTTGCAGCCATCCACTTCCTTATGTCTGAAACACATGCTTCTAGTGAGGGCAATTTTGGGGCTTCACCATGTTTCATTGAAATGTACAGCTGTGTGTCATCCGCATAGCAGTGAAAGTTAACATTATGTTTTCGAATGACATCCCCAAGAGGTAAAATATATAGTGAAAACAATAGTGGTCCTAAAACGGAACCTTGGGGAACACCGAAATGTACAGTTGATTTGTCAGAGGACAAACCATTCACAGAGACAAACTGATATCTTTCCGACAGATAAGAGGCCAGAACATGTCCGTGTAGACCAATTTGGGTTTCCAATCTCTCTAAAAGAATGTGGTGATCGATGCTATCAAAAGCAGCACTAAGGTCTAGGAGCACGAGGACAGATGCAGAGCCTCGGTCTGATGCCATTAAAAGGTAATTTACCACCTTCACAAGTGCAGTCAGTGCTACGATGGGGTCTAAAACCAGACTGAAGCATTTCGTATACATTGTTTGTCTTCAGGAAGGCAGTGAGTTGCTGCGCAACCGCCTTTTCTAAAGTTTTTGAGGAATGGAAGATTCGATATAGGCCGATAGTTTTTTTATATTTTCTGGGTCAAGGTTTGGCTTTTTCAAGAGAGGCTTTATTACTGCCACTTAGTGAGTTTGGTACACATCCGGTGCATAGAGAGCCGTTTATTATGTTCAACATAGGAGGGTCAAGCACAGGAAGCAGCTCTTTCAGTAGTTTAGTTGGAATAGGGTCCAGTATGCAGCTTGAAGGTTTAGAGGCCATGATTATTTTCATCATTGTGTCAAGAGATATAGTACTAAAACACTTGAGCGTCTCTCTTGATCCTAGGTCCTGGCAGAGTTGTGCAGACTCAGGACAACTGAGCTTTGGAGGAATACGCAGATTTATAGAGGAGTCCGTAATTTGCTTTCTAATAATCATGATCTTTTCCTCAAAGAAGTTCATGAATTTATCACTGCTAAAGTGAAAGCCATCCTCTCTTGGGGAATGCTGCTTTTTAGTTAGCTTTGCGACAGTATCAAAAAGGAATTTCGGATTGTTCTTATTTTCCTCAATTAAGTTAGAAAAATAGGATGATCGAGCAGCAGTAAGGGCTCTTCGGTACTGCACGGTACTGTCTTTCCAAGCTAGTCGGAAGACTTCCAGTTTGGTGAGGCGCCATTTCCGTTCCAATTTCCTGGAAGCTTGCTTCAGAGCTCGGGTATTTTCTGTGTACCAGGGAGCTAGTTTCTTATGAGAAATGTTTTTAGTTTTTAGGGGTGCAACTGCATCTAGGGCATTGCGAAAGGTTAAATTGAGTTCCTCAGTTAGGTGGTTAACTGATTTTTTCCTCTGGCGTCCTTGGGTAGACAGAGGGAATCTGGAAGGACATCAAGGAATCTTTGTGTTGTCTGTGAATTTATAGCACGACTTTTGATGTTCCTTGGTTGGTGTCTGAGCAGATTATTTGTTGCAATTGCAAACGTAATAAAATGGTGGTCCGATAGTCCAGGATTATGAGGAAAACATTAAGATCCACAACATTTATTCCATGGGACAAAACTAGGTCCAGAGTATGACTGTGACAGTGAGTGGGTCCAGAGACATGTTGGACAAAATCCACTGAGTCGATGATGGCTCCGAAAGCCTTTTGGAGTGGGTCTGTGGACTTTTCTACGTGAATATTAAAGTCACCAAAGATTAGAATATTATCTGCTATGACTACAAGGTCCGATAGGAATTCAGGGAACTCAATGAGGAACGCTGTATATGGCCCAGGAGGCCTGTAAACAGTAGCTATAAAAAGTGATTGTGTTAGCTGCATAGATTTCATGACTAGAAGCTCAAAAGACAAAAACTTTTTTTTTGTAAATTGAAATTTGCTATCGTAAATGTTAGCAACACCTCCGCCTTTGCGGGATGCACGGGGGATATGGTCACTAGTGACCCACAATGACCCAAGCATACTTCCAAAGGTGTGGCAAAATGGCTAAAGGGCAACGAAAGTCAAGGTATTGGAGTGGCCATCACAAAGCCCTGACCTCAATCCCATAGAAAATTTGTGGGCAGAACTGAAAAAGCGTGTGCGAACAAGGAGGCCTACAAACCTGACTCAGTTACACCAGCTGTCAGGAGGAATGGGCCAAAATTCACCCAACTTATTGTGGGAAGCTTTTGGAAGGCTACCCGAAACGTTTGACCCAAGTCAAACAATTTAAAGGCAGTGCTACCAAATAGTAATTGAGTGTATGAAAACTTCTAACCCACTGGGAATGTGATGAAAGAAATAAAAGCTGAAATAAATCATTCTCTCTCCTATTATTCTGACATTTCACATTCTTAAAATAAAGTGGTGATCCTAACTGACCTAAGACAGGGAATGTTTACTAGGATTAAATGTCAGGAATTGTGAAAAACTGAGTTTAAATGTACTTGGCTAAGGTATATGTAAACTTCCGACTTCAACTGTATCTACAATACAACATGTATACTACCACCATACAACAATATAACAATGTACGTGTGTGTAGAGTGTTTGTGCTAGCGCTTGTGTGCTAGTCCCCTCTGTTCCATAAGGTGTATTTTCATCTGTTTTTTAAATCTGATTCTACTTCTTACATCAGTTACCTGATGTGGAATAGAGTTACATGTAGTCATGGTTCGATGGGGTTGAGGTCAGGGCTCTGTGCAGGCCAGTCAAGGTCTTTCACATCGATCTCGACAAACCATTTCTGTATGGACCTCACTTTGTGCATGGGACATTCTCATCCCCAAAAGCACAGAATCGTCTAGAATGTTATTCTATGCTGTAGTGTTAAGATTTCCCTTCACTGGAACTAAGGGGCCTTGCCCGAACCATGAAAAACAGCCCCAGACCATTGTTCCTCCTCCACCAAACTTTCAAGTTGGCACTATGCATTGGGGCAGGTAGCTTTTTCTCCTGGCATCCGCTAAACCTAGATTCTTCCGTCGGACTGCCAGATGGTAAATCGTGATTCATCACTTCAGAGAACGCGTTTACACTGCACCAGAGTGAGCTTTACACCACTCCAGATGACTTTTGGCATTGCGCAAGGTGATCTTAGGCTTGTGTGCAGCTGCTTGGCCATGGAAACCCATTTCATGAAGCTCCCAACGAACAGTTATTGTGCTGACGTTACTTCCAGAGGCAGTTTGGAACTCACTTGTGAGTGTTGCAACCGAAGACAGACCATTTTTATATACTATGTGCTTCAGCACTCTGTGGTCCCGTTCTGTGGGCTTATGTGACTTACCACTTCGCAAACGTGGCGTTGTTGCTCCTAGACGTTTCCACTTCACAATAAGAGCACTTACAGTTGACACGGGCAGCTCAGCGGGGAAGAAATTTGACTAACTGACTTGTTGGACAGGTTGCATCCTATGACGGTGCCACATTGAAAGTCACTTGGGTCTTCAGTAAGGCCATTCTACTGCCAATGTTTTCTGTGGAGATTGCATGACTGTGTTCTCAATTTTACAAACCTGTCAGCAACTGCAACTTTTGTATGTATAGTGTATTTTATTGTCCATAATGTAGATAATTTGTTTATCAGATAGTTTCAGGAAATGTAAACACTTGTATTTTGCCCATCATTCAGGGGCTGGTGAGCGGACCTATCCTGGGGCTCTTCCTGTTTGAGGCAAATAAGTTATTATGTATCCTGCAGGGTATGAGTCTGCACAGAGCACAGGAAACTGACTGGAGTCAGAGAGCACTTTCATTTACGTTCCACTGACAATAATGCATGGACATATAACCACCTCTGAAAGAAGAGAGTGATGAAAATATAACTTGGTTATCCTTCTCCCCTCTACATTTAAGAGGTTATTTAAGGCTTTTTTGCTATTGTATATGTAATAACCAATGACACACTGCAACTACTTGTCTTAATAAAACTTTAATGCTGTATGTAATTTCCGTCTATGTGTAGCCACACTGCCCTTATGCCAAGGTGTCACAAGACGGGTGTTGAGTTTCAGCACTCCTCTGGCATGTGAGCGGCCAACAAGCATTTATGTGTCATGCTGCTGGCCTAGGTGTAAAGGGTTCTAGTGGTTACCCAAAAGGGGAGGCTGTAGTAGGGAGTTCACTTCAACCCTCTCCAATACCTCATCGTCAAAGTCATCTGTTTAACGTTGTCAATAGAAAGTTCTGTTCACAGTCAGTGACAAGAGGAGCACTTTGCCTTATTAGCCTTACATTGAGGCATACCCCTCAAGAGGTGATGAAAAGTGACTCGGGATCATGAACGGTTTGCACAATATTTTATTTCTAAAAGTATCACATGCACTTTAAACACACATTCAAGTGCACACTGAGATGCATACCTTTTTTTTACAGTAATTAAATAGTGTACATATATATTTCAGACTCATGCTCACGTCAGCCACACCACTTCTCAACACTCACACCAAAATTGCTCTTAAAGAAATTAGAAAAGCAATCATATAGCCCAGTTAAACTTTGAATAGATTCACAACAAGGCACAGTTCTGTAATACTGACCGAACTGTATCGGTGTCCCTTCCACGGGACTGTTTAGCTACCGTAGGCTAATGCGATTAGCATGAGGTTATAAGTAACAAGTAAATTTCACAGGACATAGACATTTCTGATATTGGCAGAAGGCTTGAATTCTTGTTAATCTAACTGCACTGTCCAATTTACAGTAGCCATTACAGTGAAATAATACCATGCTATTGTTTGAGGAGGGTGCACAATTTTGAACATGAAAAGTTATTAATAAACAAATTACGCACATTTGGGCAGTCTTGATACAACATTCTGAACAGAAATTCAATGGTTCATGGGATCAGTCTAAAACGTTGCACATGCACTGCTGCCATCCAGTGGCCAAAATCTAAATTACACCTGGGCTGGAATAATACATTATGGCCTTTCTCTTGCATTTTAAAGGTGATGGTAAAAACAGACGGTTGTTTTTATCTTTGAATTTTCTTTTACCAGATCTATTGTGTTATATTCTCCTACATTCATTTCACATAATCAATTCAAGTCTCTTATCCATGATAAATTATCAAAGTTTTTGAATGAAGAGGAAATATCATCCAATATCTCAGACTTGGGAAAATATTGGAGAGAAAGGCGTTAAGTTCTGGATTCAGCCCCACCTGTTTTTCAAACATTTCTAGAGGTTTGCATAATTAGGAGCCATAGTGCTGCCTATCGTTGTTCCTTTGGTCTGGAAGAAAAAGTATCCTCTGAAGAGAAAATAGTTTAAGGTTAGTACCAGTTCAGTCAAGTCCACATTACACAGAATATTATTTTCTGGTATATGGTCCAAAGATTTCACAAAATTAATCAAATCAATAGAGTCTCGGGTATACGTGGGGAGAGAGATCGCCCAGGGATTCACAAAATGGTGAAACCCTGGGACCCAGAAAGAACTATTGGAATTCCATGCCTATCTAAAATCTATGAATGAGCACGTTCCTTTCACCATTAACTATGACCTATCCCAAATCAGTTTTCTTGATGTCATGGTTATTAAGGACAACATCTCCCTCTCTACAGATCTCAAAAGGAAACATATGGACAGGAATACCCTCCTTAGAGGCGACAGCTTCCCTCCATGTCCACTTATTAAGTCAATTCAGCCGCATCAGAAGAATAAGCAGCTCTGATGCTTCTTACCAGAAAGAGACCACTGACTTCACACGAAGGTTTAAGGAAAGGGGGTACAAAGACAATTGGGTAAAACATGCCAATGTTTTGAAGGGCTAACACAGTTGTAAAGCCTTCAACCAAAAGGAAAAGAAAAAGCAGAACGTGTCCCCTCATGCTTCACCCAATACTCACAATTGGGGAAGGCATTTAAGGACAATATCAAAAAGTAGTGGTACATTATTGATACTGACCCACAATTGAAACCCATCTATAAATAACCCCCGCATATGGTCTTTAAAGACCCCTAAACGTGCGAGACATTGTGGTCAAATCTGAATATCCAACAGAGTAAAGGGAAACTTTCTTGGAAAAACTAATTGAATATTGTGTAGATAAAAACTCAGCAAAAAAATAAACGTCCTCTCACTGTCAACTGCATTAATTTTCAGCAAACTTAACATGTGTAAATATTTGTATGAAAATAAGATTCAAAAACTGAGACGTAAACTGAACAAGTTCCACAGACGTGTGACTAACAGAAATTGAATAATGTGTTCCTGAACAAAGGGGGCGTCAAAATCAAAAGCAACAGTCAGTATCATGTATGGCCACCAGCTGTATTAAGTACTGCAATGCATCTCCTTCTCATGGACTGCACCAGATTATCCAGTTGTTACCCCACTCTTCCACCAAGGCACCTGCAAGATCCAGGACATTTCTGGGGGGAATGGCCCTAGTTCCAACAGGTCCCAGACGTGCTGAACGGGATTGAGATCCAGGCTCTTCGCTGGCCATGGCAGAACACTGACATTCCTGTCTTGCAGGAAATCTTGCACAGAACGAGCAGTATGGCTGGTGGCATTGTCATGCTGGAGGGTCATGTCAGGATGAGTCTGCAGTAAGGGTACCACATGAGGGAGGAGGATGTCTTCCCTGTAACGCACAGCGTTGAGATTGCCTGCAATGACAACAAGCTCAGTCTGATGATGCTGTGACACACCGCCCCAGACCATGATGGACCCTCCACCTCCAAATCGATCCCACTCCAGAGTACAGGCCTCGGTGTAACACTCATTCCTTCAATAATGAACGTGAATCCACCCATCACCCCTGGTGAGACAAAACTGCGACTCGTCAGTGAATAGCACTTTTTGCCAGCCTTGTCTGTTCCAGTGACGGTGGGTTTGTGCCCATAGGCAATGTTGTTGCCGGTGATGTCTGGTGAGGACCTGCCTTACAACAGGCCTACAAGCCCTCAGTCCAGCCTCTCTCAGCCTATTGCGGACAGTCTGAGCACTGATGGAGGGATTGTGCATTCCTGGTGTATCTCAGGCAGTTGTTGTTGTTGCCATCCTGTACCTGTCCTGCAGGTGTGATGTTCGGATGTACCAATCCTGTGCAGGTGTTGCTACACATGGTCTGCCACTACGAGGATGATCAGCTGTCCGTCCTGTCTCCTTGTAGCGCTGCCTTAGGTGTTTTACAGTACGGACATTGCAATTTATTGCCCTGGCCAAATCTGCAGTCCTCATGCCTCCTTGCAGCATGCCTAAGGCACGTTCACTCAGATGAGCAGGGACCCTAGACATCTTTATTTTAGTGTTTTTCAGAGTCAGTAGAAAGGCCTCTTTAGTTTCCTAAGTTTTCATAACTGTGAACTAAATTGCCTACCGTCTGTAAGCTGTTAGTGACTTTTAACAGGTGCATTCAACAGGTGCATGTTCCTTTATTGTTTATGGTTCATTGAAAAAGCATGGGAAACAGTGTTTAAACACTTTACAATGAAGATCTGTGAAGTTATTTGGATTTTTATTAATTATCTTTGAAAGACAGGATCCTCCTGAAAAAGGGACGCTCCTTTCTTTGCTGAGTTTATATTATCGTAAATATTGATCACATTCCTTGCGTATGGTCATATATTTTGATACTTTGAATGTTGATATTGGGAACCTAAGTTATATATTTTTACCTGCTGTTTCAGGAGGTGATGTCACTGAGTACTGCCCCTATTTATAGGACCTTCCACCAACACCTGGGCTATGGATGCCTGATGAAGAACTAAGGGTTGAAATGTTGTTATAATAAAATCACCTGGGAGCATGAGCAGCAGTGTGCAGCATTTTATAATTTGTATGATTTACTGTACTATTAAATCTCACATAAATTCATATTTGATTGAATTACGTTTATTTTTCCCCCCAGATGGATGGTACCAGTCTAACCCTTCAATATGAAGGACATCCTATTGGTACCAATCTCACCACATACTCTATGCATAGAAATCAGGATGTTCATCTCAGTCAGTGCATATGCTTACGATAAGTTCCAAGTTCCAGCTTATGTCTGGTTACAGATTGTCAAAATTAAGTTTCAATGGGCTTTTGTTTTATAACAGGCACAATATTGAAATGGCACTAAACTGCTTTACACAAGAATCACATGTCAAATAAAATAAAAATCAATTGCCTCTGATCATATTTAGAAAGTGTCTCAATGGTAACCAAATAGTAGTAGAATCTAGCCATGGTCCATATTTCCATAGACTTTTTCTTTCTTGATATGCTTCATTGCATTCAAAGCAGCTATTGACATTTTAATATACAGTAAGTTATGTCACTACTACTGCTACAGATGTAGGATCTTAATTTGATCACCCTGTTGCAGGATAACTGTCCTGCAATGCAGTAACTTTAAAACTTGTAGTGTATTTGAGGTTTAAAAAAGACAAACATTTCTAATTTCAGCTTAGACATTTCAGATTTGATTTTCCCTTATGACAAATGGACCAACTCCTAGAAAAATGTCCATTAATTATAATCCACATACTAATTCACATTTCCTGTTGGTGCATGATTAATTTCCTGCTGTAGCAATCTGGGTCTAATTAAGATCCTACATCTATATCACCCTGCTCCATCCAAGTCCATCCCTGTTATACGTCTTCAGTTACTATTTCACCCCAGATGAAAGTCTTTCCTAATTTCACCAGTAGTTGGCACCATTCTCAATTCTGCCCAAGCTTTGCCACCCAGGAAAGAGTCCACTTGATAAACGGGGACTTCCAAACTGGTCAAACTCCATCTCCAGTAGTTTATTACCATTGTTGTGCTCTGCTGGTTTCTTATGCTCAACAATGGTTTTGGCCAGTGTTTGCACATCCTCTCCATTCCACCCAATGGGTTTGAGCATGTAGTTTTCCCCATCATTATTGTCCCAGAAAACCTGGTCTTTGCTCTTGAAACATATGCAAAATTCAACTTTATTATAAGGATGCACGTAACTTGGCAGATCAAAGACAAAGGTGAATGTATCTGTGTCCTGGCAACTGTAGACGTTGTTTATGAAGGTGCAGTCAATGTCTGTGTGGGTTTTCCATGAGTCAACGGTCAACCGGACCTGGACAGATTTCTCAAAGCCAAGGTTTCGGACTTTCACAGTGCCTGTGAGTGACCTCTCCTGCAGTGTGCAGTTTTCCAGGCACACAGAGTCCTTCAACAGCCGGTTCCGGAAGGCCAGATAGTCTGCAGCGGGTTGGGGGAAGTCCAGCACCAGGCTTCGCATGGTGCTGATCTTCAGCTGCATGTTGGCATTCTCCAGGTCTGTAAGGTCAAATTGTAAGTCGGAGAGCACAGGCTTTTCATCGAACTTTGAAAAGACGTGGATGGCTGTGAGGGACATGCCTTTGGAGTCAGCAAAGACCACTTTCTTCTTGCCTTTGGGGATCTTTATGGTGGTCTTGGGGCTCTTCCGGGCCTCCAAGGGCCTTTGGGAGCTAATGCAGGGCCGGAGGGGCTTGTAGTGGTTTTCCCGGTTCTTGACCTTCAAGTTCTCATAGGAGCTGAGGAAGCTCCGGAGAGGTGGAGAGTGGGTGATGTACATCTGCATAGCAATATCTACAGGCATAACAGGGCCTGGCATTGCTGATGAATTGAATATGTGGAACACCCTGAGGAAAGAGGGAACAAACAGAAAGCGTTTTAATAAAGTGCTTGGATATTTTTTCTTAAGATCTTTTGAGGTTCTCTTATTTTTTTAAATTTTATTTTAACTAGGCAAGTCAGTTAAGAACAAATTCTTATTTTCAATGACGGCCTAGGAACAGTGCCCCTGAACTGCCTGTTCAGGGGCAGAACGCCAGATTTGTACCTTGTCAGCTCGGGGATTTGAACTTGCAACCTTTCGGTTACTAGTCCAACACTCTTACCCTGCCGCCCCAAATGAGTTCATTATCAAATGAGTATTCATCTAAACACACAATTAATCTTTATGCACTTTACTTAACCATATTATACAGTGGCAGGAAAAAGTATATGAACCCTTTGGAAGTGGAGGTAAACCCAGGCCCTGCATGTCCCCAGGCACCCTCATTTGTTGACTTCTGTGATCGAAAAAGCCTTGGTTTCATGCATGTCAACATCAGAAGCCTCCTCCCTAAGTTTGTTTTACTCACTGCTTTAGCACACTCTGCTAACCCTGATGTCCTTGCCGTGTCTGAATCCTGGCTCAGGAAGGCCACCAAAAATTCTGAGATTTCCATACCCAACTATAACATTTTCCGTCAAGATAGAACTGCCAAAGGGGGAGGAGTTGCAGTCTACTGCAGAGATAGCCTGCAAAGTAATGTCATACTTTCCAGGTCCATACCCAAACAGTTCGAACTTCTAATTTTAAAAATGAATATCTCTCCAGAAATAAGTCTCTCACTGTTGCCGCCTGCTACCGACCCCCCTCAGCTCCCAGCTGTGCCCTGGACACCATTTGTGAATTGATTGCCCCCCACCTAGCTTCAGAGTTCGTTCTGTTAGGTGACCTAAACTGGGATATGCTTAACACCCCGGCAGTCCTACAATCTAAGCTAGATGCCCTCAATCTCACACAAATCATCAAGGAACCCACCAGGTACAACCCTAAATCTGTAAACAAGGGCACCCCGCTCCTGACGGAAATCACCTCCGCTGTCTTCAACCAGGATCTCAGTGATCACTGCCTCATTGCCACCCTCATCACTGTCAACTGTCAAACGCTCCCTAAAACACTTCTGTGAGCAGGCCTTTTTAAACGACCTGGCCCGGGTATCTTGGAAGGACATTGACCTCATCCCGTCAGTTGAGGATGCCTGGTCATTCTTTAAAAGTAACTTCCTCACCATTTTAGATAAGCATGCTCCGTTCAAAAAATGCAGAACTAAGAACAGATATAGGTTGGTTCACTCCAGACCTGACTGCCCTCGACCAGCACAAAAACATCCTGTGGCGGACTGCAATAGCATCGAATAGTCCCCACGATATGCAACTGTTCAGGGAAGTCAGGAACCAATACACGCAGTCAGTCAGGAAAGCAAAGGCCAGCTTCTTCAGGCAGAAATTTGCATCCTCTAGCTCTAACTCCAAAAAGTTCTGGGACACTGTGAAGTCCATGGAGAACAAGAGCACCTCCTCCCAGCTGCCCACTGCACTGAGGCTCGGTAACACGGTCACCACCGATAAATCCATGATTATCGAAAACTTCAACAAGCATTTCTCAACGGCTGGCCATACCTTCCTCCTGGCTACTCCAACCTCGGCCAACAGCCCCCCCCCCCGCAGCTACTCGCCCAAGCCTCTCCAGGTACTCCTTTACCCAAATCCAGATAGCAGATGTTCTGAAAGAGCTGCAAAACCTGGACCTGTACAAATCAGCTGGGCTTGATAATCTGGACCCTCTATTTCTGAAACTATCCGCCGCCATTGTCACAACCCCTATTACCAGCCTGTTCAACCTCTCTTTCATATCGTCTGAGATCCCCAAGGATTGGAAAGCTGCCGCAGTCATCCCCCTCTTCAAAGGGGGAGACACCCTGGTCCCAAACTGTTACAGACCTATATCCATCCTGCCCTGCCTATCTAAGGTCTTCGAAAGCCAAGTCAACAAACAGGTCACTGACCATCTCGAATCCCACCGTACCTTCTCCGCTGTGCAATCTGGTTTCCGAGCCGGTCACGGGTACACCTCAGCCACGCTCAAGGTACTAAACCATATCATAACCGCCATCGATAAAAGACAGTACTGTGCAGCGGTCTTCATCGACGTTGCCAAAGCTTTCGACTCTGTCAATCACCATATTCTTATCGGCAGACTCAGTAGCCTCGGTTTTTCTGATGACTGCCTTGCCTGGTTCACCAACTACTTTGCAGACAGAGTTCAGTGTGTCAAATCGGAGGGCATGTTGTCCGGTCCTCTGGCAGTCTCTATGGGGGTGCCACACGGTTCAATTCTCGGGCCGACTCTTTTCTCTGTATATATCAATGATGTTGCTCTTGCTGCGGGCGATTCCCTGATCCACCTGATCCGCAGTTCTGGACTGACTGGGCCACTCCAGAAGGCATTATTCATTCTGTTGAAGCCATTCTGTTGTTGATTTACTTCTGTGTTCTGGGTTGTTGCCTGTTGCATCATCCAACTTCTGTTGAGCTTTAATTGGCAGGCAGGCAGCCTAACATTCTCTTGCAAAATGTCTTGATAAACTTGGGAATTAATTTTTCTGTCGATGATAGCAAGCTGTCCAGGCCCTGAGGCAGCAAAGCAACCCCAGTAAAGCAGCCCCAAACCATGATGCTCAATCCACCATACTTGGGATGAGGTTTTGATGTTGGTGTGCTGTCTCTTTTTTTCTCCAGACATAGTGTTGTGTGTTCCTTCCAAACAACTCAACTCTAGTTCCATCTGTCCACATAATATTTTTCCAGTAGCGCTGTGGAACATCCAGGTGCACTTTTGCAATCTTCAGATGTGCAGCAATGTTTTTTTTTGGACAGCAGTGGCTTCTTCCCTGGTGTGCTCCCATGAATACTATTCTTGTTTAGTGTTTTACGTATCGCAGACTCGATAACAGAGATGTTAGCATGTTCCAGAGATTTATGTAAGTCTTCTTCTTCTTAACCTCATTAAGCATTCTGCGCTATGCTCTTGCAGTTATCTTTGTAGGACGGCCACTCGTAGGGAGGGCAGCAACAGTGCTGAACTTTCTCCATTTATAGACCAGATGTTCACCATGGACTGATGAACATCAATGTTTTTAGAGATACTTTTGTAACAATTTCCAGCTTTATGCAAGTCAACAATTCTTAATCTTAGGTATTCTGAGATCTCTTTCGTTCGAGGAATGGTTCACATCAGGCAATGCTTCTTGTGAATAGCAAACTCAAATTTTATGCAGGTTTTTTATAGGGCACGGCAGCCCTAACCAACATCTCCAATCTCATCTCATTGATTGGACTCCAGGTTCGCTGACTCCTGACTCTAATTAGCTTTTGGAGAAGTCATTAGCCAGGGGTTCACATACTTTTCCCAACCTTCACTGCGAATGTTTAAATTATGCATTCAATATAGACAAGAAAAATACAATAATTTGTGTGTTATTAGTTTAAGCACACTATGTTTGTCTATTGTTGTGACTTAGATGAAGATCAGATCAAATTTGATGACCAATTTATGCAGAAATCCAGGTAATTTCAAAGGATTCACATACTTTTTCTTGCCACTGTACATGTCAATGTCTAGTACTAAATTCAATGTCTTATGACATTGCATTGCTGCCGACATTGTTTTTTTGCAACTACTTCACCAGACAAGTTAATTGACCAACCATACACTTTTTTCAGCTCACATGATCATGATATTCCTCAAATCTAAATGAAAACCCCGAACTTTGTGAAATGATCAATACAAAAGGTATTCTGCTTACAAATTGAGAACCCATCCAATTGAGTTATTGCCTTAAACTGCAAATATCTACTGTAGAGCCACATTAAAAATACAAATTAATTATCCTTACCTCGTGGCACTCAATAAATATAATCAACAATGTAGAGTGAGGTTCCAAGACAAAGATGATTGAACAAAATACACTTCAAAACAATTTTTGTTCAAGTATTTTGCCATGAATTCATAAGTTGATGTCAGTAGTTTTGAGCAGGCACGCCCCCCTCTTGCTATCTCTGCAGTTCAGTCTCCCAATGCATGAGAGACAGTGATTTCAACTGCCACATCAAGCCAATTTGCATATTTCTCTCACATGGTTTCTCAAACAACCAATGAAAAATCTGAGGAGTTTAGCTTCAACCAATCAGAATCAATATGCCTTGGACTCTAGTCAATCCATAATGGGGTTTTGAGTATGCAAGGTCCATGGTTTGAATACCTCAAACTGACACACTTTCTATTTGAAAATCATTGTAGACCTCTGCTGGTATTGATGATGTGCTACAGCTAATTAACTGTTTCTGTTTTATGTTTTTATGATCTCCTTTCCTTCAATATAAAAAATATGAACACGTGACAAAAGGGAGGTGGAATCCTTCAATTAAATTATTTTATCTCACCCCTAGAGTTATCAAGGGCATTTTCCAAGGTGATATGGGTATTGTATTTTGGTCAAATGTTTGCAAGAGTGCTATTTAAAGCTTATTTATTTTCTCAATTGGTTTTAGGCAATGGTTATAAGTTAATTATTATCCATTATTATCCAAGACCAAATTAATCCATTTGAATCGCTTTTGATATAAGATCTAAAGCCACTTTCTAGTAGTGAACAGATAATATTAGTATTTAGAAATGTCACCAAATCACTGTGTGTGTTGACCTATTCTTTATAGTGAGTGAATATATCAGATCTTTTAAAAAAAGATAAAGATGGCAATTTAATTCCCTCCTATATTTGGGCCTTTTCGGCACACTACGGGGCACACTAAGTCATTTCAACGTAGATAATAATATTTGTTAGAGACATTGATCAATGAGATTACAACCTACAGTAAATTCACCCACTCAAAAAGACAGATAAAAGTTAGTGATAACACATTATATATTAAACTATGCTTTCAATGATCTAAAAGCACAATCAAATTCCAATGGAAAAAAAAATCTGATTTTTGGTTTAGTTGTCAACAAAATGTATACAGTGATGTAAAGTACTTAAGTAAAAATACTTGAAAGTACTACTTAAGTAGTTTTGGGGTATCTGTACTTTATCACTTATATTTTTGACAACTTTATACTTTTACTTCACTACATTCCTAAAGAAAATAATGTACTTTTTACTCCATACATTTTCCCTGACACCTAAAAGTACTCGTTACATTTTGAATGCTTAGCAGGACAGGAAAATTATCTAATTCACACACTTATCAAGAGAAGATCCCTGGTCATCCCTACTGCCTCTGATCTGGCGGACTCACTAAACACATGCTTCGTTGTAAATTATGTCTGAGGGTTGGAGTGTGCCCCTGGCTATCCGTAAATTAAAAAACAAGAAAATAGTGCCTTCTGGGTTGCTTAGCATAAGGAATTTGAATTTATTTTTTAGCAATTACGTTTACTTTTGATACTTAAGTATATGTAAAACCAAATACTTTTGGGTGACTTTTGGGTGACTTTACTTGAGTCATTTTCTATTAAGGTATCTTTACTTGACCACTGGGTGTCATGCCTGCTCCCGCACTTCCTTCCCGAGCACCAAACTCCCCAACATTACGCATTCAAGCCACCTTCAGTACGCACACCTGTCTTTCCCCGTCACGCGCATCAGAGCTCATTGGACTCACGTGGACTCAATTACTTGTTTAATTTCCTTCCCTATATCTGTCTGTTTCCTAGCTCTGTTCCCTGCTTCGGGATTGAATGTTATATATGTTTTATTTATTTATTTTACCTTTATTTAACTAGGCAAGTCAGTTAAGAACAATTTCTTATTTTCAATGACGCCCTAGGAACAGTGGGTTAACTGCCTGTTCAGGGGCAGAATGACAGATTTGTACCTTGTCAACTCGGGGATTTGAACTTGCAACCTTTCGGTTATTAGTCCAACACTCTAACCACTCTGTCCGTATGTCTGTGTTACCCATGTTCTGACGCTGTTCCTGTCTTGTTCTTTGTCTGTTCCCTATTAAATCAAAATCAAATCAAATTTAATTTGTCACATACACATGGTTAGCAGATGTTAATGCGAGTGTAGCGAAATGCTTGTGCTTCTGGTTCCGACAATGCAGTAATAACCAACGAGTAATCTAACCTAACAATTCCACAACTACTACCTTATACACACAAGTGTAAAGGGATAAAGAATATGTACATAAAGATATATGAATGAGTGATGGTACAGAACGGCATAGGCAAGATGCAGTAGATGGTATCGAGTACAGTTTATACACATATGAGATGAGTAATGTAGGGTATGTAAACATAAAAGTGGCATAGTTTAAAGTGGCTAGTGATACATGTATTACATAAAGATGGCAAGATGCAGTAGATGATATAGAGTACAGTATATACATATGAGATGAGTAATGTAGGGTATGTAAACATTATATTAAGTGGCATTGTTTAAAGTGGCTAGTGATACATTTTTTACATCAATTTCCATTATTGAAGTGAGCTGGAGTTGAGTCAGTATGTTGGCAGCAGCCACTCAATGTTAGTGGTTGCTGTTTAACAGTCTGATGGCCTTGAGATAGAAGCTGATTTTCAGTCTCTCGGTCCCTGCTTTGATGCACCTGTACTGACCTCGCCTTCTGGATGATAGCGGGGTGAACAGGCAGTGGCTCGGGTGGTTGTTGTCCTTGATTATCTTTATGGCCTTCCTGTGACATCGGGTGGTGTAGGTGTCCTGGAGGGCAGGTAGTTTTGCCCCGGTGATGCGTTGTGCAGACCTCACTACCCTCTGGAGAGCCTTACAGTTGTGGGCGGAGCAGTTGCCATACCAGGCGGTGATATAGCCCGACAGGATGCTCTCGATTGTGCATCTGTAGAAGTTTGTGAGTGCTTTTGGCGCAGCTGCGCCTTCTTCACAACGCTGTCTATGTGGGTGGACCAATTCAGTTTGTCCGTGATGTGTACGCAGAGGAACTTAAAACTTACTACCCTCTCCACTACTGTCCCATCGATGTGGATAGGGGGTGCTCCTTCTGCTGTTTCCTGTAGTCCACAATCATCTCCTTTGTTTTTTTGACGTTGAGTGTAAGGTTATTTTCCTGATACCACACTCCGAGGGCCCTCACCTCCTCCCTGTAGGCCGCCTCGTCGTTGTTGGTAATCAAGCCTACCACTGTAGAGTCGTCCACAAACTTGATGATTGAGTTGGAGGCGTGCATGGCCACGTAGTCGTGGGTGAACAGGGACTACAGGAGAGGGCTCAGAACGCACCCTTGTGGGGCCCCAGTGTTGAGGATCAGCGGGGTGGAGATGTTGTTACTTACCCTCACCACCTGGGGGTGGCCCGTCAGGCAGTCCAGTACCAGTTGCACAGGGCGGGGTCGAGACCCAGGGTCTCGAGCTTGATGATGAGCTTGGAGGGTACTATGGTGTTAAATGCTGAGCTGTAGTCGATTAACAGCATTCTCACATAGTTATTCCTCTGGTCCAGATGGGTTAGGGCAGTGTGCGGTGTGGTTGCGATTGCGTCGTCTGTGGACTTATTGGGACGGTAAGCAAATTGGAGTGGGTCTAGGGTGTCAGGTTGGGTGGAGGTGATATGGTCCTTGACTAGTCTCTCAAAGCACTTCATGATGACGGAAGTGAGTGCTACGGGGCCGTAGTCATTTAGCTCAGTTACCTTAGCTTTCTTGGGAACAGGAACAATGGTGGCCCTCTTGAAGCACATGCGAACAGCAGACTGGGATAAGGACTGATTGAATATGTCCGTAAACACACCAGCCAGCTGGTCTGCGCATGCTCTGAGGGCGCGGCTGGGGATGCCGTCTGGGCCTGCAGCCTTGCGAGGGTTAACACGTTTAAATGTCTTACTCACTTCGGCTGCAGTGAAGGAGAGACCGCATGTTTCCGTTGCAGGCCGTGTTAGTGGCACTGTATTGTCCTCAAAGTGGGCAAAAAAGTTATTTAGTCTGCCTGGGAGCAAGACATCCTGGTCCGTGACTGGGCTGGTGTCATCGAAAACGCTTATCTTCTATCTTTTTGACGTTGAAAGGTGGTGAGATTTTCTTACAATTACATGTATTTACATTTTAGTATTTTAGCAGGCGCTCTTATCCAGAGAAACTTACATAGCAGCTGTGTAAATCACGTCTTGTAGTAAAGTGGTGGTGCATGTAAGGAGTGATATCCTCCAGCAGATGGCAACATCTTCATGGACAGTTCAATATCTAGGTGGTAGCTGGTTACTACATAACATTAGTAATTACGTTCAGCCAAATAAAGCGTTTAAGAAATGTTTCCATATACTGCTGGATTAGCATATGAAACTATTTGCTGTCCACATTGCAAACAGTAAAAAAAATTAAATAAATAATATTTCTGAAAAGACAGAGATAGTTCCCCAACCAAAGTTTAAAAAAACAATACCACCCATCCACTTAATATATTCAGGGCGTGACAAATGAGAAGGCGGATATGAGGATTTGATGTTGCTCAATGTAAAGCCTAATGTACAGCATAATCTCATATAACTAGGGTGGTAACACTAAGAGTCTGTTACCCTGTTTTGAGTTTGTATGACATTCTACTGAGTTTCTTTCCTGTTACAAACAGACATTGAGCCCCTGCTCGCCTTATACAAATTGGAGTGAACATAGAGCTTCAGAACACTATTGTCGCAGTTTTAGCGAGGCAAAAAAAGGAACAAGGGGGTCTTTCTGTGAGGCAAAGTGGGAAGCCATCTAGTATAATTTGTTGGTTATTTTTATCCATTTCTATCGAATATGTGACCCATACTGCTCTGCTCTAGCCTACTGAATGTTAGAAGAAGGACATTTAGAATGTGGCCCACCGTGGAGATGTTGAATGTGGGGTATTGGGGCAACAGGATGCCTGTTGGGCACTTGGCTTTGAGCACTGAATGACGGCCAAATGAACACCCAATTCATTGTATGGGACAGTGGGATGGGGGAGAGGGTGGAGACAAGAGGAATGGGGAAATATTACCATTTTGGGAGATGTATAAGTCATTTGCATGTGGTGTCCTAGCTCCATCCAAAGTGATGTGGCTTTCCAAATAGGACTCTCTCATGAAATAATGTGTGGATGAAGGGTGGGTAAGTGGCAGGCGGGTTGAATAAAGAGAAAACAATGGCTTAAAGAACCCATACATTTGTAATTATTGTGCAAATTATATCTATAGGCTACATTGAGCTTTTGTTTCATTAGTTTAGGCTGGCATTAGTGCTTAAGCCTAAACTTTCGGGCTTACCTGTACACGTGCCAATTAGTCTACATGCCAATCGGCAAATGCTTTTGAGGGCAGAAAAGTTCAGGTGATCCATGGAAGCAAAAATGAAAATGTCGGATTTGAACTCAATAAGAGAAAAGCTGCGAAATTGAGAGTTGGAAATAAAGAGAAGGGAGAGATAGGCAAGTCATGTTTGGGAAAGAGCTGGTGATGTGGTAAAAGAGGATGATAGTGGTGCCGACTATGTGATGTGTGATGATTTTAAGTCGCTATACCAGGGTTTTCCAACCCTTTTCCTGGAGAGCTACCATCCTGTAGGTTTTTTTCTCCACCCTCAGTTGTAACTAACCTGATTGAGCTTATAAACCAGCTAATTATTCTAATCAGGTGCACTAGACTAGGGTTTGTGCAAAAACCTACAGGACAGTATCTCTCAAGGAGACGGGGGATCCTTGTGCTATACAAATTCGAGATACACAAGGGGACTTCAAATAACTGTAGCCTATTGTTCATGGGTTAATTGCATTTTCTCCCTGGTCCTTAAACGTATTTTCTCTGCGAAAGAAGCAGAGATGACAGAGAAAACTTGACCTATGTCAACTAGATTGAAGCATTCATTCTATTGATTTATGACATTATTCTAGTGAGCAAGAGTTGATTTAGTCTTCTAGGGAAACATATAATGACAGAAGAGATGCTGCATGTATTTAACTATACACAGATTGACTAACAAATAGCCTAGATTAAATTTCAGAAATTATAAGCAGAAACATATCTAAATCCGTCCAAAAAAGAATTCAGCCGTCTTTTACTGTAGCTATAATCTACAGCACATTTTCTGTATTAGCAGGTTAGTGTTGGGTGCTGGCCTCAGATTTTCAATTTATCATATATAGTCGGGAGGTTGCGGATAGATTGGTTAGTCTATAGTGCCACTGCAGCCACACAAACTGAAGCTTAGAAAGGTTTGGAGAACACATTTGTTTTGATATAAAATATGTTGTCATATATTTCAACATTGCTTTAGATAAAACATCAGTATGTTTGTTGTGTTTGTCTGGCATTCCTGTAATTCATTTACTGCAAACATTAGTATGCACAGCAAAACCATATAACCATAGGTGCAGGGTTGGGGTCAATTCCATTTTAATTCCAGTCAATTGAGGAAGTACACTGAAATTCCAATTCTGCTAAAGGCTTTTCAGAAATTATTTTTTTGAATTGGAGCGTGAATTTGGATTACTTTTTGAATTGACTGGAATTGAAATGGAAATTATATGTTGGCAAACGGAATGCGCTACTCAATCCAACATTCTCTTTCGTTTCTGGATTTCTGGCTAAACATTGAAGAGACCTTGAACAAATACAGTAGAGTCTTTCTTCAACCAATAATTTGTTTCAATGTCATTGTCTACAAGTCATGGACATGTGCTCCATGACAAGAATACTATAGGAAATATTACAGTATTATCTGCACAAAAACACTGTAGTAAATATTACAGTAGTGTCCGCAAAAACACCACAGTTTTTTAACTATAGTATTACTACAGTATTTCATTTGTATATGGGTGTGACGAGTGGTGGGTGTGGCATGGAGCAATGAGTTGCGTATTTAAAGTGCAGTGGCCATGCTGACAGCATTCCCCTCTTTGTTTTTCAACTGGTCATTCAGTACAACACCATTTCCGTTTAATTGAATGTTCCAGAATGTAAAAACGTTCTGAACGCAGCCCAGGTTTTCCATCTATTCTGGCCACGCCCCTCCCTTGCTACTCACCTCACCTGTCTCCACTCTACTCATTAACACCCTTGACTATTTAAGCAGCAGTTTCTGCCGCACGTCTTCCTTATTGCTGTTGGTGAATGCATGACGCGGCCATCTTATGGTTTCCTTGCATGTTGTAAGTGACTGAGTACTTTTAGTGACGGGGAAACATAACTTTCTGAAACATTGACAATTTCCAGCCAATTGTGTTGAAAATAGGTTCAGTACTCTATGATTTGATCAACAAAGTGTACCCTAGTGGCACCGCTGGTCAAAATAATTTAGAGCAGCCAAATTATTGATGGCATCCCGCACGCGATAACGTGTGCAGGATAGCCTTTTTGTCTTCTACTGAAGCTAACACAAAACCAATCAGGTGGTTGTTTGACAAAAAGAAGCTTAGGACCACATTTATCACGCTCTTCTGTTAAAGTGATACAAGCATCAGCACACTGCTGTGATTTCGACGCAAGCTTTGGAGCTCTGGTATAAAACGAAACCACAAATTTATCCTGCAACCTTTCCCCACGTGCTCCTGTGCTTGTGTGCATTAAAACCACACAATTTGGTTTCTTGCTTCATCTCCTCATTTCATCTGCATTCGTATCAATGTGCCATGGTAGCACTCTGAACCAGTACACCTTTTCAATAACACCATTTTCGGGGACCCGTTTTTGAAACAGCTGAAACAGCTCTTTTATTTGTTTTCTACCTGAAATTGTAATAACAGCATGTTACATTATGACATTGTCGCCCTAGCTTTAAATATCAACTGTGTTATTATAATTTTTTAGGAAAATAGGCAGGTCTCTCGACTCACCCTAACTTTTAGAAGGGATTGCGAGATGATTAGCTTAGCAACCGCATGACAACGTGAATACAATTGGCTGACAGTCTGCTGGGCAGAGCGTTACACGTTTCTCCATTAATTTCCCGCTATGATTCTTATCTCTTCCTTTTCTAATATCTCTGAATGCACTGAGCCACTGATGTCCAGGCAAGAAGCAACTCGCAAGGGAATTATCGATTTCAGTCACAATATCCTTTCACCTCATATAATGACTTCCATGACATACATTGCCTTCAGAAAGCAGTCACATCTGTTGACTGTTTCCACATTTTGTTGTGTTAAAACCTGCATTGAAAATTAATTATACTAAGATTGGACTCACTGTGTGCAATAACAGTGTTTAACATGATGTTTGAAAGACTACGGCATCTCTGTACCCCACACATACAGTGCCTTTGGAAAGTATTCAGACCACTTGACATTTTCCGCATTTTGTTATGTTACAGCCATATTCTAATTTTTTTTTTACAAATTATCCTCAGCAATCTACACACAATACCCCATAACGACAAGGTGAAAACAGGTTCTGAGAAATGTTTGCAAATGTATAATTATTTTTTGTTTTACTTAATCATTAAATTAAAAAAATATATTTTTTATTTCACCTTTATTTAACCAGGTAGGCTAGTTGAGAACAAGTTCTCATTTGCAACTGCGACCTGGCCAAGATAAAGCATAGCAGTGTGAACAGACAACACAGAGTTACACATGGAGTAAACAATTAACAAGTCAATAACACAGTAGAAAAAAAGAGAGTCTATATACATTGTGTGCAAAAGGCATGAGGAGGTAGGCGAATAATTACAATTTTGCAGATTAACACTGGAGTGATAAATGATCAGATGGTCATGTACAGGTAGAGATATTGGTGTGCAAAAGAGCAGAAAAGTAAATAAATAAAAACAGTATGGGGATGAGGTAGGTAACAATGGGTGGGCTATTTACCGATAGACTATGTACAGCTGCAGCGATCGGTTAGCTGCTCAGATAGCAGATGTTTGAAGTTGGTGAGGGAGATAAAAGTCTCCAACTTCAGCGATTTTTGCAATTCGTTCCAGTCACAGGCAGCAGAGAACTGAGGTGTTGGCTTTAGGGATGATCAGTGAGATACAGATGGTGTTGGTGTTGCCATCGTGACCAGTGAACGGGATGGTGTTGCCATCGTGACCAGTGAACTGAGATAAGGCGGAGCTTTACCTAGCATGGACTTGTAGATGACCTGGAGCCAGTGGGTCTGGCGACGAATATGTAGCGAGGGCCAGCCGACTAGAGCATACAGGTCGCAGTGGTAGGTGGTATAAGGTGCTTTAGTGACAAAACGGATGGCACTGTGATAAACTGCATCCAGTTTGCTGAGTAGAGTGTTGGAAGCAATTTTGTAGATGACATCGCCGAAGTCGAGGATCGGTAGGATAGTCAGTTTTACAAGGGTAAGTTTGGCGGCGTGAGTGAAGGAGGCTTTGTTGCGGAATAGAAAGCCAACTCTAGATTTGATTTTAGATTGGAGATGTTTGATATGAGTCTGGAAGGAGAGTTTACAGTCTAGCCAGACACCTAGGTACTTATAGATGTCCACATATTCAAGGTCGGAACCATCCAGGGTGGTGATGCTAGTCAGGCGTGCGGGTGCAGGCAGCGAACGGTTGAAAGCATGCATTTGGTTTTACTAGCGTTTAAGAGCAGTTGGAGGCCACGGAAGGAGTGTTGTATGGCATTGAAGCTCGTTTGGAGGTTAGATAGCACAGTGTCCAAGGACGGGCCGGAAGTATATAGAATGGTGTCGTCTGTGTAGAGGTGGATCAGGGAGTCGCCCGCAGCAAGAGCAACATCATTGATATATACAGAGAAAAGAGTCGGCCTGAGAATTGAACCCTGTGGCACCCCCATAGAGACTGCCAGAGGACCGGACAGCATGCCCTCCGATTTGACACACTGAACTCTGTCTGCAAAGTAGTTGGTGAACCAGGCAAGGCAGTCATCAGAAAAACCGAGGCTACTGAGTCTGCCGATAAGAATATGGTGATTGACAGAGTCGAAAGCCTTGGCAAGGTCGATGAAGACGGCTGCACAGTACTGTCTTTTATCGATGGCGGTTATGATATCGTTTAGTACCTTGAGCGTGGCTGAGGTGCACCCGTGACCGGCTCGGAAACCAGATTGCACAGCGGCGAAGGTACGGTGGGATTCGAGATGGTCAGTGACCTGTTTGATGACTTGGCTTTTGAAGACCTTAGATAGGCAGGGCAGGATGGATATAGGTCTGTAACAGGTTGGGTCCAGGGTGTCTCCCCCTTTGAAGAGGGGGATGACTGCGGCAGCTTTCCAATCCTTGGGGATCTCAGACGATATGAAAGAGGTTGAACAGGCTGGTAATAGGGGTTGCGACAATGGAGGCGGATAGTTTCAGAAATAGAGGGTCCAGATTGTCAAGCCCAGCTGATTTGTACGGGTCCAGGTTTTGCAGCTCTTTCAGAACATCTGTTATCTGGATTTGGGTAAAGAAGAACCTGGAGAGGCTTGGGCGAGTAGCTGCGGGGGGGGCGGAGCTGTTGGCCGAGGTTGGAGTCGCCAGGCGGAAGGCATGGCCAGCCGTTGAGAAATGCTTGTTGAAGTTTTCGATAATCATGGATTTATCGGTGGTGACCGTGTTACCTAGCCTCAGTGCAGTGGGCAGCTGGGAGGAGGTGCTCTTGTTCTCCATGGACTTCACAGTGTCCCAGAACTTTTTGGAGTTGGCGCTAGAGGATGCAAATTTCTCCTTGAAGAAGCTGACCTTAGCTTTCCTGACTGACTGCGTGTATTGGTTCCTGACTTCCCTGAACAGTTGCATATCGCGGGGACTATTCGATGCTATTGCAGTCCGCCACAGGATGTTTTTGTGCTGGTCGAGGGCAGTCAGGTCTGGAGTGAACCAAGGGCTATATCTGTTCTTAGTTCTGCATTTTTTGAACAGAGCATGCTTATCTAAAATGGTGAGGAAGTTACTTTTAAAGAATGACCAGGCATCCGCACCTGACGGGATGAGGTCAATGTCCTTCCAGGATACCCGGGCCAGGTTGATTAGAAAGGCCTGCTCACAGAAGTGTTTTAGGGAGCGTTTGACAGTGATGAGGGGGTGGTCGTTTGACTGCGGCTCCGTAGCAGATACAGGCAATGAGGCAGTGATCGCTGAAATCCTGGTTGAAGACAGCGGAAGTGTATTTGGAGGGCCAGTTGGTCAGGATGACGTCTATGAGGGTGCCCTTGTTTACAGATTTAGGGTTGTACCTGGTGGGTTCCTTGATGATTTGTGTGAGATTGAGGGCATCTAGCTTAGAGTGTAGGACTGCCGGGGTGTTAAGCATATCCCAGTTTAGGTCACCTAACAGAACAAACTCTGAAGCTAGATGGGGGGCGATCAGTTCACAAATGGTGTCCAGGGCACAGCTGGGAGCTGAGGGGGTCGGTAGCAGGCGGCAACAGTGAGAGACTTATTTCTGGAGAGAGTCATTTTTAAAATTAGTAGTTTGAACTGTTTGGGTATGGACCTGGAAAGTATGACATTACTTTGCAGGCTATCTCTGCAGTAGACTGCAACTCCTCCCCCTTTGGCAGTTCTATCTTGACGGAAAATGTTATAGTTGGGTATGGAAATCTCAGAATTTTTGGTGGCCTTCCTGAGCCAGGATTCAGACACTGCAAGGACACGGCAATTAAATAAGTATTAAGACCCTTTGCTATGAGAAATTGAAGGGATTGAGCTCAGGTGTGTCCTGTTTCCATTGATCATCCTTGAAATGTTTCTACAACTTGATTGGAGACCACCTGTGGTAAATTCAATTGATTTAACATGATTTGGAAAGGCCCACACCTGTCTATATAAGGTCCCACAATTGACAGTGCATATCAGACCAAAACCAAAGCCATGAGGTCTGACTTGTTGAATCTTGTTATGTTCATACAAATATTTACTATTATGTTAAGTTTGCTGAAAATAAACACAGTTGACAGTTAGATGACATTTCTTTTTTTGCTGAGTTTATTTGTGGATTTAGTGGATATATGGAGACTTAAATATCCTGACCGAGTGAGATGGCGGAGGCTCAATCAAGCTAGTTGTCTTGATTACTTTCTTATATCATTCTCGCTGACACCAAAAGTTTTTTTTTTAATTAAAAAATAAAGTGTTGATAAGGGACAGAATACGGTCGGACCATTAAAAGAAATGGCTTATATATTACTCTTACAGTATTTCTAAGTGGGCGAGGATATTGGATGGTAAATTGTTTTTAACTAGGACAGAATAATTTATGAAGGACATTAACATAGGTACAGCAGATCTCCTTATTGTATGGGACACTTTTAAATGTGCCTTTAGAGGCCATGCATTTCAGAACTCATCTATACAACAAAAGCAATTTTGGTCAAAATGGACCATATTAACAAAAGAAATGGAAGGGCTACCAGTACAGATAGCAATAAAGAAGGTACCATAGAGGCATAGAATAAGTTCAAAAAATAATTTAAATGGAGGAACTTATTCAAGAAAGAGCAAGTGTATATATTATTTAAAAAAGTATGCAAACTGGATGGAACATGGGGAAAAATGCACCAAATTATTGTTTTATCTTAGAAATGCTACCAACAATAATTGACTGAAACTTGTGACAAATGATGGAGTCCCCCATGATTCACCAAACAATATTTTGAAAGAGGATGAAAAGTACTTTAAGCTCATGTTTTTATTTCAGTCTCCTCCATCTCCACTAACCAAAGATAACTGTATGGATTTTTTTCTATGAATAATGTAAAATTAACAGCTGTACAGAAAGACTCATGTGAAGGCCAAATTACACAGGAGGAACATTTTAGTCCAGGAAAACTCCAGGGTTGGATGGCATACCAGTGGAGGTATACCAAACCTTTTTTGATGTACTTAGAGGACCGTTATTAGCATGTTTTAACCACTCCTACAAAAATGGTAGATTATCAGATACTCAACAAGAATGTCTGATTTCATTATTTATGAAACAGTATCCAAGTGGTAAATATAAAGATCCGGTCGATTAAAAAAATTGGAGGCCCCTTACACTTCAGTGTTGTGATGCAAAAATTCAAGCAAAATGCATAGCGCGTAGAATTTAAAAGGTATTGATGGATATTATTCATCCTAATCAGACAGGTTTTTTACATGGACGATATATTGGAGAAGACACGTACTGGAAACAATAGAACAGTATGAAAAATCTGAGAAACCAGGCCTGGAATTCATAGCTGACTTTGAAAAGGCTTTTGATGAGGTACGACTGGAATTGATAAATGCCTGGAATATTTAAATTTTGGAGAATCTCTTATAAAATGGGTTAGTTATGTAAAGTAACCCTAGGTGTAAAATAGTAAATAATGGCTACTTCTCAGAAAGTATTAGACTGTCAAGAGGAGAAAACAAGGTTGTACACTATTGGCATATCTATTTAATATGGTCATCGAAATGTTAGCTATTAAAATCAGATCCAGCAATAATATCAAGGGGTTAGAAATCAAGGCCTTAAAAACAAAAGTGTTGTTGTACGCTGATGATTCATGTTTTTTTTTTATCCACAATTTGGATCCTTCCACAGCATCATAGAGGATCTAGATAATTTTTAACCTCTCTGGGTTACAACCAAATTATTATACATTTACTATATTACCTATTGGATCACAAAAAAATACAACTTTTACATTACCGTTTAGTTTACCAATAAAATGGTCATATGGTGATGTGGACATACTCTGTATACATATCCCGAAAAAAGAAATGATCTTACTAAAATACATTTTAATAGAAATAACAAGATATCTACTGTAAAATAGAATTCAAGTTGGATTGGCTTCAGAGATGGATGGGAGGGGTTGATGGTAGCTGAAGGATTACAAACGGATTAAAAACAAACAAGATAACTGTTGTAAAGTGTATTGTGTCTGTAAAAGGTACATAGCATGTATAAACTGGAAGTAGAAGCCTAGGTGTTGTCCACTAGTTTACTCCAATTAGGTGAGGGGTGGGTAGGGTTAGCAGAAAATAATAAATATACAGGCTTCTTTCCTAACTCAGTTGCTGGAGAAGAAGGAAACCACTCAGGGATTTCACCATGAGGCAAATGGTGACTTTAAAACAGTTACAGAGTTTAAAGGCTGTGATTGGAGAAAACTGAAAATGGATCAACATTGTAGTTACTCCGCAATACTAACCTAATTGACAGAGTGAAAAGAAGGAAACCTGTATAGAAAAAAATATTTCAAAACATACATCCTGTTTGTAACAAGGCACTAAAGTAATACTGCAAAAAATGTGGCAAAGCAATTAACTTTATGTCCTGAATACCGTAGTGAACGAGGGGAGACAGAGAGCTGGTTTCAAGCGCAGGGCTCAGCTTATGTTTATTGCAAGGACCACAGGAGGAGGCAGGTAGCTGGGTCCATGGGCCGGCAGAAGGTCATACACAGCGGGTCCAAAAGGGCAACAGTACAGGCAGGGAAAAGGCTAGTAACATAGTCCGGGAGATCAGGCTATAAGTAGATAGGCTAAAGTACAGGCAGGGAATAGGCAAAAGGCGTTGTTAGTGAGGCTTCCAAAAACTATCATACAGGGGAGGAGTACATCACAGGAACCCCAGCGCCCCGAAAGATGTGTCACAAAACAAACAATACCTCACAGTGATGGGGTGCAAAGAATTGAACTAAATAGTGTGTGATAATGACGTACATGTTTGTGAACAGGTGATTAGAATTCAGGTGATTGGGATCTGGAGAGTGAGCTGCGTTCAGGGGATTTAGGTGTTTGAGAGTGTGAGCTGGAAAGTGAGCTGTATTCAGGGGATCTACGTGTTTGAGGGTGTGAGTTGAGAGCAGACATTACAAATACAAAGCGTTATGTTTGGGGAAGATCGTATACAACACATTACTGAGTACCACTCTCCATATTTTCAAGCATAGTGGTGACTGCATCATGTTTTGGCTATGCATGTAATCATTAAGGACTGGGGAGTTTTTCAGGATAAAAAAAGAAACGGAATGGAGCTAAGCAGAGGAAAAATTCTAGAGGAAAACCTGATTCAGTCTGCTTTCCACAAGACACTGGGAGATGAATTCACCTTTCAGCAAGACAATAACTTAAAGCACAAGGCCAAGTCTACACTGGAGTTGCTTACCAAGAAGACAGTGTATGTTCCTGAGTGGCCGAGTTACAGTTTTGACTTACATCTGCTTTAAAATCTAAGACCAAATAACTAATTTGACATAGTTTGAAGAATTTTGAAAATAATGAATGGGCAAATGTTGCGCTATTCAGGTGTGAAAAGCACTTAGTGTCACACCCTGACCTTAGTATTCTTTGTTATTTTGTTTAGGTCAGGGTGTGACATGGTTGATGTATGTGTTTTTGTCTTGTCTAGGGTTTGTTGTATGTTTATGGGGGTGTTACCCTATCTAGGTGTTTTTGTACGTCTATGGTTGCCTGGATTGGTTCTCAATTAGAGGCAGCTGTCTATCGTTGTTTCTGATTGGGAACCATATTTAGGCAGCCATATTCTGTGGGTATTTTGTGGGTGATTGTTCCTGTTCCAGTGTTCACGTTACGGGACTGTATCGTCTTCGGTCCTTTTTTTTGTCGGTTTGTTGTTTTGTTCGGTATTTAAGTATTCCTATTAAATATTGATAATCATCACGCTGCCTTTTGGTCCTCCTCTCTTTCACCCGAAGACAGTCGTTACACTTAGAGACTTACCTAGAAAGACTCACAGCTGTAATAACTGCCAAAAGTGTGTTGTGGAAATTTCCTTTATTACCAAATCATGAGAGAGCAAACCACACACAAGTCAGAGTTATCATAAAGTCCATCTTTATATGAGCTTCACCATAGCCCTGTGACTCTCAGATCAATTCAGTGTCTATATATGAATTCTCTGAGAGTGCTTACAAAACAGTCCTTAGTCTCATTTATAGCCAAGACACACCTCTCAACTCACATAACAAATAACACAGATCTTAGGAACATTACACAAAGGAAGATTTACTAGTCAGAGGAATATCCCATAGCCGGACAGCATTAGCTATAAATTATTGTTCAGTTTAGTCTCTTAAAACGAAGCTCTTATCTCGTTCTTGCTACAACATAGTACCAAGACATTACCTCATCCAATGGTATATATCAATTGTCATTTTAGATACTCCCATCTCAAATATCACCCCTCCTGGACAAGCTCACGGAGATAGTGAGCCTCCTAGGCCATATACTAAATCGAGATAAGGGCAACCTCAGAGGGGACATGTAAATAGTTAGACACATTCCCATAAGAAGACAAGCCTAACCTCTCCCCAATGGGAAAAGTAACTTTTCCCACATAAGCATACTTATGAAAATTAATAAAACATCTTATTTATAAATGTTACCTAAAGGATTCTGATTCTGCTACCACAGGTGCTTCTACAAAGTAATGACTCATGGGTGTGAATACTTAAGTAAATTAGATATTTCTTTATTTCATTTTCAATAAATTTGCTAACACTTCTAAAAACCTGTTTTCACTTTCTCATTATTAGTTATTGTGTGTAGATTGGTGAGGAAATAAATATATTTAATCAATTTTGAATTCCGGCTGTAACACAACAACATGTGGAATAAGGCACTGAAGGCACTGTTGATAAGATTAAGCCTGTTTTTTTCTAAGGCAACTTTAGTATGCTAGTGTAAGCCTAAGAGCTCCTATCTAGCTATAGTTCAGCTAAGCGTCAGCATTCACTAACAGCCGGCACATTGCTAGCTAGCTAATGTTAGCTTACTGAGGGAGTGTCACACCCTGACCTTAGTTATCTTTGTTTTCTTTATTATTTTGGTTAGGTCCGGGTGTAACGAGGGTGGTACAGTATGTGTGTTTTTGTCTTGTCTAGGTTTTTTTTGTATATCTATGGGGTTTTGGTATTGTCTAGGTAAATGTATGTCTATGGTGGCCTGAATTGGTTCCCAATCAGAGACAGCTGTTTATAGTTGTCTCTGATTGGGGATCCTATTTAGGTTGCCATTTTCCATTTTGGTTTTGTGGGTTATTGTCTATGTGTAGTTGCATGTCAGCACTCGTGTTATAGCGTCATGTTTGTTTTGTTAAGTGTTCTTTGTTTAATAAAGAAGAATGCATTCCTCAGTTTGTGATTGTACTGCATGATCTTACAGTATGTTTCTGTCTTGCTAGTGAGACAGACAATTATGTTGTCTTAATTGGTACTTATTTAGAATCAAGTGAGTCCAGTTCTCAAGGTTACTCAACAGCAAAACAGAATGAACCATCACAATGAAAATATTTTGTATCAATCAGACTTCATGCCACAGTAAACATACATCATACTGAATTGAAAATACATGAATTGAGAGACATACAGTATCTTCTGCAGGTCACATGATGAGATCTTTATGACTCTAATTCCCTGAAATGTTCAAGCTGAAGTTTCTCTAATCTTACTTTTTACAAGATTTTGGTCCTGATAGATTTATTTTTAATTCCCAGAGTTCTATGCTCACAATAGGGTGAGAAGCTATTTTCAAATTCTGCTGGGTCAGAAAAATTAAGGACAATTGTGTAGTAGTCTATGTCCTCGTTCCGGTGTATTTTTAATAGTTCTATAAAAACCCACCAAAAAATATAATAAAGGAGGAGTAACAGTTTGATATGCAGTAATTGAGACTGCATCAACTCATGAGAGGAGTGAGGAAAAACTGGGAAAAATAAAAAAGTTTACAAATGGTTGCTCTCATTTGCTAACCCCACCCCTCTCTCTCTCACACACACACACACACACACACACACACAATTAGTTATTGTGTAACATTACAGATGTTCATTCTACTTTGTTTGCTATTCTCCCCATGTTTAACAGATATCTTGCTTGTCTGGGTATATCATGTACACACACAGTTTATTGGTTGTGTGAAAAGTACATATGCTCATTCTGTTTTTGTTTGATATTAATAGTCCTGTTTTTTGCATGTTCCCTATGAACTATGGAACTTAAGATATGCACCTACTGTTACGGAAAAATATAAACTTTTGGAACCAAGACCAGTTATAAATAACTGATATTGGCACAAGGTGGAGGGAAAGATGGAATATTTTAATCTTGTGAATTGTTGCATTATTTGCTTGGATTGTTAAGTAGTTTGTGCTTACTGGCTTGTAGCTACTGTGATATTTATGAAAGCAAAGGCAAGGATTTAATGTGAACTGAAAAGTAAAACTCTATTGCCACGCCGCTCCTCAGACTCCTTCATCTCGTAGTGGGAATAGGGCCCTAGTAGTGTATACAGGTTCTTCCTTAGTTATTCTGGGGGTGGCCACACTGCTAGGGCAGAGGCATGCAAGTAATCACTGCTCTATTTGATGTATGATGGACAATGGAGCGACTGTAGAGAGAAGAAAGACAGAATCCTGGGTTGAGAGGGGCGTATTGGCATTACTCTCCTGTGTGTGTGTGTGTGTGTGTGTGTGTGTGTGGTGTGTGGATATGTGTTTGTCTGTCTGTCCTAATGATATATGTACTGAAGATGTAAATGAAGGACTTAGAGAGATTGGGGGTATGCTTGGCTGTGCTATCGAAGGAATATCTTCATTACTTTTTACACATCATTATATATTAGATCTGAGGAACAAACCGCTATCTCTAGTGTGAGTTGATTGAGTTGCTGATCCAAACAATAATGCACTTTGAAATGAACATGATAGCTACTGCTTTCAGAGGTGTATAATCAGACTGTTACTGAGAGCAGATTGATAGCTATAGTTATAGAGGAAGTTTTAGTGACATAGATACACAGAGGAAAAAGCTGGTACAGGCGGGAGGAGTGCCTTTGTGACAATTCACACCATGACTGTAAGCCCATCCTCTTTCTATTCACTAACCCACCTTCCAGTCATCATCACATACATTTCACAGAGACCACACATGGACACACACACACACAAGCAGATTGCAGTGAGACTTAAAGGCAAGACTGTGGCTCTGGTTGGTATAATCAGTCCAAGTTTTTATTAAAAATGTTTAGTTTGTGTTAACCTGAACAAAATTGGGCACTTGAACAGCTTAGGTGGACTGCAATGATCACCCACTATAGTGCCAGGAGGTACCTCCTGCCATCTGTTGGCATTGGCAGTGCAACTCACCATCGTCTATTTGTTGTCTGTGGCCACTGGCTACCAGATCACACAAAAAGCAACACTAGAAAAGACAGACAATATTTCAATTGATAACCACACAGTTGTCTCATGAAGAGAATCTCAATCAAACTATGGATGAGAAAGAGATAGTAAAGCCACAGATACTAAATAAGATGGTACTTTTAAAACTATATATAAACATCCACTTATTACTGAAGTCACAAGACTGCTTTATTTCCCAGAGAGCATGCAATCAATTGTGCAAATTTGGAGAGTCAGTGTCACCTCAAACAGATCACAACAGGTTTCCACGATATTTTGTGAGTCTTGTTTGCCATAAAGTATTTTCACATATCTCATCTTAATCTTGTGACATTTTCAATTAACACTTTCTGTATGTCTATTCTAAGTGTACACAAGTTCTCACAGACGTGACCCTATCACTACATACAAAGACGTGAAAAAAAATGTGATTATCAGGGTTGGCCATTTTTAAGAACTGCATTTCCTGTGTTATGTTGACATCATTTTGGTTAAGAAAAATAACATTATCTCAAGATATTTTTTATTTTCTGGCAACTAATATCAAGGGATAAACTATGGGGAAAATACATAAGGTTCTCAATATTATCCTATTCATGCTCATTACCATTAATTTGTTATCCTCAAGTGTATACACCACAGCACAAAGATCTTGTCAATACTATTGCAATTTTGTATCAAGTATTACAGTATTTCCCCAACTTGACAATATAAATAACTATATCATCCATATAGTCCTTCCAATTAACTGCTTCTCAAAAATAACCATATCATCTGTGATCATTTATTAAACTAATAAAACAAATGTTCAATATTTATATAGTACGGTATGTTCATTCACAGGTATAATTTTGTATGCTGTGTTAAAGTTCAAAAATAGAAATCTGATACAAGTCTAGTGACTACAAATGAACAATAGCAAATATTAGTTCACAATAAAATACACAACCCAAAACACTCCTATGAAGCCTATATTTCGTCTCTATATCGCTTCAGACAAACCATTTTTGTTTACATAGCAAAGAAGTAAGCCCAGATATAGAGGTGGAGTTTTTCAACCAACTGAGTTCATCAGATTTGTCCTTTGTTTAACCTTAGAAACACTTAGTCTTTAACCTTCAAAAAAGCTTACAAAGAAAGAACAGACAGAATGCCATCCCTCGGCACAGTAATTCTCCACTGGCTCCATGTCGTTTATCTCTCCATCCCAATATCTCTCCTCCAACAGAGACCTATCCTCTTTCTTCTCCTCCTTCTCTACCATTTCAGGAGCCAGGGGCAATGGATCCTTCTCTCCTCCACTGTTCCCCTTCTCTTTGAGTTTCATGTGGGAGTCCATGGGGGCCTTGCAGGTGGGGGTCTTCAGCACTTTCTCCCCTTTGCACGCGTTGTTCCTCTTCTTCAGCTTGCCCACCAGTTGTTTCCAGTGCCTGACCTGTGCCTTCCTGTCACTGTAGGCTTGGCACAAGTCTGGCTGTCCAGTGTAGCGGCACCAGTAGGTCTGCTCCCCGGAGTTACAGCTGACCAGCAGATTCACCACGCCCTCCCCAGACGTATCCCAAGTACAGTTATGGCCAACCTTTGTGCTGAACCCTCCTGAGCTTGTTACAGAGTTCTTGGGCATCTTGCCTGCCAATGGTGGTGGGAGCTGCAACGTCTTGTCGTCGGAGATCTGGTATTTGGCCTCGGTGCTGGGTAGGACACGAAGGCACAGGAGGAAGAACAGGGGCCACAGGAACCTCATGTTTGGTGGTGATTAGTGCTACTTGAAGGGTTCTTTATTCAAGTGCAGCCAAGCATCAGTAAGACGCCGAAGGGAATCAAAACGGGATGCTCCGAGATCAAAAGACCTACAGGGAGTGAAAATGGAGAGGGAAAACAAAGTGAAACATAAATTAATTAACTACACCCCATTTCCCTTCTTTTCATAAAAACACATGAGAAGTTTTACAACATTTTATATTCCCTACTTAGAAAAAAACCACAATTCATAAGATGTTGTGTACCAATTGTACAGCACATTAGAATGTGTATGATGTTGGTTTTCAGTGCACCTATTTCTAAATGAATCGTAATAAAAAAAATATATACTTTGTCACATCACATTAAATCAATATGAGAGGAATGCTTCAGCTCTAAGCTTAAACACTGTAACATAGATCTCATGCCAAGTGAATCCTCTACGGAGCGAATCAAGAAAAGGGAGAGATGGAAATGCTGCCACGGCAGCTATTTTAGGGGGGCAGCCACAACTGCAGCACTACCTGGTACATGGGACTAATCTGTATAAAAATCACCTCAACAAACATTTTGGAGTATAAATCCACTCATGCTTTTTACACGGGAGTAATCTGAACATCCTTACTCGGAGTATGTCCTGCCATGTGAAGGAAATCATATTGGATTGTTCCAAAATAGTGGTACATAACAAAGACATACACCAAAACAAACAGCCCCAAGCCGGCTCAGAATTTCCTTACTTCACTTAGAAATAACAGGGAAAATATACCCATACTTTGCAAACATACTGGTTGCAAAAACAAAATGTACCAATGAAATGATATTCAGTTCCAATATTTGGTATTCGGTATCTATGTAAATGTCGCACTTACCATGTTGGAACCGTAGTGTCTGCTACTATTTGCAAATGCGGGGGCCCAGGACACTTGCATAAAAGGGGCTTATAGAAGAATAAAGGAGAAAGGGGAGGGGTGGAGAGGGGAGGGGTACGGGCTTAAATGGGTCTACCCAGACCTCCCTTAAGCAGTGCCCTTCGTAACAATACTCCTCGCGACCCACAGCCTAAAGACTGTGTGTGGGGGAGGTGAGGTGGTAGGTGAAGTTTGGGTCATGAAGTGTTGACTCACACACCCCAATACCCAACACACCCCCTCTTCACAGCTAAGAAGACAATGTTCTCTAGAAATGTGATTCTATTTGCTTTTTTCTGTCCTTTCTTTAAGCTTCACTCTGCTGGTGATACTAAGAGAGTCCTTGACGAGGCGGGAGGTTTGAGAAGACCAATCTCTGTTAAATTGTTTGCAATCAATGTGCTGCTAGCTGACTGCATTTAAGATACCATTGACTGTGATTAGACACTGATTGAGGCGCGTAGTGCTGCCCCTGTCCTCACCCCTCAGACCGTAGTGACAGGGGGAATCTAATTGTGAAGCAGAGGAAAAGTACCTTGCTTTGCAGAAAAGTTAGCATAGTGTATATAAATACAATGAAGATTGCCCTCAGCACAAGCTTCCATGGCAACACCTGGTTATTAGTGCTTAATTTCTTTGCATAATGAGGAACACAGACATATTGACTGATGGCCTGGCATTGCTATCATGTCACTCTGTATGGTGTCTGTATGTAGCCTCACTACTTTTATACCCTCGCTACTGTATATAGCCTCACTAATGTTATTTTTCACTGTATTTTTACTGTTGTTTTTATATCTTTACTTACCTATTGTTCACCTAATAATTTTTTTGCACTATTGGTTAGAGCCTGTAAGTAAGCATTTCACTGTAAGGTCTACACCTGTTGTATTCCGCGCACGTGACAAATAAACTTTGATTTGATTTGACTCTAGACAAAAGTGCACTGTTATGGTGCCAATGTCAGTCTATTTTAAGATCATTGTGTGTGTGTGTGTGTGTGTGTGTGTGTGTGTGTGTGTGTGTGTGTGTGTGTGTGTGTGTGTGTGTGTGTGTGTGTGGGTGTGGGTGAGGTGGGGTTAGCAAATGAGAGCAACCAGTCTTCTGGCCATATACAATGTTATGAGCATGGGGTTCATCTGGTCTATCAGATACTGTCCACCTGAGTGCTCTGCAGAACAATACATGGGTAGAGGAAAACAGTTTGTTTCTAACTAAGGTCAGAGAACACTGACAGAGGAGTGCATGTTGTGGACTTAAAACTTCTATTTTTTATTTTTTTTTATTTTATTTCACCTTTATTTAACCAGGTAGGCAAGTTGAGAACAAGTTCTCATTTACAATTGCGACCTGGCCAAGATAAAGCAAAGCAGTTCGACACATACAACAACACAGAGTTACACATGGCGTAAAACAAACATACAGTCAATAATACAATATAAACAAGTCTATATACGACGTGAGCAAATGAGGTGAGAAGGGAGGTAAAGGCAAAAAAGGCCATGGTGGCAAAGTAAATACAATATAGCAAGTAAAACACTGGAATGGTAGTTTTGCAATGGAAGAATGTGCAAAGTAGAAATAAAAATAATGGGGTGCAAAAGAGCAAAATAAATTAATGAATTAAATACAGTAGGGAAAGAGGTAGTTGTTTGGGCTAAATTATAGGTGGACTATGTACAGGTGCAGTAATCTGTGAGCTGCTCTGACAGTTGGTGCTTAAAGCTAGTGAGGGAGATAAGTGTTTCCAGTTTCAGAGATTTTTGTAGTTCGTTCCAGTCATTGGCAGCAGAGAACTGGAAGGAGAGGCGGCCAAAGAAAGAATTGGTTTTGGGGGTGACTAGAGAGATATACCTGCTGGAGCGTGTGCTACAGGTGGGAGATGCTATGGTGACCAGCGAGCTGAGATAAGGGGGACTTTACCTAGCAGGGTCTTGTAGATGACATGGAGCCAGTGGGTTTGGCGACGAGTATGAAGCGAGGGCCAGCCAACGAGAGCATACAGGTCGCAATGGTGGGTAGTATATGGGGCTTTGGTGACAAAACGGATTGCACTGTGATAGACTGCATCCAATTTGTTGAGTAGGGTATTGGAGGCTATTTTGTAAATGACATCGCCAAAGTCGAGGATTGGTAGGATGGTCAGTTTTACAAGGGTATGTTTGGCAGCATGAGTGAAGGATGCTTTGTTGCGAAATAGGAAGCCAATTCTAGATTTAACTTTGGATTGGAGATGTTTGATATGGGTCTGGAAGGAGAGTTTACAGTCTAACCAGACACCTAAGTATTTGTAGTTGTCCACGTATTCTAAGTCAGAAGAGTAGTGATGTTGGACAGGCGGGTAGGTGCAGGTAGTGATCGGTTGAAGAGCATGCATTTAGTTTTACTTGTATTTAAGAGCAATTGGAGGCCATGGAAGGAGAGTTGTATGGCATTGAAGCTTGCCTGGAGGGTTGTTAACACAGTGTCCAAAGAAGGGCCAGAAGTATACAGAATGGTGTCGTCTGCGTAGAGGTGGATCAGAGACTCACCAGCAGCAAGAGCGACCTCATTGATGTATACAGAGAAGAGAGTCAGTCCAAGAATTGAACCCTGTGGCACCCCCATAGAGACTGCCAGAGGTCTGGACAGCAGACCCTCCGATTTGACACACTGAACTCTATCAGAGAAGTAGTTGGTGAACCAGGCGAGGCAATCATTTGAGAAACCAAGGCTGTCGAGTCTGCCGATGAGGATGTGGTGATTGACAGAGTCGAAAGCCTTGGCCAGATCAATGAATGCGGCTGCACAGTAATGTTTCTAGCTACTCCTCCTTTATTATATTTTTTGGTGGGTTTGTATAGAACTATTAAAAATACACCGGAACGAGGACATAGACTACAACACAATTGTCCTTGTTTTTTTCTGAAACAGCAAAATTCACATTCAGCAATGAAAAAGAGCTTCTCACCCTACTGTGAGCATACAGCCCTGGGGACATTTTTTAATCTCAGGTCCAAAAACTTGGAAAAAAAGAAGATTAGAGAAACTTTGGCTTGAACACGGAACTGGAGTCATAAAGATCTCATCATGGAAACTGCAGAAGATACTGTATGTCCCTCAAGTAATGTATTTTCAATTCAGTATGGTGAATTGTCTGTTTACTATGCCATAAATTCTGATTGATACAAAAATCTAAATCTTTTCATTTTGATGGTTCATTCTGTTCTGCTATTGTGTAACTTTAAGAACTGGACCCACTTGATTCTAAGTAAGGACCAATATATCCCAGTTTGTCTTTCTCACTAGCAAGACAAACACTGTAAGATAAATGCAGTACACTCAAACTGTAGGTTAACAATACTCACCCTGGATTGGATTTTTATACCATTACTCCAGGTTCTCAAGGTTATTATCAGTGGCGACCCGTCAATATAAAGAAAAAATTGTGCCCGTTTTCTACCCAAATCATTGAGTTAATAAAGCTGCATTCAAACATGGTCTGTTTTTTGCTTTCTTGAGCAGGCAGCTCCAAAATGCAGGTGTTTCAGCCTAGCTCAGTGCTTTCTGTGGTGGTGGGGCAGCCAGCAGAAAATAAAGAGCGTAGGGGTTGCTCATATTCTCTAGTTTAGCCGTGATTGGCTCAGTGTTCTGTTACTCATGGGGACACTACATCACCTCAAAATCTATAGGGAGAGATAGAAAATTCATTCCCCTTGGGTGCTGCCATAGATTTACATTAGAAGTGCCCATTCAAGAAGGCTGAAGTCACTGGCCACAGATAAAATGATGTCAAATCACGTTATATCTACCACAGCTTTAATTGGACTGATCATGACAACATACTTTCAAAATCTTAGCTAGCAAGCTAGACAATGAGTCATCATCATGAATCAAGTCAAATATCTACTTGCAAATCCTTTTTAATCCTTGCCATATGAAGATAAAATGTATCAGTGCTCATCAGTCATTGGACATAAAAATTACACAAGTTGTAAATCGCAAATTCAACAATGAGCGGTTTGGAAGGAATCAGTGGCTAACTGCAAGCATTGCAAACCAATCAATAGCCTGCTATTCAATGGAAAGGGTGTGTGGTCCAAGTCTGGGTTTAAGGGTTTATTTTCCAAGCTTAAAAGGTTAAACATTCACATGCAACACCATGGGCAAGAAAAGGTTGAACACATTTGCCATGTTGTCAATCCAGCATGACTTCTGCCTCGTTCAAAACAACTGGAAACTCGGAACTGGGAAATATCAGACTTTAGTGAGTTCAAGAAAACTGGGAACTCTGAAAAAAATTGCTCTGACTGGAAACATAGGTTTTGAACAGTCATCCATCTTGCAATTCCAAGATGGGAATTCTGGCCTCTTTCTAGAGCTCCCAGTTGTCTTGAAAGCACCATCAATTCAGAGAATGCCATACATTGATGACAAAGTTTGTTGACAAAATTTGGCACAAGAAGGACTACCTTCCTGTTGAAGTGAGCACAGCACAACAATGTGAGTCAAGCAATGTGTACAGTGCATTCGGAAAGTATTCAAACCCCTAGACGTTTTCCACATGTTGTTATGTTACAGCCATATTCTCAAATGGATTAAATCGTTTTTCCCCCTCATCAATATACACACAATACCCCATAATGACAAAGCAAAAGCAGGTTACAGACTCAAGTCTTCCTGGGTATGACACTACAAGCTTGGCACACCTGTATTTTGGGAGATTCCCCCATTCTTCACTGCAAATCCTCTCAAGCTCTGTCATGATGGATGGGGAGAGTCGCTGCACAGCTATTTTCAGGTCTCTCCAGAGATGTTTGATCAGGTTCAAATCTGAGATCTAGCTGGCCCACTCAAGGACATTCAGAGACTTGTCCCCAAGCCACTCATGCATTGTCTTGGCTGTGTGCTTAGGGTCGTTGTACTGTTGGAAGATGAACCTTCGCCCCAGTCTGAGGTCCTGAGCGCTCTGGAGCAGGTTTTCATCAAGTATCTCTCTCTACTTTGCTCCGTACATATATCCCTGAATCCTGACTAGTATCTCAGTCCCTGCCTCTGAAAAACATCCCCACAGCATGATTCTGCCACCAACATGCTTCACTGTAGGGATGCTGCCATTTTCAAGTTTTGCCATAGATTTTCATGACGATTTAAGTCAAAACTATAACTAGGCCACTAAGGAACATTCAATGTAATCTTGGTAAGCAACTCCGGTGAATATTTGGCCTTGAGTTTTAGGTTATTGTCCTGCTGGAAGGTGAATTTGTCTCCGTGTCTGTAGGAAAGAAGACTGACCCAGGTTTCCTTTAAGGATTTTGCTTGTGCTCAGCTCCATTCGTTTTTATTTTTATCCCCCAAAAATAACTCCCTTTGCTGATGACGAGCATATTCATAACATGATGCAGACAGCATTGTGCTTGAAAATATGAAGAGTGGTGTTCAGTAATGTGCTGGATTTGCCCAAAACGTAATGCATTGTATTCAGGGCAAAATGTGAATTTCTTTGCCCCATTTTTTTTACTTTGGTGACTTATAGCGAACAGGATGCATGTCATGGAATATTTGTATTTTGTACAGACTTCCTTCTTTTCAATCTGTAATTTAGGTTAGTATTGTGGAGTAACTACAATGTTGTTGATCAATCCTCAGTTTTCTCCAATCACAACCATTAAACTCTGTAACTGTTTTAAAGTCAACATTAGCCTCATGGAGAAATCGCTCAGTGGCTTCCTTCCTGTCTGGCAACAGTGTTGCCTGTTGCCAGTATAGTAGTGACTGGGTGTATTGATACACCATCCAAAGCAAAATTAATAACTTCACCATGCTTAAATAAATATTCAGTGTCTTCTTTTTTTTAAATTTACCCATCTATCAATAGATGCCCTTCTTTGCGAGGCAATGGAAAAAAGACTGGAGTGATAAATGATCAAATGGTCATGTGCGGGTAGAGATACTGGTGTGCAAAAGAGCAGAAAAGTAAATAAATAAAAACAGTATGGGGATGAGGTAGGTGAATTGGGTGGGCTATTTACCGATGGACTATGTACAGCTGCAGCGATCGGTTAGCTGCTCAGATAGCAGATGTTTTAAAGTTGATGAGGGAGATAAAAGTCTCCAACTTCAGCGATTTTTGCAATTCGTTCCAGTGACAGGCAGCAGAGAACTGGAAGGAAAGGCGGCCAAATGAGGTGTTGGCTTTAGGGATGATCAGTGAGATACACCTGCTGGAGCGCGTGCTATTGGTGGGTGTTGCCATCGTGACCAGTGAACTGATATAAGGCGGAGCTTTACCTAGCATGGACTTGTAGATGACCTGGAGCCAGTGGGTCTGGCGACGAATATGTAGCGAGGGCCAGCCAACTTGAGCATACAGGTCGCAGTGGTGGGTGGTATAAGGTGCTTTAGTAACAAAACGGATGGCACTGTGATAAACTACATCCAGTTTGCTGAGTAGAGTATTGGAAGCTATTTTGTAGATGACATCGCCGAAGTCGAGGATCGGTAGGATAGTCAGTTTTACTAGGGTAAGTTTGGCGGCGTGAGTGAAGGAGGCTTTGTTGAAAGCTGATTCTAGATTTGATTTTAGATTGGAGATGTTTGATATGAGTCTGGAAGGAGAGTTTACAGTCTAGCCAGACACCTAGGTACTTATAGATGTCCACGTATTCTAGGTCGGAACCATCCAGGGTGGTGATGCTAGTCGGGCGTGCGGGTGCAGGCAGCGAACGGTTGAAAAGCATGCATTTGGTTTTACTAGCGTTTAAGAGCAGTTGGAGGCCACGGAAGGAGTGTTGTATGGCATTGAAGCTCGTTTGGAGGTTAGATAGCACAGTGTCCAAGGAAGGGCCGGAAGTATATAGAATGGTGTCGTCTGTGTAGAGGTGGATCAGGGAGTCGCCCGCAGCAAGAGCAACATCATTGATATATACAGAGAAAAGAGTCGGCCCGAGAATTTAACCCTGTGGCACCCCCATAGAGACGGCCAGAGGACCGGACAACATGCCCTCTGATTTGACACACTGAACTCTGTCTGCAAAGTAGTTGGTGAACCAGGCAAGGCAGTCATTAGAAAAACCGAGGCTATTGAGTCTGCCGATAAGAATATGATGATTGACAGAGTTGAAAGCTTTGGCCAGGTCGATGAAGACGGCTGCACAGTATTGTCTCTTATCGATGGCGGTTATGATATCGTTTAGGACCTTGAGCCTGGCTGAGGTGCACTCATGACCAGCTCGGAAACCAGATTGCATAGCGAAGAAGGTACGGTGGGATTCGAGATGGTCAGTGATCTGTTCGTAAATTTGGCTTTTGAAGACCTTAGAAAGGCAGGGTAGGATAGATATACTTTCAACAATTTTCGGCAGATAATTTTAGAAAGAGAGGGTCCAGATTGTCTAGCCCAGCTGATTTGTAGGGGTCCAGATTTTGCAGCTCTTTCGGAACATCAGCTATCTGGATTTGGGTGAAGGAGAAATGGGAGAGGCTTGGGCAAATTGCTGTAGGGGGTGCAGAGCTGTTGAATGGGGCATAGGGTAGCCAGGTGGAAAGCATGGCTAGCCGTAGAAAAATGCTTATTGAAATTCTCAATTATCGCAGATTTATCGGTGGTGACAGTGTTTCCTAGCCTCAGTGCAGTGGGCAGCTGGGAGGAGGTGCTCTTATTATCCATGGACTTTACAGTGTCCCAGAACTTTTTGGAGTTTGTGCTACAGGATGCAAATTTCTATTTTAAAAAGCTAGCTTTTGCTTACTTAACTGCCTGTGTATATTGGTTCCTAACTTCCCTGAGAAGTTGCATATCGCGGGGGCTATTTGATGCTAGTGCAGTACGCCACAGGATGTTTTTGTGCCGGTCAAGGGCAGTCAGGTTCGGAGTGAACCAAGGACTATATCTGTTCCTGGTTCTAAATTTGTTTAATCGGGCATGCTTATTTAAGATGGTGAAGAAAGCACTTTTAAAGAATAACCAGGCATCCTCTACTGACGGAATAAGGTCAATATCCTTCCATGATACCCGTGCCAGGTCGATTAGAAAGGCCTGCTCACTGAAGTGTTTTAGGGAGCAGTTGTTACGGATGCAGGCAAAGTGATCGCTGAGATCCTGGTTGAATACAGCAGAGGTGTATTTGGATGACAGGTTTGTTAGGGTGATATCTATGAGGGTGCCCGTGTTTACGGATTTGGGGTTGTACCTGGTGGGTTCATTAATCATTTGTGTGAGATTGAGGGCATCAAGCTTAGGTTGTAGGACGGCCGGGGTGTTAAGCATGTCCCAGTTTAGGTCACCTAACAGCACGAGCTCTGAAGATAGATGGGGGGAAATCAATTCACACATGGTGTCCAGGGCACAGCTGGGGGCAGAAGGTGGTCTATAGCAAGCGGTAACGGTGGGAGACTTGTTTCTGGAAAGGTGCATTTTTTAAATTAGAAGCTCAAATTGTTTGGGCACAGACCAGGATAGTAAGACAGAACTCTGCAGGCTATCTCTGCAGTAGATTGCAACTCCGCCCCCTTTGGTAGTTCTATCTTGTCGGAAAATGTTATAGTTAAGGATGGAAATGTCAGGGTTTTTGGTGGTCTTCCTAAGCCATGATTCAGACATGGCTAGGACATCCGGGTTGGCAGAGTGTGCTAAGGTAGTGAATAAAACAAACTTAGGGGGAGGCTTCTAATGTTAACATGCAAGAAACCTAGGCTTTACGGTTACAGAAGTCAACAAATGAGAGCGCCTGGGGAATGGGAGTGGAGCTAGGCACTGCAGGGTCTGGATTAACCTCTACATCACCAGAGGAACAGAGGAGGAGTAGGATAAGGGTACGGCTAAGGGCTATAAGTACTGGTTGTCTAGTATGTTCGGAACAGAGAGTAAAAGGAGCAGGTTTCTGGGCATGGTAGAATCGATTCAAGGCATAATATACAGACAAAGGTATGGTAAGATGTGAATACAGTTGAGGTAAACCTATGCATTGAGTGACGATGAGAGAGAAATTGTCTCTAGAAACATCATTTCAACCAGGTGAGGTCACCGCATGTGTGGGAGGTGGAACTAAAGGGTTAACAAAGGTGTATTGAGCAGGGCTAGAGGCTCTACAGTGAAATAACGCACTAATTACTAACCAAAACAGCGATGGACAAGGCATATTGACATTAGGGAGAGGCATGAATAGCCAGGTGATCATAGCGGTCCAGTGAGTGACTTGGCGGGCCGGGGAGACACGGCGATTCAGGCAGCTAGCGGGCCTGGGCTAGCAAGCTAGCAGAAGGGCCTTAGAGGGACGTCACTATGGAAGAAGTCAGTTGTAGCCCCCTCGTACTGTTACCTCGGCAGACCAGTCATCATGGATCAGCAGGGCTCCGTGTGGTAAAAGGGTCCAAGCCAATTGGCAAAATAGGTATAGTGGCCAAATAATTTGTCCGATATGTCTCTTAAGCTAACAGTCCGATATGCTCTATACAGCTAGCAGGCCGTGGCTAGCAGGCTAGCAGATGGGCATTCAGGGGACGTAGCGACGGAGGAGCCATTTGAAAACCCCTCTCGGGCGAACTACGTTGGTAGTCCAGTCGTGATGTTTCGGCTAGGGTCCAGGCCAATTGGCAAAATAGGTATTGTAGCCCAAGGAGTGGCTGATGGACCTCTTCGGCTAGCCGGGAGATGGGCCTAGCAAGGGCTAGCTCCAGGCTAATTGGTTCTTGCTTTGGGACAGAGACGTTAGCCAGGGGTGGCCACATGGATAGCAGCTAGCTAGCTGCGATGATCCAGGTGAAAAGGTTCAGAGCTTGCGGTAGGAATCCGGAGATATGGAGAAAAATAAGTCTTATTTTCTCTGGTTTGAGTCGCGATGTGCAGACTGGTGAGAGTTGTCCAGACTAAAGGTAGCTTATGACTGCTAGCAGTGGCTAGCTGACTACTAGCTAGTAGCTAGTTAGCTGGCTAACTCCTGTTGGGGGTTCCAGTACTGAAGTAAAGAAAATAGCAGATTCATACCACATTGGATGAGGTGGATTGCAGGAGAGTATGTTGAAGTTGAGGTTAAGAAAAATATTTTTTTAAATATATGCGAAGAAAAAAGATATAATATATACACACGATATAAACACGGGACACGACAAGACGAGGAAAAAAGATGTCTGACTGCTAAACCATCTTGGATCTTTGTAAACAAACAGTATCCTTTCAGTAGAGCATACTAGCTCTTCGCCTATCTACCGGAAGTTGATGCTGTTGCTATGCAACCTCTTGCTAGCTAGTTAGCATAACAAATTACTAGTTAGACATTTTACAACTTCAGGTGTGTTCTTAAATTCAATCTGGAGTGCTCTAGTAAATTCAGAGCGTTGTTAGAGTGTAAGTTTCTAAATTCAGAGTGTTTCACTCTCAGAGCGCACACTGGACACTCAGGCCGAGGAGTAGGATTGATTTGAGTTTGAGCGTTCCGACCTTACAATGGTAATCAAGCACCCAAGCTAATGTTGGCTAGCTTGCTAGCTACTTCCAGACACAAATGAGACCACTCTAACCATTTTACTCGCCGTAGCATAGCTGGCTAGACAGTTTTCATGTTATCCAGAGCTTTGGTGACTAACTATGCTGCTGGCAACAATTTTATTACGCTTTATTGCCAACGTTTACTGACACTGGCCATATTCAACGAGTGCTCGTAAATTCATTATTCTGCACTCTGGTACACTCAAACGAGAGTGCTCTGAAATCAGAGTAGATAGCCAGAGCGAATTTACAAAAGCACCCGAATGTCCATTGAGAACGCACAACGACCATACCATTTAGCTAAGCTAAGAATGACGAGAATAATCAAGTCAATAGACATTGAGTAGTTAGTTAGATAGCCTATAGTTAATATACTGGCAAGTTTGATGTATAAGTAGCCAACTAACGTTATGGTAATGATATGCTATGTGGTTCGTAATTGTTAGCCAACATTGTCAGCCAACGTGTAAGGTAGCTTATTTCAAAAGTCATTACTTTATTACATAGCTCAACATTATCTTAATATTTGTCATAATTAGTTAAAACAATGCATTTGTATCCGCTCTCGTTGTACTTCGGCTGCATATTTTCTGCCATTTTCTTCAAATCTGAAAACTATGAGAAGCCGCGCCTATTTCCTGAATAATTAATCATGGGCCCAAAAGAACAGAAATAGCATCCTCTGTGTGTATACTTCATATTTTGGCAAATTTAGTACGACATCTGGGAACTTTTGACATGCTAACTATATCCATACTATGACCAATACTATATACTATATACTCAATTCACGTCACACATTGTACTGTGTGTGTAGTTAGTATGAGTATTTGAACACAGCTCTAGGTTCCTGAAATGGGTCACATTTAGCAGCAAATCCGCTGATAGGAATACCGCTGAAAGATGTCCAACGGCTCTATCGAACAAGGACAACCATATCTACACGCACAAAAATGTATAGTGTGATCAATAACACATATAGCCTTTGTAAAATGCCACAAAGCAGGACTACATTTACTTTTGAAAGTACCATGCTCAGATTCCTAATGACATCTCAGATTTTATTATTTGCAGAGACAGTTTCGTTGCAAACAAGACACACAATTGGCATAGGACAAATATGACAAGATGAACACATAGGCCTCTCTCTCTGTCCATTCTTATCCTGTAATTTAGGTCATTTGTAGGATATTTAAAAAATATTCTGTTAATATGTAAAATTATGCATAATTGCTTTATTCATTCAAAGGAGATTTTTTTCACCCTTACTCTTGTCTACAGTGAGATGCGAACCCACAACCTTCTGGGCCACAGTCCTGTGCGCTATCAAAATTCCTGCGTTTACATGTAATGCTTACAGAACAAAGAACAGTTTCTAAAACTGCATATCGGAAGGCTCTGGTCTGTCCAAGAAGTGAGGGTAAACAGCAGACATGTTTCTGAAATTCACTTTGTTTGAATTATTATTGTGGGTACACGGGAGGGTCACTTGTTTTTTCAAGCATTCAGGGAGAGTTTAGGTGAAATATAATTTTCTTAATTCAGGGCCATCCATTTTCATTTCAGAAAGGTCCGATTTTCTCCATGTAACCTTTATTAAAAATAACGTTCAGTCTAAGGTAGTTTGCACTCTGAAATAGGTTCTCTTCAAGGATTTGCCTATATTTGGCTCCAATTATTGTTCCCTCTATCTTTACCATTCCCTGACACTGAAAAGCATACCCATAGCATGACACTGCCACCAACATGCTTCATGGTAGGGATGATGTTAGACAGGTGATGAGCTGTACCGGGTTTTCTCCAGACATAGCGCTTTGCATTCAGGCCAAATAGTAAAATGTTTGTCTCATCAGACCACAGAATCTTTTGCCATATGCTATCAAAGTCTTTCACGTGCCTTTTTGGAAACTTCAGGCATGCTGTCAAGTCCCTTTTTCTCCGGGGTGGCTTCCACTCTCCCATAAAGCTCAGATTGCTGAAGTTCTGTAGTTCTTCTGGCAGGTTCTCCCATCTCAGCCAAGGAACTCTGTCAAAAGATGTTATCGGCCACAGGTGGACTCCAATCAAGTTGTAGTGACATCTTAAGGACGAATTTGGAGTGGCATAGCAAAAGAGTGTGAATACTTATGTTACTGAGATATTTCTGTACTTCATTTTCAATAAATGTTCTAACATTTTTAGAAGCATGTTTTCACTTTGATATTATATGGCACACAAAATATGGAATAAGTCAAGTGGTATGAATATTTTCTTAAGGCACTGTGTGTGTGTGTGTGTGTGTGTGTGTGTGTGTGTGTGTGTGTGTGTGTGTGTGTGTGTGTGTGTGTGTGTGTGTGTGTGTGTGTGTGTACACGTTTATTTGTGCTCATGCGTGTGGGTATACAGTGTATGTTCAAGTATACTTGTTTGACCTATGTATTTTCAATATAACTAATTTCCTTTTATGCAGACATTTATCAGAAGCTGGTTCTCTTTTGCCTAAAAGTTCATTTCCCCCATTCTTCAATAGTATTTCAAACAAAAACATTGTATTATTTAAAATTCTATGTTTTGATCAAGTCACTGCATGTATGAGTCCAAGCTCAAATGTTAAACTGCAAAATTGTAAAAATAAGTAAGGTCTTTGAAATGACTCTTTAAATATTTGCAGCCATTTGGAAAACTAAATGACGGGGAGGTGATGAGGATAATGTCATATCAATATAATGAAATATCATCACTAACACAAGATGATAGCATGACATTACATCAGCTGGCTTGTGTATGAAACACACCTGTGTGTCCACTCCACTCCACACACCTGCCATGCGGTTCACCAGGTCACATCTCTCAGTGTCCAGAGACTCCTACTCTGTTTTTCAACCCTCTGTCCATTGAAGATGAAAGGGGCACTTGAAAAATATGGCTTGGTTGTAGATCCAAAAGGACCATTCAAATAGGCGAAAACTTAGGTGTTGATATTAGGCCAGTAATAACCACTACAAAATGTCTGTCCAGAACAATGAGGAGTCAGAATGTCCAGGTAAGGGGGTTTAATTGACAGGAAGAATCCCCCCCCCCACACACAAACACAACATCAATATACTGTAGATAGTGGTTCTAAAAGGGTGGAAGATAAAAGGACATATTATAGTACACAATAATACATAAAAGGGGTAAAGCTATATACAGATACACCTTGACTTAACTGAATAATAATGCAGCACATGAATATGAATGACAATAGCAGGATAAAGCTGCAGTCTTTACTGCTACATAATACAGATCCAAAATGCTCTGACTGTAAAGTATAATGTGGCCCGAGAGTACACATGACCACCGCATGGTGAGAAAACTGTCACTAAACCAAGTAATGGTGAACAGAGTAAGAGGCTCACCAAAACGACTCAACATGCGACACTTGGCTAGTAATCTGCTGCAATAGCGAGCAGGCTGTACAGTACAACAAACTCTGCATAGAATGTAACTACTATAACAAAGCTATTACTATTGTACGTATAAGCATAATGTAACTGAAAAGCACTGTGTTCATGACACTGTGAAAAGGTAACCAGTGAGCCTGGCTAACTGGCTACTTAGCTAGCAATGACAGTGCACACACATATTTTACCAAATTCTATACAAACACCCAAACTTTATCCCCCGCAAATCAATACCTGGAGGCTGGACTTACAAAAAGCAAGTGATAGAGAATGTCTCTGATTGGTAAGAAACATACAAGTGATTTACTGAGGTGCTGTTGGGAATTCTAACTAAAGGGACAAACTAGGAGTGCATAGAATGAGTAACTGCATGGCCAATTTTACAGCACTGGTGTAATTTGGTGACTCTGACAGTAATTTTTTTAACAGATGTGAAGTGAAATGTATTTTATTTTGGAATAGTAGACTATATTTTGTATTTAACCTGGAAAGTCAGTTAAGAACAAATTCTTATTTACAATGACCGCCTACCCCGGCCAAACTCAGACGATGCTGGGCCAATTGTGCGCTGCCCTTTGGGACTCCCAATCATGGCCGGATGTGATACAGCCTGGAACTGAAACAGGGACTGTAGTGACACCTCTTGCACTGAGATGCAGTGCCTTAGACCGCTGCGGCACTTGGGAGCCCTATAACATAATGCCTATAATATATAGCCCTATATCTTAGACACCCTTCCCATTTATTCAAATTTGATTCATGGGGGGAAATGGCTTTGATGGGAGATATTTTAGATGTTGAATATTTAATCATGTTCTAAAGCTGATTCTGAAAACATTTTGGGCCTAGGGATTTTGGGCCAGGGCTCATTTTACTATTTTATATGTGCCAACACCGCAGAGCAGCTTTGGAGTATATAATAATCCTAAAATAAAAATAGATGCAATTATCAGAGGGGGAAGATGTGGTTCTGTTACCATGGGTTACATGGTGTTGTCAGGGACTATGCAGAAGACAGTTGCAAACGATTATAGTGAAGCTTTGGCAAGAACATAATCAGTTCTAAATATTTTTCTAGCTATATTCATTCACAAATGGTTGAGTATATTATACATGTTTTAATTTAAATGTTCTTTGTAAAGTGTGTTGAGACATTGTGAAATGCACTTTAAATAAATGATGACTTAACTTGAGTAAGAGGTGGCAAAAGATTACAAGATTTCTACAGCTATTTTCACAAAACAATGTCAAGTTATGGTTCCATTATTATATAGTGTATCTGATTAAACATATCAACTTATACCAAAATAATTACCTTTTCATTAAGTATTATTTTACCATTATTGCTAATAAATGTGAAAAATAAAATGTGATTTGATTTGAAACAGATTACTCCCATGGTATTTGAGAGCTACTTTGCTACAGAAACACTACCACCATCCTCAATAGAATTAGAACAAGTATTTTGGCAAGAGTAAAAAAAAAACACTAACAAAATGTAATGATATCCTCTCATTATGCAATACACATCACATAGCTTATTCGTTCAATTGTGTCTTTTTATGTATATCTTTTTTATTCAACCTTTATTTAACTAGTCTCAATTATTTGAAATGTGTGTAGTAGCAAGACTAAAACTAGACTAACATTTCTACGTGATTTCCTTCCATTTATCAAGACACATGCCTACTTTTTAAAAGAATCACTGTGTAAATGTATTGATCATGATCAGTGAGATAATAAAGAAATTATAACATTGCGCACGGCATTATGCAAAACAACATAAGTGAATGATTTCACAATAAAATATAACTTAAATAAATACAAATAAATCAATACTTCATGAATAAATCATAGCCTACAATTGTGCAAGATTCTAATCGTGGATTTGACCATGGATTGCATCGCACTCCAGCTGTGGTAAATTACATTTCCCCGTCACACTGGAATTGGACATTGGCTGGCAGAAACATGTTCTTGTGATTGTGGGATGCGATTGAGATAAGAGAAACTTTGTCGAACAGTGGGGTTGTGTCCTCTCCCAAGTTAGGGATTGCGTTTGGATGGTGTGTAGTCATTAAGACTTGTGCGTCTTTTTGGAGCGTTGTGTCGTGGTGATAGGACACCAATTCATTGCTGAAATTAACAGCCTCCAATGTATTGGTTGAACACATTTTATTGCAGCCTAGAATAGTTGTAAAGGCTTTTCTGAAATCTGCGTTAAATGCGTAAATGACGGGGTTTAACGAAGAGTTGGCCCAACCAAACCAAACGAAAATTGTGAACGTGGTGTCGCTTACACACGGAGGGTCATAGAAAGGTACCATGCAGTTTAGGACAAAAAAGGGCAGCCAGCAAAAAACAAAAACTCCCATGATAATGGAGAGGGTCTTTAAGACCTTTGTTTCCTTTTTAAAAGCAGTTTTCAATGCGTTTTCGTGTGCGCAAACGTTTGGGTGTTGGTTATTTTGCGCTTGCTCCACAGCTCTCTCCAATGAGGATATCCTCCGTATCTGTGTTTGCGCAATACGGAAAATCCTCGTGTAGGTGGCAACCATAATGACAACTGGGATGTAGAAACTGATCAGTGATGTGAAAATAGCATAGGTCTTGTTCAAGTTCGCTATGCAGTTCTCCGAGTGGTTGCTAACGTTTCCCGCTGATGTCTCCTCCTCGGCCACGTGCCAGTTCAGTTGGACAGGTATGAATGATATGAGAATTGACAGCGTCCACGCCACTGCAATCATGATAAATGCAACTCTGTGGGTCATTTTCCGTTCATATCTAAAAGGACTTGCTATAGCCCAGTATCTGTCCACGCTTATGATACACAGATTAAGAATTGATGCCGTCGAGCACATTATGTCAAAAGCTATCCATATGCCACAAAATCTACCAAACAGCCAGGTCCCAGTCACTTCAGATATTGCCTCCCATGGCATCACGAGGACGGCAACGAAGAGGTCTGACACAGCCAGAGAAATCACGAAAAAGTTGGTTACCTTGGACCGGAGGTGTCTGAATTTAACGACTGCGGCGCACACGAGCGTGTTCCCCAGTAGTGTCGACACAATGAGAACAAACAAAATGCATCCAATTAGCGTCCGCACACCATTCCCGCCGGTCTTGGCTTCTGTGGCGTAAGATTCCGACATAACTTGCGTTTCATTTCCAGTGTAGTTTTCCATTTGCACTTTTCTGTCGTTGCGTAAAAACGCCTCAATTTCACATTTAACCAAGTATTTATTCACTGTCTTTATTCTCATGTAGGTTTCTCTGACTGCTTCCAACCCGTAGCAATTCAACTGGTCTCAGTACTCAGTAGGCTACAAAAAAACGTTGCAAACTGTCCGATGATTCTCTCTCGTGACAGGCTATGACTCATAGCAGGTGAGATAATTATGTCTATAGTCTGTCTGGATAGTGAGGGGTTTCATTTCTTAGTGAGGGGTCTAGCCCAATGTCAGCAGCAGTGGTCAACTCATCCAGTTTGTCATAGGCTAGATTATAATCTTCCAAAAAGAGCTTCAGTGATGGGGATGAATAAAGAATATAGTAATTAGCCTATTTCTATATGCATGTTGAAATAATAGGCTACCATAAACTATATTTTGAAATTAGTATGCTTGTGACTACAGTATTTTAGCCTATGCTAGACATATGTAAGGATTATGCAAGAAATATAAGTATTTTATGTTTGTAATCAATATTTTAAATAGGGTTACTACACATCTGTTTGTGCATGGCCATTCGGTTCCTGTCAACACATCTTTAATAATCTGGTTTCCAGATTATATCTGTTTACAACTTTTTGGAACTCTACATGACCCCAAGGCCTAAAGTTAGTATCTGTGTAATTCATACCATCTCAAATTTAAAATCACATTGTTTTCATTAACTGGCTGCTTGGCTCAGGGTCATTTTAACACTGTGTTGCAATTGTCCACAACCCTAGAAACCATGACAATATCTCACGTGCCTAGCAAGAGACAACAACAGTGAAGTCAATAATGTGAATGTTTACCCAAAACATAGGCTTAGTGATGAAATTGATGCTAGTTTAAATTATTGTAGATTAAGGCTCAGGACAGTAGGCTAGCCTATAAGAGCAATACCTTCAAGCTGCATACTGGACCCTATTCCAACTAAACTACTGAAAAAGCTGCTTCCTGTGCTTGGCTCTCCTATGTTGAACATAATAAACGGCTCTCTATCCACCAGATGTGTACCAAACTCACTAAAAGTGGCAGTAATAAAGCCTCTCTTGAAAAAGCCAAACCTTGACCAAGAAAATATAAAAAACTATCGGCCTTTATCGAATCTTCCATTCCTCTCAAAGATTTTAGAAAGGGCTGTTGCGCAGCAACTTACTGCCTTCCTGAAGACAAACAATGTATACGAAATGCTTCAGTCTGGTTTTAGACCCCATCATAGCACTGAGACGGCACTTGTGAAGGTGGTAAATGACATTTTAATGGCATCGGACCGAGGCTCTGCATCTGTCCTCGTGCTCCTAGACCTTAGTGCTGCTTTTGATACCATCGATCACCACATTCTTTTGGAGAGATTGGAAACCCAAATTGGTCTACACGGACAAGTTCTGGCCTGGTTTAGATCTTATCTGTCGGAAAGATATCAGTTTGTCTCTGTGAATGGTTTGTCCTCTGACAAATCAACTGTACATTTCGGTGTTCCTCAAGGTTCCGTTTTGGGACCACTATTGTTTTCACTATATATTTTACCTCTTGGGGATGTTATTCGAAAACATAATGTTAACTTTCACTGCTATGCGGATGACACACAGCTGTACATTTCAATGAAACATGGTGAAGCCCCAAAATTGCCCTTGCTAGAAGCATGTGTTTCAGACATAAGGAAGTGGATGGCTGCAAACTTTCTACTTTTAAACTCGGACAAAACAGAGATGCTTGTTCTAGGTCCCAAGAAACAAAGAGATCTTCTGTTGAATCTGACAATTAATCTTAATGGTTGTACAGTCGTCTCAAATGAAACTGTGAAGGACCTCGGCGTTACTCTGGACCCTGATCTCTCTTTTGAAGAACATATCAAGACCATTTCAAGGACAGCTTTTTTCCATCTACGTAACATTGCAAAAATCAGAAAATTTCTGTCCAAAAATAATGCAGAAAAATTAATCCATGCTTTTGTCACTTCTAGGTTAGACTACTGCAATGCTCTACTTTCCGGCTACCCGGATAAAGCACTAAATAAACTTCAGTTGGTGCTAAATACGGCTGCTAGAATCCTGACTAGAACCAAAAAATTTGATCATATTACTCCAGTGCTAGCCTCTCTACACTGGCTTCCTGTCAAAGCAAGGGCTGATTTCAAGGTTTTACTGCTAACCTACAAAGCATTACATGGGCTTGCTCCTACCTATCTCTCTGATTTGGTCCTGCCGTACATACCTACATGTACGCTACGGTCACAAGACGCAGGCCTCCTAATTGTCCCTAGAATTTCTAAGCAAACAGCTGGAGGCAGGGCTTTCTCCTATAGAGCTCCATTTTTATGGAACGGTCTGCCTACCCATGTCAGAGACGCAAACTCGGTCTCAACCTTTAAGTCTTTACTGAAGACTCATCTCTTCAGTGGGTCATATGATTGAGTGTAGTCTGGCCCAGGAGTGGGAAGGTGAACGGAAAGGCTCTGGAGCAACGAACCGCCCTTGCTGTCTCTACCTGGCCAGTTCCCCTTTTCCACTGGGATTCTCTGCCTCTAACCCTATTACAGGGGCTGAGTCACTGGCTAACTGGGGCTCTCTCATGTCGTCCCTGGAAGGGGTGCGTCACCTGAGTGGGTTGATTCACTGATGTGGTCATCCTGTCTGGGTTGGTGCCCCCCCTTGGGTTGTGCCATGGCAGAGATCTTTGTGGGCTATACTCAGCCTTGTCTCAGGATGGTAAGTTGGTGGTTGAAGATATCCCTCTAGTGGTGTGGTAGGGCTGTGCTTTGGCAAAGTGGGTGGGGTTATATCCTTCCTGTTTGGCCCTGTCTGGGGGTGTCCTCGGATGGGGCCACAGTGTCTCCTGACCCCTCCTGTCTCAGCCTCCAGTATTTATGCTGCAGTCATTAATGTGTCGGGGGCTAGGGTCAGTTTGTTATATCTGGAGTACCTCTCCTGTCCTATTCGGTGTCCTGTGTGAATCTAAGTGTGCGTTCTCTAATTCTCTCTTTCTCTCTCTCTCTCGGAGGACCTGAGCCCTAGGACCATGCCCCAGGACTACATGACATGATGACTCCTTGCTGTCCCCAGTCCACCTGACCGTGCTGCTGCTCCAGTTTCAACTAGGACCTGAGCCCTAGAACCATGCACCAGGACTACCTGACATGATGACTCCTTGCTGTCCCCAGTCCACCTGACCGTGCTGCTGCTCCAGTTTCAACTGTTCTGCCTTATTATTATACGACCATGCTGGTCATTTATGAACATTTGAACATCTTGGCCATGTTCTGTTATAATCTCCACCCGGCACAGCCAGAAGAGGACTGGCCACCCCACATAGCCTGGTTCCTCTCTAGGTTTCTTCCTAGGTTTTGGCCTTTCTAGGGAGTTTTTCCTAGCCACCGTGCTTCTACACCTGCATTGATTGCTGTTTGGGGTTTTAGGCTGGGTTTCTGTACAGCACTTTGAGATATCAGCTGATGTACGAAGGGCTATATAAATAAATTTGATTTGATTTGAATTTGATTCAATACAGCCAGTGGAAAAAAGTTACTTTCACAAAAAAAAAAATACAGTATTTACCCATAAAAGGTGTGAATAGTGCAATTTTTGGCCGAAACTTTTCACAACATTTCAGAAATGCCAAGTTGATCAAATATTGTTTACCCAGTAAACACGCACACCTTTGGCCGACATATCAAAATGCATGTGTGTGTAGTTGTATGGGTGTATGTAGTTTGGAGAGTGTTTGCAAATTGGGAAAATGTTACTGAGACATCAGAATAGAATGTTGTTGTCTGCTGACATATAAACGATGTACAACTAAATAATTTATTCTAAATAGCCTACAAGACATAATGAACAAATGACATCTAAACTGCATTTTACCGATTTATCCTGTATACATTGTGCCTACTTGCGAAGACAAAGCTGTGCTATACTAGCCCATGTTAGCTAGATAGGTAAATTAGGCTAACCAGCTATCTATATCTTGTAGTTACTGTATGTAGCCAGATTACATGCCTGAGGGCCTGACCCCCAGGGGGCTCCCATTGATTTTGTTGAGTCACCAGGGGTCGGACTGGGAACATAAATCGTCCCTGGCTTTTCTAAAGCGAGAAACAGACCTTACGCAAACAGAGCGCAACGGAGTATGTGAATGCAGTTTCACTTCACAAAATGTGTGGCTCCATGTAGAACATACGCCTGCCTATACTGCGGGGCAGCGTTGAGTAGTATGAAGTTCTATATTTTAACACCAAACTTGATTTGGTTGAAAATGGAGCAAAGTTAACGCAAAGTTGCTTCACAAAAGAACAAACTCTGCATATACAGTGGGGAGAACAAATATTTGATACACTGCCGATTTTACAGGTTTTCCTACTTACAAAGCATGTAGAGGTCTGTTATTTTTATCATAGGTACACTTCGACTGTGAGAGACGGAATCTAAAACAAAAATCCAGTCACCTAATAATCACCAGATTACGATTGGCTGATTCAACCCCTCTCCCCTGTAACTATTCCCCAGGTCATTGCTGTAAATGAGAATGTGTTCTCAGTCAATTTACCTGGTAAAAGTCACAAACATTTTTAAAATGTAGGGGTGTGGTTTACATGCAGCAAAACACATCTCTTTTGCATGCTGTTGATTGTGGCCTGTGGAATGTTGTCCCACTTCTCTTTAATAGCTGTGCGAAGTTGCTTGATATAGGGGGAACTGGAACACATGGTTCAACTGTAGTCTTATGGGGCGGCAGGTTAGCCTAGTGGTTAGAGCTATTGCTAATTATCTTTATGGAGTCAGATAAACATTTTAATAGGCTAATTGCTTAGTTTTATTACGAGTTGCACGTAAGGTATTTATAATATCATATATACTGTATATTCACATATTGAATATTTACTACGCTACAATGTCACTTTGTATCCAATATCTGACTTTTGGTATTAGCAGAGGAAGAGGAAGAGAGGCCCAACTCTGCGGAAAATATGTCTCCGTCCAGCAGGTGGCGGTGTTTCACCCAGCAACCAAGGAGTTTTTGTATGTTGGTTAATAAGAGTGTAGAATTTGGTTATCAAAAAAATGTATGGCTTATTTGCTACATGTGGTTTATTTGATTGAATATAAGTTTTGTAATGCTTAAGTTGTTACGATATAAGTAGGACACATTACATCCCTGCATCTTTGAGAAAAAAACTTAATACCGGATTTGTCTCGAGATGGCAATGCATATTCATGAAAATAGGCTAGTAGCATAACATCTCTCTCCCTTGAATACAGGCGGTTGATGTTAACAACCTTCATTGAATATTCAAAAAGGATGAGAATAATGAGATGTATCCACCAATCCAAAGAAAGTATATGTGGGACCTAGACAGCCCGCCCTGCCGCTTTGTGGACAACGACTCCCATTGAAAGGGCGGAGGGACATGCATCCAGTGGTGTGTATTCATGAAAAAATGGACCAAATAAACATTTCATAAAATAATTTGTATTTTTCATCTCTCTGTTTCATAATTGTCCTCAAATTCGCAAGAGGCTGAATGTAATTCACAGGAGAAAGTATCAGAGCGAGCGAAATAGCGCAACTCTGTCTCTCTACATGTAGGTCATTAATCTGATGCTGTCTGGTCCAAATGTGTATGACATTGTTTCCGCCAGTAGCATTGAAGGCAAGGGAACCCAGCGAGCATTTGGCCTCCCTTGATAAAAAAAAAAAAAAAGTATAAAAAATGTACCAATCGATGTTGAGCTAAACTAAGCGAGCTCAACTGTGAATGGTCCTTGCGCAACAACAAAAGTGTCAAGGGAAGCCAGTTTGGATTTTGGCGTCACTCCTATCAAATCCCATTGAGAGCATAGGTCATTAACAGAAAAACTTGAATTGTTGCATCTCATTGTGTTGTCCTCCGGTGATGCAAGCTTGCTAGCTCAAATTTGACCTTTCCTAAATTAGCCATGGATGGAGATAGGGATTTGGACTTGTGGTTTTACTTAATTCTCAGTCCTGGCCAATGATTATAACTGCAACTCTGATCCAACCATTAATTCATTCATTGTTTTGCCCCTGACCTGAGAGGATGGAAGTTCAGTGTGTAGCTAGATGTAGAATGCTAATGTTATCTAGCTAACATTGCCCATGAATGGAAGTTAGGCTAGCGAGCAAGCATTTTAGCCAGGTAACCTGGCCAAGGACTTGATTGCTCTATCAAGGAAGTAAATGTAACAAATAGTGGCACTGCATCTCACTGCTAGAGGCGTCACTACAGACTCCCTGGTTCGAATCCAAGCTGTATCACAACCGGCCGTGATTGGGAGTCCCATAGGGCAGTGTACAATTGGCCCGGCGTCGTCCGGATTTGGCCGGAGTAGGCCGTCATTGTAAATAAGAATTTGTTCTTAACTGACTTGCCTAGTTAAATAAAGTTTCAATAAAACATTTTTTTTTATTAACACTGAAGCAAAATACGATTTTGATGCCGTTTCCTCAGAAAGAACCACAAACGGGCTTTTCATCGTGGTGCACGCTTCTAATCCGCAGCCCCAAATCATCCAACCATCGCCTGCATCATTTAAGTGCAACAGCTTGTGGTTGAGGCATGCCAGCCCAGTGGAAGCTGTCCCAGTGAACAGTGTAATGGACCCCGATGGTGTCCCCTCAGAATCTAATGCCAAACTCCTGTCTCCCTACCCGCCAATACTTTCTGAAAACATCAGCGACAGTCCAAACACAGAGCCCAGCACGAGAGAAGACTTAAGTGAGTGCAGTCTCCCAGCTAGGCCGCTCAGCCTCAGGACTAACCCAAACATCACAGTCTCGCTCAGCTGCGATGCCACCCCTCTCAGCCAGAAGAATGGGGACATGTTTTTTGGGGATGAGGGGGCACTGACTCGAGAAACAATAATGAGATCTGTCGTCGTCAAAGTGCCCCAGAGAAACTCCCGATGGTTCGATAGCTCTGTCCTACTCTTCTAAGAAGTTTGGAATGTCATATTTTTTACCAGGTAATATGAAAAGCATAACCATCGCTGCACTTGCACACACACACTCTATCACCACCACTACTACCAACCCATTCATGCACATGCGTTGAAAACGCTCCTGGGTTGATGCTCCATGCTGAACGTGTGTTGTGGGTTGTAATGGATATTAGTCATGCCCCAGTTGTGGTAGTAAGGGATATGGTAGGCCTCACTGAACAATTAGGCCTACTTAGTCTATCTCCTCAGCGGTTAGCCTAGACTTCCGAAGGCATCAACAGTGTAATTTATTGTTCATCTTTAAACTGACAGACTACCTCAGTATCAACCAACTACTCTATTCCAGCAGCTGGTTATCTGTAATGACCATCATATTTTGTAGTGAGTAGGTCCATCATGCATGATTACTGAGAGCATCCATTCAAGCACATGCAGGCCTGGTGAATGTCATTATTTATCTGGTGCATCTTTAGTTAGTTACAGTGCACAGCAGCAGACTTGAGAAAGCACTCACGAAGACTACTGATCATCATACTGCTAATGTTGGTTTGACAGGTGGCTGGATGTCTAATTTGTGAAATAATTTAGCCAATGTCATCCAACTTCTACAGATTAACAGGTTGAAGGACAAGGCATCTGGTTCATTTTTCTGGGTTTTTTCCTTCAGGTCCATTAAAAGAAAAGGCTTGAAAAACAGAGGCTTTAAACTCAGGAAGCGTTTTAATATCAGCTAGAATAAATATAATCTGAAACCTAATTGCTGGATAAAACATCCTGTATTACACAAAGTCTACTTGTAACACTATTCGCCTGTCCCTCCCTGTGTTGAATGAGATTTACTGGCCTCCAGTTTCTCCCACAACCCAGGGTAATGTGGAGAGAATTGTAGGGTTCTCTCAGTTCTTGTCGGGACAAGCCCTGAGACTGCCGAAGAAATGTCCTTGATCTGTCGCTCTCTCTCCCTCTGCTACGCCCCTGCCTACCCCACTCTTGCTCCTATGAAAGTACTGTACAATTGGAGCTGAATCAATTCTCTGCTCATTTCAGAAGTATTGCTGCTTTTGAGTTGCGTGCAATGCCGGTGACACGCACATAGACTTATTCTACAAAGTCAGTATTCGGCTAGGCCTAGGGGCGATTCCAACGTTATGGACCTCATATTTGCACGCAAATCACAGCTTCAATGTCTCACAGAATCGACTAACAAAATATAAATGAAACTTTTGACGTGCAGTCTATGTCTATAGTTACCGCTTGGGGAGAGTGTTTCCTCAAGAAAGCGGATGTCTAAGTACAGGCATGTTGGAGAAATACAACAAACAATAAGTGTTATGGATGTTGCTGTTAATGGACAAGCTTTTTGGGGAGACTAAACATGTTAGTTTGTAAGTCTTAAGTCTTAGGTCAAAGCATGTATAGCAATTTCAAAGGAAAGGCTTGGCTGAACACAAAAAAATGTAATCATGAAACGATTGTCATTTTCATCAGGCTTATTACTTTAGAGCAGTAGTTCCCAAACTTTTTATAGTCCCATACCCCTTCAAACATTCAACCTCCAGCTGCGTACCCCCTCTAGTACCAGGGTCAGCGCACTCACAAATTTGTTTTTTTGTTGCCATCATTGTAAGCCTGCCACACTATATGATACATTTATTAAACATAAGAGTGAGTGTGAGTTTTTGTCACAACCCGGCTCGCCGGAAGTGACAAAGAGCTCTTATAGGACCAGGGCACAAATAATAATATAATAATAATCAATAATTTGGCTCTTTATTTAGCCATCTTACATTTAAAAACTTATTTGTTCATAACTCACCACATTTTAATGAGAAGGGTGTGCTTGAAAGGATGCACATAACTCTGCAATGCTGGGTTGTATTGGAAAGAGTCTCAGTCCAAACACAGTCCGTGCCTGTATTTATTTACATGTAACGAACAATTACACACACAGACATGGGGGAAACAGAGGATAATATACACGTAGATTGATGAGGGAATGTAAACCAGGTGTGCGGGAAAACAAGACAAAACAAATGGAAAATGAAAGGTGGAGCAGCGATGGCTAGAAGACCAGTAACGTCGACCGCCGAGCGCCGCCCGAACAAGGAAATGAACCGACTTCGGCGGAAGTCGTGACACCCTATCCAGAAATCTGGCAGTGGCTTCTGATTAAATTCAATTTTCACAGAACTGCTTGTTGCAATTTTTGTGAGGCTCTCTTGTTCAGATATCGGTAAGTGGACTGGAGGCAGGGCATGAAAGGGATAACGAATACAGTTGTTTGTGTCGTCCATTTCGGGAAAGTACCTGTGTAATTGTGCACCCAGCTCATTTCAGGTGCTTCTCTATATCACATTTGACATTGTCCGTAAGCTTGACTTCATTTGCACACAAAAAAATCATACACTGATGGAAAGACCTGTGTATTGGCCTTGTTAATGCAGAAAGAAATAGAAATAATCATAGTCTCAATTTTGTCCCGCACATTTAATATAGTTGCGGAGAGTCCCTGTAATCTGAGATTCAGATCATTCAGGCGAGAAAAACATCAACCAGATAGGCCAGTCGTGTGACAAACTCGTCATCATGCAAGCGGTCAGACAAGTGAAAATGATGGTCAGTAAAGAAAACTTCAAGGTCATATCTCAATTTTAAAAAACTTGTCAATACTTTGCCCCTTGATAACCAGCATTCTAAAAACATTACATGGTCCTGCCCATATCATTGCATAATGCAGAAATACACGAGAGTTCACAGGCCTTGCTTTAACATAGTTAATCATTTTCATAGTGTCTAAAACGTCTTTCAAGCTGTCAGGCATTCCCTTGGCAGCAACAGCCTCTCGGTGGATGCTGCAGTGTACCCAAGTGGTGTTGGGAGCAGTGAAACAGTGTTGTTTGATGAAGGCATTGTCTGTGTAGTTTTTTGGGACTTTTCCCCAGCATTGTCCCAGCCATATCTGCAGCAGCAGAGGACTCTACCACCAGTCGACTTAGCGAGCCAGCACACCAGTCCATTCAGCAGTCCGTCCAGGTCAGCGAAGCCCGTTTGTGCCTCCCGGACAAATATGACGGAACCCCGTCTAAATACTGTGGCTTCCTACTCCAGTGCTCCCTCTATTTTGCGCACCAGATGGGAGCCCCCACCACCGAGATGTCAAAGGTTACCACAGTTTTTTCTTTGCTGACTGGGTGGGCGTTGGAGTGAGCTACAGCCAGCTAGTGTGATCAACACTAAAAAGGGTTTGGCAGAAAGTGATGAAGATGTGATAATTACACCTGCCCCAGGAGGTGGAAGATCACGTGAACGTCCCTCATGTGAACGTCCCTATACATTTAAACTCGGGATCTACAAGAGCAGAAGGACGTTCGCGTGATCTTCCACCTCCTGGGGCTGGTGTAATTATCCCATCTTCATTACTTTCTGCCAAACCCTTTTTAGTGTCGATCACACTAGCTGGCTGTCCCTCATGTAGTGTTTCTATAATGCAAGTGGATTCTGGTGCTGCGGGGAACTTTATTGACCAGACCCTTGCATCCTCTCTGTTTCTGGTTCAAGCCCTTGATAATCGGCCACTAGGATCCGGGACCATCACCACACCACTCACCATCACCGTGTAGTCCATATATCAGGAGAACATTCCCTTCTTCATCATTAGTGCACTAGCTCACAAGATCATCCTCGGCCTCCCATGACTCCAACACCATAACCCCAGCATGTCATGGTTGAGGATGAAAATCACGGACTGGCCACCAGACTGCTGAATGACCTGCTGTCCCATCCCCTGTGGTTGTACGTCAGTTGAGAGTCCTGTGGTTGCCCTTCAGCCCTACATCCCAGAGGTTTACCAGGACCTGGGTGAGGTTTTTCCAAAACCCGTGCCACCGGTCTCCCTCCTCATTGCCTCTGGGACTGTGCCATTGACCTGCTAGCAGGCTCTGCGCCCCGCGCAGACACATCTACCCTTTGTCGGTGGCTGAAACTAAGGTCATAGAGGAGTACATCCATGAGGTGCTCCAACAAGGCTTCTTCTTCGTGGAGAAGATGGATTGAGGATAACGCCTGTGTACTGATTACAGAGGACTGAATGAGATCACCACTAAATACCATTACCCTCTCCCATTGGTGCTGGCAGCTATCGAACAGCTCCTTGGGGCTCAGTTCTTTACCAAATTGGACCTGAGGAGTGCATACAATCTCAACCGCATCCGGGAGGGGGATGAATGGAAGATAGCTTTTAGCATGATGTCTGGTCACTACGAGCCCTTGGTGATGCCTTTTAGGCTAGCCAATGCTTCATCAGTGTTCCAGACATTCGTCAATGAGGCATTCCAGGGCATGCTCAGATGCCAGGTGGTCGTGTATATCGATGACATTCTGGTCTACTTGGCTTCCTTGGAGGATCACATCGCATCGAGTAATTGTCTCTGGCCCCCTCCCAGTTAGGGGAGTGATGAGCTCTACAGCAGAGTCTCACAACTCAATCGCTGGTTGAAAACTGTTTTCTGCCCCTCCCAAAAGATAGCATTTGTAGATAATTGGCCCTCTTTCTGGGACTCACCCACAAACAGGACCAAGCCTGACCTGCTGAGGAGTGACGGACTCCATCCTAGCTGGAGGGGTGCTCTCATCTTATCTACCAACATAGACAGGGCTCTAACTCCTCTAGCTCCACAATGAAATAGGGTGCAGGCCAGGCAGCAGGCTGTTAGCCAGCCTGCCAGCTTAGTGGAGTCTGCCACTAGAACAGTCAGTGTAGTCAGCTCAGCTATCACCATTGAGACCGTGTCTGTGCCTCGACCTAGGTTGGGCAAAACTAAACATGGCGGTGTTCGCCTTAGCAATCTCACTAGGATAAAGACCACCTCCATTCCTGTCATTATTGAAAGAGATCGTGATAAATCACATCTCAAAATAGGGCTACTTAATGTTAGATCCCTTACTTCAAAGGCAATTATAGTCAACGAACTAATCACTGATCATAATCTTGATGTGATTGGCCTGACTGAAACATGGCTTAAGCCTGATGAATTTACTGTGTTAAATGAGGCCTCACCTCCTGGCTACACTAGTGACCATATCCCCGTGCATCCCGCAAAGGCGGAGGTGTTGCTAACATTTACGATAGCAAATTTCAATTTACACCAAAAAATTATGTTTTCGTCTATACAGCGTTCCTCACTGAGTTCCTTGAATTCCTATCGGACCTTCTAGTCATAGCAGATAATATTCTAATCTTTGGTGACTTTAATATTCACATGGAAAAGTCCACAGACCCACTCCAAAAGGCTTTCGGAGCCATCATCGACTCAGTGGGTTTTGTCCAACATGTCTCTGGACCCACTCACTGTCACAATCATACGCTGGACCTAGTTTTGTCCCATGGAATAAATGTTGTGGATCTTAATGTTTTTCCTCATAATCCTGGACTATCGGACCACCATTTTATTACGTTTGCAATTGCAACAAATAATCTGCTCAGACCCCAACCAAGGAACATCAAAAGTCGTGCTATAAATTCACAGACAACACAAAGATTGATGTCCTTCCAGATTCCCTCTGTTTACCCAAGGACGCAAGAGGACAAAAATCAGTTAAGCACCTAACTGAGGAACTCAATTTAACCTTGCGCAATACCCTAGATGCAGTTGCACCCCTAAAAACTAAAAACATTTCTCATAAGAAACTAGCTCCCTGGTACACAGAAAATACCCGAGCTCTGAAGCAAGCTTCCAGAAAATTTGTGCGGAAATGGCGCCACACCAAACTGGAAGTCTTCCGACTAGCTTGGAAAGACAGTACAGTGCAGTACCGAAGAGCCCTTACTGCTGCTCGATCATCCTATTTTTCTAACTTAATTGAGGAAAATAAGAACAAACCCGAAATTCCTTTTTGATACTGTCGCAAAGCTAACTAAAAAGCATCATTCCCCAAGAGAGGATGACTTTCACTTTAGCAGTGATAAATTCATGAACTTCTTTGAGGAAAAGATTATTATTATTAGAAAGCAAATTACGGACTCCTCTTTAAATCTGCGTATTCCTTCAAAGCTCAGTTGTCCTGAGTCTGCACAACTCTGCCAGGACCTAGGATCAAGAGAGACGCTCAAGTGTTTTAGTACTATATCTCTTGACACAATGATGAAAATAATCATGGCCTCTAAACCTTCAAGCTGCATACTGGACCCTATTCCAACTAAACTACTGAAAGAGCTGCTTCCTGTGCTTAGCCCTCCTATGTTGAACATAATAAACGGCTCTCTATCCACCGGATGTGTACCAAACTCAATAAAAGTGGCAGTAATAAAGCCTCTCTTGAAAAAGCCAAACCTTGACCCAGAAAATATAAAAACTATCGGCCTATATCGAATCTTCCATTCCTCTCAAAAATGTTAGAAAAGGCTGTTGCGCAGAAACTCACTGCCTTCCTGAAGACAAACAATGTATACGAAATGCTTCAGTCTCGTTTTAGACCCCATCATAGCACTGAGACGGCACTTGTGAAGGTGGTAAATGACATTTTAATGGCATCGGACCGAGGCTCTGCATCTGTCCCCGTGCTCCTAGACCTTAGTGCTGCTTTTGATACCATCGATCACCACATTCTTTTGGAGAGATTGGAAACCCAAATTGGTCTACACGGACAAGTTCTGGCCTGGTTTAGATCTTATCTGTCGGAAAGATATCAGTTTGTCTCTGTGAATGGTTTGTCCTCTGACAAATCAACTGTACATTTCGGTGTTCCTCAAGGTTCCGTTTTGGGACCACTATTGTTTTCACTATATATTTTACCTCTTGGGGATGTTATTCGAAAACATAATGTTAACTTTCACTGCTATGCGGATGACACACAGCTGTACATTTCAATGAAACATGGTGAAGCCCCAAAATTGCCCTTGCTAGAAGCATGTGTTTCAGACATAAGGAAGTGGATGGCTGCAAACTTTCTACTTTTAAACTCGGACAAAACAGAGATGCTTGTTCTAAGTCCCAAGAAACAAAGAGATCTTCTGTTGAATCTGAAAATTAATCTTAATGGTTGTACAGTCATCTCAAATAAAACTGTGAAGGACCTCGGCGTTACTCTGGACCCTGATCTCTCTTTTGAAGAACATATCAAGACCATTTCAAGGACAGCTTTTTCCATCTACGTAACATTGCAAAAATCAGAAACTTTCTGTCCAAAAATGATGCAGAAAAATTAATCCATGCTTTTGTCACTTCTAGGTTAGACTACTGCAATGCTCTACTTTCCGGCTACCCGGATAAAGCACTAAAAAACTTCAGTTAGTGCTAAATACGGCTGCTAGAATCCTGACTAGAACCAAAAAATTTGATCATATTACTCCAGTGCTAGCCTCTCTACACTGGCTTCCTGTCAAAGCAAGGGCTGATTTCAAAGTTTTACTGCTAACCTACAAAGCATTACATGGGCTTGCTCCTACCTATCTCTCTGATTTGGTCCTGCCGTACATACCTACATGTACGCTACGGTCACAAGACGCAGGCCTCCTAATTGTCCTTAGAATTTCTAAGCAAACAGCTGGAGGCAGGGCTTTCTCCTATAGAGCTCCATTTTTATGGAACGGTCTGCCTACCCATGTCAGAGACGCAAACTCGGTCTCAACCTTTAAGTCTTTACTGAAGACTCATCTCTTCAGTGGGTCATATGATTGAGTGTAGTCTGGCCCAGGAGTGGGAAGGTGAACGGAAAGGCTCTGGAGCAACGAACCGCCCTTGCTGTCTCTGCCTGGCCGGTTCCCCTCTTTCCACTGGGATTCTCTGCCTCTAAACCTATTACAGGGGCTGAATCACTGGCTTGCTGGGGCTCTCTCATGCCGTCCCTGGAAGGCGTGCGTCACCTGAGTGGGTTGATTCACTGATGTGGTCATCCTGTCTGGGTTGGCGCCCCCCCTTTGGTTGTGCCATGGCGGAGATCTTTGTGGGCTATACTCAGCCTTGTCTCAGGATGGTAAGTTGGTGGTTGAAGATATCCCTCTAGTGGTGTGGGGGCTGTGCTTTGGCAAAGTGGGTGGGGTTATATCCTTCCTGTTTGGCCCTGTCTGGGGTGTCCTCGGATGGGGCCACAGTGTCTCCTGACCCCTCCTGTCTCAGCCTCCAGTATTTATGCTGCAGTAGTTTGTGTCGGGGGCTAGGGTCAGTTTGTTATATCTGGAGTACTTCTCCTGTCCTATTCGGTGTCCTGTGTGAATCTAAGTGTGCGTTCTCTAATTCTCTCCTTCTCTCTTTCTTTCTCTCTCTCGGAGGACCTGAGCCCTAGGACCATGCCCCAGGACTACCTGACATGAGGACTCCTTGCTGTCCCCAGTCCACCTGACCGTGCTGCTGCTCCAGTTTCAACTGTTCTGCCTTATTATTATTTGACCATGCTGGTCATTTATGAACATTTGAACATCTTGGCCATTTTCTGTTATAATCTCCACCCGGCACAGCCAGAAGAGGACTGGCCACCCCACATATGCTCTCTCTAATTCTTTCTTTCTCTCTCTCGGAGGACCTGAGCCCTAGGACCATGCCCCAGGACTACCTGACATGATGACTCCTTGCTGTCCCCAGTCCACCTGACCGTGCTGCTGCTCCAGTTTCAACTGTTCTGCCTTATTATTATTTGACCATGCTGGTCATTTATGAACATTTGAACATCTTGGCCATTTTCTGTTATAATCTCCACCCGGCACAGCCAGAAGAGGACTGGCCACCCCACATAGCCTGGTTCCTCTCTAGGTTTCTTCCTAGGTTTTGGCCTTTCTAGTTTTGGCCGGCATCGTCCTGTGGCTGGAGCTGCACATCTGGGGGGGAGTACTGTCACATTTACTCCCGCTCCCCCTCTCTGGCACTCGACGTCGCCAGTTTACTAATCACTGGCTCTGACAACCATCATTACGCACACCTGGCACCATCGTTACGAGCACCTGCGCCTCATCATGAGACACACCTGGTCTCCATCACTTCCCTGATTACCTCCCCTGTATTTGTCGCTCCCTTAATTTCATTCCCAAAGGCAGCATTTAGTTATGTGTTTCATGTCCAGACGCTACTCTTGTTTTGTATAGTTCCTTGTTTATTGCATTATTAAACTCACCACCTGCACCTGCTTCTCGACTCGCAGCGTCTCCGTTACACCCATGTTGACTCCAATGCTTCCCACAGTTGGGTTAAATTAGCTGGATGTCCTTTGGGTGGTGGACCATTCTTGATACATAGGGGAAACTGTTGAGCATGAAAAACCCAGCAGCATTGCAGTTCTTGACACACTCAAACAGGTTCCTGGTACCTACTACCATGGTTCATTCAAAGGCACATACATTTTTTGTCTTGCCCATTCACCCTCTGGCACACATACACGATCCATATGTCAAGGCTTTAAAATCTTTCTTTAACCTGTCTCCTCCCCCTTCATCTACACTGAAGTGTAATTAACAGGTGACATCAATAATGCCAGGTTGTAGTTGTAAATTATAACTTGTTCTCAACTTGCCTACATGGTTAAATAAAGGTGAAATAAAAAAAGGGATCATAGCGTTCACCTGGATCCCCTAGTCATTCGGTCATGAAAACAGCAGGTTTTGTTTTGTACACTCAGTGTAGATGTGCCTATACTGCCAATTCACTTTGATGGACACTAGATGAAGTCGGTATATTTTGGGGGCTTTCATTTGAAGGAAAAAAACAGACTATTCACAGATTGTTCTTGCCATAATATGGTATTTTACCAAATAGGGCTATCTTCTGTATACCTACCCTACTTTGTCACAACACAACTGATTGGCTCAAATGCATGAAGAAGGAAAGAAATTGAAGAAGGTTCACCTGTTAATCGAAATGCATTCCAGGTGACTACCTCATGAAGCTGGTTGAGAGAATGCCAGGAGTGTGCAAAGCTGTCATCAAGGCAAAGGGTGGCTACTTTGAAGAATCTCAAATATATTTTGATTTGTTTAACCCTTTTTTATTTACTAAATGATTCCATCTGTGTTATTTCACAGTTTTGATGTCCACTATTATTCTGCAATGTAGAAAACAGTCAAAGTTAAGAAAAGTCCTGGAATGAGTAGGTGTGTCCAAACTTTCGACTGGTACCTTATATATATCATTTTTGCTCACATATTTTAAAAGATAAATTGTTTGGCGTAGGCAGGACCATAAGTAAATATGCAAACTGGGATATAACTAAATAGTTAATCAGGGTGATTTTTCTAGGAACAGACAAGAATTTACCTTACCCTCTATTTTTCCTAACTTCCTATAAAAAGGTGTAGTAAGTTTGTTTATTTCTTTAGGGATATGAAAACTGAGTATGTCCACTTCACCGTCAGACCATTGTATTGGTAAACTACACAGTAATGTAAGAGTTGTATTTTTTAGCTGCCCAATAGGTAATATGGTAAACCTATCATATTTTGGTTGTAATCCAGAGAGGTCAGAAAAACTATCTAGATCCCCTGAGGTTGTGCAGGGATCCAGATTGCGGATTTAAGAGGAAACTTGAGTCAACAGCGTACAATGACACCTTTGTTTTTAAGCCCTGGATTTCCAGACCATCTATATTAGTGTTGGGTCTGATTTTAATAGCAAACTTATCCATATCCATGGCCATGTTTTCACCTTGTTTTCCTCCTCTTGACAGTTTAATGTATTCTGAAAAGTAGCCATTATTTATTATTTTACACATGGGGTTACTATACATAACTTTAACCCATTGCATAAGACATTATCCAAAATTAAAAGAGCCCAGATATTTATATATAAATTCTAGTCAAGATTTTTTGTGGTGTTCTATTGTTTGAAGTCTTATATTATCTCCAATGTATCATCCATGTAAAAAAAAACGGTCTGATCAATATGAATAATATCTGACAACACCTTTTTAATTCTATTCGCTATGCATTTTGCTAGGATTTTTGCATCACAGCACTGAAGTGTAAGGGGCCTCCAGTTTTTTAGATAGACTGGATCTTTATACTTAACACATATTTCCTGTTTCAGTAATAGTGAAATCAGACCTTCTTGCTGAGTACCTGATAGTTTACTATTTTTATAGGAGTTGTTAAAAGTGCTAATAATGCTCCTTTGAGTAAATTATAAAAGGTTTCAAATACCTCAATTGGTGGGTGATTCTTCAACTTCGGGCACTTTGGCCATGCAAGCTTTCAGAAATTAAAACTTTTTGAAACATCATTTTAACAGTATTATAATTGTCTTTGATTTGTCTAGAAACAATATCTGATAATGGCTGAGATCATATTATTCAGTCATTTAAATATTTGTTTCATTTTTCTCAGACAGTCATAGACAAATATAATTTCCATCAGGTCCATTAAACATCCATTTTAGTTGATAATTAAATATCATACAATTAATTTATAAAACATTTATTATTAATTTGTACATGACCTTGTATTGAATACTATTTTAAGTGATTTTTAAGGTTTTCCTAATATTAATAATTACCTTACAAAGGTAGTTCTCTGCAAAGTCAACATGCACAATGGTCCCCTCTTTCCGCAGATTCTCTTTTAACTCTCTCAGTTTGGAGTATTGGTATTGAATGCTGTACACATGTATCCCCAACTTCTCTTTCAATCCTTTGGAGAAGTCCTCCAGTACAGTGAACTCTGAAAACTTGTGCAGTCCATGAGGATGAGATGTACTGCAGTACTTAATGCAGCTGGTGGCCACACCAAATACTGACTGTTGCTTTTGATTTTGACGCCCCCTTTGTTCAGGAACACATTATTCCATTTCTGTTAGTCACATGTCTGTAAAACTTGTTCAGTTTATGTCTCAGTTGTTGCATCTTGTTATGTTCATACAAATATTTACACATGTTAAATTTGCTGAAACTAAACACAGATGACAGTGAGAGGACGTTTCTTTTTTTGCTGAGTTTATATAGCCTTGCCATAACAAAAGGGTTGTGTACTTATTGACTCAAGACATTTCAGCTTTTAATTTTGAATTAATTTCTAAAAAAGTCGAAAAACATAATTACACTTTGACATTATGGGTATTGTGTGTAGGCCAGTGACACAATCTCAATTTAATACATTTAAATGCAGGCTGTAACACAACAAAATGTGGAAAATGTCAAAGGGCGTGAGTACTTTCTGAAGGCACTGTAATTTCCTGCAATTCTACCCATTTCGCCATGGGGTGGAGAGAAATGTTTGCAGTTTTAACACAAGGTCGCTGGTTGTTGATGGACCTCCCTTCAAGCTAATGAGCAGTCATTCTGACAGCAACATTATATCAGTGTAATATATTTCATATGTGCTATAGCAAAAATAATCATTTGGGTGTGTTTATGAAGGCTTTGGGTAACATTTGTAGTTTATTTGAAATAACACAATAGCATTTTCATTCGTTTTGTTACTGTAGTCTATATGTAAAAACAAAAAAACGCCCAATATTTGCCTGCAATTTTCCTTACCTCCACCAACAGCAGTTAGGGACCATCATAGTGACAAATCAAATTTTTCACATTTCAATAGCTCTTTAACCATTACTCCTAAAACTGGTTGTAGCTAACCTGATGGCATAGACACACATTGCACACACCTTTTTTTGTCGAATTACATCTCGCACTATTTTAAATGATTTATTTACATTTTGTAATTTCAATAGCTTTTTGGTCATCTGACCTATTGACTTCAAACAAGGTTCAGAATGTACACTGACTACCCTTCTATATTGCACACCCTTTAGTTTGTCCATTTTCATCTCACTTAATTTTACATACATTTTTCAAATTTCAATAGCTCCTTGGTAATGTGACCTACTGACATTCTGAAGGTGCAGAATGTCCACTCAAGTGGGCCTACACATTGCACACCTCTTGGTTTGTCCATTTTCATCTCACATGTTTTTACATGAAGTTTTCACAATTTAACATTTCAATAGCTCCTTGGTCATGTGACATACTGTCTTCAAACAAGGTGCAGAATGTCCACTCAGTGGGCACTCCTTTTAGTTATTAAGGAGTCTCTAAGCCTGAGACCCAGTAGGTGTGGACATTGCTGTACAGTGGACACCCACACTCAGAAGTCATTTGGAGAAAAAAGAGATTATCTGACTGCCAGAGTAGTTCACAGTGATTACTATTATCTGTCTGACCCCCTTGTACCCTCAAACCCTTCCAGGGCATTCTAACGAACAACTATTCTCTGAAATGTCTATGTATTTTAGTTTAAGCTTAATTATTTCTATAATGTTCTTCACATTCAAAGCATTATACAGACAATCAAATAGTACTTTCAAGCAACCACAAAAAGCTGCGGTCACGGGACAAAGATTTACATCCTAAATCATTACTCAACCCAAGCCATTCTAAATGGAGAAAGAAGTTTAGTGTGAAAGCAAAGTCTGCCCAAGGTACTAATACAATCTGTTATTGGAATTGTAAAGGGTTAACTATTGATTTAAAAAAATTGGCTTAGTGGCAAGCATGTGAAATTATTTATTTTAGGTGATCTTCGGTAACTACAATGGATGTGAACCAGAACCACTGGAAGTTCATTGTGAGTAAAATCCTTTTTCCAAAATTGATGTAGGTACATTTTTGTGAAGGGGTATGAGGGTTGTGATATGGGTCATTTAATAGTAAAATTATTTAAGGGATCAATACATTTCTATATTGCTTCCCCAGTATCTGCATGAATCATCAGGCCAAGTGTTTTTGGTTGATCCTGCTGGACAGAAAGAGAAGGAGGAATCGGAACACGCTGAATTCAAATTCAGGTCTTAGTTATTCCATTGTACTAGATATAATACATATGAGCATTTTGCATACATTCATAAGTGTAATAATATTTTATGACATACTGTGAAAAACTCTCTTGGCTGCTGGCTCTGTCACTTTCAGACATGCACAGAGCAGACTGTGAGGGGAAGGGTAGCTCTTGACTTGAACCACAGGGGTTCTCTGTGAAGAGATAGTAATCCAAAAAGCACAGACACACCCCTTGACTTTCAATTGGCACCCTTGACCTGTATGTATTCTCTCCTGATTGGCTCTGTGGTGCACAGTCTGCCAGAGGTATAAGGAGAAACATCCTCTTTTGTATTTATAGGAACAAATATTTCACACTTTGGATCCTATTCTTGGACAGTTAGAAGACACAACGCGTCAATGCAAAAAAAATATATACTAATTACTCTCCATGAGTAACCTCAACCTTGTGGGTCTGTGGGTGTTTGGGCCAATAAAGTGCCAACTCAATTCTACCACTGACTAGTCTCTCATGCCCCTATGGATGGGGACACAGGGCAATAGTTTTAAATCTAAACCAGGCCTTTTTTACTGGAGTACACTAACCCCTAATTGGGGCTATTTTCTTGACATACAGTAGCAGTTTACCAGATAAGAAAGTCAAGAAGATCAAAAAGTAGATTGTTGTAAGGGTGTATTACGTCATGTGCCGGCCCCATTGTCATATCCATTCTGGATTCTGAGTGGTAAAATCATAGCTGAAAAATGCCTCTATGTATGTGTATACTGTATGTGGGAATGTCTTATGTCCGTCCTACATTTCATGTTGGTACATGAAATATTCCTCATCAGTATATATCATGAATTGTTATTGCAAATAGAAGTATTATGTTCAAAAACTGACATTTTCAGATATTATTTTGACAAACACCCTTTAACACACTTTGGTGCTTACAATTCATTCTTTATTGTCATAAACTTGATAGGCACTGTCATCTGTGATCTTTGTGATGTTACTTTTTTTTAAGCACGTACTGATGAAACTGTCTCATAATGTTTTTTTCTTAAAGTCTACAAACGCTCTACATTTATTCACTCTGTGATAGGATTGGATCTTATATGCAACATTTATTATTGTCCTGTAAATGGTTCAGTGCCTATAATTTAGGCTGTGTGTATAATGGGCCATAAAGAAAATTATCTCTACTAGATTATAGTGATAAGTAAAACAGCATACCATTTTGGCCTGTGTATTCATTTGCCTACAACTAATCAGAATTCCATTACGTTAACATAAGAAAGAGAATACTTCAAAATGAGAAGATCCTGCCATGGAAAAGATGACTGGGTGGATATAAAGTGGAAAGGAAGGGTGCCTGTTCAGGCAGTGCTCAGCAGTTGTCGTCACCGGTCTACTAGCTGCCACCGAATCATTTTCCCTTTTCTGTTGGTTTTGTCTTATTAGTTACACCTGTTTCTTGTTTACGTTTAGTTGGGCAATTTAAGCTGGTCGGCCCGCCTGCTCTTTGTGCGGGCTTATTTTTCCCACTGTGTTTGTGTGTGGTAGTATATTGGTAGCATCTTTCATTTTGGGGTTTTCCCTCTGGACTGGTTAGATCCTGGTTTTGGGTATCGTGTTTGTTGCGCTTGTGAGTTTTGGCCCGGACGATTTTCCCGTGCCTAATAAAGCACTACTCAGTACTTTCTGCCTCCTGCGCCTGACTCCGCACCCACTACGCTTAAGTGCATCACAGAAGCCCGCACCCACCAAGAATGGAGTCAGCAGGAGCCGAGACCAACCCGCTTCTATCGGAGGAGTCCTCCACCATACCACCATCCTCCATCGGATTGGGTCTACAATGGACCAGATGATGGAGCGAATGGACAGATGAGAGAGGAGTGGTCTCTCCACCTCATCTCCGGCTCCTCTGATTAGTCAACCTACTCCTCTGGCGGCGTCCGGCTCCAGCGCACTTCGTCTTGCGCCCCCGAGGGAGTACGATGGAGCGGCGGCTGGGTGCCAGGGGTTTTTACTCCAGCTCGAGTTGTACCTGGCTACCGTGAGGCCGACTCCCTCGGGGGAGGAGAGTGTGAGCGTCCTCGTCTCCTGCCTGACGGGCCGAGCTCTGGAGTGGGCCAACGCTGTCTGGAATGGCCCAGACTCGCCGTTTCCGGGCAGTGTTCGACCATCCTCTGGAGGGCCGAGCGGCGGGTGAGCGACTATTCCACCTTAGGCAGGAGACGAGGAGCGCGCAGGACTTTGCGTTGGAGTTCCGGACCTTGGACGCTGGGGACGGGTGGAATGACAGGGCCCTGATGGACCACTACCGGTGCAGCCTCCGGGAAGATGTCCGCAGGGAGCTAGCTTGTTGGGACACCACTCTCTCCCTCGACGAACTGATAGACATGTCAATCCAGCTGGACAATCTGCTGGCTGCCCGCGGGCGTTCAGAAAGGGTCCTGTCAGTTCCACCTTCCAGCCCTCCCGCTCCTACTCCTATGGAGTTAGGGGGTGCTGCTTCGAGGGGTACCGGAGGAGGTGGCCCCTCCTGCACCAGCTGTGGTCGAAGAGGACACACGGCCAACCGGTGCTGGAGGATCCTGTCTGGGAGTCGAGAGGGCAGGCAGAATACTTCTCGGTCACCCCAGCTGAGTCAGCATCAAACTCACCCAGAGCCCCCTGTTGGTCACATGTTTGTCTTAATCTTTTTTCTTGATTTTTCTCCCTCTTTCCCGCATAAGGCGCTAGTTGATTCAGGCGCAGCTGGGAACTTTATGGATCGCGGACTCGCCCGTAAGTTGGGAATTCCGTTGGTGCTGATAGATCGCCCCTTCCCCGTGCACTCCTTAGATAGCCGACCATTAGGGTCAGGGCTGGTCAGGGAAGCCACGGTTCCACTGGATATGGTAACGCAGTGGAATAATAAGGAGCGGATTAGTCTCTTCCTTATCGATTCACCTGCGTTTCCAGTGGTACTGGGAGTTCCCTGGCTGGCCAGTCACAATCCCAGGATTTTGTGGAGACAAGGGGTTCTCCAGGGGTGATCAGAGGAGTGTTCAGGTAGGTGTATGGGAGTTTCCATCGGTGCCACATCGGTGGAGAGTCCATACCCGGGGGCAAACTGTGCGCATTCCCTCTGAGTATGCCGATTTGGCTATCGCCTTCTGTAAGAGGAGGGCGACTAAATGAACACCTCATCGACAGGGGGTTTGTGCGATAAACGTCCAGGTAAACGCTGTGCTTCCCAGGAGTCACGTGTACCCATTGTCACAGGAGGAGACGTTGGCTATGGAGACATATGTCACGGAATCTCTGCGACAGGGGTACATTCGGCCCTCCACGTCACCCGTCTCCTCGAGTTCCTTTTTCGTGAAGAAAAAGGAGGGAGGTCTGCATCCGTGCATTGATTATAGAGGTCTCAATTCCATCACAGTTGGGTTTAGTTACCTGCTACCTCTCATCGCCACGGCGGAGGAATCATTTCACGGAGCGCGGTTTTTCACGAAACTGGACCTCAGGAGCACGTATAATCTGGTACGCATTCGGGGGGAAGACGAGTGGAAAACTACATTTAGTACTACATCGGACCAGTATGAGTACCTCGTCATGCCGTATGGGTTAAAGAATGCTCCAGCCGTCTTTCAATCGTTTGTAGACGAGATTCTTAGAGACCTGCACGGGCAGGGCGTGGTTGCATATGTCGATGATATTCTGATCTATTCCGCCACACGCGCCGTGCATGTGTCTCTGGTGCACAAGGTGCTTGGGAGACTGCTGGAGCATGACCTATAAGTTAAGGCTGAGAAGTGTGTGTTCTCCAAACGAGCCGTCTCCTTCCTGGGTTATCGCATTTCCACCTCGGGGGTGGTGATGGAGTGTGACAGCGTTAAGGCCGTGCGTAATTGGCCGACTCCAACCACGGTGATGGAGGTGCAGCGGTTTTTAGGGTTTGCCAATTACTACCAGAGGTTTATCCGGGGTTTTGGTCAGGTGGCGGCCCCCATTACCTAACTGCTGAAGGGGGGGCCGGTGAGTTTAAGGTGGTCGGCAGAGGCTGACAGAGCCTTCAACCGGTTGAAGGTGCTGTTCACTGATGCGCCCATGTTGGTATATCCGGGCAGCTAGGAGACTGAATCCGCGTCAGGCAAGGTGGGCCATGTTCTTCACCCGGTTTAGGTTTACTATCTCGTATAGACCGCGTCCTGTCTCTATGACACGGAGGATCAGCCCATCGATCCCACTCCCATCCTTCCAGCTTCTAAGCTGGTGGCACCGGTGGTATGGGAGGTGGACATTGAGCGGGCATTACGTGTGGAACCTGCGCCTCCAAAATGTCCTACAGGTCGGAAGTATGTGCCGCTTGGTGTCCGTGATCAATTGATTCGGTGGGCTCACACACTACCCTCTTTGGGTCATCCTGGGGTGGCGAGGACAGCGCGTGGTCTTCGGGGGAAGTACTGGTGGCCTACCTTGGTTAGGGACGTGAGGTTCTATGTCTCTTCCTGTTCGGTGTGCGCCCAGAGTAAGGATCCTAGGCACCCTCCTAGAAGGACGTTACAGCCCATCCTCGTTCAAAAGCGGCCGTGGTCTCACCTGTCAGTGGACTTCCTAACCGATCTTCCCCCATCTCAGGGGAACACTACGGTCCTGGATGTTGTGGATTGGTTTTCTAAGACCTGCTGTCTCCACCCGTTGCTCGGTCTCCCTACGGCCCTACAGACTGCGGAAGCCCTATTTACCCACGTCTTCCGGCACTACGGGGTGCCGGAGGACATCGTCTCTGATCGTGGTCCCCAGTTCACGTCTTGAGTGTGTAGGGCGTTGATGGAGCGGCTGGGGGTCTTGGGGAGCTTGACCTCTGGTTATCACCCCAAGAGTAATGGGCCGGTGGAGAGAGTGAACCAGGAGGTGGGTAGGTTTCTGAGGTCATATTGCCAGGACCGGCCAGGGGAGTGGTCAAGGTACATCCCATGGGCGGAGTTGGCCCAGAACTCACTCCGCCACTCCTCCACGAACATGTCACCATTCCAATGCGTGTTGGGCTACCAGCCGGTCCTGGCACCGTGGCATCAGAGTCAGACCGAGGCTCCTGCGGTGGAGGAGTTGGTGCAGCGCTCCAAGGAAACCTGGAGGACTGTCCAGGAATACCTCAAGCAAGCCGGTGAATGGCAGAAGAGGGGAGCTGACCGCCACCACAGTGAGGCCCCTGTGTTTGTACCGGGAGACAGGGTCTGGCTCTCGACCCTAAACCTACCCCTCCGCTTGCCCTGCCGGAAGCTGGGGCCGCAGTGTGTGGGGCCCTTCAAAGTCCTGAGGAGGATAAACGAGGTGTGTTATCGATTACAACTCCCTTCCTATTATCGTATCAACCCCTCGTTTCATGTGTCTCTCCTCAGGCCAGTGGTAGCTGGTCCCCTGCAAGAAGGTGAGGTGCCAGAGATCCCTCCGCCCCCTCTGGACATCGAGGGGTCCCCGGCGTACACAATACTGCTGTTCTGGACTCGAGACGCCGGGTGAGGGTCCTGCAGTACCTCGTGGACTGGGAGGGGTACGGCCCGGAGGAGAGCTGTTGGGTACCGGTGGGGGACATCTTGGATCCGTCACTGTTGAGGGATTTCCATCGCCTCCATCCGGATCACCCTGCTCGTCGCCCTCCGGGTCACCCTCGAGGCCGGTGTCGGTGAAACAAGGATCGGACCAATACGCAGCGTGGTAGGTGTCCATGGTTTTTAATAAGAAAAACTCAACATGAACACAAATACAAAAAACAATAAACGTGAACTAACCGAAACAGTCCAGTGTGGCACAAACACTGACACAGGAAACACTCACCCACCAAATACCCAAAGAATATGGCTGCCTAAATATGGTTCCCAATCAGAGACAACGATAGACAGCTGCCTCTAATTGAGAACCAATCTAGGCAACCATAGACATACAATATACATAGACAGGACACAGCCCCATAAACATACAAACCCCTAGACTAAGAAAAACACATAAATCCCCCATGTCACACCCTGACCTAGACAAAAAAATAAATATAACTAAGGCCAGGGCGTGACAGCTATTTAAGCCAGGCGGCCCACCTGCTCTTTGTGCGGGCTTATTTTTCCCACTGTGTTTGTGTGTGGTAGTGTATTGGTTACGTGTTTCGTTTTGGGGTTTTCCCTCTGGACTGGTTAGGTCCTGGTTTTGGGTATCGTGTTTGTTGTGCCGTGAGTTTTGGCGAATTTCCCCGTACCTAATAAAGCACTACTCAGTACTTTCTGACTCCTGCGCCTGACTCCGCACCCACTACGCTTAAGTGCATCACACCAGCAAACCCACTGCAGCCTACCTTACTAGCTCACTCTCCATCCCTGCTTTGGACAATTAATAACATGACTCTCGTACTTTGCCCTTTTCCTTTATGTTTGATATTAATGATGAATGGAGATATCTGTCTCTCTCCTATTGTGTACGGCTGTTAAATACTGTGGCAAAATAAAAAACAGGGAAAATAAGTACTTAGAACTACCAATTATTATAGGTACATATTAAAGAAAAGGGTAAACAACACTGGACTGAACCCCCTAATTGTCAAACTAATATTAATGTACAACAACATAGAAGAGACATGACTAGAGGTTATGCAATATGGGTGCCCACTAAGTGGGCATTCTGAACCTTGTTTGTAGTCAGTAGGTCATATGACCAAGGAGCTATTGAAATGTCACATTCTTTAAAATTCATGTAAAGATGTGTGAGATGAAAATGGACAAACTAAAGGGTGTGCAATATATACAGTGCCTTGCGAAAGTATTCGGCCCCCTTGAACTTTGCAACCTTTTGCCACATTTCAGGCTTCAAACATAAAGATATAAAACTGTATTTTTTGGTGAAGAATCAACAACAAGTGGGACACAATCATGAAGTGGAACGACATTTATTGGATATTTCAAACTTTTTTTAACAAATCAAAACCTGAAAAATTGGGCATGCAAAATTATTCAGCCCCCTTAAGTTAATACTTTGTAGCGCCACCTTTTGCTGCGATTACAGCTGTAAGTCGCTTGGGGTATGTCTCTATCAGTTTTGCACTTCGAGAGACTGACATTTTTTCCCATTCCTCCTTGCAAAACAGCTCGAGCTCAGTGAGGTTGGATGGAGAGCATTTGTGAACAGCAGTTTTCAGTTCTTTCCACAGATTCTCGATTGGATTCAGGTCTGGACTTTGACTTGGCCATTCTAACACCTGGATATGTTTATTTTTGAACCATTCCATTGTAGATTTTGCTTTATGTTTTGGATCAGGTCTTTTGCAGACTCCATCAGGTTTTCTTCCAGAATGGTCCTGTATTTGGCTCCATCCATCTTCCCATCAATTTTAACCATCTTCCCTGTCCCTGCTGAAGAAAAGCAGGCCCAAACCATGATGCTGCCACCACCATGTTTGACAGTGGGGATGGTGTGTTCAGGGTGATGAGCTGTGTTGCTTTTACGCCAAACATAACGTTTTGCATTGTTGCATTTGGTTTCATCTGACCAGAGCACCTTCTTCCACATGTTTGGTGTGTCTCCCAGGCGGCTTGTGGCAAACTTTAAACAACACTTTTTATGGATATCTTTAAGAAATGGCTTTCTTCTTGCCACTCTTCCATAAAGGCCAAATTTGTGCAATATACGACTGATTGTTGTCCTATGGACAGAGTCTCCCACCTCAGCTGTAGATCTCTGCAGTTCATCCAGAGTGATCATGGGCCTCTTGGCTGCATCTCTGATCCGTCTTCTCCTTGTATGAGCTGAAAGTTTAGAGGGACGGCCAGGTCTTGGTAGATTTGCAGTGGTCTGATACTCCTTCCATTTCAATATTATCGCTTGCACAGTGCTCCTTGGGATGTTTAAAGCTTGGGAAATCTTTTTGTATCCAAATCCGGCTTTAAACTTCTTCACAACAGTATCTCGGACCTGCCTGGTGTGTTCCTTGTTCTTCATGATGCTCTCTGCGCTTTTAACGGACCTCGGAGACTATCACAGTGCAGGTGCATTTATACGGAGACTTGATTACACACAGGTGGATTGTATTTATCATCATTAGTCATTTAGGTCAACATTGGATCATTCAGAGATCCTCACTGAACTTCTGGAGAGAGTTTGCTGCACTGAAAGTAAAGGGGCTGAATAATTTTGCACGCCCAATTTTTCAGTTTTTGATTTGTTGAAAAAGTTTGAAATATCCAATAAATGTCGTTCCACTTCATGATTGTGTCCCACTTGTTGTTGATTCTTCACAAAAAAATACAGTTTTATATCTTTATGTTTGAAGCCTGAAATGTGGCAAAAGGTCGCAAAGTTCAAGGGGGCCGAATACTTTCGCAAGGCACTGTAAGGGTAGGCAGTGTACATTCTGCACCTTGTTTGAAGTCAGTAGGTCACATAACCAAGCAGCTTTTGAATTTTTTTATTTTGAAAAATTCATGCAAAATCTTGTGAGATGAAAATGGACAAACTAAAGGGTGTGCAATATAGAAGGGTAGTCAGTGGACATTCTGAACCTTGTTTGAAGTCAGTAGGTCACATGACCAAGGAGCTATTGAAATTCGAATGTAAAAAAAGTTTGTGCTTTGTTTACGCTCCCTAACTAATTCAACTATGAATACAAAATACTGCTCACATTTCCACGTTTATTAGCTTTGGAAAGCTAATGTCCACATCGTGAAAATAACACCTGTGCAATGTTGTGCGCAATTTTTCCAACATCATGACACTTATTTTGAGTCTGTGACTCAAGTGGTTTGAAAGCTAGAATATCCGTTGAATATCCAACTTGAAACTGGCTTTAACTAGGTCAAATTATTGTCAGCTCGTGCTTGTGTGAATCTTCAGGCAATGGCATCAATTAGATTTCATTAGCGGTTATCCCTTGTTGTCCTAACAGCTGACACAATTTCTGTAACTTTCACTTGCTTGACAAACATTGTCAAACCTTTGTTTTGTTGTAGTGCATAATAGTATATGGTTTTCTCTTGATTGTGTCCGGTCATACATCTAGTCATACATCAGCACCGCTGTACAACGGCTGTGCAGGTGCCTTTATTTTGCGCAGAGGGCAGAACCCCCCTCCCCACCTTGTAATTTCCTTAATTTTGTGCCCAGACAAAATACATATCATTTTAAGATTAGGCCTTCCAATGCTCATCAACTCACCCATTCTCCTCATCATATTTTTCGGTTCAGTTGCGAGGCAATTGTCGTGGGGATTATCAACTGGGCACTGCACCTTCATATTTTGGAGGAAGGGGCGGAATAAACCCTGCCATTTGGAGAAGGAGGTGCAAAGGGGGAAAACCATTCAAAAAAATGACATGCCCTCCTAAAACTGGTTATATCTCCAGTTCTGTTTTTGATATTAAGATTCTAACATCGGCAGTGTGTTATATAGACTTATTTAGGAAAAGTCAATGATGGCGGGGGGCATGGGGAAGTAAATGACAGAGTAATAAAAAAAAGAATAATCATGAGCAATCAAAATGACTGTTTTAGCTGTTCTAGTGTTAAAGCAAATGTCCTGCAATTGTACACTTTTTGCCACGACTTATGCCATGTTAATGACATGAGTGAGACTGAATAACAAAATCAATTGGGGCCCCGTGGAGTTCAGGGCCCCTGTGCACATGCCCTTCGTGGCCGGTCAGTATTCAGACATGATAGCTGACTAGACTAATTTACCAATCTAAAAATGATTAGCTGACATGGCTAATTGAATGACTGTCAGTGACTGACATAGCAAGAGAGAAACTGCTGATGCACAACCAAATTTAGAAATGGCACCTTGTGTATTCTAGCTTTCAGCAGTACGTTGAGACCCCTACTGAGTTCCTTATCTCGCTTTTGCCTGGAGCCAGCCATGTATGGATATAACATTCATTGTTAGTCACGCCCCTGTCTTTACAAGACCGTAGAATACACAAACAATATTCAAGACAATTCAATTTGTTTGTATTACTTCATTAGCATCTAATCACCACAACTAATATTGGGGCAGAGCTGTGAGTGGAAAAACAAGCTCCGTGAGCCCTTTCTAAAAGCCATGAAATATGATTGACTGATTGAGACTTGGCCAACTACTCTCTAATGGTCAAAATTCATGCAATTTACTACTTAAACGTTTCAAATAAAGCCTGGATTCCAACATATACACTCAGTGTACAAAACATTGGGAAAACCTTCAAAATATTGAGGTGCACCCCTTTTGCCCTCAGAACATCCTGAATTCGTCTAGGCATGGACTCTACAAGGTGTCGAAAGCGTTCCACAGGAATGTTGGCCCATGTTACGCCAATGCTTCCCACAGTTGTGTCAAGGTGGCTGGATGTCCTTTGGGTGATGGACCATTCTTGATACACACGGGAAATAGGCTTGGGTGGTATACCGTATAGTATATGTACCATATACCGGGGCATTTGGGAAAAGCCACAGGATGGTTTTTCAATACCGTCCAAAAAATATATTTTAAGTTTGTCAATACATTTGAATATATTTCTACATACTTTTTATGTTATTACCTGCAGTCAACTTGTGGAGATAAAGCAGATTGTGTTCATAATTTCACCTGTCACATTTGAAATGTGAAATTATGAAGCTTACTGTAGTTCCCCAGAACAGTTGAGTCAGTCATGTGTTTGTTTGTAAATGGCACAACGGGAAAAAGCGATATCTTATAAAAGCGATATCTTATAATGGCTTCTGCCAGAAGTGAAAGAGCTCTAGATGAGTTATCTTTACAGCTGCCATTTGTTCCCCATGCATTTTCTTTTCTTATCTGCTCTTCTCCCATATGCTCCCTGTACACATGCTAATCTTCCTTCAGAAAAGCATGCATCACAACTCTGTTCATTTGCACAATTTTCTCGTTCATTTTAGCTTGTAAATGTCCACACTTACCGAAAATGACATTTGGTTGCTACTAGCTATGCTTGTACAACTTTATGAGCTGGATTTCAAATCAAAGTGTATTTGTCACGTGCACCGAATACAACAGGTGAAATGCTTACTTACAGGCTCTAACCAATAGTGCGGAGAAAAAAAAGTATGTGTGTGTGTAGGTAAGTAAAGTAATAAAACAACAGTAAAAAGATATTTGAAAATAAGAGTAGCAAGGCTATATACAGACACCGGTTAGTCGGGCTTATTGAGGTAGTATGTACATGTGGGTATGGTTAAAGTGACTATGCATATATGATGAATAGAGAGTAGCAGTAGCGTAAAAAGAGGGGTTGGCGAGTGGTGGGACACAGTGCAGATAGACCGGTTAGCCAATGTGCTGGAGCACTGGTTGGTGGGCCAATTGAGGTAGTATGTCCATGAATGTATAGTTAAAGTGACTATGCATATAAGATAAACAGACAGTAACAGCAGCGTAAAAGAGGGGTGGGGGGGGCACACAATGCAAATAGTCCGGGTAACCATTTGGTTACCTGTTCAGGAGTCTTATGGATTGGGGGTAAAAACTGTTGAGAAGCCTTTTTGTCCTAGACTTGGCACTCCGGTACCGCTTGCCATGCGGTAGTAGAGAGAACAGTCTATGACTGACAGAGGGAACACCCCCCCATCCACATCGATGGAACAGTAGTGGAGAGGGTAGCAAGTTTTAAGTTCCTCGGCATACACATCACAGACAAACTGAATTGGTCCACTCACACAGACAGCATCGTGAAGAAGGCGCAGCAGCGCCTCTTCAACCTCAGGAGGCTGAAGAAATTCGGCTTGTCACCAAAAGCACTCACAAACTTCTACAGATGCACAATCGAGAGCATCCTGGCGGGCTGTATCACCGCCTGGTATGGCAACTGCACCGCCCTCAACCGTAAGGCTCTCCAGAGGGTAGTGAGGTCTGCACAACGCATCACCGGGGCAAACTACCTGCCCTCCAGGACACCTACACCACCCGATGCTACAGGAAGGCCATAAAGATCATCAAGGACATCAACCACCCGAGCCACTGCCTGTTCACCCCGCTGTCATCCAGAAGGCGAGGTCAGTACAGGTGCATCAAAGCTGGGACCGAGAGACTGAAAAACAGCTTCTATCTCAAGGCCATCAGACTGTTAAACAGCCACCACTAACATTGAGTGGCTGCTGCCAACACACTGTCAATGACACTGACTCAACTCCAGCCACTTTAATAATGGGAATTGATGGGAAATGATGTAAATATATCACTAGCCACTTTAAACAATGCTACCTTATATAATGTTACTTACCCTACATTATTCATCTCATATGCATACGTATATACTGTACTCTATATCATCGACTGCATCCTTATGTAATACATGTATCACTAGCCACTTTAACCATGCCACTTGGTTTACATACTCATCTCATATGTATATACTGTACTCGATATCATCTACTGTATCTTGCCTATGCTGCTCTGTACCATCACTCATTCATATATCCTTATGTACATATTCTTTATCCCCTTACACTGTGTACAAGACAGTAGTTTTTTGGAATTGTTAGTTAGATTACTTGTTCGTTATTACTGCATTGTCAGAACTAGAAGCACAAGCATTTCGCTACACTCGCATTAACATCTGCTAACCATGTGTATGTGACAAATAAATTTGATTTGATTTGATTTGATTTGACTGGGGTGGCTGGGGTCTTTGACAATTTTCAGGGCCTTCCTCTGACACCGCCTGGTGTAGAGGTCCTGGATGGCAGGCAGCTTAGCCCCAGTGATGTACTGGGCCATACGCACTACCCTCTGAAGTGTCTTGCGGTCGGAGGCCGGAGGCCGGAGCAATTGCCGTACCAGGCAGTGAAGCAACCGGCCAGGATGCTCTCGACGTTGCCTGTCTTTGCGGATTAGTTTATGTTCATTTTCACTCGTTAGCATTAGCTAACAGCATCTGTGATTTCGCTATTAGTTTGCTAATTTTGTTAGCATTCTGGTAATAGATGCCCAATGGGCTTTTCTTGCATTTTTAGCGCCCCTTCTGTGCTATGCCGATAACACCGTAAATCCCGGTATGAGAGAAGGAAAGTATGACAATATGAAAATCTGGATATCGCCCAAGCCTAACAGGAAACTGTTGAACGTGAAAAATCCAGCAGCGTTGTAGCTCGACACACATAAATCGGTGTGCCTGGCATCAACTACCATACCCTGTACAAAGGCCCTTAAATATTTATTCTTGACCATTCACCCTCTGAATGGCACACATACAGTGGTGACCCGGCATTCTGGGCAGGTGGGACAGAGCTCCAACTGTCTGAGCCCCACTTTTTTAGCTAAATACGTGTCACATTGTTTGCAAACAATGTAAAAATGTAAAAAATCAATGCGTTAATAAAGCTGTTAATAAAGCTGCATCTCTTTTTTACTTTCTTCAGTAAGGCAGCTCCAAAAATGCAGGTATTTCAGCCTAGCTCAGTGCTTTCTGTGGAGGTGGGGCAGCCAGCAGAAAATACAGAGCGTAGGGGTTGGTAATGTTCTCTAATTGCGCTGTGATTTGCTCAGTGTTCTGTCACTCATGGGGACACTACGTCACTGCCAAATTTATAGTTACATTAGAAGTGCCCGTCCATGAAGGCTCAAGGTCATTGGCCACAGATACTTTCCAAATCTTAACTAGCAGACATCATCACAAATCAAGTCAACAATCTACTTCCAAATCCTTTTTAATCCTTGTCATATGAAGAGAAATAATGAAAATAAAATAAATTATAGATAAAACGTATCGTACTCATCGGCCATTAAACATAAACATTACACAACAAGTTGGAAATCGCAAATTCAACAATGAGTGGTTTGGAAGGAATCAGTGGCTACCTGCAAGCATTGCAAATCAATCACTAGCTTGATATTCAGTGGAGTGGGTGTGTGGTCCCAATTCTGGGATTAAGGGTCTCTTTTCCAAGCTTTAAATTATAAACATTCAACATTGGCCATGCTGTCAATCCAGCACGATTCATACCGCGCTCAAAACAACTGTTAACTTGGAACTGGGAAATCTGACTTCAGTGAGTTCAAGACAACTGGGAACTTGGGATATCTATGGCTGTGTTGTGTGACAAAACTGCATCTTTTAAAGTGGCCTTTTATTGTCCCCAGCACAATGTGCACCTACTGTATGTAATGATCCTGCTGTTTAATCAGCTTCTTGATATGTCACACCTGTCCGGTGGATGGATTATCTTGCAAAGGAGAAATGCTCACTAACAGGGTTGTAAACAAATTTGTGCTCAAAATTGGAGAGAAATACATTTTGTGTGTGTATGGAAAAGTTCAGGGATATTTTATTTCATCTCATGAAACATGGGACCAACACTTTACATGTTTCGTTTATTTATTTGTTCAGAATAGTACAATAGTCTATCTCACGCTGAGCTAGCAACAAGCACTGTCATTGTCAATATCATCATCCAACCAGAATCCATCTTTTCAGATGGAATTCGTTTTTGTACCACACTGTTTCTTTGACAGTGTTAATAACAAGTGATTGATGGCTCACTGTGTCCTGCTGTCCGTGTGCACAACATGAACGGAAAAACTGGTTTGTGGCGCTGCCATCTTATGTTTGATACTGAAGTGATTATGATGGCATGGTTGGGTTGACAATGAACATTGTAATAATCTTTGTAATAATCTCTCAAGTGATTATGAGGCTAGATGATTGACAGTTCCCTTGATCACTTTGTATTAAATTAGTCACATGTACTGTATCTGGCCATCCATAGCAACACTGACCTTGGGGAGGGTGAGAAGAAGTGTCTGCCTTTCTGAATTTCTTCACAATAAGGGAAGAACAAACATGTCTGGTCTGTCCCCAACTGTACCACACACTCGCTCACCCCAGCAGACACTAGAGAAATGATTGTCTCTCATATCTCTGCAGCTTCACTGATGGTCCAATTCTTCACACACCTACGGTACACAGGGCAGGATAAAAGCCTGGGAACCTCAGGGGACTGTGTGTGTGCATGAGTGTGTGTACATGTTATCATTTCATTGCTCAACACTCTTCTTTTCATCTTCTCCACTTCCCTCAGATTTGTACCACCATCTTTCACAATGTACAGTACCAGTCAAAAGTTTGGACACACCTGCCAAGAGTGTGCAAAGCTGTCATCAAGACAAAGGGTGGCTACTTTGAAGAATCTAAAAGATAATATATTTTGATTTGTTTAACACTTTTTTGGTTACTACATGATATATATATATATGTTATTTCATAGTGTTGATTTCTTCACTAGCATTATACAATGTACAAAATAGTATAAATAAAGAAAAACCCTGGAATGAGTAGGTGTGTCCAAACTTTTGACTGGTACTGTACATGACTACACTAACTAATTGGCAGGTTGGCATTTATTGGGATGACTCATGTACTGGAGGCAGCCATTTTCAATTCTTTCTCTCTACCGCACCTGCTGTCTTGAACTCTGAATGCTCGGCAATGAAAAGCTACCTGACATTGACTCCTGAGGTGCTGAACTGTTGCACCCTCTACAACCACTGTGATTATTATTATTTGACCCTGTTGGTCATCTATGAACGTTTGAACATCTCGGACATGTACTGTTATAATCTCCACCCGGCACAGCCAAAAGAGTACTGGATCGGCAGCAATCGCAGGTGGGTCCAGATCAGATGTGTTGAGTTGATCTGTCCTGAGACAGGGGGTATCAGTGTTCTTCAATGGCTTCCTTTGGCCTTTGTCTTCCCCTCATGAACAGGGGAGAGGAATGCCGGGTAGTTATTTACCATGTTGCTTAATTTTTTGAAGTCTTTAAAGATCACTTTTTTGAGGAAAGGAGATGAGGTGAGGGGAGCTTTTATGCTTGAGTTTTTTGGTGTGTTTTTGTGACAACATTGCCTTCTGCTGGACATGTGTAGATCTACCATATGCTTATTTTATTTTACATATACATCTTTCCTTGAGGTCTTCTCTGCATTGATGAAGGATGGCAATAAGGAAATTGCCAACCACAGTTCAGAACCTAACAGTTTACAGGCACACTAGCCCAGTACCCAATGTGTTTCTGAATCTGTGACATGGCCACTTCGATTTCCTCCGGGAACTGTTGCTAAGGCAACAGGAATGCCTTGCTTGGTTATGAAATGGACACCAAATAGTACAAGGAATAATGAGGAGACGGCAATGCTTAAAGACGTAAATAGCAGTAACTGAAATGAATGTCGGTGTATCAGAGAAACATCAGCAACTGTGGATGGATGAATTCTAGTGTGTCTCTTGGTAGAAAATACTTTAGGCCTAGAGAGTTCTGCCATTGTTAATGAGCATAGTGGCTATAAAGAGTTCCCAAAACGCCTATCAACACCCCATTGGTTTACGTACACTACACACATATGTATGAACTATATGTCGATTTTCATCCATACACATCTCTCCACACACACACACACGTACACACACAATACCAGCATTATGAACAGGTCTTAGGTGGAACATGAAGCCACTGACTCACCCATACAGTCAGGTCAGAATTATGTTATACTATCAGACTATCTGTTATATACTTGCCTTTTTTTGTTGTTTATAGCTCATTCCAAATTTCTCCACGATTAAGTGCTTGTAAATATGAACTTAAACCTATGTACCTAAATACTGTAGTATATGTTTGCACTACCAGTCAAAAGTTTGGCAACACCTACTCATTCAAGGGTTTTTCTTTATTTGACTATTTTCTACACTCTACAGTCCAACTCATCCCAAACCATCTAAATTGGGTTGAGGTCAGGTGATTGTGGAGGCCTGGTCATCTGATGCAGCACTCCATCACACTCCTTCTTGGTCAAATAGCCCTTACACAGCCTGGAGGTGTGTTGGGTCTTTGTCATGTTGAGAAACAAACGATAGTCCCAGAATGCAGAATGCTGTGGTAGCCATGCTGGTTAAGTATACCTTGAATTCTAAATAAATCACTGACAGTTTCACCAGCAAAGCACCATCACACCTCCTCTTTCATGCTTTACGGTGGGAACCATACACACGGAGATCATCCGTTCACCTACTCTGCGTCTCACAAAGACATGGCGGTTGGAACCAAAAATCTCCAATGGACTCATCAGACCAACGGACAGATTTCCACCGTCTAATGTCCACTGCTCGTGTTTCTTGGCCCAAGCAAGTCTCTTCTTATTATTGGTGTCCTTTAGTAGTGGTTTCTTTGCAGCTATTCGATCATGAAGGCCTGATTCACACAGTTGCCTCTGAACAGTTGAGAAGCATTTATTTGGGCTGCAATTTCTGAGGCTGGTAACTATAATGAACTTATCCTCTGCAGCAGAGGTAACTCTGGGTCTTCCTTTCCTGTGGCGATCATCATGAGAGCCAGTTTCGTCATAGCGCCAATGGTTTTTGCGAATGCACTTGAAGAAACTTTCAAAGTTCTTGAAATTTTGCGTATCGACTGATGAGTAATGATCAACTGTCATTTCTCTTTGCTTTTTTGAGCTGTTCTTGTCATAATATGGACTTGGTCTTTTAGCAAATATCAAATTAAATCAAAGTTTATTTGTCACGTGCTTACTTACAGGCTCTAACCAATAGTGCAAAAAAGGTATTAGGTGAACAATAGGTAAGTAAAGAAATAAAACAACAGTAAAAAGACAGGCTACATACAGACACCGGTTAGTCAGACTGATTGAGGTAGTATGTACATGTAGGTATGGTTAAAGTGACTATGCATATATGATGAACAGAGAGTAGCAGTAGCGTAAAAGAGGGGTTGGTGGGTGGCGGGACTTGGCACTCCGGTATCGCTTGCCACACGGTAGTAGAGAGAACAGTCTATGACTGGGGTGGCTGGGGTCTTTGACAATTTTTAGGGCCTTCCTCTGACACCACCTGGTGTAGAGGTCCTGGATGGCAGGCAGCTTAACCACAGTGATGTACTGGGCCATATGCACTAACCTCTGTAGTGCCTTGCTGTCAGAGGCCTAGAAATTGCTGTACCAGGCAGTGATGCAACCAGTCACCAGGAAGCAACCAGGATGCTCTCGATGTTGCAGCTGTAGAACCTTTTGAGGTTCTCAGGACCCATACCAAAAAATGTTAGTTTCCTGAGGGGGAATAGGCTTTGTTGTGCACTCTTCAAGACTGTCTTGGTGTGTTTGGACCGTTCTAATTTGTTGTTGATGTGGACACCAAGGAACTTGAAGCTTTCAACCTGCTCCACTACAGCCCCGATGACGAGAATGGGGTCGTGCTGTCATCAAGGCAAAGGGTGGTTACTTAAACAAATCTAAATATTTGTAAGATTTTTCAAACACTTTTTTGGCTACTAAATTATTCCATATGTCCCAGTTAGCAATGAGGAATCGGCCCAGAAACGGCCCTCTTCCGGGGGGCGGAACTGATTGAATCGGCCTGGAATCGGGTGTCGGAACCAATTTTAGTAATTTTAAATATTACTATTATACATTTTATACATACAAATTATACCCATCCACAAAAACAAAACAAAAATTGTGTCAGAGGAAACACCGAACACCATGTGACTGCGTCAGCGTGCATGCGCCTAGCCCGCCACAGGAGTCGCTACAGTGCGATGGGACAAGGACATGCCGGCCGGCCAAACCCTCCCCTAACTTGGACAATTGTGCGTCGCCTCGTGGGTCTCGCGGTCACAGCTGGCACGGGTCTCAAACCAGCATCTCTATCAATGCAGTTATGTACTGCGATGCAGTGTCTTAGACCGCTACACCGCTTGGGAGGTTCCAGCCACAAAGTTTTTAATGCTTATCAATTGCCTTGCACAAAGTATCAAAATACTCAAATACTACAGAACTCTTAATTGTGTTTTTTGATCACGGAAACAATGAGGAAAATATGGAAAAATAAGTAATACATTTGGGCCAGATAACTCACACCGGAATCGGCACAAGCTCAATCCCCGCATCCTAGCCATAAGTAATACTGCCGAAGGCATCCCAGACTCGGGCCACATGATGTCGGCTGAGTCTGACTCTCAGCCGGAATCGGCCCAGATCCACTGTGCTTGCTGGGATGTTATTTCATGGTTCTGATGTCCTCACTATTATTCTACAATGTTGAAAATAGTCCAAATAAAGAAAAACCCTGGAATGAGTAACTTTTGAATGGTACTGTATATGTATTGATGTATGGTATACATCAATACGCTAATTCAAATGGACCTTTGGCATACAGTGATTCTGGAATTAGAAATACCAATGGTAAATCAAAGAGATTAGAAATTTTGTGAAATCTTTAGAATTTCTGAATGCTTTTCCATCTGTTTACGTAGGAATAAATAAAGCCCCCCACCCCCTACACACACACACACTTAGTAACAATACAGTGCATCAACTAAATATTTTGAAAGTAATAGAGGAGAACAAAATTCTTGCAAGATGTTTGATTTATTTTACATACATGTACTGTATGTCTAATGATTTACTTTATTTTAAGATTGACGTTGGTCAGTGAATACTATTTAAGTTGTATCATAATAATTCAGCTTGTTTTTGTCCAATTTACAATTGTACAGTTTACATAAGCCTTACTTGTATTGTATATAAAATGTCATGTAAAACAAATTCTGTCAGGTTTGTTTTTAATGTGTTTTTCTAAAGAAAATATTCTTTTCTTAAGTAACTACGCTAGCTGATATAATTTATTGGACAAATTCCAATAACAGGAAATTGCATTTTCTAATACTCATGCTGATGTTTTGACTCCGGTCTGGTTACCATTGCCAAGGAAAGTGAAAAGCCATGCCACGCTATTAAGGCAATTTCATGTATGGTTTGCATACACTAGGGGGAGTCTAACCACTAGGGGGAGTATAACATAAGAGCAAGCTACTGTCACTGAACATCCCCTGCATGACAAAACTTTCGTTTGCAAACACTGTTTAGTAGTGTTGTATATGTAGCGTGCCATATGTCAGGTCTATGTAGTAGTAGCTTGCGGAATGTGATAGAATACTTTATTAGGTGTCTTTGTCTGCATGCGTCTCTTTCTGAGTTGCTGACAAGCTAGATGCGTGCTTAATAATTAGTCTTTTAGAGTTGGATTTTGAATGTGTACATGTGACAGACAATCGGCTTCCGTGCGATTTTGCTTCTGTGCGATTTTGTCTTCAGTTCAGTCTGTGTGTTTGTAGTGTCTATTTTCATTGGCATATGTCTATAATTGAGTCATTTGAGCATGCAGTGCATTTATGTGCATAGCTGCGCTTATCACTCTTATCTTCCTCTTACCCTCTATGTGGTTGGTTTTTGCTTGTGTAAACATAATTGGCAAAACTGTAAACTCGAAATGAAGTGATACCATGTAGTGGTATCTTGGCCAGGTTGCAGTTGTAAATGAGAACTTGTTCTCAACTAGCCTACCTGGTTAAATAAAGGTGAAATAAAAAATTATATAAAGTGTAATTTCTGCCACATGCAGGCTTCCTTTCTTTTCTCTTTTTTCTCACAGTAACAGTCATATTCTCACCTGGAGCTGTGAGGGGAGATGTCTCTCCAGTGAGGGCTTCCAGTGAGATGGGGGCCAACTAGGGTAGGGAGAAAAGGCCAGAGTCGCCTGCCCTGCCCAGGGGAGATCCTGGAGATGAGTGATCCACTCAGCCTAGGCATCCCACCCCCTGAGGACAGGAAGGAGAATGTTGACCATTAGTCTGGTACAGCCCTCTCTCCTCTCTCTCTCTATCGCTTGCTCGTTTGCTGCTGCTGCTCTCTTTTCTACCTCTGTCTTTTGTTGATATAAATATGTTTTTGTTTTGTATTTGGTGTGTAGATGTCCTTATAGTTGGTATTTCCAGGCAGTAACTGCCAAAATAAAGAAACACTAACAGAAAGTGTCTTAATAGAGCATTGGGGCACCACGAGCCAGAACAGCTTCAATGTGCCTTGGCATAGATTCTACAAGTGTCTGGAACTCTACTAGTGTTTTGTTGATGGTGGTAAAAAATGCTGTCTCAGGCAGCGCTCCAGAATCTCCCATAAGTGTTCAATTGGGTTGATCTGGTTACTGAGACACACACACACACCCTTTAACCCCCCTTATGCTCATTTGAGACCCCTCTTTCAAAGTCACTGAGATCTCTTCTTCTACCCATATTAGCCAAAATATGGGCAACTGGGCATTTTTATACATGACCCTAAGCATGATGGGATTTCCCTCATTTACACAAGTGTTTAATTTATTTTGAAAGTTACCTGTATTTTGACTGAGGCCCCCGTAATGACATTAATGACTTTTCCTCTTTCTCAGGCTTTAGATAGATGTGTGTGGTCTGACTTGTTCAGCAAGCAGCTTCATTGTTGGCTCACTTGATTGAGAGGTTTGGCTTTTCAGCGTATTACTTTGAAGTCAAACATAATCTCAGAGAGTGGAGGTGATCCCCGGCCTGTGAGTTGAAATCAAGGTGTTTTTTAAATACATTTGGACCAGACAAGTTGGCATCCATGACTGAACAATACTGACTTGCAACCACCACTGGGCAAAAACTGGTTGAATCAACATTTCCATGTCATTTCTACAAAACAAAAAAGCAATGTGATGACGTTGAATGGACGTGGAAAACTGATTGGATTCGCAAAAAGTCATCAACATAAGGGAATTCCAATTTTTTTCCAACTAACTTTTAACCTAAATGCAATGACATGGTGAAATGTTTTGTTGATTTCATGTTGAACTGACGTCTGTGCCCAATAGGATGTGCCTAATGTGAAATTGTTTGATAATCTGATTCTTAATTTCCTGTATAATCAAAGATTTTTGCACTACTATAATTGTTTTTCTATTATGTCACAATTTGGGCTGTAGACATCACATTGAGTAGTCTATAACTTAACTGTGTCGCTTGTTATGACAAGGGCTTTGCATGTGTAATTCGTTCGGTGACTGCTATTATGTGAATCATTCATGGGTATCGCTTTCCTGTTTTATGACGTGACATCTTTTCCAATACAAACACAACATTTAAATGAGATGCATACGATACCAATCCACAGTGTGACGCACAAATGGAGGAAATGTGCCACTGCCATCAAAATGATTGTTGACACCATCGCATAGCACTTTCCCCTGCTATGGGAATAATAGGTAGATGATTCAGAGTCCACGTCTTCCCTCTGTCCACGGCAGTGTGAGGCTGAGAGAGAGGCAGAGTCTTAAGAGGAGCCGTCGGCCGAGCAGCACTCAGACCTGCCGCTTTAAAGGCTTTAATCAGCTCATCTTTACTCTCTGTCATGCCAACCAGTCGCACCGCTCACACACACACACACACACACACACACACACACCCTCTCATGTTTGGACACAAGAGTTGGTGCAGCCACGCATTTTCTCAACGTAAATTAATTAATAGTTGGGGAGTTCCATGTGTGTGTGTGTCCTTCTCTGTTATATCCGGGTGTGGCATTATGTGTCCCGTCATTCTTCTCTGTGCCCTGTCAGACAGACAGCTCGCTGGGCTGGCTCTGGGCTTCAAGGGACTGACTGGTGTGAATCAGAGAGCAGAATGATGAGGTGATTGTTGAGGGCCCAGAGGTCAGTGCAGCCTCCCGTCCTTCCCCTCCACTCTCCTCTCCACCTCCCCATCCTCTCTTTCAGGAGTCTTTCCCCAATCTGAATGGTAACCATGTGAGACTTGAGAGCTCAGCATACCTCTCACGCTGAGGGTGGGGTGGGGGGCACATTGTGCCCCTGTCTTTCTTCAGACTAACTCCTTAATCCTCCTGCTTTAATACCCCGAGCACAGAGTTCCCCACCACAGAGGTGCTATCAGATTCCTCCCCATCCCCGGGTCCACTTGCCCCCTCAGCTCCCCCTGACCCCCTGTTCAAGGATAAGGTCGGCCAGCCAAGGCCTCTGCGGGATTAGCATTCATATTACCGGGGGAGAGAGAGGGGGTCCTCCCGAAACCACGCTGACACGCACAGCGGCAGACTGCTGACAGAGAACAGGGGTGATGGTGGGGCATGGTTGGGTGGAAGTGTGGACGATTAAAACAAAAACAACCCCTTTAAATTGATCATTTAGAAATAAGAATTTCCTTGTTAAAATTGGAATTCAGATACAGATTTGATTGTGGAATACACAATTGAGCTGAGAAAGATGTCGTAATTTGTGTGTCACACACACACACGTCATGATGGAAAAAATGAGTGAGGTCCAAGCCAATTCCCTTTAGCTCCCCTTACACTTGCGCGGGTAAAATCTGTGCACAGGATGGCGCTGAAGCAGTTAGCTCGAAGTTGCAATTAGACAGGCATTATATAAAGGATATTCACATAACAAGGGAGCAGCTACGGCATCAATTAGGTCACTGGGCATCTTTGTTGAAGAAATAATGAGATTTTTTGATAAAACAAAATGTGCTTCCTTATTACGATGACCTAATGAGTTGTCCAGTATGTGGGAAAGTCTGGGGTCGTGCGGTCCCCCCTGCACCTGCGGCTCTGCTCCGCACTGATACTGTGCAGCGGAGGTCCCCATATGAATAATTAATAACCAGTAAATGCTATCAGCATTTTTCCCCACACAATGAATGGCACATAGAGCTCATTGAGGTTATCAACAAGGGACCCACTGGTCAATTGGGTCATTGATTTGGATTGTTTGACAGACCCGGAGGAGCAAGTAAAGTTCAAAAATCCCAAGTAAAATTGAGAAGTTTGTCACAGAATCTGTTGGAAAGGGCTGTCAGGAGTGATTAAAGTGCATGAAAGGGCCCAGCGATCAAACGGCCAAGTCTCCCGCTGCAGATTTAATTTGAATTTGCATCCCTTTGTTCCTGACTCCTCATGAAGCATGATCTGATTACAAGGGTGAACAGTTACAACGGGGAATTGTGTGCTTATTTGTCTAACAAAACTGATCTTATTTTTTAATGTCCATGTTACAGATACCAATCATATTTTTCAAAACCAATGCACACAAAAGCAGAGGGCATGGTTAGATACACTTTACATTGGTTTACATTCAGGTTTCCTTCGGTGACATTAACTTTTAGTGAGGTTAATGGAGTTTGTTACGTAGCAGAGACAGTGCTGCCTCATTAACTGCGAGGCGCCTAGCCCTCTGACCTTGCTGATGAAGGGTGACAGGCCAAACGGGAGGAGGTGATTGGCCAGCAGGTTCAGCAGTTGAACGTGCCACCACCGATGTTTTCCGAGGAGAAAAATATACTGCCCTCTCCGTTTGATCCACTCATTCCACGGTCCTCTGTGCTCCTCACACCGAAAAATAGCTTTAACGTTAATGGTTAAACTACAGCAAATGTAACTGTGTACAATCAGTAAAGCATTTAAATGGTGGCTTAAATATGAGAAATATAACTAAAACATTAAATACATTTTAGTAAATAGAATTTTTCAAAATGGTTTCAAGATTACAGAAATTATTGACCGGGGTTAAATGGGTGTAGCAGTTGTACTGATCAAGCCTGTCATTTTTGTAGGGCCTTTTAGTCTTTGGAAACGTCTGCAGTCTGAACAGACACATCTTCTTTTACATGGCTGTCATTTGCCTTTCTCAAAACTTTAAGACATTTCAATCAGCCTCAATTACTTCCTCGTTTTACTACTTAGGATGGCTAAGAGAGAAACGACACGTCATATTTGTGTTTTTCTTTAAAAAAGTAAAACATTTCTGAGGCATTAGAGGTGAAGTATTTTTTGTGTTTTTTTATGTGTAAACATTTCTTGGTGTACAATAATTTGTTTTTTAAAGGAAACATTATTATTCCATTTGTTTAGTTTGGCAGTATTTTTGTTTGATCATAAACACGTAAACTCTTGTACTTTGCTGCATGTTGCTTGTTCATAGCCATTTCATGTGTATAGAAGATTGGCAACATTTTATAAGTCATTTTACAATTGAAAAAGTGTGACGTTAAGATTCCAGAAGATTAAATGATATAATTTCATAAATTGAAATGGTTCATTAAGGGAGAAAGAGCCTTCTGTTGTGAGGTACACTCTGAACTATATAAAAAAAATGACCCTTCCTTGTTCATTAGTGTCTTCTTAGTCAATCATAACACATCAGAAATGAGTTTACTATTCAAACACAAGAAAATTGACCTTGTGTGTGCCCTTCTTCACCATGGAGATGTCACAAGGCTTCATCCAAATTGAGGCAATTAGCAGTGATGTGTCTCTCCATTAAGCTGAGTGTCTCCACTGTGTGCTAATGACGGCACTGGGACATGGCCTAATCAGTCTCGGATTCCCCCAGAGTTCACAACCATCTTTGGCTGGCTGAGAGAGGGGCCAAAGATGGTTGTGAACTCTGGTGGAATCCGAGACCATTCAGGCCAGCATCCAGCCCATTCAGGCCAGAGCAGCAGGTACTGTATATCAGTGGCATGGCCTGCCTGCCATGTACAAGTGTTGTAAGCTTGTGAAAGAGCTCCTAATGGACTTTTGACATTTTAAGTTGTATTTAGTTTAGTTTCTGAGCTAGTAGCCCACATGCCTTTTCAAGTCTTGTCATTCACAGTTTACTGTAAATTGTTTGAGAACAGTGGTTTCCCGGCTATTTTTCTCAGAGCCTCCTATGAGCAAAAGTGTAGAGAATGAATTAACTTGAATGGATGAACCAAGAATGAACCAAACAAGGCAATATATCATTTAAACCCCAGCTGAAAAACACCGCTTTGACAGTAGGCCTCATACTCCTGTGATCTGGTAGGGTGGTGTACTTTTGAACCAGGCACACGCCCTCTTTCTTTATGTATGTAATCTTTTGGGATTTGTCTGTCTGGGCCATGAGGGCGGAACAAAGTAAGGTGCAAGGTGAGATTCTACTTTGCCTGCTGGGTAAGATTGCCACTGTCTCCTGCATGTCTGAAGGAGTAGGGGTTAACAACAACCATAACACAACTCCATATCCGACTCCACCCTTTAGAGATAAACACTGGTAAACCTGGCTGGGAGAATAAGGGACTGACCTCAGTGAATCAAGTCATGTCCCTCTTACTAGAATTATTAGTTGCCATAGTCTAAATCTGTGTAGTGGGGAAACAGAAAACTATTATGATACATTTTGATTCACATTGCTTTATGATAGGACTCTCATCCTTAAATATCACAATGTGATATTTTGATGTATTCTGAATACAGGTATTGTGCATTCCTCACTTGCTGTAAATATTGTAATATTGCATATTCAGTGTTGTGACTCAAGGAAGCTACATTTTGTTTCTCAGAGTTATAAAACTCCTTCAAGATTCTCCTTTAAGCAAAATAATTATTTTAGCCACGCAAGATCAACCTCAAAGGAATGAACAGCTGTAATGTTTTCAGACACTTTTTTGTCTTTAATTGCATTTATTAATTCATAGTTTATATTTTCACAACATATTAATAGTCTACTTTAATTGAATAATCCGATTTACTAAGAATTCAAATTCCTAGCCAAGAAAGCATTTTGCAAAATTTAGACTTTAAATCCTGACCTGTCGCTGACCTTGAACAAGGCCCCATATTGTGGGTGAGGGCAAGTACCCGGCCTTCAGATAGATATAATTACTGTGAGTCTGAGCTGGATTATAGTAATACTGATCAGCCTACTCGACACAACTCACACAGATAAGCCCATCCGTATCATTCAAATTAAAACCTTTGATATTGATATTATTTTTGATGCCTTCTTACGGATTTAGAGTTCCTCTTGTGGTACTCATTGGGCTGTGTGCCTTTGTGAGAAGCGATAAGGGCGCAACCTATCTGCAGAGCCATATGCCTGTGGTATTACTGAAACAAATCTGTGGGGGCGTCTGGGTCGGGGGCTAAGGGCGGTGGGCGTGTGGGAGAGGTGGGGGGGGTGTATTACATCCTACATTGGTGAGGGATGAAAGAGTCTTTCAGTTCAACCAGAATCAAATCCTCCTCTAGTTCAGAGGGAACATTCATTTTCCTTTTTTTTCTAAGTGGGTTTAAGGTTTAGGCCCTGTATGGGAAAGCACTGACAAGCTTTCAAGAGAAAGTGGTACATTTTTGTCTCCTGTTTCCAATTTTCCCCTTTTCTTTGTTGTCAGGTATGTCAGCAGCAAAAATTAGAATGTAAATGTCATATACATTTCCAATCTAAAGACATTGTAAGCGCAATGCAGTGTTTTTCATTGCCCATATTTCTTATACAGTTTAACCTGGCTTAAAGTAGCTATAACATCTTCAGAGGTGTTGCTAGGCATGGAGAGAATAGTTTCTGTAGCTGTTTAAATAAAGCATATAGGTATAACATGTTTTTAATACCTTTGATAACAAGGACAGTATTCAATACCATTTATGGCAATCAAGACCTTTCACGGCAAGCTAGTTCCTTGTTCTACCAAAAGTAATAAAACACTCTCACACTCTCAAATAGGAATGGAACATTTTCTAAATCCATTGACCCTTTACTCTACCCGTTCAATATAAACACCAGCCGTGCAGTCATCGTTTAGAAGACCCCATTTTGTTTGCACATTGTGTAAGGTCATTAGGTTACATAAACTGTGGCTTTACACTGTTTTGACAGAAGTCTCAGCATCCTTATTGTGCTGTAATACTGAATTAAAACAATGATTCAGTGGTGGACTTTGCTCTTTTTTTCATGCCATCCTCTAAGCCCAGTATCTGGTGTGAATTCAATCCTGTGTGTTTTAAGACTACAAACAGTTCAGAGTCTAATAGGTTTGACCAGTCAGTAACCTCTGGCAGTCAAAATAAAGCATGAAAAAAAACTAAGCTTCTGTATTCATCTTGTGCACGAACTGCACTGTGCGGCAGATGAGTCAGTGTTGTGCTTCAGTGAAAAAGGGGGTAATAGGGGGAGGGGGGCACTCCCCTCAATAGAGCCATTAATGAGAATACAGAGCGAGAGAGGGAAAGAGTGCAAGAGACGAGTAGAATGCATGTGAGAGCGACTTAGATGGGAGACCGAGGGGGAGACAGTGAGAGAGACAGAAATAACAGGAGAATGTCTGGGACAAACCACTGAGGTAGAACATGTGAATAAGAGGAAGGAAATCACAAGTTACATCACATTTTTTATATCATTTCAAGTGGCACTAAGGTGTAACTATGCTCAAAACAGGGGCAGGATGTGATGACCCCTGTCTGTTTTTGTTTGAAGCTTAATAAACCTTGTTTTATATAAAACGTTTGTAAGGAACATGAGCCTGAAGGGTGTGGCAGTTAACAACCCACTACTAAAAACAAAGAAAGAAATACCTGTTGTTAGTGCGACATTTAAGCCAGGCTGAGCCATTGTGGTTTGCAACAAAAAAAACTTTTCACGTGACTTTATGAAGTTCATTGCTGGTCAGAGTTAGCTCTTCGTTTTTAACCACTAGAGGCCACCACACCCAAAACACTGGCACCCCTACTGAGAGTTAAACTGCATGTACTAGACTGGGCCCAGTTTCCCAAAAGCATCTTAATTAATTAAGGTTAAGTTCATTGTCAGAACCATATGATCCTATGGTTCTAAGATGAACATAGCCTTAAGAGGCTTTTGGGAAACTGGGCCCTAATCAAGAAAACAATCAAATAAATATTGGACATGCATCTACAAGGTGGTAAACTGTTTTTCTTGTGGTTTAGACAGTTGTTTCTCAAATAGCCACAGCAGACATGCACTCTGGACTTTAAGCTTCGTAAGGTAGCTCTGTGCATTGACTCCCTGTCAAAATAAAGGTTAAATAAAAACAAAATACTTCCTGAACTCTGTTCTCTCTCTGACCTTTATGGCTATGTCTTTCATCGCCAACATCTGAGCACTAAGAACAAAAACAGAAAATAAGTCTTTCTCTATCCATTTTAATAAACCATAAGGATTTATGTAAGAGGGAAAAATACATTCCTACCAAGGTGAAATTTAACTTGTAGGCCCCATTTCTGTCTGTGTGTCTGTCCTCACTCTGTTGATGGCTGAGGGCTCCTGAAGGTAGACACGGAGCTCCAGACATCTGTCAGAGACATCATGGCCTGACAGAGGCCTCATGACTTTCCTTAAAGTCTGTGTGGTGTGGTCCAGAACTGGGTTTTATATTTCAGCCACCTAGGACTGATCTCAACTCCTGACCTTCTCCTCAAGACTTCCTCTCTTTTTCTCGCTCTCTTTCTCTCTCTCTCCAGTCCCTTTAATTTTCTCTCTCTCTGTCTCACTCCCTCTCTATGGTAAAAAGTAAAACCTCCTGTCGATTAGCAGGCTCTGTTCCAAGCCTAACATGGTCTGGGAACTTTTCACCCCAAAGTCGACAAATAGTGAATTATGCTTCCATGGAAAAAAAAGCATTAGGCAGGAGGAGGAAAGGTTTGGTTTCTGTACAATACCCAGCTTAGTAGCTAACACATATGTGTTATGTGCTACTAAGCAACAACTGGATAGAGCTGGGTATTTGTAAGGGTAAAGAGGCCTTTGGTGAAAATAAAGAAAGATTGATAGTTTACTTAATAGATTTACCATTAGAAATAATCAGCACAGTAACATTTCCTTCCACTCAATCTAACATGGACATACAGCTCAACAACGTGTTTCTCTTATCCAGTACTCAGTCATCTGTTTCAGCAGAGAAAGAAAACTGGTCAGATGACCTCAAAGAGAGGCTGATGTGGTTAAGAACCATGATAAAGGGCTTCACTCACTCTGTATCCAATTACATGTGACCTTTTCTGACATAGCTGATACTGTATTCAATAATGTATATGTATAACCCTGAGATTTCTAGAGCAGAGCCAGGTTAAAGCAGCCCACTCAGGCCAACTGTAGGCCTACTTCCAAAGAAAGCGAGATGAACTCTTCAGATCAAATGGCAAGCATCTAGAGGGCAGCACAATGCTGTGACTGCTAGGTTTGCTGAGATTGAAGAAGAGGAGGGAAACCAGTGTAGGGGGACAGAAACCAGCGGAGCAGTTTAATGACCTGAACACTGAATGGTTTTGTTTGACTACATGTATGACCTTGGTTGCTCCTTATACAAGTTGACTCAAGCTGAAAAGTTCTCTGAACATTTGTAACTGTTTGTTGTAACTATCTGTATTGATAGTACTTAATGGACACACACACACATAACCATCACACTTTGGGTATATACTGTAAGCTTACTCTGACCTTTTGGAAGTTGAACAGTCTTTCTGCTCTGATGTGGATTGTCGTTCCCTTGCTGCAAATTGTGTTGTATTACACCTGAATTATTGTTCCAGCTGTTGCTCTTTTTTAGGGACCTGAGTTTTCCCTGTTACAGCCACCACTGCACACAATTTCACTGATCAGGTCAATGCCTGGAAAGATTTACACTGAGATTGGCCTGACTTTTGATCCAACACGAACAAGCAAACACAGACAGACAAACAAAAACAAACAGACAGGAAAACAGACAGACAAACAGACAACAATCAAACAAAGCACAGAAAGTGGAGTTGCAATGAATGGCAAAATACCTATACCTCTATGAAGTACAATGATGACCTGAAGGGCCAGTTATTTCACTATACCTGCCAGATAACTCAAGATCCAAGGCGATATTCAAAGTTCATCCAGGTCCCCAGGACATTGGGAGATGCCTTCAAAAACCAGCCACTAGGGGCAGCGGTGAGCGCTATTACCATCAAAATGGCTTGCAGCTTGCTAGAGTGTTGTGGATGGGGGATAGCGGATGGGCGTAAATCACGAGCCCTGGCTCCGAGGGTCACGTTTTCAATCCCATTGCTAGGCATTCATTTAAAAAAGAATCATGTTTACCCTATCCCAAACCTTAACCCTTACCTTATTGCCCAACTTAACCGTTGAGTTCTAACCAGGGGTTGGAACCAAAATTATTTTCCAATCCTTTCGTTCTGAAAAAAACAATTATTAAAACTGAACTGATTCGAAACCCAAAAAAGTAACAGTTTATATTGTCCTTTCTGTTCCTTTTTCAACCTCTGTAATTTATTTTTTTAGATTTAGCTCAGCTTGCTATGGAGCGAGCAAGCTATAATAGTTGTTTACATGCATTGGACAGACAACTGTAGGGAGCGAGATGCGACTGACGTTATGTAAGTGAGGAGAGAGCGAGAGAGGGTGGAGGAGGAGGCTTGGCTTGAAGCGCTAGGCATCTTGTTATGCATTATCTGAATTAGGCCCACAGAATTATACCTATGGAAAAATGGCTTCTATGAAGGACATTTGAATGTCTTTGAACTTCAGAGAGTTGACTTAACGTTGTACCAGAGCTAGCTAGCTAAGAAGCTTGTGAGTTCAGCGGCACCACGGTGTCATTGTAATGATGCATCTATTAAGATACCTGTATGAGCGTGTGCATAGCATGTAATGAATGCACTATGGATATGTTATGGATATATTTCATTAACCTTTAATAATGTGGTTGGACCTGCTATAACACATTCATGGAATGCTTATAGAAGTGTAATGAATGCATTATTGAGTAGTAGTCAAAGTAAACCATTAGCAAGTAAGTATTTCTCATTTTGTGTAACCTCCCCAAGCTTCTTTTGAGCTTCTGCTAGCTCTGCTAATGCTATTCAGCAAGTAATTCAGAGCTCCATATGGTCTTGGTGTAAACCTACAGTGTTGTAGTCAGATCTATGGTATTAAGATTAGTTTAATCACAGCCCCAGTATGCATTTTTGGGGTGTATAACATTTTTACCTCTATAACTTTCTCACTCATCCTTATTCACAATTCATTCATGTTTATCCGTAAACATGTTAGCATCCACATTAAGGTAGAAGTGTTTAGAAACATATTCTATTCTTATTTACACTAAAAGTGACTCCAAAATGACGCGATACATTATTTAACATTCATTTCTATTGGGCACAACATAATCCGAAAACACAACCAAAACAAACAGCAAATGCATCCAACAAGTAGAGGCACAATCTTGATGTAATCGTTGCATGCTAGGAATATGGGACCAAATAATACACTTTTGACAAAATGTTATACACATGGAGTGAATTTCTCAAAATTCTTATGACACATTCAAATGGGGAGATACATTTTTAAAAAGTGCTTTCATTTCTAAACGGTAAAACAGATATGTATGAAAATACCCTCAAATAAAAGGTGAAATTCTGTACTGTCGCCTCATATAAAACGTTTAATCTCAAAAGCATAGAGCCAAATTAAACGTTTTATCTACACTGCCTAAATACGTAAGGGAGTGTACATGGTTTATACAGCTGTTTTTTTTAATTCAATGGCGAAAACAGATATGTCGTCATTGTTTTTGAACTACGCACTACGAGTTTTTTAAAACTAAAGCATGCAACATTGTTCAATGGCCCATAAATCAAATTTTCCTTTTTTCAAATTGCTGCTGGGAGCTAGCTACACTGAACACAAATATAAATGCGACATGCAACAATTTCAAAGATTTTACATGGTTACAGTTCATATAAGGATATCATTCAATTGAAATAAATTAATTAGGCCCTTATCTATTGATTTCACATGACTGGGAATACAGATATGCATTTGTTGGTCACAGATACCTTAAAAAAAAGGTAAGGGCGTGGATGAAAAAAACAGTCAGCATCTGGTATGAACACCATTTGTCTCATGCAGCGCGACACATCACCTTCGCGTAGAGTTGATCAGGCTGTTGATTGTGGCCTGTTGAATGTTGTCCCACTCCTCTTCAATGGCTGTGTGAAGTTACTGGATATTAGCGGGAACTGGAACACGCTGTCGTACACGTTGAGCCAGAGCATTCCAAACATGCTCAATGGGGGACATATCGAGCAATTGCGACCCCTCAAGATGAATTCATATTTTTTTGTGGCCCCCACCCCCATCAAAGTTTCCCATCCCTGATGTATACTGTGCTAATGCAGATACAAACAAAAATAACTAAGAACAAGCTACAATACAGTGAACTTATCAAACAACACTTAGTAAACAAGGCATTGGTGATAAGTGGATAAATAAATAAATTGAAATTCAATTGACCCCAACCTTGAGACACACACACGGTCTTGTACAACTAACCTTATGGGGACACATAATTCACTCCCATTCAAAATCCTATTTTCACTAACCTCTGACCCTAAACCTAACTCTAACCCTTACCCTAACCTTAACCCCAAAACCTAACTTTAACCTTAAACCTAGCTCCTAACCCTAAACCTAGCTCCTAACACTGAACCTAATTCTAACCCTAACACTCCCTAAACCCCCTAAAAATAGTATTTGACCTTGTGTCCCCAGTTGGTCAAATGTTTGTTGGTTTACTATTCTTGTGGACACACACACACACAGAGAGAATTGTTGCAGTCAGTGTTCACGAGGGTCTGTGGATGGATCACTGCTGGCTGTAGAAGCCTCATCAGGAAGTGGATCCTCATTAGCTCTCCAAACGCGTTGTTTACAAAATAAACTCGACCACAAAATGCCTCCCCCTGTTGCCAACCCTATACTGTTGCCAATCCTACATTTATTTTTACCACCTTACACATGTACACATTTCTTACAAACTCAATTGTTTCCATGTTTCCTCATCTCCTCTCCTCACTTCCTTCTGACTTTTTCAAAAAGGAGGCGAGGAAGTGAGATGAGGAGATGAGGAGGTGAGGAGGCAACGAAATCCAATTGAGAAAAGGCCCTTGGAAACTGGAGAGAAAATTGCCACCTGCCTCCTAGGCTGATCACTTATTTTGCTATTTGTTTATTTTCTTCATTATAGAACGTTTGAATTAACATATGGTTTCATGGTTTTTAAAGTAAGAAGTCATTTCATACAACTTATATATGAATGGAGAATGTGCTGAGACTTGATTGCAATTATACAAAGACCCACGTCTTATAACTAAATGTTTGAAACTGGTATCATCTTTATCTGACAGTTATTATTAATTTAAAAAAAAAAAACATTTAATCACATAAAAAGATCAGTCAGTTGTACATGTCACCAAGGTGTGGAAGCTGCACAAAGTCTATGCCCTGGCCCCAACAATAGCTCAATTCCCGGATATGGAATACCAATCTAGTCTCCACTGTGTTAGTGTGTACTTAGGTCTTGTTCTCAGCATGTGGACTGTTAACAGTGGGAGTGATTGCGGTCAGTGGAGAGACCTGCACCCAGAGCTGCTGCAACATGTCACATCCAGACCATTCCCTATTCAGCCCAGTGATTTACACACTCTCCCACACTGTCTGCCTCCCAGGCAGGGTGTTGGGGGCAGCAGGCAGGTCTGGGTGTCAATGTTTAACAAGACAAACACAGAGGCCCCACAGTCACAAATCAACCCGCAGACGTATCTGTGGTAAAGGGAGGCTATCACGGAGCATTGTCAGACCCATTGGGAGAAATACTGGCTTGATGACGATATCATGTCAGGAGTTTTGGAAAGTTTTTTCCACATATTTTCTTTTACTCCACGTTGATTAATAACTATATGGCTTGTATGCATCTTGTAGGGAGTTGCAGTCCAGGGTGCAGCATTGATGTGGGTTGGCTGCATCTAGTGGAAAGGACAGCAGTTGGTGTCCCCCTTTTTCTTTATCTCTCGCTCTCTCTCTTTCTCTCTCCCCCTTGGTTTACCCTTGCTCCTGTGAGGATTTTTCTCCATTGAAAGTGATCACTTTGAGGATCGGTAGACTTTGGAGTCTTAAGCATACTACACACTCTACGCAAACGGAGCGACGGAGCTTAGTTCTGCATACTTTTGTGCTGCTGAATTTTTGGAAAAGACCGTAAACAACGCTCAGTTGCTCCATTTGCGTAGAGTGTATAGCAGGGTTTCGCTCCCTGACTTATTTTCTTAGGGATAATAGGTCATCTTAACGCCACTGGTTCAGACAATTAACTTACTTTGGAGATTCTTTTCAGAACCTCAAACACACACTCGTGTCTAAAGTTTAATTTCTAAGACCTGTGCTATGTACTCTACATTTGTGCTGCAGTATTCAGTCTGAATATTTTTAATGACTCTTTTTAATAATATTGTCAGGTAGATTACTTCTTCTACTATAAACAGTTACATTGCCATAATAAAAGTTATTTTTAAAAATTATGTGAGGCGGATCATCATTACAAGTGTTCTCTAATCAGGAGGACACCACAAAAAACATATTTCTAAGGAATAAATTAGCCTGAAAAGACACACAATTATCTCATTAAAATATTTTTGGTTAATTTTGCATGCCCTGTTATAATGAGTCATCATCACTGGTCACATACCCAAACAACCGAAGTTCATAGACTCTACTTATGATGTGGTCTGTTTGATGTCAGATTTGCTTTCATACTCTTTGGGTATAGGATTTGCAGACAAGAAGGCCTCCCCTCTACCTCCATAAGTCCAGCCATTTCCTCTTAGCCCTTCTTCTATGGTATTCCCCCTTTCCCTACTTTTAATTCCACCACATGACCTAGGTAAATGGGGAATGGCCCCAGCCCTGTAGTGGGGCCTCCTCCTTGAACATTAGGTCCCAAACACCCCACAATCCACCCCATTAGACATCTTACACCATTTTTCTTAAGGGTAGCTTTAGTGGAGCTTAACTTCTTCTAGTGTGAAGTAATTGGTAGTTAGGTGAACTATAATTTCAGAGTAGCTTCCAAAACACTGCCTGACACCAAGGACCCCGGGAGGGCATTAAACAGTCCCTGTGCCATGTTTCTACGGTTACGTGGCCCCAGAACCCAGCCACTATATATTAATGCAGGAGATTAGTAGTGCGGAAAAGTTGAAGGGAGAATCTAACTAACTGGCAGTACTTTCTCCTGCTCCGCTCATGGGGCCTTTCTTATTAGGACACCCTGCGTGGGACTTGACCCATCACACACTTAATTTTTGGTAGCCGCTGCCTCAACTTCATGGACCCAGGTTCACTGCCTAGTTTCATGCACAGATCAAGCCCCCCGAGTGAACTATGTCAGGTATTAAAAATGATTTGAAGGCAGGGAAGTTGTGTTGTTGAACAGTGCTGAGCTGAACTCAAGGTGCACTCTTTTTTTATGACAATCAAATTATAGCCTTTTATGTTTGTGATCCTGACATGTGGCACAGGGAGCTTTTATGTTGGGATCTGTGTGGCCAGTGTTTGTTTTGTCAGATCCAAGGCAGTTGTTGTGTGCCTTTCAGCACCAGGTAATCGTTTGGCCTGAACTGAGGCACTCTGTCATTGCATAATATCCGGCAGAGTGACAGAAAGTTGACTTTTGTTTGTGTTTTACACGTAGGAGAGGACAGATGGAGACACAGAGAGACGACACAAGATATGACACCGCAGCAGTCTGGTCCCTGAGGAGAGGGGGGACGACAAGTGGGGAAGGGTGTGGGGGGGTCAAATCCGTCATCAGTGGGTTTCCATTCCATAATCCAGGCGATTGGAAGGATCTGTTGAGTGACTAGTAAGGCTCAGGTTTAAGTCTAACCTTTGACCACTACACTAATTATATATTGCTAAGAAAAAACTGCTGATGGCAATGCAGCATTGCCAGGTTGTTTATATTTGGTACAGAGACATTAGGACCTTCACCTCCATTGGTTCTTTATTTGAAAGTATGTATGCAGTTTACTTAAATTCCATCCAAAAACAAACTCTAGTCCATAAACACATCCCTTCAGATCTACAAACAATAGTTTTTTTCCATGCCATACATTTCAACGTTGGGGTTAAATTAAGAATCTAGACTCTCACGGATGATAATTTCAGGTACCATCTAGAGGGTGGGGTACCCCTATTGGGGATGGTTAGGATTAGGGTCAAGCAAGGGTTGAACATAAGATTAGGGTTAGTCTCATGCTAAGATTAGGGTTAGGGTTTTGCCAAGATCTGTGTTAAAGCTGACCATATGTGCAAACCCTTTCTCAACCCCAACCCTAGCTTCATCCCCAACCCTAGCTTCATATGCACACCCAGGCTCAACACTTACACTAGCCATAACCCTAAGCCTAACCCAGTGTTGGGGAGTAGTTCCACTACATGTTATTCAACTAAACATTTAACTAAATGTTTCAGTAGCTTTGTGGTAGTTTAACTACACTGAACAAAAATATAAATGCAACATGTAAAGTGTTGGTCCCATGTTTCCTGAGCTGAAATAAAAGATCCCAGAAATGTTTCTTATGCACAAAAGCTTTACATCCCTGTTAATGAGCATTTCTCCTTTGCCAAGATAATTCATTCACCTGACAGTTGTGGCATATCAAGAAGCTGATTAAAAAGCAGAATCATTACACAGGTGCACCTTGTGCTGGGGACAATAAAAGGACACTCTAAAATGTGCAGTTTTGTCACACAACACAATACCACAGATGTATCAAGTTCAGGGAGCATGCAATTGACATTCTGACTGTAGGAATGTCCACCAGAACTGTTTCCAGAGAATTTTATGTTAATTTCTCTACCATACATCTCCAACATCGTTTTAGAGAATTTGGCAGTACGTCCAACCAGCCTCACAACCGCAGACCATGTGTAACCACGCCAGCCCAGAACCTCCACATCAGGCTTCTCACCTGCGGGATCATCTGAGACCAGCGACCCAGACAACTGATCAAACTGTCAGTTTGCTTAACCAGAGAATTTCTGCCCAAACTGTCAGAAACTGTCTCAGGGAAGCTCATCCGCTTCTCATCTTCACCAGGGTCTTGACCTGACTGCAAACCGACTTCAATGGGCAAATACTCACCTTTGATGGCCATTGGCACTCTGGAGAAGTGTGCTCTTCACAGATGAATCCCGGTTTCAACTGTACCGGGCAGATGGCAGATGTATGGCATCGTGTGGGCGAACAATTTGCTGATGTCAACATTGTGAAATAGAGTGCCCCATGGTGGCGCTGGTTTTTATGGTATGGGCAGGCAGTTCCTGCCAATATCCAGCACCTTCACAAAGTCATGGAAGGTAGCACACAACATTTGCCCAACAGTTGCCGCCCTCTAAGCAGGGAACTGTACACAGAATTGTCTCGTTGAACACAGCACTCACACAGTAAAAATTGTAATAGCAGAGCAATGTTTTTGAAACAACTGAAATGTATAGATACTTTCCTTATATTTGAGACTTGTTTTATTACGTTTTTACCTGAAAATGCATAGCTAACGTTTCACCTGGCGATAAAGGTCGCAATTGTAAATGAGAACTTGTTCTCAACTTGCCTACCTGGTTAAATAAAGGTAAAATAAAATGTATGATGGGATGTAACGTTAGCCAGCTTGCTATCGATAATGTTTCAACTCGGACTCACTAGCTAAGAAGATCCCTGCTAGCTAACGTTAGCTAGCTAGCCAATTCATTTAAACTCGGACAACGATATTGATATAACTAACCCAGATTTGCAAGTTAAGTAGCTAGCTACTTTTATGAGAACAGGCATGTTGTTTGGGTTAGCACCATAATTCAGAACCTGGAGGCAATTTACCTGTAATGCCTGTAATGACAGTAATGGAAATGGGAGTCATGATCAAAATCAAACTTTATTTGTCACGTGCCGAATACTACATGTAGACCTTACCGTGAAATGCTTACTTACAAGCCCTTAACTAACAGTGCAGTTAAAGAAATAGTTAATAAAATATTTACCAGATAAACTAAAGTAAAAAATTATAAAAAGTAACACAATAAAATACAATGATGAGCCTATATACAGGGGGTACCAGTACCGAGTCAATGTGCAGGGTACAGGTTAGTCGAGGAAATTTGTAAATGTAGGTAGGGGTGAAGTAACGATGCATAGATAATAAAGAGCGAGTAGAAGCAGTGTACAAACCAAATGGAGGGGGGGGGGTTGTCAATGTAAATAGTCCAGTGGCCATTTGATTAGTTGTTCACCCACGTTTCCTTTGCAATTAGCTTTTACCACATGTAATGATTTTCATGACATTGGTCAAACTTAAGCCTGGTTTGTTCTAATGTTGTAAGGTAGGCTTATTGTAGTTTTATATTTGTATGAGAGGAGTAATCATTCATTTTTTGATAGGCTAACATTACTAGATGAAGCATGTTCTTAGCTTTAGCTAACGTTAGCTAGCTAGCTAGCAGTAACTGTGCTTTTGTTGTCTCTAAGCAAACATTTTACGAGTGTACGGCTGAGAAAATAAACCCATTAAATGTCTGCACATGCTTATGAATTGTGTGTGTAATGTGGTTTGGTTGCATTATTCAAGAGTATACTATGGTTAAGATGAAAAGTTGCTTGCATAGTTGAATAGTTGGTTGAAAGCATGCTTACTGGCTAGTGGCTATTCTGAGATATTTACGTTAAATTGCAAGAATGTCTGTTGCCAAGCCCTCGAACACTCTCTCGGCACATACCTTTGTTTGTAAGATTATTATTTGTATTTTTTTTAAACAATACAAAACATACACATACAAACGACAACATACAGACAGACGCACACAAACATCCACACGATCACCCCTGCCAAGACCCATCTGCTCACACCCCCATCTCCTGCACCATTTTGTTTCTCTCCGTCGCCCACACACTTTCAACATTTAGATAATAAATAATCTTTCAGTTGGATAGGCTCTCTGCAAGGTTTTGTATATCTTAGCTATCATATGAATACCCTTGTCTGACTCAAATAGGATTCGCTCAAGATTTCTCTGATGTCCAAAAGATTTCAAATCTAAATGTCTTGATATAGTTAGCCCAAAATTGCTTTTTAATTATGTAATGGAAATACATGTATTTCCTATTACCAAGTCATTTACAGTTTCAATGCCTTTAGTTTTCCATGTGGACCAATTTAGCTGTGAATTCTGAAAAACTATCCAAGGATTGTTCCATAGGGTTGTGTTTTTAGGGAGTGATATTGGTTCTTGTAAAATATGGTTAATTTTCTTCCATATTGTTATAGTGTTCTTAACTATGAAGTTGTTAATGTTCTTAGCTTTATTCTTTGAAAATAGACACGAGAAAAGATTCTGGGGATGAGCATGCGCATCTACAATATGTACACATGGTCCTCTTTAGTGCATTTGACTTTATATGTTGCAAGTAAAGCCCTGGGTGGCAAGTTGATATATTTCCAAGTCTGGAAGGTTAAAACCTCAGATTTAGGAAGATGTAAAAACGTCCTTTTTATTCTAGGAGTTTAATTTGCCCATATAAAGTCTGTTATGAACAAGTAGACTTTTTTAAAAGAATGTCTTGTAATTGGTATTCCCGAGAATAAATATGAAAACTTTGGGAGCCATGCCATTCTGAAGAGATGTATTCTACCTGTGAGATTCGTGGGAAGATTGTTACACTTAACCCTTGTGTTGTCTTAAGTGTCAGAAATGACCCGCCACTATGTTTATCAGCAGAAAATGACCCCTAAATTATATTTTTTCTATTTGAAATGTGCTGACTCTTCCTAGAGTGACCTCAACATTAGAAAAAGTGAAACATCGCCTTCGTTCATATTTCCATGAAAGCTGTACACCACCAAGGTACAAAGATTGTTTTAGGGTAATTTGTGACCCGGCAGTTATAAAATAATTTACACACCACAAAAACCACAAAGACACACACACACACAATGAGAATTTGAGATTGTGTGCTACTGATTGAATTCAGACAAAACTAAAACTTTCTTGTGCATGTGCAGCATCTCTCCTCCACGACCCCACAAATGACTCAAGTTCACAGACAAAATAAAAATTTCTTGAAAGCATTATTTACTAATGGGGAATGCAGTCAGAGGCTATAAAGGTGCTGCATATGACAGTCCCCCCAGTTCTCTCTTTGCTGAAGCCATGAGTGCACGTTTCATAAATCAGATTTTTTCAGATGTCCAGGAGGAACAAGAGAACAATGATTTAGAAGAGGAGGAGGTATGGGAAGAAGATGGGGAAGAATTACAACCCAGAGCACGATGCATCATCTACAGATGAAGAAGAATACAACCCAGAGCACGATGCATCATCTTCAGATGAAGAAGAATACAACCCAGAGCACGATGCATTATCTTCAGATGAAGAAGAATACAACCCAGAGCACGATGCATCATCTTCAGATGAAGAAGAATACAACCCAGAGCACGATGCATCATCTTCAGATGAAGAAGAATACAACCCAGAGCACGATGCATCATCTTCAGATGAAGAAGAATACAACCCAGAGCACGATGCATCATCTTCAGATGAAGAAGATTACAACCCAGAGCACGATGCATCATCTTCAGATGAAGAAGAATACAACCCAGAGCACGATGCATCATCTTCAGATGAAGAAGAAATCCCCCAAGCTGAATTTTTTTTTCTTCGTCAAAACAGGGCAGGATGGCAGCACAAAATGTCAATAGGATGACCCCAGTACCCAAAAGACATGCAGTTGCCCATGTCCAGGACATCGCCTCAACATTCTACATGTTCATCATACCAGCCATAGAAAAAATAATCCTGGAAATGACAAATAAATAGGGAGACACCTGGAAAAGGACGGATGAGATTGACCTGCGTGCCTACATGGGCTGCTAATCTTAGCGGTGTGTATAGGTCCCGAGGTGAGATTAAATGTAGTCTCTGGGATGCAGAGAGAGGAAGGACAATTTTCCATGCCACGATGCCACTGAAAGTCTTTCACACTTTCTCAAGAATGCTACGACTTGATAACCGTGAGTCAAGACCTGCAAGACGTGTGAGAGACAAACTGACGGCCATAAGAGAAGTCTGGGAGAAGTGGGTGGAGCGTCTGCCATACCTCTACAACCCAGGGCCTGAAGTAACAGTGGATGAGCAACTGGTTCCATTCAGAGGTACATTTTTATTTTCATATCTGTAATGTAAGTGATTTTCACTGTTCATTTTATTATGTATTAATGTAATATCATTGATTTATGTGATTATTTTCTGTGACACTGGTACTAATTACTGATATTAATCTCTTTTGTCAAAACGTCGCTGTACTTTCCAGCAGTATATGCCCAGCATGCCAGCAAAGTATGGAATCAAGATATGGGTGGCATGTGACGCACAATCCAGCTACGCTTGGAAGATGCAAGTCTTCAGGGAAGCCAAACAGTGGAGGCCCGGAGAAGAACCAAGACATGCGTGTTGTGCTTGATGTGACAGATGGACTGAGGGGGCACAATGTCACGTGTGACAATATCAATACGTTTGTGTTTCGTGTTTATTTATTAAAACGCTCATTCCCTGAACTTGCTTCCCGACTCTCAGCGCACTCGTTACAGAATAACACCTCACCTAAGGGAAGTTCAGGGAGTGAGTGTTTTAATAAATAGCATAAACACGAAACACAAACACACCGACATGAAAACAGAGTCAACAACACCTGAGGAAAGAACCAAGGGGAGTGACAGATATAGGTAAGTAAGATAATCAAGGAGGTGATGAAGTCCAGGTGAATTTCATGAGGTGCAGGTGCGTGAGAAGATGGTGACAGGTGTGCGGGGTAATCAGCAGCCTGATGACCTAGAGGCCGGAGAGGGAGTATACGTGACAGTTATTCTTTTTATTTTTCCTATTGCCATTATTTCATTTTTTTGCACGTTCATTTTACATCCTGTGATTGATTCTTGTAAAAATATTTTTAGCAAGTGGGGCATTGAGATTTTAATATTGGGAAAGTATATCTGGAGATCATCTGCAAATAAGTTTAGCTTATATTCAGGTTTACCAATACTGGTACCTGTTACGTTTGGGTCCTGTCTAATTCTTTCTGCAATCAGTTCAATTGCCAGTGCAAACAGGAGGCGGGAGAAAGGAGATTTGTAAAGCAATTTCATCAGATAATGTACTACATCTGTATATTTTTGCTTTAGGACATTTATATAATATTTGTATTACATGTATTATTTCAGCTGGAAAGGCCATTCAAGACGATCCAAAGCCTTTTTGGCATCAACACCCATTATTGATAAATCTATATCTAGTTTTTTAGTGCATCGTATTAAACTGAAACAGGTTCTTGTATTTGTTTTTTTATTGTCTAATTTTAATAAAAACCTGTTTGATTGATACAGTGCATTCAGAAAGTATTCAGACCACTTGACTTTTTTCCACATTTTGTTGCATTACATCCTTATTCTAAAATGGATTAAATGATTTGTTTCCTCATCAATCTACACACAATACCCCATAATGACAGAGCGAAAACAGGTTTTTAGAAATGTACCTTATTTACATAAGTAATTCAGACCCTTTGCTATGAGACTCGATATTGAGCTCAGGTGCATCGTGTTTTCGTTGATCATCTTTGAGCTGTTTTTACAACTTGTTTTGGAGTCCACTTTTGGTAAATTAAATTAATTGAATTTATTTGGAAAGGCACACACCAAGCCATTAGGTCGAAGAAATTGTACGTAGAGATCTGAGATAGGATTGTGTCGAGGCCCAGATCTGGGGAAGGGTACTAAAAAATACACGCAGCATTGTAAGTCCCCAATAACATAGTGGCCTCCATCATTCTTAAATGGAAGAAGTTTGGAACCACCAAGACTCTTCCTAGAGCTGGCAGCCCAGCCATACTGAGCAATCGGGGGAGAAGGGCCTTGGTCAGGGATGTGACCAAGAACCCGATGGTCACTCTTACAGAACTCCAGAAGGACAACCATCTCTGCAGCACTCCACCAATCAGGCCTTTATGGTAGAGTGGCCGGAAGTCACTCCTCATTAAAGGTACATGACTTCCTGCTTGGAGTTTGCCAAAAGACACCTAAAGGACTCTCAGACCATGAGAAACAAGATTCTCTGGTCTGATGAAACCAAGATTGAACTCTTTGGCCTGAATGCAAAGCGTCACGTTTGGACGAAATCTGACATTTTCCCTACGGTAAAGCATGGTGGTGGCAGCATCATGCTGTGGGGATGTTTTTCAGCGGCAGGGACTGGGATACCAGTCAGGATTGAGGGAAAGATGAATGGCGCAAAGTACAGAGAGATCCTTTAAAAAATAATCATATTTAACCTTTATTTAACGAGGCAAGTCAGTTAAGAACAAATTCTTATTTACAATGATGACCTACCCCGGCCAAACCCAGGCGACGCTGGGCCAATTGTGCGCTGCACTATGGGACTCCCAATCAGGGCCGGATGTGATTCAGCCTGGATTCAAACCAGGGACTCTAGTGATGCCTCTTGCACTGAGATGCAGTGCCTTAGACCGCTGCGCAATCCTTCATGAAAACTTGCTCCAAAGCCCTCAGGACCTCAGACCGGGACGAAATGTCACCTTCCAACAGGACACGACCCTAACCTCACAGTCAAGGGACAAATCTCTGAATGTCCTTCAGTGGCCCAGCCAGAACCCAGACTTGAACCTGATCGAACATCTCTGAAGATACCTGAAAATAGCTTTGCAGCAATGCTCCCCATCCAACCTGACAGAGCTTGAGAGGATCTGCAGAGAAGAATGGGAGAAACTCCTCAAGTACAGGTGTGTCGAGCTTGTAGCGTCATTCCCAATAAGACTTGAGGCTGTAATCGCTGCCAAAGGTGCTTCAACAAAGTACTAAGTAAAGGGTCTGAATACTTATGTAAATGCAATATTTCTTTTTTTTTAATTATACATTTATTCAACATGTTTTTGCTTTGCAATTATGGGGTACTGTGTGTAGAGTGATTAGGGGATAACAACTTTTTTATCCATTACAGAATAAGGCTGTAATGTAACAAATTATGGAAAAAGTCAAGGGGTCTAAATACTTTCTGAATGCACTGTATGTATCAAGACAGGTAAGACTTTTGCCATTATATTGCTTATGGGCTTTGTTATTATTTTATTCTCACAATTTATTAAACTTATGTATCTGTAACCAGCAAGGACTCTCCAAATGTTCCTGGTTTTAATACAATTGAAATAACAGTTTGATACAGTGCCTTGCGAAAGTATTCGGCCCCCTTGAACTTTGCGACCTTTTGCCACATTTCAGGCTTCAAACATAAAGATATAAAACTGTATTTTTTTGTGAAGAATCAACAACAAGTGGGACACAATCATGAAGTGGAACGACATTTATTGGATATTTCAAACTTTTTTAACAAATCAAAAACTGAAAAATTGGGCGTGCAAAATTATTCAGCCCCTTTACTTTCAGTGCAGCAAACTCTCTCCAGAAGTTCAGTGAGGATCTCTGAATGATCCAATGTTGACCTAAATGACTAATGATGATAAATACAATCCACCTGTGTGTAATCAAGTCTCCGTATAAATGCACCTGCATTGTGATAGTCTCAGAGGTCCGTTAAAAGCGCAGATAGCATCATGAAGAACAAGGAACACACCAGGCAGGTCCGAGATACTGTTGTGAAGAAGTTTAAAGCCGGATTTGGATACAAAAAGATTTCCAAAGCTTTAAACATCCCAAGGAGCACTGTGCAAGCGATAATATTGAAATGGAAGGAGTATCAGACCACTGCAAATCTACCAAGACCTGGCCGTCCCTCTAAACGTTCAGCTCATACAAGGAGAAGACTGATCAGAGATGCAGCCAAGAGGCCCATGATCACTCTGGATGAACTGCAGAGATCAACAGCTGAGGTGGGAGACTCTGTCCATAGGACAACAATCAGTCGTATATTGCACAAATCTGGCCTTTATGGAAGAGTGGCAAGAAGAAAGCCATTTCTTAAAGATATCCATAAAAAGTGTTGTTTAAAGTTTGCCACAAGCCACCTGGGAGACACACCAAACATGTGGAAGAAGGTGCTCTGGTCAGATGAAACCAAAATTGAACTTTTTGGCAACAATGCAAAACGTTATGTTTGGCGTAAAAGCAACACAGCTCATCACCCTGAACACACCATCCCCACTGTCAAACATGGTGGTGGCAGCATCATGGTTTGGGCCTGCTTTTCTTCAGCAGGGACAGGGAAGATGGTTAAAATTGATGGGAAGATGGATGGAGCCAAATACAGGACCATTCTGGAAGAAAACCTGATGGAGTCTGCAAAAGACCTGAGACTGGGACGGAGATTTGTCTTCCAACAAGACAATGATCCAAAACATAAAGCAAAATCTACAATGAAATGGTTCAAAAATAAAGATATCCAGGTGTTAGAATGGCCAAGTCAAAGTCCAGACCTGAATCCAATCGAGAATCAGTGGAAAGAACTGAAAACTGCTGTTCACAAATGCTCTCCATCCAACCTCACTGAGCTCGAGCTGTTTTGCAAGGAGGAATGGGAAAATATTTCAGTCTCTCGATGTGCAAAACTGATAGAGACATACCCCAAGCGACTTACAGCTGTAATCGCAGCAAAAGGTGGCGCTACAAAGTATTAACTTAAGGGGGCTGAATAATTTTGCATGCCCAATTTTTCCGTTTTTGTTTGTTAAAAAAGTTTGAAATATCCAATAAATGTCGTTCCACTTCATGATTGTGTCCCACTTGTTGTTGATTCTTCACAAAAAAATACAGTTTTATATCTTTATGTTTGAAGCCTGAAATGTGGCAAAAGGTCACAAAGTTCAAGGGGGCCGAATACTTTCGCAAGGCACTATACATGGAACTAGGAAGTACTGAATTGAGTGACGTCTGTTGTCATTTATGTGAAGAAATATATGGGAAAGCCGTCCATTCCTGCTGATTTTCTCCGCTCAAATGTTTTAACAGTGTCGAATATTTATTTTTAGGTGATCTCTGTTTTTAGTGATTATCTTTTGCCTGTTGATAATTGCTTCAGGGTTGTTGAGTCTAAGAAAGCTGTAGGATCAGTCCAACTGTTGTATAATTCTGATTTATATAGATTTTCATGTCATGGATTTGTGAACCCAGTAAAATGAAAATGTAGTCAATTCTTGAATAGGTTTTCTTACTTTAAGAAAAAAAAGAGTAGTATTTTCTAGTTGGGAATAGTAATCTCCAGGTATCCTGTAAATTAGTTTTAGCCTCTTTGGAGGTTCCTTGAATGTGACTCTTTTATTGCTACGTCTGTCAATCTTATCGAATGTTTGATTTAGGTTGCATGCTAAAATAATAGGTCCTATTTAGATTTGATGTAATATAGTTAGAATTCTATCTAAACACACCAGATTTGCCCCTGGAGGGATATACAGTGAAATCGATGTGTATGTTTCATCATGTAAGGTACAATTCAACATTAGAAAATGTCCTTCTGGGTTTGTGTGCTGGGATATAAGGGAAAATGGTGTATTCTTATTGATCAGGATGTCTTTACCTCTGATGTTACTACAGTAAGTGGCAGCATAGGTCTCTCTAACTCAGCTCCTCTTTAAATATTAAATGTATCCTTTTTAAAATGTAACTCTTGCAGGAAAACCACATATCTCTTTAAATGTTCAAGAACAATATGGGAGACCGGGCAACGGGATGAGATGACAGGACTTAGAAAACCGATCCACAACGACCAGGATCGTAGTACTTCCCTGGGAGGGGGGAAGGTCGGTACGAAAGTCCACCGATAAGTGTGTCCACGGCCGTTGTGGAACGGGGAGGGGTTGTAATTTCCCTCTAGGCAGGTGCCGAGGAGCCTTGCTCTGAGCACACACTGAGCAGGCGGAGACATAAAATCTCACGTCTTTAGCCAGCGTGGGCCACCAGTATCTCCCTCTCAGACTCCGCACTGTCCTCTCGATGCCAGGATGACCAGAGGAGGGGAGAGTATGAGCCCACCGGATCAGCTTGTCCCGGACCCCCCTCGGCACGTACTGAGTCCCCACTGGACAGTTAGGGGGGGCCGGCTCTGACCGTGACGCCTCCTCTATCTCCGCGTCCACCTCCCATACCACCGGTGCCACGAGACATGACGGTGGAATGATGGGAGTTGGCTCAACGGTCCGCTCCTCGGTATCATAGAGGCGGGACAGCGCGTCGGCTTTGGTGTTTTGGGAGCCTGGCCGGTATGAGATGGTAAACCGGAACCTGGTAAAAAAACATGGCCCATCTAGCCTGACGTGGATTTAGTCTCCTCGCTGCCCGGATATACTCGAGATTACGATGGTCAATCCAGATGAGAAAAGGGTGTTTAGCCCCCTCAAGCCAATGTCTCCACACCTTCAGAGCCTTGACTACAGCTAACAACTCCCGGTCCCCCACATCATAGTTTTGCTCAGCTGGGCTGAGCTTGCTCGAAAAGAAAGCACACGGGCGGAGTTTGGGTGGCACGCCCAAGCGCTGGGACAGCACGGCTCCGACCCCAGCCTCGGACGCATCCACCTCCACTATGAACGCTAAAGAGGGGTCCGGATGAGCCAACACGGGCGCATTGGTGAACAGCTCTTTCAAACGACTGAAAGCTCTGCCAGCCTCTGCTGACCAACGCAAGCGCACCGGTCCTCCCTTCAGCAGTGAGGTGATGGGAGCAGCCACCTCACCAAAACCCCAGATAAACCTCCGGTAGTAATTGGCAAACCCTAAAAACCGCTGCACTTCTTTCACCGTGGTCGGAGTCGGCCAATTACGCACGGCTGTAACGCGGTCATCCTCCATCACCACCCCGGAGGTGGAAATACGATAATCCCAGGAAGGAAACGGACTGTTTGAAAAACTCACATTTCTCCGCCTTGCAATACAGGTCATGCTCCAGCAGTCGCCCAAGTACCTTACGCACCAGAGACACATGCGCCGCGCGTGTGGCAGAATAGATCAAGATGTCATCGATGTACACTACCACTCCCTGCCCGAGCAGGTCTCGGAGAATCTCATCTACTGAAGGATTGGAAGACGGCTGGAGCATTCTTCAACCCTCATGACCAGATGTAGTACTAAATGCGGTTTTCCACTCATCTCCTCCCCGGATACGCACCAGATTATACGCGCTCCTCAGGTCCAGTTTTGTGAAGAAGCGCGCCCCGTGAAATAATTCCACCGCCGTAGCGATGAGAGGTAGTGGGTAACTAAACCCCACTGTGATGGAATTTAGACCTCTATAATCAATGCACGGACGCAGACCTCCATCCTTCTTCTTCACAAAAAGAAGCTCGAGGAGACGGGTGATGCGGAGGGCCGAATGTACCCCCTGTCCCAGCGATTCAGCAACATATGTTTCCATCGCTACCGTCTCCTCCTGGGACAATGGATACACGTGACTCCTAGGAAGTGCAGCGTTCTCCAGAAGGTTTATCGCGCAGCCCTCTCGACGATGGGGTATAATTGGGTCGCCCTCTTTTTACTGAAGGCGATAGCCAAATCGGTATATTCAGAGGGAATGCGCACGGTGGAAACTTGGTCTGGACTCTCCACCGTAGTCGCACCAACGGCAACTCCTATACACCTACCTGAACACTCCTCTGACCACCCCTTAAGAGCCCCCTGTCGCCAGGAAATCACCGGGTTGTGTTGAGCTAACCAGGGAACCCCCAACACCACTGGAAACGCAGGTGAATCTATAAGGAACAGACTAATCTGCTCCTTATGATCCCCCTGCGTTACCATGTCCAGCGGCACCGTAGCCTCCCTAATTACTCCTGACCCTAATGGTCGGCTATCTAAGGAGTGCACGGGGAAAGGTAGGTCTAACGACACCAGGGGAATCCCTAACCTTAACGCAAGCCCACGATCCATGAAATTCCCAGCTGCGCCTGAATTGACTAGCGCCTTATGCTGTAGAGAGGGAAAAAACCCAGGGAAAGAAGTCAACACATACACATGACCGACAGGAAGCTCTGGGTGAGTCTGGTGCTTACTCACCTGGGGTGATCGAGCAGTGCTCCGCCTGTCCTCTGGACTCCCAGACGAGTTCCTCCAGCACCGGTCGGACGTGTTCCTCGTCGACCACAACTGGTGCAGGAGGACACTCCTCCTCCGGTCCCCCTCGAAGCCGCCCCTCCTAATTCCATAGGGATAGGGGCAGGAGGGCTGGAAAGTGGAAACGACAGGGCCTGATCCGAACGCCCGCGGGCAGCCAGCAGGTTGTCGAGACGGATAGCCAAGTCAATGAGTTCATCCAGTGTGAATGTGGTGTCCTGACATGCCAGCTCCCTGCGGACGTCCTCCCTGAGACTGCATCTGAAATGATCGATCAAGGCCCTGTCGTTCCACCCTGCTCCTGCGGCCAAGGTCCTGAACTCCAGAGCAAAGTCCTGTACGCTCCTCGTCTCCTGACGCAGGTGGAACAGCCGTTCACCCGCCGCCCGACCCTCTGGTGGATGGTCAAACACAGCTCGGAATCGGCGGGTGAACTCTGGGTAATTATCCCTCGCCGAGTCCGGACCATTCCACACTGCGTTGGCCCACTCGGGGGCTCGCCCAGTCAAGCAGGAGACGAGGGCGCTCACGCTCTCCTCTCCGGAGGGAGCAGGACGCACGGTAGCCAGGTATAGTTCCAGCTGAAGAAGGAACCCCTGGCACCCAGCAGCCGTTCCGTCATACTCCCGTGGGAGCGTCAGCCGAAGAGCCCCGGAGCCAGATGTGGTCGCAGGAACAGGAGGTGCTGAAGAAGGGGGTGCTGGAGATGAGGTGGGAAGGCCACTCCTCTCCCATCGATCCATCCTCTCCATCATTTGGTCCATGGCCGAACCAATCCGGTGAAGCACGCTGGTGTGATGGAGGACCCTCTCTTCCATCGATGGGAGAGGAGACGCGGCTGCTGCTGCTGATTCCATTGGGGTGCAGGATTCTGTCACGAGTTACTAAGGTGGGTGGAATCAGGCGCAGAGAGCAGGTTTCAATTATTAGACAATTTATTCTCCGGTGCACAAAACAACGGTCAACCCAACACACAGGGTGAATAATCCAAAGCAGGACCAGAATAGTCCGGAGAATAAAACTCATGAACACCACTAAATAACAGGAATACAAAAACAATCCCGCACAAAACAAGGGCGGGACAACCTACTAAATATAAGGAGGCTAATTAAACTAAAATACACACAGGTGAAACTAATAAGACAAAACCAACAGACAAACGAAAAAGGGATCGGTAGTGGCTAGTAGGACGGTGACGACGACCGCCGAGCACCGCCCGAACAGGCAGGGGAGCCAACTTCGGCGGAAGTCGTGACAATAGAGTGTTTTTTAGCATGTGGGCTGAGTAGACTTTTAACAGAAAACACACAAAAACATAGTGCAAAGTACTCTACTAATGTAACAAAATTCTGTGGATTATGTCATTGTACATACATTGGAGAAGAACTACCAATTAATTATTTTGGTCAATTTGTATTACCTTGTAAATTAAATTAAAATATAGTAGCTGGTGGGGGTCCACTTGGGGAGAGTGGTTCCACCAAGAGACTGGGAGTGAGATGAGTGGAGGCCCCAGACACACTTCAGAGAAGTGTCTGATACCCTCCCTGTCACCCCGTCCCAATCCCTCAGATAGAGCCCTTCTCCACTCTCACCAATAACCACGACATGGATTATTCAATTAATTTCCATCTAGTTATCTAAAAGGGATTGGACAGGTTTAAGCAAGCTTATCATCCACTGAGTGCATGGTAGGTTGGGTTTTGGGAAAGACTGAGTCTAGGTTCCTGTCCCAATACGTTAGAAATGCATCCTTCCCTCAATAATTTCCGCGCCATCCATCATTCCTTCAATTCTGACCAGTTTCCCAGTCCCTGCAGATGAAAAACATCCCCACAGCATGATGCAGATGCGGATGGTGTTCTCGGGGTGATGAGAGGTGTTGGGTTTGCGCCAGCTATAGCGTTTTCCTTGATAGCCAAAAAGCTAAATTTCGCCGCTGTGGAGCTTTGCAGCTCTTTCGGGGTTATCTTTGGTCTCTTTGTTGCCTCTCTGATTAATGCCCTCCTTGCCTGGTCCATGTGTTTTGGTGGGTGGCCCTCTCTTGGGTGGTTTGTTGTGATGCCATATTCTTAACATTTTTTAATAATGGATTTAATGGCACACCGTGGGATGATCAAAGTTTGGCATATTTTTTTATAACTCAACCCTGATCTGTACTTCTCCACAACTTTGTCCCTGACCTGTTTGGAGAGGTCCTTGGTCTTCATGGTGCCGCTTGCTTGGTGGTGCCCCTTGCTTAGTGGTGTTGCAGACTCTGGGGCCTTTCAGAACAGGTGCAAAAGATCATGTGACAGATCATGTGACGCTTAGATTGCACACAGGTTGACTTTATTTAACTAATTATGTGACTTCTAAAAGTAATTGGTTGCACCAGATCTAATTTAGGGGCTTCATAGCAAAAGATTACAGATGCACGCACCAATTTTTTTCATTTCACTTCACCAATTTGGACTATTTTGTGTATGTCCATTACATGAAATCCAAATAAAAATCGACTTAAGTTACAGGCTGTAATGCAGCAAACTAGCAAAAACGCCAAGTGGGATGCATACTTTTGCAAGGCACTGTAAATGGTTTGACCATCCAGATCTGTTTGCAGTTGATTGATAACCAGATACAATGAGTCCCTGACGACCTCCACAGTCAGTCAGGAAGATCTGATCACAAACAGATCATAATGCGCATTTTAATCGTTTACACCTGTCAAATAAATTGGGCACAATCAGAATATGGACAAGATCAGGACAAATAACTTATGGCATCATGATGTGTTTTAAATAGATACATATTATTTTGAAGGAATATGTCAAATAATGTGCATACAGGGAGAGACCAGGAAATTGGTTCTCTTGTTGTGAGAAGGATTCTCAGTACATTACATCACCTCCTGTTCCTATTACTGGTTTACAAAAGTACAAATAACAAATATTGGCCAAGCACTCAAATATTTGGTTTAAGCATAACTGTTTTATTAATCAACTGAACATCCTTGCGCCAACACATTAAACACCCATAGTGGCAATGAATGAAAATAAGTCTTTCATCGCCTGTTGCTAATTTAAAAGTTTGTTGTGTTAACAGTTGATCACGACCAGGCTGATTCGCAAATGTCTGCCCACACCCACAGCTCAGTAGAAGGTGCTTAGTGGCTCTGGCTGTGAGAGGAGTCAACAAACTGAGCTGGGGAGAGCAAACACTGGCAGCACTCTAACAGTCAGGTCATTAGCCAGGTAATTGGTGTTTGTTTAAACCACTGCTAGTACAAACAAACTAATTAGATTAAGTCAGTAGACAACTTTTAATGGTTTAGTTTATTTGAAGTGATTTAGCAGCACATTTGAATCACTGATAGATGTGTTAATAGAGGGTGGGTGTCTGTTTGTGATTTAACCTTCGAATGAACCGGAAAAATCTGTACTCTTGGATTTTCACACAACTGAACTTGGTAATGGTAATGTTTGTATTAGATTTACGGTGGATAATGTTATTACAACCACACAGACAGGAATAATGATGAGCATGATCTTACGTCAAAGACATGTGCATATTGGAAATGATGTGCTGGTGAAGATGATGAAGAAGAAGAAGACAGGGTTTTTAGGGATAGTGTTCATTAAATGACATGACCATGTCTCATCAAGGAATCTTTGAATCAACTGCTGCTGAAGACTCAGAGAGTAAATATATGTCATGTAATTGCTTGTGCAGCGAGAAGCAATTAAACGGTGCAGCGAGAAGTTGAACAAAAAGGTGGAAAGAACTTTCCAGTATGGTGGAGTGAGTGCATAGCATGTGTTTTTGAACTCCTAGTAGTTGTGAATGTCTGTGGTCTTCAGTGGAAATATGTGGCCTAAGGCATTCTTTGGCAGTTCCCTAAGAACCATGAGGAGATCTAAAACCCTTACAGAAGAACTGTATGTTTACCTGTCCTACTAGGTGATCATGATTCATGCCTCATTCGTCACCTCTTTAATTTACAACATAGTTCAATAGGGTTATTATGGATGTATGCTATTATCATATCAAGTTCAGAATTCTTGTGTCTGAGCTGAACTCATTACCACTTAAGTAATGAGAGATGTCCATTTTTGTCACACTCATCATCACACCCATCATACTCACTAACCATGTTTCTGGGATGAGTCAAAAAACACTTCTTGCACTGTAAGAGTACACATTTCGGTTTATGTGCCATCCAATGTTTTTACAATCAGACAAAAATAAACTCCACAAAGAGCTTGTTATGAAACATGTATAAGAATATTATTTTTGACTTATCCCGGAAAGACAGTTTGCTGTTTGATTTGAATAGCCTTTGTCAGAACAGGAAGCGTTGCTGTTTGATATGATTACAGTTGCTGCAGGTACCATAACAGTTCACTGAACGGTTGCATGACCCTCCTAGGTGGCATTTAATCCTATTACTGAATTTGGGGAAGAGAAGGAAGAGATAATTACACTTATTTAGACTGGTTCACTTCTCAGGTCTGTCTCTGCAGCAGATGTAAGTGCCCAAACAGGATAGAGACAGGGCTTAAAGAACCAAACACAGCTCATCACAAATTGTCTTCACAGGGTTTGGTTTCTCATCATATGATTCCACTCCTCTTGTCTTCACAACACTTCATTTGTTTTACATTCAACTATTTGGGATCTGAGTACTTGAATATGTGTTTTGTCAACTGTCTCCAGAAATCAGCAGGACATTTTAATTGATTTAAAAGTATACTGTGAACAAAATTGAATCCTTCACAAATGGTACACACTTATCACATACTCCACACTTCTCAGAGTGATGCAGAAGCATTTCCCTCTTAGATGTTTTATGTCGTTTTGACTTGATTGTAGGGGAAAATTAAATCAGCAGGTGAAACAATAATAAAGTGTTTTCCCAGTCCCTATTTTGGAATAAAGCTGAGGGATGGGGCTGGAGAAATGTAACTACTCTCAAATTCATAGACAGGGGTATGGATGCAAGGACTGACCATCCATGATATCAAAATTACAGTTTTAACTATGTTTTGAGGTTATAGTGTTTGTTAACATTGACTTTGTTTACGAACATTGGGGTAAAACAAGCTTATATTTTGGGTACTGATGGGATACAACAGTTGAACTAAGCACATGGGACATTTGTAAGTTATAATGTATGCAGCAACTTGCGATTGCCCCTTTAACTGTGTGCATGCAAGCAAGAGTGCGTGTGTGCATGCATGTGTGTGCGCACATCTGTGTGAGTGTGTGTGTGGAGCAGGAGGAGGAGTGACCATTACTCAGCTGGAGGGTTAGGTGTGGGGGGTGGGGCAGGAGGAGCCCTGTTGTTCATTGTTGGTGTGATTGGCAGTTCGGGACCCCAGCTGGCACTGAAGTAGCCATGGTAGGAGAGTCTCCCCACACCATAACCCCTAGCTTCACACACACAGACACACACACAGCATCCCCCTCCACTATCCCCTGTCCTGTCCCCCACCAGCGAGATTGAAAGGATGTCAATCAGGGGCCTGGGGCTGTGAGAATGGGCCCAGTGGCCAGCCCAGGCTGATGTCACCTCACGCTGAGTTTGATTGGCACGGCCGGAGCAGGGAGGATGGATGGAGCTGTCACAGGGGCTTGGTAATGGTGCCGTTGCTTCAAGGCCCCAGAGCCGCCGTTCTTTTCTCCCTAAGTGGATCAATGCTAAACAAATTAGCAGATAGTAGTCATATTTCTCATTCAGGGAGCTCCCACTTCTCCCAATGCAAGACATAAATCATACTGACTGACGTTGCCCTCAATGATGAAAGCTCCCTGTCAGGCTCAACTTGTGGCAGTTAAGAAATCTGTGCATTCTTTTTCTCCCTCTCTCCCTCTCTCCCTCTCTCTTTCTTCTGCTCTTTCGTCTTTGTTTTCTCAAGCAACCAAAAAAGGGAAAGAATGCATTCAATGGAAGTGTATGATTGGCCCCTTCGGGAATGTTCTCCAAGAGCAAAATGTATCTTTGTTGCAATTGTCCATCCATTTTAAAAAGCTTTTCAAGAGGCCCAAGAAAGGATTGACTGTGTCAGCAGATCTCCTTTTGAAATATAAGTTGTTTGCTAAGAGGTTCTCTTCTTCACTTAGCCTGCCTCTGCCGAAGGGTTAACGTGCACATGGATGATGGCAAAGTGTGAAATCTTGAGTATAGACCCTGGTAGGTCAAGACTTGGAATTCCCTGAAAATGCTTAGTGGTCAGTGTCCCAGTCCCACCAGATCTAATACCTATGACTTGCAGAATCCATTCAATCAAAGGTCACCTCAAAGGTAGGGATCCTTTCTTTAAATTTTCTGTGACCAATCTCATGAATATCAAGTCATTTTAGGTATTCATTTCTTATTTATAGTATATATTCAGATAGATGGAATTTGTGTCTTCCACTCGGTACAGAAAAAAACAAACACACACACACACACACACACACACACACACACACACACACACACACACACACTGACACACACACACACACCATGGCCACATCAAGCAACCCCTTTAAAGCACACTCTGAGCGTGTATGCACCCAGATGTAATGGTTGTTTGAACTCTCCTTGACAGACGATTAATCTGTCTGTGCTCTTATTGCATTACAGAGAGGCAGAATGAATCCGAACAGAGAGAGCAGAGCACTCCTATGCCATCCATTAGATTAAGACAACATTGGCTAATTAAGTATCTCCGACCTATTACTCCCTCATTTAATCAACCATTATTTCTCTGGCCAAACTTCCTTCCTCTCCCCTTTCATATTGATGGTGGCCCTCTTGGGTGGCGGGCTGGCATGGCTCTCCCAATATAATTACCATGGGAGGGGATTCTAAGGGGAGCCAAGGGGGACCAGGGCCCTCTATGCATGCTGGCCCTGCATTGTTCAAGGCATTTCTTTTTAGCAGCTCATCTGTTCCTGTCAATTTAGTTTGGACCACCCCTTTCCTTACTCCGCAGTATTCATTAAGGGGCAATCAGCAGTTGGGCAGTTCCACGGGAACAGAGTGATGCTGAGACTCACTTTTTTCACTTTAAAATGTATGCCAAACAAACACTATTGATTGCAAAGTTTAACAAACCTATTGTGCAAAAGTCTACTTTTAACAATTGCCACTGAACATTTTACTAAAAAACATTTACTTGAGGAACAGTGCAGATGCAAAGTCTGGTAACAGAATGAGAGTAAAATCTCCCTCTGTTTTTTATGTGACCAATTACTGTGTCGGATATCTACACCAAATTAAGATTCAAAGATGTCTGCATAAAGAACTGTGTGTCAGCAATGACAAGTTTGAAAAACTCTCTTTTAGTTATTGAAGTAAGTGAAGTGGATCAACACCAGGAAACAGAATAATGGTAACAGAATGACATCATGGGTCCTTGATCTGTACTATACAAAAATGTATAATTATGCATAATCATGCTCTTCATGGTGATGTATCCTGAAAGGTACAAAGGTATAAACATGTAATATCCTCCTTTGAATGTTTGGCTATTATTCAACACAATGGGTATTAATAGAATGAGCTCCACCCCCAAACAAGACCAAATTTGGTTGGTCCAGACCAGATCAAATCTGTACCAATCATATACGTCTATGTTTCACAAGTTTGGACATCACAGTACAGCACAGTAGAGAACAGTAGAGAACAGCACAGTATAGTAGAGTAGAGTTCAGTTCAGTATGGCATAGTAGAGTAGAATACAGTACAGTAAAGAAAAGTATAGTAGTGTATAGTTCAATACAGCACTGTACAGCACAGCACAGTAAAGTAGAGTTCAGTACAGTACAGTAAAATAAAGAAAAGTAGAGTATAGTTCAGTACAGCATAGCATAGTGCTGCACAGCACAGTACAGTAGAGCACAGTAGAGTACAGCAAAGTAAAGAAATGTAGAGTATAGTTCAATACAGGGGTGGCCCAAGGGGGTGTGGTATATGGCCAATATACCACGGCTAAGGGCTGTTCTTACGCACAAGGCAACGCAGAGTGCCTGGATACAGCCATTAGCTGTGGTATATTGGCCATATACCACAAACCCCGAGGTGCCTTATTGCTATTATAAACTGGTTACCAATGTAATTAGAGCATTAAAAAGAATTGTTTTGTCATACCTGTGGTGTCAGCCATTCAGCATTCAGCACTCAAACCACCCAATTTATATTACATTATACTGTACTCTACTCATGTGTACTCTACTCTACTGTACTGAACTATACTCTAGTCTACTTTTCTTTACTTCACTGAACTGTATTGTACTGTACTGTGCTCTTCTGTACTGTGCTGTACTGTACTGTGCTCTACTGCAACTGTGGTTTGTGACTGCTATGATTTCCCATGGTGGCCAATTCAATTGCAGTCATTCTGTTACTGATTTTCTGTTGCCGATTTGGTAACAGAGTGACGCGTTTTAAACATTTTATAATGCATAAATAAAATTGTTATCAGTAAAAACACTGTAACTAATTGGTAGGTCTACCTTTACTTATTACTTCTGTGAACTTTCCTAGTCCTCCCGCTTCATGAGGGAGAGGAATTTTAAAATATCTTAAAGATATGTGGGTTTTTGGTAATAGAAATACAAGACACCATGGCAATGTTTCTTAGACTTAAAGATGGCAAATAATTTCTGCTTAACTAAATATACAGTAAATATGGATTATTAGTTGTCAGTGGTTTTTACTTCAATGAAAAGTATGAGCTGGTGCACACCCAGAGAAAAGGATTTAGTGTAGAGGTCCTGACTAATGGAGAATAAACTGGAAGCTATAAAAACAAAGAGATGTTTCGGCATCACAGTGCCTTTGGTAAAGAAGGGACAGTGATGCTGAAACGTTGGTGGGGTTTTTTTTAACCAACAAATGACTGGGAGGTCATACAGACGGAGTGGTCTTTACTTCAACATCATTGTGTTTTGATGCATTTCAAACGTCTTTTAAGATTTGACGTAGTAGCTGTTTTTTAAAGATGCCCTTTTCCATCTGTGTAACTAGAAATCAAAGCCTTTGCTTATTTCAACTTTTTTGGGTGGAAAATGGTTGAAAAGCATATGCCTTCATTTCCCAAAAATATAGACTCTAAGCTTTTATTTGACACAGAAAATGTCTATGCTCCTATTAACTTCACATGTTGGTGCTCATTGGTCCTTTGACAGGGAAATGACCAGTTGCTACATCCATTTTAGGACTTGTGAAGTAATGTTATGTACCCATTGATTCTTGAATAATATAACGCCTCATGACCTTAGTTTAACTGTACTCCATCAGAAAGCAAAATATACGTTTGTTTTACTCCTTTGTCTGTAGACAAAGTAAATGTAAACAAACATTATATAGCTTCAAAACATGGTTAAAACTATTATTTTGATATAATGGATGGTTAGTCCTTGAATCCATAGCTCTGTCTATATATTTGAGAGTGGTTACGTTTATCCAGCCACATCCCTCAGCTTTTACCGAAACAGGGGCGGGGAAATGCTTTGTTACTGTTTCAACTGCTGATTGCCCCTTTAATGTATTGACAAGTCATATATGCCGTTTCCAAGGAGACCCTAGTGCTCTTTGTTTAATCTTCATTTTTTAACACATTTGAATGAGCTCAGTCTTTGTTTCTTTCTTAAATTATCTTAGTCACAAGAATCCGAAGGCTTTGACATTTCTCATCAAACAATAATTTACTTGCTACATTTCTATTTTAGTGCAGCTCTTAATTGTGTTGCGATATAGATGAAATACTTATTGAATTAAATTGTTTTACTTCTACCAGGGTCGGGGTCAATTCTAAATTGAGTTGTGTATTGCTCTTTAATTCCAATGAAAGTCTTCAATTTGAATAGAATTTGAATTGGCCACACCACACAGGAAGCAGATTTTGAATTGTATTTGAATTGGAGGAAGTGGAATTTAATTGAATGAAACTCAATCAAATGTAGGGCTCTATTCAACCTGCATCGCGGAAGTTTAGTTTTATAGCGTGACTGAAATGTAAAGGCAATGTAAATGTACTTTTAATCTGTCTGCATATTTCAAGACATGTCATATGAGGGTGCAGTGAGATACCCGATGGGTTGAACGATACTCTTTTCATCAATTATCTTGAAAAAACAAATGCTTAAAAAATGGAAATCAACACCAATCCTCCATTGTTAAGACAATGGAAATATCATACGCTTCATTATCTAAATATTGAAAGAGCGTTTGCAACGGAAAGAAAATTGTGCAATTTGAGGACGTGGCAGAGAGTAGTGCAGACACTGTAGATAAGGGTGAGAACAGGTGGGTCTGGGCAGGTGTGATGTTGTTGATGTTTGTGTGCGTCTGTATGTTGTCTTTAGCGGAGACTGCATTCAAGGTAAACGCTGCATATGTCGGCTCAATTAGAAATGACCTTAAAATGTTTATTGCGGAATCTGTAACGCTTCATCGTTACAGATTGAATAGAGCCCTTAATTGTTTTACTTTTGAATTTTACCTCCCTCATTTATTCTACACAGTATACCAATACCATGTATAATACAGTATTTTTAAAACTCATTCTCCTAAAACAGGTTTTAAATCATTACAGTGCACTCTGGAAATATCCCTTTGTCATATTTGATTATTTGATGTATTCTTTGCGTTTATGTCCAATTCAAATTTAAATGTATGGGTTGCGAAATTCAAAATTGACCCCATCCCTGAGATCTACTTTTACTGTCTTCTCCCTATTTTACAATCAAACAAATGAGATCAATGACATGTTTAGTCTCATCCTTTTAGCGGGTGGTCGTGTTGCTTACATTACCTGCCTACTGCTGTAGGTGTAGTAACTCCATACCCTCCATCATACACATACAGTAGCCTAAACCCACACCTGCTGTCTATCTTCACCTCCATTAGAGGTGTCTCTGGTTATTGTCCTCTCTTGTGAGTGTCTGTCTCTGTCTGGCCCTTGGTGTGTGGGGAAGGGTTAGGACTACGACTGACCTTCCTTAGCCTTTACTGCTGTTACCTGGATTTGACATACAACTGTGCCTGAGCTCTGTTGAGGAGCAAGTGCTGAAATGGCCAGGCAAAGAACAAATCTAAAGTGGTGGATAATGCAGGTCGCTCTAGTTGCAAATGAATAAAGAGGGGAGGCAGTCTTAAAATCACCATGGCTGTTTATACCTGGTGCTATAATGTGTCCTTTGTCCTGATCGTGCCCAGACATGCATCTACACATGGTATAAAAATGTGGCTCTTATCTGTCCAATGTGTCCACATATTGACCAGATTTCCTGGTCCTTCCCTGTATTTGAATGATTTGAGACACATTCTTTCAAAATAATATATTTTTCTTTTTTTTAAACACATATTTATGCCCTGAATCAATGATTTTAGAAGGCTGAATAATGACGATTAAATGGTTCATTTTCTGGATCCGTCTACACTTGCAAAACATCCCGACACAACGTGTGCCTGACTGCTTCTGGACGTGGTCAGGAAGATTTGATCACAATCAGATCAAAATGTGTATTTTAATCTGTACACCGGTCTCAAAATGTTGGATGCATGTTAGCACCAGGTATAAACTATTTAATAAGTTGAGAACTGGGGTGTATGGTCAACATCACATAATAATATAATATTTAGCAGACGACTTTATCCAAAGCGACTTATAGTCATGCATACACACATTTTATGTGTGGGTGGTCCCAGAAATCAAACCCACTATCCTGATGTTGCAAGTGCCATGCTCTAACAACTGAGTTACAGAGGACCAATTTTAATTGTATGGGTTTAGACGCCATACGACATGGTCATGAATGGAGGGTCGTTAGGACCTAATGGCATTCAGGAATAAAGTTAAACATCCCTTGCTCGTTAATTAGAGAGGGACCAGGGTTCATGTGCATGGCCTTAGAATGATTGACAGGGCAACGGGGTAGTGTGTGAGAACATGCCTGGTAATGAATGGGAGGTCCTAGACTTTTCATAAGCAGGTGTGTCTATGGAGTCTACCAATGTAGCCTGCTGTGGTGAGCTCCAAGAATGCATCACAATGGTCCATGTCAGAGCTATCTGTTAACAAATAGATGCCTCTGGTCCATGTAAGTCAGACCTCAATTTGCAAATCAAATCAAATGTATTTATAAAGCCCTTTTTATATCAGCAGATGCCACAAAGTGCTTATACAGAAAGTCTAAAACCCCAAACAGCAAGCAATGCAGATGTAGAAGCACAGTGGCTAGGAAAACCTCTCTAGCAAGGCAGGAACATAGGAAGAAACCTAATGAGGAACCAGGCTCTGAGGGGTGGCCAGTCCTCTTCTGGCTATGCCGGGTGGAGATTATAAGAGTACATGGCCATTCAGGCCAGATCGTTCCTCAAGCTTTTCAAAGATTCATAGATGACCAGCAGGGTCAAATAATAATCACAGTGGTTGTAGATGGTGCAACAGGTCAGCACCTCAGGAGTACTGTAAATGTCAGTCAGTTGGCCATAGCCAAGCATTCAGAGGTCGAGACAGCAGGTGCGGTACAGAGAGAGCGAGGAAGGGAGAGGGGGGGGGGGAGTCGAATACAGCAAGTCCGGGACGAGGTAGCACGTCCGGTGAACAGGTCAGGGTTCCATAGCTGCAAGTAGAACAGTTGAAACTGGAGCAGCAGCATGACCAGGTGGACTGGGGAAAGCCAGGAGTCATCAAGCTAGGTAGTCCTAGGACTCAGGTCCTCCAGGAGGGGAGGGAGAGAGGGAGGGAAGGAGAGAGAGAGATAATTAGAGGGAGTATACTTAAGTTCACACAGGACACCAGTTAAGACAAGAGAATTTCACCAGATAGGACAGACTGTCCCTAGCCCCCCAGCACATAGACTATTGCAGCATAGATACCGAAGGCTGAGACAGGGGGTTTCGGGGGACGATACACACGGACAAGGCCAACCATGATGGACATAACCCCACCCACTTTGCGAAAGCACAGTCCTCACCCCACAAGAGGGATATCAACAGAGCACCAACTTACTAACCTGAGACAAAGCTGAGTATAGCCTCTCAGTCTCACTGGTCATCCCCAAAGCCAACACCTCCTTTGACCGCCTTTCCTTCCAGTTATCTGCTGCCAATGATTGGAACGAATTGCAAAAATCACTGAAGCTGGAGACTTATATCTCCCCACTAAGTTCAAGCATTGGCTGTCAGAGCAGCTTACCGATCGCTGCAGCTGTACACAGCCCATCTGTAAATGGCCCATCGAACCAACTACCTACCTCATCCCCATATTTTTTTTCTGCTCTTTTGCATATCAGTATTTCTACTTGCACATCCTCATCTGCACATCTATCACTCCAGTGTTAATTGCTAAATTGTAATTACTTCGACACTATGGCCTATTTATTGCCTTACCTCCTTACTTCATTTGCACACACTGTATACAGATGTTCTATTGTGTTATTGACTGTACGTTTGTTTATGTGTAACTCTGGGTTGTCGTTTTTGTCGCACTGCTTTGCTTTATCTTGGCCAGGTCGCAGTTCTAAATGAGAACTTGTTCTCAACTGGCCTACCTGGTTAAATAAAGGTGAAATTAAAAAATGTAAATAGCCAACGAAGATCTCCTCCACCACACAAGCCTGAGGGGGCGCAAGACCGGACAGGAATATCACGTCAGTGACTCAATCTACTCAGGTCAAGTATAGATTTTTAAAATCCTGGCACGACTTGACGCACCCTTACTAGGGATGGCATGGAAGAGCACTAGTAAGCCAGTGACACCATAATAGGGTCCGAGGCAGAGAATCCCATTCGAGAGAGGGGAGCCGGCCAGGAAGAGGCAGCAAGGGCGGTTCGTCATTCCAGTGCCTTGCCGTTCACCTTCACACCCCTGGGTCTTCCACATTGTCATCGATAACCAATAGTACAACCTTAACGGAAACTTTAAAGATTTAACTTCACCAGAGCCTCTTACAACCATGCAGCCACATTTGGACTAGATACAGTACCTTATATGCACAGCTACCATAGATAGTAGTCTGGCCTTCATTTTTACCATACTTTCTTTATTGGTCATTTGCACTGATATTCTGTCACAGTGACCAAGCTGACATACAACACAAACATCACAGACTGGGAGCACCTCATGGGCACTTAGGGGTAAAGCAGTAGATAGTATGCAGAGATATTGTAGCTGGTAATCCTCTGGCTGACGGATCACTCCCTGCAGATTTCCCCAAAGGCAGCTCGGGGGTTCGAATATTGGCCTGCCTTTCTAACCTCGAAGCTACTGCCGCCCCTATTCATTTTGCTCTGTCCTCACTCCCTTGCCTTTGTTCAACCATTTGACTTGGCTTAGCAACCCTTCCATCAAAGTATTTAACTTAGAAATGTGGGTGAAACTATCCCTTAATATCTCACCCCTAGCGGTTAAGCCTAGCAGTTAAGAGTGTTGGGCCAGTAACTGTTAGGTCGCTGGTACAAATCCCAGAGCCAGGTGGAAAAATATGACACATTTAGGTTTTTAATGCATTCAGTTTGGCAACTGATTGGCTACCCGTTTTACCCTCTCTTTTGCAGCGTAAGAGGTGGACCAGGAAACGCTCTTGCTTTTGAACGACTCATCTAAAGAAGAACATAAAAGCCTTAACACAGTGAGCATTCTGTATTCTTTTATACACGAGGGGAGGTCCAAACCTGTTTAAAGATTTGTTGTGCATTTTGAAAACTGATTGTTAGAAGGAATTTATAATTCATTGAATACTTTGTGCTCACAACAGAGTCAAATGTGAGAGGGCAGCCCAGGTGACCAAGTGGCTGAACAACATCTGGCCGGCAAACCAGGTTGCGGAGTACATGGAGACTGCGATCCAGTGGGTTCAGTGGACCAAACAGAATGAGGCCAAGACAGTTGAGATAGTCCAAGAGTATCCACATCTGTTGGATACTCCAGGCGTGGTGGGTTCATTTTTTAAAACAAAAACATTAGACCTGATTTCTGTTTGCTGTGATTAACTAGCCTGGCTGACACGACCCACGTGACTCACAGCGCAGGGAGAGCTGTGACCACACTGGTCTGGAAAGGAGGCTTTTTGTTAATGCAATATCCGCAAAGAAATTGTGTGACGGGGTTCTCTCAAATCTGTTTTTTCCTTGGGTTGAGACCTCTCATTGTTCGGATTTGAACATCTAACCATTTTATAGAAGGGGGTGTCGCTGTGTGGCTGTGCCTGTTTGAGTGAGAAAGACACAGAGAGCCAACCAGTGAAAGCACAGCCCCCTTGATTATTGACACATTTCAGACTCTGAAGTCAGGAGGACATCAATAGTTAGGTGTTAGGTAGACTAGTGATTAACTGCAATTGAAAAGTCATTGTTTGTCTGGCTACAGCATAACACAATTTGAAGTCATATGGGGCAGAGTCTTACAAGCATTAGAAATAGCATTGTTACAAATGTTACATTTTGGGGATTGTGAAAAGTGCTTTATGTAAGAAATACAGTTATTAAGTAACGAGTCATTAATCCATGTCCTTAGTAGTGACCTTCAAATGTGATATTTTACACTTGTTCTGTGTAACAATGTTTCAACTCGACCCAAATGTAGACCATTATTGTATGGCGAAACAGCATGATGTGTGTGTGTGCTGTCACCTAAGATAGCCGAAGTGTGCCAGTGAATGTGAATATCTAATGATTCGCTCTGGCACTGTCTGGTAGACAGATCTGTGTTAATACAAGACACACGCACGCATGTTTAGTTTTTCTCCAATTGCAATCTGAGTGTGCACATCAAGTTCAACTGAAAGGGAAAGGGAAGGGGGGATACATAGTCAGTTGTACAAAGGAATGTCTTCATCTGAGATGTGTCTTCCGCATTTAACCAAACCCCTCTGAATTAGGCTTTAGTCTGACGTATGGACTGTTTGGTTCATTAAATAATATAAATCAATTCTAATAATCAATTCTATTTTATGAAATCTTATCTTGTGAAATAATACATATTTAGACAACAGGGCTTTAAAAATATTTAAAAATATATATATTCTTGTACATTCTCTGATGTTCTGAAATGCAGGCAATAGAAATTAATTATTTTAAATTCAATAGTGTACCTTGATTGTGAGTGTAGGAAAGGGGGGGGTGGAATGGTAGAGAAGGCAAAAATATTCTAGCTAAATTGAAATTAGGACGACACTGACATAACCCAAGGATTACATAAATAATTACCCAGCTGCTGGGTCAATCCCCCAACTCAATGTGCTGGGTTTTTGTCACAACCCAACACACCGGGTTGTTTTAACCCAGCAATCTAGTCTAATTTACCCAGCAGTTGGGTCAAGCGCTAAATGCAAGGCTCTGGGTTAGAAGCACAACCCAAACCTGCTGGGTTAAATGAACCCAATGCTGTTTTTTTCCAATATTTACCAAGTGCTGGTTTGTCGAAAATACACAAATTGGATTATTTTTAACCCAGCATTTTTTAGAGTAACAATAATTAATTTCGGAACAGTACTATGAATTGCCATATAATTAGGCATAACTCAATTCCTACCTTTTAAGATGCAAAAATGTTCATTGTTTTCAGTAATTGTTTTCAGTATCCTACTTTTGTTTTGTTTTCTGATTGTTTCAGTGCATGCGTTCAACAAGCTTTGGAGGAAGGACTTCCACAGGGCCGCCATCTCCAAAATTCACTCAAAAAGGCAACAATTCTGAACTGGGTTTGATTTCATTTTTGTTGTTTTAATTATAAAATGTTTGTTAATTATCTTTTAAACTTCCATTGGTTCTTATATTGCTCAGTTATCACTTGGCTCATGTAAATAATTCTGTATTTATCCCTTTAAACTCCAACAACATCCCCATAGTGTTCACATTTCTCTCATGTAAATGTTGTAGCTACATAAAAAGAATAAACAATGTATTTGGGAAATATCCAGTCTGTTATTTTCTTCATTTCCATGCTGGATTTATTTGTATCTGTTAAAAACATTGAATACACGTTGCTTAGTATATTTACTACATTTTACATGCTTAGTTTTTTTCTCTGTGAAGTAAGTTAATTTAAAGTTATGTGATTTGGTTTATATAGATACAATAACCAAAAACCTGATGGAATTTGCATATTTTGCAACAGAATTTTCACCACAAGTTTTCCAAAATTGTTTTTCGGAAGTTCACAAGTTGCCACAACTATACTGAACAAAAATATAAATGCAACACGCAACAATTTCAACGATTTTACTGAGTTACATTTCATAGGAGTAAATCAGACAATTGAAATAAATGAATTAGGCCCTAATATATGGATTTCACATGACTGGGCAGGGCAGGGACGCATCCATGGGTGAGCCTGGGAAGGCATAGGCCCATCCACTTGGAGCCAGGTCCACACACTGAGGAGCCAGGCCCAACCAATCAAAATGATTTTTTCCCCCACAAAGTGCTTTGTTACAGACAGAGATACTCTTGAGCCCGCAGATAAAGATGCCGGATGTGGAGGCCTTGGGCTGGCGTGGTAATACGTGGTCTGCGGTTTTGAGGCCTTTTGGATGTACTGTCAAATTCTCTAAAACGACATTGGGGGTGGCTTATGGTAGAGAAATGAACACTGAATTCTCTGGCAACAGCTCTGTTGGACATTCCTTCAGTCAGCATGCCATTTGCACGCTCCCTCAAAACTTGAGACATCTGTGGCATTGTGTTGTGTGACAAAACTGCACATTTTAGAGTGGCCTTTTATTGTCCCCAGCGCAAGGTGCACCTGTGTAATGATCATGCTGTTTAAACAGCTTCTTGATATGACACCTGTCAGGTGGATGGATTATCTTGGCAAAGAAGAAATACTCACTAAAAGGGATGAAAACAAATTTGTGAACAACATTTTAGAGAAATAAGCTTTATGTGTGTATGAAACATTTTGGGGAATTTTTATTTCAGCTCGGGAAACATGGGACCAACACTTTACATGTTGCATTTATACGTATTTTCGTTCAGTATAATTAGCATGTGAAAATGTGAGCTTGCTGCAAATTTGCGGCAAATTGGCCAAAGGTTTGCCACAACTGTTTGCCAGAGCTCTGGCTTGCATTGTGACATCACTAAAATATTCCAAAACATGCATTTGCAATAAAGTAAAGTAAAGTAAAACTGCTAAAAATGTGGCAAAGAAATGTACTTTATGTCCTGAAAACAAAGAGTTATGTTTGGGGCAAATCCAACTCAACACATCACTGAGTACCACTCTGCATATTTTCAAGCATGGTGGTGGCTGCATCATGTTATGGGTATGCTTGTCATCGGCAAGGACTAGGGATTTTGAATACTTTCTGATGACACTGTAGGTGCTGTTGTGGTTTACCTACCCCATAATAGGTTCAAAAGACTAAGTAGGTGGAGGCCCCTTATTCATCACCATGCAGTGTACAATTTCAAATAGCAGGTTTGCTATTAGTGGGTTTCCACCAGACAATGTAATTACACCTTTCAGCAATACAGAGTGATCTGATGCACATCTGAGACAGGTGATACAGTGAGATCCATGGGGAGCTTCAGAAGTGGGATTCTTTCTTCTCTTATTTGGGGAAGGTCGCGCTGGACCTTGACGCAGAGAGGGAAACTGAGAAATTTCTTTAGGCCTGACCTGGAGGTGCTCTTTGGACATTCTGCTCAGAAACAATCTTTCATACATTCTGGTCTGCTGACTGCCAACAAGAGACTTCTGATATTGTTTATCACTAGACCAATGGCATACAGCATACACAAGGTACAAAGCTGCAACAATGTGAGACCGGTATTTTTTCTACATTGCACTTTAGGTGACTCTTGGGTTGAAATTAAAGATAATTGGGTTGACACACACACACACTCTTACAGACACACAAGTCGGTGCCGAGTGTGTCGACAAAGTGCCCAAGGGCAGAGAGAACCTGTGTGATGAATTAAGCTGGCAGTGCATTGAGACTGGCTCTGGTATGCAAGGGTGGCGGGTGGTGGTTATGGTGGTGGTGGTGGTGGTGGGGGTGATACATTCACTTAAAAACCCTGTATCAGACATGCATTCTAGATAGCAGGCCTTTTTCAGTTGAGTTCAGAGGGGGAAGATGGAAGTTGTGATTTATTTCCCCAGCCCAGTGTCCCTCCTCCGGCCTTCCTCCACGCCACCTCGGGATTGATGCTCTCTGCTGAGACATTTCCATTAGTATGGGTTTGTGGAGGTTGGAGGCTGAGGTGTAGATAACTCAGGAGTGGCAGGTAGCTTCCTACTGTAAATGATAAATGGATTAGGGAGGGATGGGGAGGGATGGGGAGGAAAGGGGAGGGCTCTGACTGCTGAGATAGGTGTGGAGTTTTCTCCCTGTTTCTCTGTCAGTGGAGGAGCAGGATGGACGGTTTGAGAGGGTACTTTAGTGTTTGATTCATGCAGTGTTATTGGTGCAGTATGCATATGCAAGCAATCCCAGGGGGAAGACTCATGCATATATTTTCTCTAACATGCACAGACACCTCTTGAGTTTCAAAGGCCCGCTAAGAGCAGGAAGTGAAGTGTGCTCTTCAGGTCCGAACTCAATGAGCGATATTGGGTTGGCATAACTGTCGCACAGTGCTCACATACTTGTTGTTGTCGTTTTGAGAGGATGTTGGGCTTGGCTGCAAAAGAGACACGGATTGAAATGAATCCATACCTTCGTTAAATCCCTCTTGACTACTGCAACAACCTTCTATCAGGCTGTACCGCTACCAATGAAAACATTCTTCAACTCATACAAAATGCTGCTGCCACACAGTTCCTAACAGGAACCAAAAGGCCTTAACACATCACACAAATACACTGTGTATCTGCTGTTTCTCTGTTTTATTTTTTGTAAAGTGTATTGAGACTTGTTAAATAAAATACGACTTGACTTGATGGATGTAGAGTGGTGACACAGTGGTCAAGCAAAACATATTTTCTTGTTCAGCAATTGAGGTGAAACTGCCGGAGAGGGGCTTTGGAATTAAGTCAATTTAAGATTACAGATATTTTAATTAAGCACCTGTACACTCAGATCCGCAAAGAAGATCCTCAGTTTGGAGAAATCAGCTCACATACAGTAATGGGCAGGCCCTTTTCCATACCTGTGCCCTCACTTTTGTTGTTGTCGGGGGTGTGGGGGCATTCTGCTCCTCTTCTGCGAGTTTCCAGAATCCCCGACCCCCCGCCCCCTTACCCCTCTGCCCTGAGGCCCATCTGTAATTGCTGTTTGGCTAGAGGTAACGTTAAGGGGGTTTTATTGAGCAGATGCTGGGACAAAAGCAGATGTTTGAAGCACGCTGACAGAGATTGAACCTGTGTCCTTCACTCTGAATATTCCTGTAATAATCCTACCCCCAGGCTATGAAAACACACAAACAGAGACACTGTAAACACACACACAATCTCTCCCTCTCTGTCACTCTCTCTCTCTCTCTCTCTGTCTGTCTGTCTCTCTCTCACACACACACACACTGTAAACACACACTCACACATAAAAACATACATAAACACACAAACCACAGTCAAAACTCCCTCCCTTAATTTTCCCTATGAATGTCATGTCTCGCAAATTGTAAACGTTATACAGGTAAACTCCACCAAGTTTGTATAATGAAGATTGTGCGTCTGGGGATGTCTGAGATGTTTATGGCTTAGGGTGTGTGGTGGGAAATGTGTAGACATTCTGATTGCACTGTTTTGGAGTGGGGGCTCCGCCTCTCTGTATCAGCTGGAAGACTAGCAATGACACCATGATGGGCAGAGCCGGCCAGCCCACAAAGCAACACTATCCACCACTTGGGGCCCTGCGGCCGTTAGGGGGTTCCCGACCAAACTCTGTTAGGGGTTTGAATAGTAGAATAGACATGCTGCAATTTCAAAATTTGGCAGTGCATCCAGCAATTTCCCTATTGTCAGATAATGTTTTAAGCTAGCTAGCCAGGTAAATTAGGCCAACCAGATATCTAAACCTTGTAATGATAATGGCTGGATTATCAACCGGGCATGCAGGGCATGTGCCAAGGGGCTCAAACCTCCAAGGTTTTTTATTTCTTTAAACACAGCATAAGCCATATAATAACACAGTAAACTACATCAAAGCTTATCTGCTCAGAGGAAATGCAGGTTAATTTGACCTTAGTGTTACGAAACCATTAACTAGCCTACGGATATTGTTGCACTCTCTTAGTCTAAGGGTCCTAAGCCTAGTTACATGGTCTGTAAACTGAATGAATGTGGGCATTTATGTGATAAGTGAGTGTTTGAGGACCATGTTGAATGCACATGTGCCCAGGAGACAGCAATTTACAGAGTCCAGGGCCAGCTCCATCATTACCTCTTGGTCGGCCAGTCCAAGCGGATCGTTATGTGTTCAGACGGTGGTGAAAATAAATGTATACAAAAAGGAAACTACAAAAAGGCATGACAAAACTAAAGATTCAAACCCAAATGAAAGATCTCATGGCCAACAACACCATCTCATTCCTTCATATCTCTCTCCCCTTTCTTTGTAGAAGTGATTGTACTGACCTGCCAGAACAGGACCTGTGACAAGGATCAATTCCCACCAACAATGACACCACAACTTGACACACTGCAGGCCACTCTCCAGGTCCTGTCACTCCCACCAGTCTCTGTCCTTTATCCGCCTTTGTCTGTGAGAGAGAGAGAGAGAGAGAGAGAGAGAGAGAGAGAGAGAGAGAGAGAGAGAGAGAGAGAGAGAGAGAGAGAGAGAGAGAGAGAAAAAATGCTGGTGGGGGACTTAATGGATTATGGCTTTTTGGGAAGACACCCCTTTTGAAAGAGGCTCATCAATTGAAGATGCCTTTTCTGCCATTGTCCTCCTCTTTCCTCTCCTATGTGTGTGTCTGTTTTGTGCTGAGCCACGACTGGCCTCTTAATCGCTGCCTCAGGTGGACTTTTCACAGGTAATGGGTTTCACAGACAGCGGCTTCTGAGCCTAATGCCCACTCTTCCTTTTAATAAAAGGACTTCCTTCTTATTGTTGATTCACTTAAAACGTAAACATTACACATCTTCCAACACTCATTGTCACCGAGGTTGGGAACCAACCTTTCCTCCCGAGAGTTTGAACCCTCAGGAAAGAAAGCCTGCCGCTGCATCACACTTAAAACGCCACGCCACCCTTCTCCTCTTCTTTGTGTTCAGTCGTTATCAGACACCATTGTCGTCCGAGGCAATGAAATTCCAACAAAATACATGCACAATTGCAACCATTAAAACACATTGTAAATGCCAGAGAGTTATTCATTACTAATATAATAATTCAGGCAGTAATTCTAGCATTATAAGATCTAATAGCATATAATAAAGTAGATAAGTAGATATAAAGTAGATAAGTAGATATGTCTGGAAGATATTTATCCTGCTCAAACAGCCACACTCTGTGACACTGTCTGACATGTCATACAAGACTCTTGATTAAAAGTGCCAAAAACAAGGGAAGGGATCCGGTTGCAGCTTCTCAAACGACATAGTTAGCTGGCCTGTCTGACAGATGTCATCTGTATTTCCTGCTCTGTGAGAGAGACCTGTCTGTGGAACATTCCTCAAACAGCCCAGAAAACTGACTATCAACTCTCTCCGAACTGCCCTCATAGGTGACGATTTTTAATGGTATGTGCATACAATGTTGAAACTGTGTATTGTCAATCCTCCCGTTGTCAAGAGAGAATGTGACTTAAATTCAACTGATTGTTCAACTTCAATAGCTATAGCTAACTATAAATGGATTATTAGACTATGTGGTATTTGTTTTTGTGGGAGATTGATCTTAATTTTTTCAATGGGATCTTGATCTTTTCTAATGTTGTCACACATCTGTCCTCAATGATGCAATATGTTCATCAGGGCTGAACAAAAAATATTGTACGAGTGGAGGAAAGGTCTTAAATGTTGAACTTTTACCACCGTTTGTCAGAAACAGGCCCCCTTTCTAAAGGAGGAACAGTGGCCCTTGTTCAAGGAGCACCTCCGCTGAGGTCATGACACTGCACCTCGGCCCAAATTCGATACCCTGGTCTGCTCACTACGGGGCCCATGAAAGATAAGGAAATGGGGTCCGGTAGTCAGGCGTTACCCCCTAACCCTGGCTCTGCCCTGGGGGTCAGCCACACACCCATCCCTTTCCACTACTCCCCCAGGGACGAGCTGATGACAGGTAGCTGCTCAGACGAGGGGAAAGGGTCTGCAAATCAAAGCGATGTGGTGGGGAGACACAGGGAGGAAGGAGGGGGAGCACTGTGTGCGATGAGAGACGGTACCTAACAGACAGGATCAGTGAGATGGAGAGAATCTCCTGAATCCTAAGCCTGGTTAAAAACCGAGACCGCTTATCTCTACAACCGTTATCTTATCAAGAATATGGCTCCCCTCCCAATGATCCCTAACACGTGTCTGTCAAATGGAGTCTCCTTTATTATTTGTAATTGACCTAATGAGGCCAGGATATTTGGTCAGTAATGTCTCAGGTTTCAAATTGTTGCATTTCCCCGCTGTTTTGGCCAACGTGTTATGCTGAACATTGTCTTTCAGTTTGTTTTGAGCCTGTGACAATCACTTATGTTTGAGAATCTGAGCCACGAACAGAACTTACTGTGAAACATGTCAACCTGGACTCAGGGGTAGATGTAACATAGTAAATGTAAATCTAGGACACTCCAATTAGTATGCAATGTTATATTTCGTATGCTATTAATTTGTGGATGCCCATCATCCAATTCATATGATATGTTACGAATTACAATTCATTTCATATATTTTAAGAATTGCAATTTGTATAATGTGTTACGAATTGCAATTTGTACAATTTGTTACGAATTTGGAAAATGTATGCTATATTACGAATTCCAATTTGTTGTCACTAATGTTAGCTAGGTGGCTAACGCCAACATTAGGTAGGTGGCTAATGTTAGCTAGGCTAGGGGTTAGGGTTAGGGGTTAAGGTTAGGGTTTTGAGCTAGGTTAAAGGGTTAAGGTTAGGGTTTGCTAACATGCTAAGTAGTTGCAATGTAGATTTTAAAAAGTAGTAAGTAGTTGCTAAAATGCTAAACTTGTCCATGATGAGATGCGAACACACAACCTTTGGCATGCTAGGCGTTCGCGTCCAACCTCTTGTCATGTTTACCTTAAATAACCTTCTGTCTTATGTAACCATACTAATTTTAGTGTCTAGGATGTATGTTTACTTTGATACATTTAGTCCATCTGACCAAGCTGAACATATTGTCAATCTTCTTCATCTCCACCTCATAAACTTTAAATGTTTAATTCTGGAACTAACATTTAAATCAATGTTGACATGTGGAAGCCTTTTAACCTTTTTTAGGATATGTATTGTATCCTGTCAACTCTGACTTGCAGCTCTTTTCTCACTCAGGGTGGTTGTTTTTGGAATGTCAACAACTTTCTTTTTCTCTAGCTGAAAGTTTCCCTGATCGACAGCTTGCGGATGTTGATTGAGAAGTGTTAGATTTCAGGACAGAGCGCTATAGAATAACCTCCACTGTTTCCTCTTCAAACTGACTGCAGGACCACTAAATTTACTCCGAGTTCACTAGGTCGAAATTATCTTATAGTAACACCAAAAATATGTCTTTGGATTGGATTGGATTCAATGGATACTTCATTATTTAGATAACAAATCCCATTACATTTGCAGAAGAACAAGAACGAACGTGGAAAGCAAAGCTCACAGAAAACCAGACTACTATTTCAAAGGGAGAATTTGATACTCACATAGGCAACTGTTTTATCAACTGCAGTAGGCAATTCCTTATCTTATGTTACTTTAGAACTTATATTTACAAAACAATCTGTTCTGACCTTTTACACTGGATTACAGGAGATATCCACCTATATGTTTTTTAGGCTATATTTTACCTCATATGTAGGCCATATTGTACCTGCTTTTTAGGCCATATTGACTGAAAGCCAACTCAAGCCCTATGTCGTAACAATACGCTAACACAAAGGTTGCCATGGTGAACACAAGCATTCCATAACACAAACATAATGTCTATCACCATTTAGTGTTACCACAAATACATAACCAACCTACACATATATACAACATACAAATACATAACCAACACATATATATATATATATATATACAAATACATAACAGACCATATATATATGTATATATACATACATATATATATATATACAGTGGGGCAAAAAAGTATTTAGTCAGCCACCAATTGTGCAAGTTCTCCCACTTACAAAGATGAGAGAGGCCTGTAATTTTCATCATAGGTACACTTCAACTATGACAGACAAAATGAGAAAAAAAATCCAGAAAATCACATTGTAGTATTTTTTATGAATTTATTTGCAAATTATGGTGGAAAATAAGTATTTGGTCAACAACAAAAGTTTATCTCAATACTTTGTTATATACCCTTTGTTGGCAATGACAGAGGTCAAACGATTTCTGTATGTCTTCACAAGGTTTTCACACACTGTTGCTGGTAGTTCGGCCCATTCCTCCATGCAGATCTCCTCTAGAGCAGTGATGTTTTGGGGCTGTTGCTGGGCAACACGGACTTTCAACTCCCTCCAAAGATTTTCTATGGGGTTGAGATCTGGAGACTGGCTAGGCCACTCCAGGACCTTGAAATGCTTCTTACGAAGCCACTCCTTCGTTGCCCGGGCGGTGTGTTTGGGGTCATTATCATGCTGAAAGACCCAGCCACGTTTCATCATCAATGCCCTTGCTGATGGAAGGAGGTTTTCACTCAAAATCTCACGATACATGGCCCCATTCATTCTTTCCTTTACACGGATCAGTCGTCCTGGTCCCTTTGCAGAAAAACAACCCCAAAGCATGATGATGTTTCCACTCCCATGCTTCACCGTAGGTATGGTGTTCTTTGGATGCAACTCAGCATTCTTTGTCCTCCAAAAACGACAAGTTGAGTTTTTACCAAAAAGTTATATTTTGGTTTCATCTGACCATATGACATTCTCACAATCTTCTTCTGGATCATCCAAATGCTCTCTAGCAAACTTCAGACGGGCCTGGACATGTACTGGCTTAAGCAGGGGGACACGTCTGGCACTGCAGGATTTGAGTCCCTGGCGGTGTAGTGTGTTACTGATGGTAGGCTGTGTTACTTTGGTCCCAGCTCTCTGCAGGTCATTCACTAGGTCCCCCCGTGTGGTTTTGGGATTTTTGCTCACCGTTCTTGGGATCATTTTGACCCCACAGGGTGAGATCATGCGTGTAGCCCCAGATCGAGGGAGATTATCAGTGATCTTGTATGTCTTCCATTTCCTAATAATTGCTCCCACAGTTGATTTCTTCAAACCAAGCAGCTTACCTATTGCAGATTCAGTCTTCCCAGCCTGGTGCAGGTCTACAATTTTGTTTCTGGTGTCCTTTGACGGCTCTTTTGTCTTGGCCATAGTGGAGTTTGGAGTGTGACTGTTTGAGGTTGTGGACAGGTGTCTTTTATACTGATAACAAGTTCAAACAGGTGCCATTAATACAGGTAACAAGTGGAGGACAGAGGAGCCTCTTAAAGAAGAAGTTACAGGTCTGTGAGAGCCAGAAGTCTTGCTTGTTTGTAGGTGACCAAATACTTATTTTCCACCATAATTTGCAAATAAATTCATTAAAAATCCTACAATGTGATTTTCTGTATTTGTTTTTCTCATTTTGTCTGTCCTAGTTGAAGTGTACCTATGATGAAAAAATCCAGAAAATCACATTGTAGGATTTTAATGAATTTATTTGCAAATTATGGTGGAAAATAAGTATTTGGTCACCATCTGCATGGAGGAATGGGCCAAAATACCAGCAACAGTGTGTGAAAACCTCGTGAAGACTTACAGAAAACGTTTGACCTCTGTCATTTCCAACAAAGGGTATTTAACAAAGTATTGAGATAAACTTTTGTTATTGACCAAATACTTATTTTCCACCATAATTTGCAAATAAATTCATAAAAAATACTACAATGTGATTTTCTGGATTTTTTTCTTCTCATTTTGTCTGTCATAGTTGAGGTGTACCTATGATGAAAATGAAAGGCCTCTCTCATCTTTTTAAGTGGGAGAACTTGCACAATTGGTGGCTGACTAAATACTTTTTTGCCCCACTGTATATATACAGTTGAAGTCGAAAGCTTACATACACCTTAGCCAAATACATTTAAACTCAGTTTTTCCACAATTCCTGACATTTAATATTAGTAAAAACTCCCTGTCTTAGGTCAGTTAGGATCACCACTTTATTTTAAGAATGTGAAATGTCAAAATAAAAGTATAGAGAATTATTTATTTCAGCTTTTATTTCTCTCATCACATTCCCCGTGGGCCAGAAGTTTACATACACTCAATTAGTATTTGGCAGCATTGCCTTTAAATTGTTTAACTTGGGTGAAATGTTTTGAGTAGCTTTCCACAAGCTTCCCACAATAAGTTGGGTGAATTTTGGCCCATTCCTCCTGACAGAGCTGGTGTAACTGAGTCAGGTTTGTAGGCCTCCTTGCTCGCACATGCTTTTTCAGTTCTGCCCACAAATGTTCTATAGGATTGAGGTCAGATCTTTGTGATGGCCACTCCAATACCTTGACTTTGTTGTCTTTAGGTCATTTTGCCACAACTTTGGAAGTATGCTTGGGGTCATTGTCCATTTGGAAGACCCATTTGCGACCAAGCTTTAACTTCCTGAGGGATGTCTTGAGATGTTGCTTCAATATATCAACATAATTAATCATTTCCTTGTTGCTTCAATATATCAACATAATTTCCTTCCTCATGTTGCCATCTATTTTGTGAAGTGCACCAGTCCCTCCTGCAGTAAAGCACCCCCACAACATGATGCTGCCACCCCCGTGCTTCAAGGTTGGGATGGTGTTCTTCAGCTTGCAAGCCTCCCCATTTTTCCTCCAAACATAACAATGGTCATTATGGCCAAACAGTTTTATTTTTTGTTTCATCAGACCAGAGGACATTTCTCCAAAAATTACAATCTTTGTTCCCATGTGCAGTTGCAAATGTAGTCTGGCTTTTTTTATGGCGGTTTTGGAGCAGTGGCTTATTCCTTGCTGAACGGCCTTTCAGGTTATGTCGATATAGGACTTGTTTTACTGTTGATATAGCTACTTTTGTACCTGTTTCCTCCAGCATCTGTTTTGGGATTGATTTGCACTTTTCGCACCAAAGTACGTTCATCTCTAGGAGACAGAACGCGTCTCCTTCCTGAGCGGTATGAAGGCTGCGTGGTCCCATGGTGTTTATACTTGGGTACTATTGTTTGTACAGATGAACGTGGTACCTTCAGGCGTTTGGAAATTGCTCCCAAGGATGAACCAGACTTGTGGCGGTCTACTATTTTTCTCTGAGATCTGATTTCTTTTGATTTTCCCATGATGTCAAGCAAAGAGGCACTGAGTTTGAAGGTAGGCCTTGAAATAAATCCACAGGTACACCTCCAAATGACTCAAATGATGTCAATTAGCCTATCAGAAGCTTCTAAAGCCATGACATCATTTTCTGTAATTTTCCAATCTGTTTAAAGGCACAGTCAATTTGGTGTATGTAAACTTCTGACCCACTGGAATTGTGATACAGTGAATTCGAAGTGAAATAATCTGTATGTAACCAATTGATAGAAAAATTACTTGTGTCATGCACAAAGTAGATGTCCTAACAGACTTGCCAAAACTATAGTTTGTTAACGAGAAATTTGTGGAGTGGATGAAAAACTAGTTTTAATGACTCCAACCTAAGTGGCTCAGTCGGTAGAGTGGATGCTTGCAATGACAAGTGTTGTGGGTTTGATTCCTGCTGGGGCCACCCATATAACAAATGTATGCACAAATGATTCTCAGTTGATTAGGGTAAAGGCATCTGTGAAATTGCATTTATTATGTGACTTGACATACACAATCCTCCAAATGAAAGCACATTCTCTTTATCTTTGAACTTATTCTCACTCTGTCTAACCTGATGAACACATTTTAATTAAAAAGCTCCATTCGAGAGAATTTGTCCGTGTGTGTGTGTGTGTGTGTGTGTGTGTGTGTGTGTGTGTGTGTGTGTGTGTGTGTGTGTGTGTGTGTGTGTGTGTGTGTGTGTGTGTGTGTGTGTGTGTGTGTGTGTGTGTGTGTGTATTTAACGATCAAATAAGTTTTGGTAATAAGCATCGAAATTTGAATTACATATCCTAGAGCAAGAGTATTCAAATCTTACCCTACGTGGTCCAGAGTAGTGCTTGTTTTCTGTTCTACCTGATAACTAATTGCACCCACCAGGTGTCCCAGGTCTAAATCAGTCTAAATCAGGTCTAAATCAGTCAGTCAATAAAAGTTAAACTGGCTTCGAGGTCCAGATAAAAATTTGACGGTACTAGGGCAGGGGTGTCAAACTCATTCCATAGAGGGCTGAGTGTCTGCTGGTTATTGGTTTATCCTTTCAATTTGTGTCCAATTAATAAGACCTAAACAACCAGGTGAGGGAAGTTCCGAACTAAATCAGTGACCTTAATTCATCAATCAAGTACAAGGGAGGAGCAAAACCCAGATAAAACGTGGACCTCCATGGAATAAGCTTGACATGTGTCCCAGAGCATGTTTAATATAGCAACAGAAGAATATAGGAAAAGGATGGGGTCAACTGTTTCCTTTTGCACTGTTAATGAGATTGACAGAAATAGCTGCCTTTTTTTATTCACCATATCGTCTATTAATGTTTACACCACGAATCATAACCTCCAATTTTGCAATGCTCAAAGGGGATTGGAAATTTACCTCAACTCCCCTACAACTCCAGTTTCTTGAAGAATTGACCAAAAGATTGGTGTCAGGACAAGTTCTTCCAAATAACATTTCTATCAAATACTCCCCCTCTTGACCCAAAGTTTTCAGAGCAGTGTTTAGCAAATTAATTCAAGGCGTTTTATAAGTACTTTTGCTACCACAGGCATCCTCCGGGTCACAAATGTGTTTTACAGTTGTTAAAATAAAATCTGATGATCTCTAACTATGAGTCCATGACAGTGTTCTGTTCTCATGTCAAAGTGAAGGTTGCAGACCCATACCACAATACCTCCAGGGTAATAGGTGGCATAGTTCACTTTCTTTCCCTCAGTGTTTACATTGCACTGTCTTCTTCTCTGTGGACTGCCCTTGCATCACTTTTCATTTAGCTGCTTCTTCAACTCTTTTCCATAACAAAAAACACACAAATGTCATGCAATTGTCATTTATTAACCATACTCTGATGTTATGTTGGTAGAAATAATATAAAGTATAATTTATTCTTGACATCTTTTTGTGTTGGGGCATAATCATCATTAGATGAAAATGAACTATTGAAAAAAAAATGTAAAAGAACAATAACGATCATTGTAATAGCCTTATAAACTATGGTAAGGAATCAAATATTGTTTTTTTAAATCCCCTTTTGAGATGATGTTGGTGGTTAAACATTTATTTTACACATTCATTTGTCATCCTAATATTGAGTGTTGTGTTCTTGTCTGGATGAAAAGCTCCCTCCACATGTCTAACAAGTTCCTACTTGTCTCCCACAGCAATAGCTGACAGCTTCTGCTTTGGTATTCCCTGTCTCGGCTGTTAAAATTAATAATGGCATTTGGTAAATATCTAGACAAGGGAATGTCTCTACCCCCACTCTCTCTCCCCCACCCTCCCTTCCCCTGAGTTGCCTGAGTTGTTGTCTCTCACACTTCAAAGTGAGACTGGGTCACAGTGACTACACTGATCGCTGTTAGAGCTTTCTCTCAAGACACTGCAGAGATTTGCTTGTCTAGCAGGCCCACCTTGCCTCACTATTTATTTTCTTTCACCATTTTGACTCCTACTAAAGCCAGGGCGGAGGTCTGTTCACTGATGGATTTGATAACTAAGTCAATCATGGGAAGTGGTTTCCATCCCAATAAGTTGATATGTGATGCCATCATTATGTAAAGATTGACTTAGTTATCAAATCAATCAGTGAACAGACCTCTGACCTGGCTTTAGTAGTGGAGTCGTATGACAGCTCGGTTATAGTGGCAGTGAGAGGAGAGGAGGGGAGGGGAGCTGCTGCTGGGTCTCTGGCAAGTATTCTGCCCCATGGGAGAGATTAGTCTAAATCCAAATAACTACTGGCAAGCCCTGTCTGTTTACCTGCTGCCTCCCACTCGGGGGGGGGGGGGCTCCTCCACATATCTCTCTGATAGAGCAGTAGCCCACTGTAGTGCATAGGGCACCAGGGGGCACAGGGATGGGACTCGCCTCTCAATCACTTTGGGACTTTCCATGCAGAGGCAGCATTAAGCATTAAGCTGGAAGTATGAATCATATGTCAAACGCCACTGTGTGGCTTAGCATGCTGATTACATTACACAGTAGCCATGACCTGGTCATGCTGTTATTACCATGACAAGCCTGTTGTCACTTCACTGACCCCCTTCTCTGTGAAGACCTATGATCACACACAGCATAATGACATCCCTGTTGTGACATTGCATGCAGACTTGCAGGAGTTTCATCAACATCAGAGCAGGAGGAGGGTGTGGGCTAGGTTATGGGCAGGTAATCACTACAACCCAACATGATGAGGAAGGCTATAATATGTGTGAATCCTCTGTAGCATTTCAAACGCAAGCTGATCCATGACCAAACGCCCACTGAGGGAAGAGAGGGTACGAAGCAGTGGTAGTAAAATCTCCACTGAGAGATGAAAGGAGGTCAAAGCCGAGTCCATCACAAGCTCAGAAGAATCATATTCCCTCACAGTAACTGCAGCAACAGAAATATGACATGGCTGGCCGTTTTAATTGTGGCGGGTGGGGCCGTCTGTGGTGCTGTCTGTACACTGTAAAAAATATACAGTGGGGCAAAAAAGTATTTAGTCAGCCACCAATTGTGCAAGTTCTCCCCACGTAAAAAGATGAGAGAGGCCTGTAATTTTCATCATAGGTACACTTCAACTATGACAGACAAAATGAGAGAAAAAAATCCAAATAAAGAAGAAGTTACAGGTCTGTGAGAGCCAGAAATCTTGCTTGTTTGTAGGTGACCAAATACTTATTTTCCACCATAATTTGCAAATAAATTCATAAAAACTACTACAATGTGATTTTCTGGATTTTTTTCTTCTCATTTTGTCTGTCATAGTTGAAGTGTACCTATGATGAAAATGAAAGGCCTCTCTCATCTTTTTAAGTGGGAGAACTTGCACAATTGGTGGCTGACTAAATACTTTTTTGCCCCACTGTATATGTTGATTTAATGTACAATTGTAAAGCAACCAGCTACAATAGGATTGTGAGTTTGCTCAACATTTGGGTATATAACGGAACAAACATGTTATTAGGTTGAATTGTACGTCCGCTAAACTTAGAATTTTAGGTTGAGTGAACATACAATTCAACTTGAGAATTGATTCTACCTTATTTGCATATTTCCCAGTGTAAAATGTAACTCTTTATGACAATACATTACATGTATCATAAGGCCTTTCTTGGAGTGCTTAGTTACACCTAAGGCAGTGGTCTGAAACTCCTGGTTTACAGGCAACATCAAGCCTGCAAATCACATTTTGCTGGCTTGCAAAGTGATGTGAAAGGATATCCAACAATTTGAACTTTTAATCACTCGCAACCTGCTTTGAGAATGACAGCTGGGGTAGGAAAGATTGACTATTGAGATCACCCAAATCATATAAACTGTAAAAAGTCCAACTACTAACAAGTTGGATTAGTTTTGAAAAATGTTATTAATGTTTGTGTAGGATAAGATTATACAACCAATCAATGTGCATGCAAAAACACAGGTATTGAAACAAACAATTATAAGAAAAATAAACCAGCAATAGAGCATACTGGGAAATATGATAATGAGGCCACTCAACTCACAGAACAACGCTGATTAAGCAATTGGTTAAATTACCCTTTTTACAGTGTAGAGTATGGACTGTGTTGCCATTTTAATTATGACATACATTATTTTCCCATATGTTAGCTGTGAGTCAAACCGTGCAACAGTTAAACCAAAACGAACCGAAGCTAACTAACGGTTAAGGTTAGGTATTAATTCAAAATTGTTAAGGTAAGGGTTAAGGTTTATGATAGGGTTAAAACAAGTGCCTGGCATTGGGATTAAACCTGTGATCATCAGAGCCATAGCACCCTCAACCCCAACCTTGAGACAAATAGATGGTAAAAGGTGCTAGCGTTGCCCTATAGTGGACGGCAGGACATTTCCATGGAAATACAAAACATTTAAAATGACACCCCAGGCCATAATTTCACAATTTCAATTAATTAGTCTTACTCTATGTCATGGAATTTTGAGTCAAAGAGAACCTATTTTTAAAACCAGTAATAAAGTCGTTTTTTGCATAAACTGGGAATGTTATATTTTTGACTGATATTATTATTGTCATTTTATTTATATATCTGCAAAGTAGTTAAAACGTTGTCAGCAACACTTTAAGGGGCACATACGCACTATGACATAGCTTTCGCCATAGAAGACTCAATGAAAATGTATTAATAGTGCATCCTTCTACTGGTGCCCTCCACATAGGGTGTGTAACAGGCTTATGAGAAACATTGGGAAATGGTTAATATAACTGTTACAACATCCGTTATTAAGGCTAACTGTTAATAGTTTATTGGTACTTAACAGGTCCTAATGGTGAAAATTACGTGACCCTTGTTGGCTATACAAAAAAGTGTCCAAACATGTTCATCAGCCATATAGATTTAGCTTGAATGGGTCATAACACACCAAATTACCGTAGAGAGTGACAACGTTGGATAATTAACTGTTTACAATGTGAGGCCAAAGTCTGAAATTATACTTAAAATCCCCCTGAAGATAAAATCACAATTTTCATCTCACAATAAAAAACACAAGACATACTTTTTTGCAACGCATTTATCTATTTTATAATGTCATCATTTATCCTTTTTTTCGATTTCTTTCACTAGATACAAATATTTGCAATTAAAATGATGAGACATTAGGCTACCCTCTTGTATTGAAATACTTTGTTTTACCATTCAGGTGGAGAATTTGGCCTCCAATCCAAACTGTGCAACAGGTGTTCCTTCTTTTCCATGAATGGAAAAGGAACACACCTGGAAGAACTGAGGTAACCGGGTGATCGGCATCTCTGGGGAACGCTTCCACCCAGCCATCACTCATCAACAGTGAATATGAGAGGAAACCCATTTATAATCAGAAGAATGTTAACTCAACCGCGCCTAAAGCGTTCTCCGAAGTTTTTATGGAAAGTTAATGTGTCTTATATTGACATTTATTTTGACTTTTTATATATAGTATCTAAAATGGTCAATTGTGCCTTTAAATTAACACGTTTAGTCTGTGATTTGACCATTAAATATGAAGAAATTCAACTGCGTAAATTTACAGGATAAATCATCCCGAAACCTAGATTTGGTTAGATTAAGTTTTTAGATTAATATTTTTTCTCGGATAAATAGTTATATGATTTTGCAAGTTTAATTCATCTTGAAAGTATGACAACTTGTTCAGGTTATTGTTAATGTGTTGGCCTAAATCTATTATTTTTCACGCAGGCAATACAGAGGCATTGCACCATGTCCATACCTATTGAAGACTGGTCTATGTGAACTGAAGAGTCAGTCAAACTGAGGGATTTCAGCGATTGGTTGGTTACCTGTCTCCTCAATCCACTGCCATTCGATCCACATACCCTACACGCTCTTTCAAAGACGCCCCGCTCGCGCTCACTCAATCTCCGAATGCTATATGATCACAAACTTTTCTCCAATCCTGGCGATGTGTCAAGCTCTTTAGATATTCAAAACAACGTTATACGTCATCAGCGAAGGTGGAACATGTAGTGTTCCAATATTTATAAAGCGCAGTGCGAACCATACATTGTGGAGGAAAACGTTTGGAGTTTCTCGCTGCTGTCAGCGACTTGGTTCTACATTTAAGACGAGGTAAGACGAGGTACATCCCCTTCTTCAATATTCGAGTTGTTTTCTGTGGTGTTTTGGTGTTTTCTCACGCTTCAAACACTTTTAATCTAGGCTACTTTTTTAAAGGTATAGACTATTATTCTTAGTCAGCATCCGCCTTGGATGCGTTGGCCAACTGTACTGTATTTCAATCCATGTGAATTTATCCCCCCACTTTTGTCTGATTTATTACCTACCATGCACTGTAAACGCGGGACGCCTTGGGGTTATTGAGCCCCCTGGACTGTATAAACGCACATAAATAGACAAGCCGGCGCATGTAACCTGTAAAAGTTTTTTGGAATACTTGTCCGTTTCTATTCATTCAAGGGGAAGTAAATGGAGGCGGAATGAAGGAGAGTTCCAGTAGATATAGTATCGTTTAGCCTATTTAATTTCGTTAAGCTTATTTCAACAATTTATTCTGCATAATTATCAGAAACCAGGCTTGCCATATAAAGATGTGTCTGACATCTTACAAGTGAAATAAGTTGCATTAGAAACAATTTCAACCTAAAAGCTCTATGAACGTTTTTTTGTTTGTTTCCAATGAAATGTTTTCTCTCTCCTGGACAGAGAAAAGAAGCACGCGTCAGAGTTTGCACAGTAGCACGTGGATGTTTGGAAATGTTCCTTCTGGAGCTCAGTCACTTGTCAGCGCTGCTCACAGCGCTCATGTCTGTGCTCTCCGCCCTGATCCTGCTTGCCGTCTCCAGGCAACTGTGGACTTTCAGGTGGACCATTATGCGGGACAAGGAGTGCAAGTTCCCGCTACCCAATGGGTCCATGGGCTGGCCGCTGGTGGGAGAAACTTTCCACTGGCTCTTTCAGGTATGAGGAGTGTTGCGTTTTTTACTAGCGTTCTAAGATAGGCTATCGGCCTTTACGCGACATATGTCACCATGCATGTGTTGAGCTAAAGAATTTGGTTTGTGTTAAAAAAAAGTTGCTTTATCTCATGCAATTAGTGTAATTAAAAGATGATGTAAACAAAAAGACAATAAGCAACTTATTTAAAAAAAATATTGGATCTCAGTTCAGTAGGCCTAGATAATGTGTCCATGGAACTATACATGTGTGGACTTGATGAGCGCATGTAATTCATTCTTGCGGTGAAAACAGACGTTTTCACTTCACTTCCACACCGCTTTCCTGTAGGAATGTATTCTGCTTCCAGACTGGGCGTAAACGAAGAGGCACGGGTATAGCCATAAGGCTACGCGCCCTCTATAGTACACGTGAAATTAACACCCCTTTATAAAGCTTTTGTGTGTGTTTGTGTTTTATGACAGGGATCCAACTTCCACATCTCCAGGAGAGAGAAGCATGGCAACGTTTTTAAAACTCACCTTTTAGGAAAGCCTGTTATCAGGGTAACTGGTGCAGAAAACATCCGTAAAATCTTACTAGGAGAACACAACTTGGTCTGCACGCAGTGGCCCCAGAGCACCCGCATTATCCTGGGACCAAACACCCTGGTCAACTCTATCGGAGAGCTGCACAAGAAGAAGAGAAAAGTAAGGATGAAAAGAAGATTAGTAAAAACGATTAGTAAAATCGATTACATCAACATGTCTCATAAGCGTATAGTCTGCCGGAGACAACTTGGTGAGGCATGGTCATCTTCTAGGCCTGCAAACTGAACGCATCTTCAAAGGAAATGCAGAATAGGCCTATTACTTGCCAGAGAGAAATCAAGGCAATAAAATATGCATTTAATTTCCTCCTGTTGTTATTGAGTTTTTACATAGAGCATAGGTAATAAATATATAAGTATAGGGAGAATTAATTTCGTCTCAAGTATTATTCAATTGTTGTCTGGAGTACCTTGTACCAACCAGGTGATAACTTTTTATTATGCTTTCCTTTCCTTTAAGATCTTAGCAAAAGTGTTTAGCCGCGGGGCCTTGGAGACTTACCTACCCCGCTTGCAAGATATTGTCAAGTCTGAAATTGCAAAGTGGTGCTCGGAGCCTGGCCCAGTGGATGTTTACGTCGCAGCCAAATCTCTCACATTTCGCATTGCAGTCAGAGTCTTGTTGGGACTGAAGATGGAGGAAAAACGCATAGTATACCTTTCTAAGATCTTTGAGCAACTCATGAACAACCTCTTCTCATTACCAATTGACGCACCTATGAGTGGCCTCCGCAAAGTGAGTAAGCCTACAGCCAACAATGTTATAATGCTGTAAAATTATTCGCATATGTTATTTATGTTTTAATCATTGTTAAACGGTTTGGTTAATGCAGAGAAATTATAACCCCGAAATTATAACTCTTATGTATTATCAATATCTTTACATGTTATCAAAAAACAATTGTAGCCTAAGTCATATTGTATGGTGTAGCATGACGAACTATTTTGCTTTACTTAATAACTTGCATGGAAAACCAAAAACTTGCACATCCAAATGTATTATTACAACCAAATGGGCAATTATACATAAAATAGAACGTCAAACACTGGATGGAAATATCTCATCAAGGCAGCTAAATATCGATAAGACTATGCTGATTTATGTTTTCTTCTCAGGGAATTAAAGCCAGGGAAATCCTACATACGTGCATGCAGAAAATCATAGAGGAGAAAATGCAGAAACAACAGTCTGAGGAGTACTATGACGCTTTCGATTACATGTTGAGCAGTGCCAAGGAAAACGGACATGAACTGAGCATGCAGGAGTTGAAGGTAAATTATAGTTTTAAAAAACAGCCCAGTTTATCCATTCTGCTTTGGCTATATAACTGTAATACACAACATCCCACATTTTCCATTGTATAGTCTTATTTGGAAGTTTATAGCCTAGTATTTTGAAAGCATCAATTATTTACTTTGGATCACCAAAGCAAATGCCCAATATTGTAGCCTAAATAAAAGGTTAATTGTGTTCTGTCTCTGGTGTCTAGGAAACCGCCGTGGAGTTAATATTTGCTGCTCACTCAACTACGGCCAGTGCTTCCACTTCGCTTATTCTTCAGCTCCTGCGGCACCCCGCTGTGGTGGAGAAAGCCCAGATAGAGCTGGAGTCAGAGGGTCTCGGCTACGACGCACACAGCGCCCACAGCTGCTCCAGCAAAGAAAATGGTCTGAAATGTCCTCTTGCGGTCGAACAAGGGGAACATCGGCCTCTAGACGCAGAGACCACCCCCTTGATGAATGGGAACCGGACTTTTCATTGCGCACCGGATGAAAACGAAGAGGCACCGTGTTCTCGGTCTCATATTCCTTGCTTAACTATGGAGAAACTGAGCCAGCTCCGTTACATTGACTGTGTCGTCAAGGAGGTGCTGCGATTTCTCCCGCCAGTATCTGGAGGATACAGGACGGTGCTGCAAACATTCGAATTGGACGTAAGTATATCATACGCGAGCTTCTTGAGCACGGCGGAAGCGCACTATGGAAGCTGACCTTAGAAAAACCCCATGAACAGGCCACACACCATTATGATACATTCGATCTACTGTGACGTCGGGAAATTAGTCCCTCAACTGGCTAGAACATAAACCATTATTCGAAAGCATATACAACGCTATTTTAGTATTTTAATTGGGTACAATGAGATCTATTCTAGTCGGGTTATTAAAACTTGATTAATACTGATTAAATTACAATTGATTTATGTTTATCGTCTATGTGATATGTTGTGAGATACAGATGATACTGCCTTAACATTTCAGAAAGTCAAAGAGCATTAAATCTGACCATAAAGAGGTTTTCACTTGCCAATAGCGACTTTTTATCTTGTCAGGATTGTGTTGAAGTTTGAATTTTTGTTTTGTCTCTCTTCTTCCAAGGGCTACCAGATTCCTAAAGGATGGAGTGTGATGTACAGCATCCGAGACACACATGAGACAGCTGCAGTGTTCCAGAGCCCTGAGATCTTCGACCCAGACCGCTTCGGTTCCGAGCGTGAAGAGAGCAAGACTGGGCGCTTTAATTACGTTCCATTTGGTGGCGGAATAAGGAGTTGTGTCGGAAAGGAACTTGCCCAAATGATATTAAAAACCCTGGCCGTTGAGGTGATTGGCACGTGCAAATGGACCCTCGCCACGGATACATTCCCCAAGATGCAGACGGTGCCAATAGTCCATCCCGTCAATGGACTGCATGTGCATTTCAATTACGATAGCCTACTCCGATAGAGTTTAGATAAGTAATTGTGTTATTAAAGACATTAAGCTCGTGAACTTTTCGCAATTACAATATTAAGTTATTAAATCAGAATACATAGTCAAGAAACCTTTCCTCTTCGTTCCGAATATCGTGGAAATGGTGGTCATTGAAGAGTGGAAGCAAGGCATGGTGCCAGTGACCTTCGATGACCTGTTTATCGCCAAGATCGCCTTTTTTCACCCACTGGGAAAGGTGACGGGAAACTTTTGCTATTGTTCAAGGACATCCGGGCGCTCACTTTATAACATAGCAAATCGAAAGATGATATATAATTTTTAAGCACCCTAATGCAGTATATAATGGACGAGTAGGGCTTTCTTCTCAGAACAAACATTATCTGTGCTCAGGATGTGCGTCTATTAATGTCCGTCTATAATGCGAAACTGTCTTACAGATCTTGCACTTGGTCTCCGCGAAAAACATTTAGAAATACCTTCAAAATGTATGTGTTTATGTGCAGTAGGCCTATGTGAGTAGATATAAATGAGATATAGGCCAACATATAGGCCAACAGTAGGCTATGTGTGTGTATAAAGTTGTGTGTATACAATGAAGCAGTACAAATAAGCTTTATTTATAGAACATTTCGGCTAAGTCTGTGTTAAGATGGAATAATTATGAATAGACCTAGTGATTTAGATATCATAAGACGTTAACTAATGTAAAGCTTAGACCGTTAAAACAAAAGCATATAGGCCTAGAGCTTTTATTCGATTATTTAGAGGCTATACATCGACATGCAATTATATAACGTTACCTAGAGAATATAACCAATTATTATTATTATTATTATTACATGTGTCATCTTTATAAATAATCGCTTGTTGATTTTGAAGCATGATGGAAGCGCTGTGAAATGACCCGGTTAAGATGGATTCATGGAAGGAGATAGCACTTTTTCTCCTTTACGGAGTGTGTATATACAGTATTTGTCCTATTGATTCAATATGTGTATTTTTGTGTGTATTGCTCGTATTATCTATAGAACGATGTAAAGATTAAATTGCAAAAAGGTGTATTTTTGCCATTGGATAGGAAATTCTACCATGACAAAATGTGCCATTTTTGCCATCATGTTAACCACAATGAATAGATTCCCGTTCTATTAAAAGAAAAATATGAACTTGTTCATAGATAAAATAGTTAAGGTTAAGGTTTTAATCATATGACATTTGAAAGTGTGCCAGTATTATCACAGTATAAGCCTATTCAATCTTTCATGACATATTGTATGTTTTTAATTGGATATGCCGAAATATAGTCAATTGTTAGCGTAAAGTGTAAAGTCGTATTCTTAATTGGGTCTGTTTTCATTCACCAACTCATAACATTAAATTCCATAACCAAAAGGAGATTTGCATATCATCTGACAGGCTCCGCCCTCGAAGATGAACTGAACCTGCAAGAGATTACACCTTCAGAGTGAACTCGGATGGCAGTGTGACCCTCTAGTGAACCAGTTAACTTTGCCCTATTGACCCTCAATTTAGTTGACGGCTTTGTTAGCTGCACTCCACAGGCTGTGATCACAACACCAATGATATTTCACAGCATCATTTTCACAGCAAAGAATGGTAAACCAATAGCTCACTATCTGAATTTCCTCTATAGATTACCCCCCTCCCCACGCACACACACTCTTTCCAAGTTAAAACCAACAGAGTAAAATTACTCTTCTCAAATGATATTCAAAAAGGTTGAAATTATGCTAAATTGTAGGCTATATTCCCTATAGGTTGATTGAGACATTGGAAAACCTGTATGAAAACCTGATCTCATTTGGCCTAGATTGAGAGATGGTATATTTATGACCTCAATTTGATTGTCATGTTAGACAGAATAAATGACTGTAAAACTGTAATGACGCGAACTCCTCTCTAATTATGTGTTCTATAGGGCCCTGTAACTCGTTATTTGATGGACAGTGAACTTGGCGACATTTTGGCGCCGGAGTTCACACGGATGTCACCGTCCGTGTTGTAGGTCACATGCAGGTCAGCGCATGGGAATGGGATAGAGCGTCACTGCCCCCACCTCTGTTGGAATCGCGCTGCGGTCATGGGTTTTAAACAGAGGGTCCAAAGAGGGTGGTGATTTGTAGAGTGTTAGATGGCATCGTCATTTCAAAGTAATATAGTAATTAACTGTAAGCCCATTGAGTAGCCTAAACTAAATACAAATCATTCATTCATTGCCGTTTGAAAAATATAAGACAATACATTGATATGCCTACACAGTGAACACAGAAGCAACGCTTCTCATAGCCTACTGACGCATGCGTCAAGCCTGGGTGTCCTCTTCATGGGAAGTATAATTCATTTTCTAAAGTAATCAAGACCGATTAGTCTCATACTGTGTAGACCCTAACACAACTACAGTGATGCGTGCACGCTGTAAATTAAGAACACGATATATTGGGTAACCAAAGAGGTCATTTTCAAAGCCAGAGGCTTGCATTCTGTTGTGGGGCTACTGTGTAAGTGGTAGCCTTTGCGCACCCAAGAAATGGTTAAACATTCGGGCCTGTCCGCTGTGGGCGGAGCACGGGGCGCGCGAGCAGGAGCTGCACAATTAAAGATGAACTCTGAGTGAACTAATTTGTCTGACCCAAGGTAAGATGGGGCAACTAGTTGGGGGGAAACGGGCGTATAAAAGCGCAGAATGGAGGGTGAGACATACCAGTCCACTCCTGCGGTCCATCCGTACACTTCTCCTCGAGATGGGTTTCTACACGTTATTCGTAACATGTCTTTGCACTCTCCTGCTCCCACTCCTTCTGATCGTGACCGCGATGAAACTGTGGGAAATGTACGTCATTAGTGGAAGTGATCCAACCTGTCAGAGTCCTCTTCCTCCGGGTACCATGGGACTGCCCTTCCTTGGCGAGACGCTTCAGATGGTCCTACAGGTAACTGATGATGGAAACAAACTGAAAACTCAGTTCCTCCCTATATTTGCAGTGTGCAGCAGGCTGCTATTGATTAGTTATTGTTGGAGTGATGCATCAGGCTCAAATGTCCTACCAGAAAACAGTATGCTATTGAATAAATTGAAGGATTGTTATGTAGCCTCATTCAAGTCATTTATATGAACGACATTTACAGTATCTATTCATCCGTTTATTCTTCTTATTTATATTTCTAGAGAAGAAAATTCCTAAAAATAAAACGTCAGAAATATGGATATATTTATAAGACGCATCTCTTTGGGAGTCCCACGGTGCGGGTAATGGGTTCAGAACATGTGAAACAGATTCTGATGTCGGAACACAAATTGGTCGCGGCTCAGTGGCCAGCATCAGTGCGACTCATTCTCGGGTCGCACGCCCTCTCCAATGCGCATGGCGCGCTCCACAAGAGCAAGAAAAAGGTAGGAAATACGTAGAGTAGCCTACATGTCTGTGTAGGAAGCTCATGGTTTATGCTTACGATGAAAAACAAAATTGTAATTTACCTTGCCTTTTCACAGCGGTGTCCTTATAACGTGCCCTTAAAGCGCTCTCTCCTGTTTGCCTGCAGGCGATCATGAAAGCCTTTTCTGGAGAAGCCCTGAAAGAGTATATTCCTGTGATCCGGGAGGAGGTGAGATGCGCAGTGCATAGCTGGCTGCAAAGCGACTCTTGTGTGCTAGTGTACCCAGAGATGAAGCGACTCATGTTCCGCATCGCAATGAGGATCCTGCTTGGCTTCGAGCCGGAGCAAACAAAGACCGACGAGCTGGAATTAGTGGAAGCGTTCAAAGAAATGATAAATAACCTTTTCTCCCTACCAATCGATGTTCCTTTCAGCGGCTTGTACCGGGTAAGTTGTCTGTCAAATGATACGATTGATTGATTAAAACAGCCCTGGCCTGCATCACATGGGGCTCCAGTGTACGCGCAACATTTTTTTAAACGATATTTTTCACCATTCATTTTAGGGTCTGAGAGCACGCAACATCATCCACTCAAAGATAGAGCAAAACATCAAAAATAAGCTGTCCAATATTGATAACAACAATAACTACAAAGATGCTCTGCAGTTATTGATTGAGAATGGAGAGAGGAACGAGGAGCGACTAAGCATGGAGGTAACCAGACGCCTTTCATTTAGCAATTTGATTCTATACACTGTCATTTACTCCATGAACCGTTCTTTATTTGTTTCCCTCAGGAGATAAAAGAGTCTGCCACAGAATTGCTATTCGGTGGCCACGAGACGACAGCGAGCACTGCGACCTCTCTGGTGATGTTTCTCGGGCTGCATGCACATGTCATGCGTAAAATGCGCCAGGAGCTTCAGGAGAAGGTTGGTAATCACTCTGTATCACCAAAAAACATGACAACATTGTACATGGCACTTGATTCTTGTTGTGCCAATGACATGGCATAATATTTATTTATTTAACATGACTTGAAACCATAAATAATTTGTTTACAAAGTCCTCCATGACAACAAAAGAATAGTCAATGGAGGCCCATCTTTTTTTGGTTATGATGAGATTAAGTTTAGACACAACTCTCATTAAAGTATTTATAAATTATATTCTTCCAAATCTAGGGCTATATTTAATTGATTGAATTTGCTGTACATCTCACTTGCGAGATTTATGTCCCCCTATCTATGTGTTTATAATATATACATATTTTTACAGCATTTGTTGGGAGCCCAATCTGAGGACAAACCACTGAGTATTGAGTTGTTGGAGCAGTTGAAGTACACCAGCTGTGTCATCAAAGAAACTCTCCGTATAAACCCTCCTGTCCCTGGTGGCTTCCGTGTGGCACTGAAGACATTTGAGCTCAATGTAAGTCAACCTATGTTGTAGCATCAGAAATGACATTTACACCAGATTTTAGGCTAAAAGTTTAAAGGAGGCATAATTGATTGTGTTTTGAGAGCCACAAAATGGAAACCATGTACTGTTGTAGTATATGCGTTTTTCTACAAATATATCATCACAACATGGTAGCAGCTCTATGTATAATGATTGGAAGAAAATTGTTGGAAGTCATTGCCATACCCACCCCACCTAACAACCTAAAGTGTGTTTCCTCAGGGATACCAGATTCCCAAGGGTTGGAAAGTCATCTACAGCATCTGTGACACACACGATGTGCTGGACACACTTATGAACAAGGAGGAGTTTCAGCCAGAGAGGTTTTTGGACAAGTCACCAGATGACTCCTCCCGGTTTGGTTACATCCCATTTGGGGGTGGTGCGAGGACGTGTGTGGGTAAAGAGTTTGCTAAAGTTGTACTTAAGGTGTTCCTGGTCGAGGTGGTCACCAGATGCGACTGGACTCTGTTAAACGGACCCCCGACAATGAAAACAGGCCCAACCGTTTATCCAGTGGACAATCTGCCCACAAAGTTCAGCAGATATGGTGACAAATGTATCCAGAACAACTGATAGTGAAAATTTCACATTTATGTAAATACACTTGTTAATATTTAAGATAGACGTATCATGTATATTACATATATTTTGTAATAGAGATATTTATGTAAACCCCACTAGCATTGAAAAAGCAACATTTTTTAGAAGCACTTCAGGTTGATGCACTTCGATAAGTTTTGAGACATCATTGTATGTATATTTTGAAATGTAATTGTTTTTCATCTGTACTTGATCATTTTCATGCAGCTTAACTGTGTTGTTTGTTGCATTTGGAATGTTTTCAATAAAATAAATGTACTATTATTATGAATAGTTGATTTTCACTTTAAATCTGTCTAAATCAAAACCATTTAAATTTTCCCACATTCTCTGACATGACATTGATAGAGCTCAATGTTTTCATGTCAAATGTTCCTCTATCCCCAAATAAATCACTGTTGGTTCAATTGCTTGAAGAAATATACATGTGTAGTTATTGGCACCACTTCCTGTTATTGTATCACTCTATGGATCTAGTTGTATGCCCATCCATCTAGCACACGTCAGTGTACATTCACTCCATGCTACAATAACTATTACACTTACGCATAATAAGACCCCAAATGACGTTAGACAATGTCAACGGTGATGAATTTGAATCCAAAGGCGACACAAGAGAGGGACAGGATGTTAGACCCTCCAGATGAGTGTGGAGAGGATAGGTATGTGACTTCATGGGAAGCCTGAATGGTGAGTCTTAAAATACTAGTAAATATTTATCCCTCAATGTTGATTTAAAGTATTTTTGTGCTCTCAGGATGTTCTTTAAATGGCTTTGCATATACTTGATTTATTGATTTGTCCTTCTCTGACCATGATTAGACCGTCATAACAACCCTGCCAGGCTGCACAGTCAAGCCGAATGCACTGTAGTCAAGCCAGCTAAGTGTGTGCGCGCGCACACACACACACACACACACACACACACACACACACACACACACACACACACACACACACACACACACACACACACACACACACACACACACACAGACACACACACACACACACACACACACACACACACACACACACACACACACACACACACACACACACACACACACACACAGCTAATAGGCTGAACCAGGCTTTAAATAGGGCAAGTGTGGCAAAATAGTGGGCATGAAAAGACAAGAAAAAGGTAAATATCCCTTAAACAGATACCTTCCCCCGCTTGCTTCTCCTCATGTGGGTGAAAATGTGACTTTTCACTTTGTATCAGGGTGGATGAAAGTACTTATAATGTCATTTGCATGTCTGGTGCACTCTTGCCCCCTCGTTGAAACATATCAGTCCACCTAACTCTCAATCAGATTACCTATTAGCAGCCCATTGGTATTATTTATAATCAAGAGGGAGAGGCTTTTCAGAGGACGCCTCAGGGTCAAGGAGAGTTCAGTGATAAGAAAAGGGCCCTGGGGTTACAGTGATGAGGTTGGGGGTGGCCTTTCATCTGCCTGTTCAAATAGTTTGCTGATCAGTAAAGAAAAGTAAAACAATTGTCAGCAAGAAGGTAATAGCGATATTTCATGCATTTCACATTTGAATTTCATCTTCTGTAAAAGGCTTTATTGGCCAATAAAAGTCACATCGCAAACAAGTATGTTCATGCTCTCTTAGAACTCTTGCTCTCCACTCGTGTGGGCTTTGGTTCAAAGACACTTTGAAAGCAATAAGGGACAATGACTTGTGAAATGAGAGGTAGCAGAGAGGAAAAGGCGAAGTGAGAGGCGAGAGGTTTTACTCTGCCTAAAATCTGTCCACTAAAATAAGCCCACGAAGTGAGGAATTTTTGTATGGTCAATTAGTTTTGAATTTGGTTAACAAAAATTGTAATTGCTAATTTGCTGCATGAGGCTTATTTGATTGAATAGAAGTTTCTTAGTGGTTAGCTTAGCTTCTTACAAATTCACTGATATAAGTGGACACGTGTCATTTCGTCAAATTTATATACACCATTAAATATCGGAGTTGTGCCTGTTGTCACAGAGATAGACAGAGGACTCATCATGTAAACTCAGCAAAAAAAGAAATGTCCCTTTTTCAGAACCCTGTCTTTCAAAGATAATTCGTAAAAATCCAAATAACTTCACAGATCTTCATTGTAAAGGGTTTCCCATGCTTGTTCAATGAACCATAAACAATTCATGAACATGCACCTGTAGAACGGTCGTTAAGACACTAACAGCTTACAGACTTAAAGCAATTAAGGTCACAGGTATGAAAACTTAGGACACTAAAGAGGCCTTTCTAGTGACTCTGAAAAACACACAAAAAAGATGACCAGGGTCCCTGCTCATCTGCATGAATGTGCCTTAGGCAAGGCATGCTGCAAGGAGGCATGAGGACTACAGATGTGGCCAGGGCAATATATTGCAATGTCCGTACTGTGAGACGCCTAAGACAGCACTACAGGGAGTCAGGACGGACAGCTGATCGTCCTCTCACATGGCAGACCACGTGTAATGACACCTGTACAGAATCGGTACATCCAAACATCACACCTGCGGGACAGGTACAGGATGGCAACAACAACTGCCCGAGATACACCAGGAACGCACAATCCCTCCATCAGTGCTCAGACTGTCCGCAATAGGCTGAGAGAGGCTGGACTGAGGGCTTGTGGGCCTGTTGTAAAGGCAGGTCTTCACCAGACATCACCGGCAACAACGTCGCCTATGGGCCAGACAAGACTGGCAAAAAGTGCTCTTCTCTGACGAGTCGCAGTTTTGTCTCACCAGGGGTGATGGTCAGAATCGCATTTATCGTCATTGCAGGCAATCTCAACGCTGTGCGTTACAGGGAAGAGATCCTCCTCCCTCATGTGGTACCCTTCCTGCAGGCTCATCCTGACATGTCCCTCCAGCATGACAATGCCACCAGTCATACTGCTCGTTCTGTGCGTGATTTTCTGCAAGACAGGAATGTCAGTGTTCTGCCATGGCCATCAAAGAGCCCAGATCTCAATCCCATTGAGCACGTCTGGGACCTGTTGGATCGTAGGGTGAGGTCTAGGTCCATTTCCCCCATAAATGTCGGGAACTTGCAGGTGCCTTGGTGGAAGAGCGGGGTAACATCTCACAGCAAGAGCTGGCAAATCTGGTGCAGTCCATGAGGAGGAGATGCACTGCAGTACTTAATGCAGCTGGTGGCCACACCAGATACTGACTGTTACTTTTGGTTCTGACCCCACCCCCTTTGTTCAGACACATTATTCCATTTCTGTTAGTCACATGTCTGTGTAATTTGTTCAATTTATGTCTCAGTTGTTGAATCTTATGTTCATACAAATATTTACACATGTTAAGTTTGCTGAAAATAAACGCAGTTGACAGTGAAAGGATGTTTCTTTTTTTTCTGAGTTTATATCACCCATTTTAGCATGGATATTAAAATTGAGGGCTTCCACCATTTTAAAGTAGTCAACTGGGTGGGAATTCCTATGAGTTGGGTGCAATCAGCCAATGCAGAAGAAAATTGAGATAGCCTCAATGGCGCGGCCCATGCTGTCACAGACGCTATAATGCACAGATACAAAGATGAGTCCTCTATTTATCTCAATGGCCTGTTGTTCACATGCGTATTTGCCCTCTCATTGTCTAGAATGGTCCCACCTGATTTCGCTTACTCCTGCTTGCCTTCCATTTTTGAGGACGTGTCTTTCCATTGTTAGAGAGGTCACTTGACTATCTTGTCAATATAATAGGCCATCTCTGGAGGTAGCCAGTGCAGATGGAGGATATGATAGGGCTCCTAAAACATCAAGCCCAAAGTTAGGTAATGCCACCTTTTAGTCCCAAAGGAAATTATAACTGACCCTGTAACCTCCCTCTGAAATCATGTCACTTGTATTCTAGTATGGTACAAAAGATAGACATCAATAATGATTTCTTTATATAGCCATTCCAGGTCATTGAGAGTTAACAGTTAATTACAATAATGAGGTAAGAGAGCAGTCTTTAGAGAGAAATTTACCCGCCCACAGACGAATTACACAAATCCACTCGCTTGTTGACTCTTTTGGAGTTGTCAGGGCTAGGGATTTGACTTTGTGTTTGAGACTTTCTTTTACAGCATTCAAGAGTCAAAGGTTCTCAAAAAAATAAACCAATAATTCAGAGGAAATAGAAACGTTACTGTAACAAAGTTTACTAAACTTTACAAGAAGCTGACAGGAAATACCTTCAGAATAACAAGCTGCCAGGAAAAACTTTCAGAAGGACGAACATCTTAAGGATGTAAGCAAATGTTGTTCAGATTTCAAAATGTTATCAAGACCATGTTGTTTCATATGTATGAAAATGATGAGGTTCTCAAACAATGAGGTTATATCCACACACACACACTACATGATCCAAGCCACAAACAATGCTCTAATCATGTGACCCAGTAAAAGGGAGATAGAGATAAACAGAGAGAGACAGTAAGAAAGAGAGAGAGAGAGAGGGAGAGAGACAGCATCCTGCTGTGACCTTAAACAGAAAAGGACACAAGCTGTTCACACAGGAGGAATAAGGCGCAAATTAAACAGGGATCTGCCAAGGTGAGAGATAATTATTGGCTATGTCAGACAACATCTGTTATTGCAGCATTCCAGAAGTCAGCTTCTCTGAGGACAAGCTGAAACCTCCTCCAGAGTTCATGACTGACAAAGGCCTCTGGCTGTTCCCACTGGAGTTCACCCTCCTCCATTTCCATCATAATATAGAGCATCTGGCATGATAGTGGAAGAGAGAGATTAAGAGATGATACTCCACACATTTGTATTTGTGTGTGAGGGTGTATCAGACAGGTGTGTAGGGGTTCGTATAGGGCACGTGTCAAACTCATTCCACAGAGGGCTGAGTGTCTGCAGGTCTTCGCTCCACCCTTGTACTTGATTGATGAATTAAGGTCACTCATTAGTAAGGAACTCCCCTCACCTGGTTGTCTAGGTCTTAATTGAAAGGAAAGAAAAAAAAACTGGAGACTATCGGCCCTCCGTGGAATGAGTTTGACACCCCTGGTATAGGGGTTGGTATAGGGAGGACAGGCTCATAGTAAAAGCTGGAACAGCATCAATAGAATGGTATCAAGCACATCAAATGCATGGTTTCCATGTGTTTGATACCATTCCATTCACTCCATTCCAGACATTATTATTAGCTGTCCTCCCTTCACTGGCCTCCTGTGGTGTGGTGTGTGTGTGTGTGTGTGTGTGTGTGTGTGTGTGTGTGTGTGTGTGTGTGCATGCATGCATCATGTGTGTGTTAGCATATCTTATGCTCTTGTACATATTTGTAAGGAATATATGTTGTTTACTTGTGAAATGGCTAAAGTTATTGAGCTACAATTTTCAAAATGTTCATGTTAGCAGTTTACCCACAAAGACTCACCCTGTAAACTTTTGGGATTTGTTGCTTACAGTCAGAGTGAACTCCCAGCCCTGAAGCATGGTAAAATGAGATGGGAAGCATGCATTTCATCGCCAAATAACTGCAAAAACTTGTTTCGTGGCAGCCTGTGCCTCAAGGTCAGGCAGAGTTCGTTGAAAAGTAAAAACAATCCAAGCTAAATCAACTATCTGAGGGTTACTGTTTTTGTTTCCTAAAGTTATGCACATGGAGGACAAAATAAGAGCTGTGAACCCTCTTTGACAAAGCAGAAGCAGAGTGGGAGGATGAACTGCAAGAGCCCTCATGAACTCTCATATCCATCAGAGCAAATAAACACCTTGTGTCTCGGACGGGGTTGTTTATGCTATGAAATCCTGTGTGGGGTTGATATACACTGTACTACCGTGTGCCACATACCAGCAGAGGTTCAAAAGTTCATCTAAACCATGAACTCTGTCAGGGCACAGCAGGCAGTTCCACCCATGAGTCAAATAAAAGAGAGACAGAGAGGCTCAAAGCAGCATAAAACAACCCGGAAAGTGCTGCACGCCACATTCAAGGGCAATGACAGGTGAGAGGTGTCACAACTCCTGCCCCCTTCCTCCCTCCCTCCTGTCCTGTCCATCCCCCCTCATTGGTTCACTTTATGACCCTCTGACGCCCCTCATGCCCCCTTTAGGAGCACAAATACAGTCACTGTGAATGAAACTCAAGCGTGGCTGTTTGATCAGTCCATTCAGTTGTGTGGCGTGTGTGTGCTTTAGGAGAAGAGGGTCTAGGACTACGCTATGGTGAGGGACACACATTCTTTCCTAGGTTGTGTTCATATGTGCGTCTGTGTGGTGTGTGTCTGTCTAGGATGGGCCAGGGAATCAAAACAGAGGGGTTATGACCCATATGTATTTGTTTAAAGATGAGATTTGTGTCACCTCCGGGCCCAAAACGCAGCCTAGCAGTGCAAACCAGCAGCAGGCATAACTGGTTCTGGAATGAAAACAAACCCTTTGCTGTTGTTACAGCTAATTTGCTAATGTTTATACCGGCTTATCAAAGAATACAGAGTGTTTAACTCGATCAGTGTACCCTACAGGTTTTCACATAACATGTTGTTCATAGCTGACCTCGTCCTATAACGTTTTAATAGGCCTTTTCATTTGCTTAAAATTGTTATTGTTTTTAAGAGGGTTTATTGCCTTTCACATAAGCTCTAGAGAGAGAGGAGGGGCCACATAAGTGAAGTTGTCTATTCTTAGTTCAGGCAGGGGTTACATAAGCTTTGATCAACTTTTTACCAGAAGTCTTAGTCTACCAATTGTTTTCGTATATGTTGAAAGAAAACCCAGACTGCTTGCCTTTGAAAGCATTTAGCAGATACCACTGATGGTCTAAGTGCAATGACCTGAAACTGCCCCTGCATGTTCGCTGTTAGGATAAATATCCCTCTATTAGGAACAAGTGCCTTGAAAGCTGCATTGCTTTCTGGGGAGATCTCTACTCAGAGCTTTTAAGAAAAGGTGGTGTACTTGACTGGCAGGTAGACTCTTTAAAAAGCCTGCCTCATCCATCAGGTACACAGTATGACGGACAGTTATATTTAGCCGTTGTGGTATGTGAATCTGTGTGCATGAAGAGTGCTTCCAAAAACTCCTCTCTGTGAAAAGGTTCATTTGCTTTTCCTGGCAGGCGTAGGCAGCCTGATATAACAGCAAGAGGGGTATTTTAAACAGTCTGCTTCCCTCAGACAGCTGCCATGGTGGGAATTGAACTGCAGCAACGCAGCAGCAGAGCTGCAAAGGGAGGGAGGATGACCAGGTCACACAGCGGGCACGGGGATACGCCTGGGACACTGCAGCGACGCTTCATTCCCATACTGTAAATACAGACAGACAGTCTCTGGCACACATACACGCGTTAATGCACAGGGGGTAACCATGGACAGCCATGCACACATAAGCTTTGTATGGTTTGTTGTGGGCTGATATGTTAGATATAACGTGCATTAAATATTGAAATGATTTATAGGTCACTACGTGCATTGTATTTTTTTATTCATATATTGACAAAAAAAAGCTGGAGACTAAAAGCATTCACTCCAGTGGTTTGGTACATCCACTGCACTGTTTTCCAGCTTCTTCTGTTTCTCATTGCACTAAAATCCAGGTTAATACACATCACCACAATCCATTAGAGGGAACCCCCATCTCCTCCAGATTCTGGCCACACATTCATCATCTGATTTCACTTGTTCCAAGGCCGAGCAGCAAGTCATCCATCATTGCCATGTGCTCGTTTCATTATCACCAATCTCTCCTTTTCACCCTCAGAAAACATCTAGCATGCTATAAAGCTGAGAGAGAAAGAGAAACCAGCAGCTCAGTGAATAGTGAGCTACCTTCCATCTTCATTTGTCAGAAAGGAGTAGTACTACGTTCCAGACCCTTTTGAGGGTCTTGCCAAAAATCAGGAGAATGAACACTGTTGAACAGGTCATGTTACAGCAGGTATTGCACTTGGCTTTGGCCTTGTCAGTACAGATCTCATTTAGGTGTGAATCGACAGTCAGTGTCATACAGGTGTTTCTTATCTTTACTGAATCTGATAGATTAATTATACATTTAATGAGAAATGTTATCAGAAATGTCATGATGGCACAATATGTTTGCAAGCAGGGTGGTGTGAGCTGAAACTGGTGAAGTTGATTCATCACAAAAGCCAAGTCCAATAGGTTTCTCAGGGTCAAAATGAGAGGCAGGGGATGCATAACAGAAAATAATCTCTGCAATACATTCCTAACACATAACAAAACTGAAAGTGTGGTATTTAAGAATATGAAAGGAGCATTTTCTCACAGGTCAGACTTGGCTTACTCTCATCATTGCTCTCTCCATCTGTGGAAAGTTCCCCAACCCCCTTCCCTTCTTTCCAACCCCCACCTGCACATGTCCCTCCTTCCTTTCCTCCCCCTCTCTCAAGAGCGGAAAGGCCTCGGTCTCTGAGAGACTCACCGGCAGGATGCTCTATACACAGTGTAATTACAACCAGAAGCAGCGGCGAGTGTGAAAGCAGCAGATAACATCAGGTCACCCAGCGTGCAGGAGTTCACACAGAGCCCAGTGGAGTGGCAGCAGCTGAGTTATGGCTCCGTATTTTAACTGCTCCAGCCTGGTCCAGCCCTACGCTACATCCCCATTCACTGCCCACACCCACTGTGATACAGCAGCAGGGAGCAGCATGGTGTAGGGTTAGAAACGTTAGTCACAGATTGCAATGTCATACATAGACAAAGAAAATGTTCAAGGATTTGGGGATAGAGATTTATGTTCATTGTAAGATAAGAACACAGCACATACGCAAGCACGCCCACGCGGTCTAGTATAGCAGGTCTGTATCTATTTGCAGTATCTATCTGTATCTATTTGAACTCGGACAAATTCAAAATAACTTAAACTTCTGCGTCCTCTCTGGTAATGCTCAACCCCAATTGTCGTCTGTCCCCCTAGGTGGTTGGAGGTTGAAAAAGGTTGGGAGAAACGACGGCTGTGGAGAGCAGTGACCCTGCACTGTTCCCTGTCAGACTGCTGGATTTATGGCCCATCACTGTGAAGGGGAACTGTTTGTTTAGACACCACAAATCCTTAAAATGTCCACTTCTGACACTTACTCACTGATGTCACAACCGTCAGAACTGTTATACCCATGTACCCGGGAATCTACTGTAATTATGTATTTGCCCTTTAACCTGTTACCTGAGAAAAGATAGCAAGGAACCAGCAGAAAGTACCATACTAGATTATACTGGGTGCTAGATAGTTCAGTTGACCATAAAGCAAAAAATAATCTGTGTGCTACTAATAGAGTTTTACTTGAATAATTGTCTGAATAAGACTATTCATCTTTTTTTATTTAACCTTTATTTAACTAGGCAAGTCAGTTAAGAACAAATTCTTATTTTCAATGATGGCCTAGGAACAGTGGGTTAACTGCCTTGTTCAGGGGCAGAACGACATATTTGTACCTTGTCAGCTCGGGGATTTGAACTCGCAACCTATCGGTGCCTAGCCCAACACTTTAACCACTAGGCTACCCTGCCGCCCCTATTTACATTAATCAAACTTTTAACACTGATAAAATCTTAAGTAAACACATAAATCTGGACTGAGAGCACATTTACTGCTAGCAACCCACCCAATAGGCTACCACAAGTACAAATACACACATGCTCCCTGGCACACACTCTCACTCACGCACACTGCCCCAATCACGCACTCTCCCCTCTAGAGATGTGACAGAGTTGTTCCTCGAAAGTTCAGCAGTGGGTCAGTGTGGACATTACTCTCCTGGCTTCCCCCACACACTCACAGGCTCAGTGCTCACACACCCACTCAAACATAACCACACTCTCATTCCCCTCCTCATGCCTCATCAACTTGACTGGAAGTAACTATAAATATCAAGATATCAGTGCCGTTGGAAAATGTTTTTTGGGGAGTGTTAAGTGAGGAATTGGGGGGTGGGGTTAGCTGGCCAGATCCTGAACTTTTGATTTGAGTGCATATTGGAGGGTGTGTGAACAATATTCTGTGTTTCTCCGGTCTCAAGTGCCAGTTTTAATAAGCAAATGAGGTCACCTAGAGGCTTCAGACTTTCCTTTTTGTTATTTAGTTTATACAACCATTCAACTGAATCATCTGACATGCCTTTCAATTGGCCTCCAATTAGACGGAGAATGGAAGTAACCTCACCCAACCCCATGTAACACATCTTATGTACCTCAGGTGCATTGCCTTCAATCACCCATCTACAAAATATTCTGCAGCAAGAGCTTGTGTGACAAATCTACTGCATGCTGAAATATCATCTGGCACGCTTGCTGTTCAGAGTGAAGAATAGCAATTCCAGGACCTCAAATCAATGGTGGGTGAAAGGCTACAGCTCAAACATTCTTACTAACAATGACGGGCTACCGGGGAACAGTGAGTTAACTGCCTTGTTCAGGGGCAGAGAGATGTTTACCTTGTCAGCTTGGGGGTTCGATCCAGCAACCTTTGGGTTACTGGATCGCTCTAACCACTAGACTACCTACCGATAATTACTTTAAGTAGCACTTCAGCTCACATTAGGACATAGAGTTAATAAATTGAAGTGCATCCAAGCTGTTTTGAGCTTGATATTAAGCTAACCCACATTCTGTATAAATTATACATACATTAATTCAAAACATTTTCATTTCAATTCAACACCTCATTTCCACAAACTTTTGTTGGAGATTGTTTATTTACTTCAACAGGGAATTTCTGTGCTGGCAAGCAGTGTCAGAGGAATATAAATCAAAACAATGATTACGGTTTCAACTCTTCAACTCACTCCAACTGTTTGCTGAACCGGTGGTACGGGCCAACTGCCATAATTATAAGTGATGGGGGGGGAAAAAAACATTATGCGGTTACTTCATTCTTTGATGAGAGCTTCTGGACGATATGGTTGTTCGGGGGCCTTTGTCTGCGTCAATGGTGACACAATCACCTCACTAGGGTAAAAGGCCAAACGTGACCTGAGTTTAGGCAGTGACCACTATAATTACTTATAATAAACAGTATTAAGATATAAAAGATTCAAATGTCGATGAACATTACAATGCACCCCTGTTCCATGTCATTCTCATAATCACATTATTATGCAAGCTACCATTCACAATTGGTGTTACTTCCCGTCATTAACTATTTATAACTCCGGTATCAACACAATGTAAACCAATTACCTTGAATACTGTACAAATCGTCAATGTCCAATATAGATATTTATACATAATCTGTATTCACATTGTAACTAGCATATGATCTGTCCAGCAGAACACATAGAAATTATATTTATATGGAAACTGAAACAAGCCATTTGAACTTCAGTGACTTGATTTATAAATGTTGCATACACACAAAATATGCATGCCTGTTCTCACACAAAAGTTGGTATTTATAAAAACTGAACTTCACATGATAAAGTGCTATCCTCCCGCAAACTTTAGACCATGCATACACAGTTTCTAGTGGTTGAAGTCCTGCATTGCAAGAAAGCAAAAGTAGCCTAGTCGTAGCCTTATGAATAGGAGTCGTCATATTTTCACAACAAAAAACAGGTAGGCATAGCATCTTATTTAGCTATCATTTTCCATTAGTGATAAAAGAAAAATCAATGCATCATCACATTCTAAAATAATTTGAAATAAAAGGCATATATATTTGCTATTATTTATTTAATTTCCACAATCATTTCACCTTTGATGGTTTCGAAATAGACTACAGGCAGACAAGTTAAGATGGGACGAATGGTAGTTTATCACTCATTTAAAATTGTACCCACTTCCCAGTAGTAAATAGATAAGCTATTTCAAGCAGCCTATTTTGCTCTATGCGATCTGAAGCGCAGTTTAACAGTAGAACAGATGGTTCACAGGCCATGTCCGAGCACTGTAATGTGAAATGTCTAGTGTAGATATTTAATTTACAAACATAATACATATCAACCATCGTAGAATAAATTCCTCACCTTTTCTGGCCATGATGAGTTTATATTCTTGTAGTAGCCATACAACAAATTACCACACGCATCTCAATTAACTGGGATTATTAGTTAGAGCAAAATTATAAATAGCCTATGTATCCGACAGGGTGCGCAGTTTATAACATACAGTAGAATTTGACAGGTGAACAGACAGTTGATATTTTGCATTGAAGTATGTAGGCTACCACTAAGGTCACTGTTTACATTTTATAGAGTAGACAATGTATCAGAATTCGCAGGCAGTGCAGCATATTTTAGGTTCAGGAAAAGGTTCATGCAAAATTTTGAATTTAACCGATCTGTTTACAGGTCCACAAGAACATGCAATTTTTGTCTTTCAGAACATTTCAAATACCCAGATTTACTCCACCTCAAAAACACCCATCATGAACCTTTTAACACCCTTATTTTCGGTGTAGTTTGAAAGTATTAGAATTAGGCCAAGACAGTATCTAAAGGAAATAGCAATAGAAAAAAAAACATTTAGCCAATCCCTCCAAAGACATGTGATCAAGGTCACCATTGCTATTTCCTTTAGATACCGTCTTGGTCTAATTCCAATACTTCCAAACTATACAGAAAATAAGGGCGTTATTGTCATCACAAAAGGTGAATGATGGGCATTTTTCAGGTGGAGTAAATGCTCGGTCACAGTTATGACAGGTCTGATTTACAATGGGAAACCTGCATATGCATGGCGTGTGCCAAGTTAACTGCACGCACAAAAATATTCAGATTTTTCAGAAATGGTGCACGCGGCTATTTAGTGTTAAATGTACGCAACAATTATAAATTAAGCCCCCGATGGCTACTTGGTAAAGTAGAAACTGAAAACTTTGGCAGTAATTGTAGTTCTCTTCCATTTGATACCACATGATTACTTGATCAATTCACTGCGGCTAAACTGCGATTTTCACTGTAAAGTACAAAAAATATCACACACAAAGAGAGAAACAAAATAACACAAAAACATTGTAAACATGTGTGCCGTTCCCTGTAAAAATGGACCACCATCCATCACGGCATGACCCGTCCTTGGTTCACCATGGAAACAGAGCACATCGGGTCACTTGTGAGAAAGCACTTGTGTGTGGACAGGCTTCGAGAGTCTCTCCTGTCAGATTGCCTCTGACTGTTCTCTTGTTCAAAGAGTGAGTCACTGATTGTGGTTGGTTTTCGATTGGTCCTCTTCAAACAAGTGTGTCTGTATAACGGAACACAAACCAACCCCTCAAGATACAGAATGTTAAGCAGGTATTACATTTAAGATCATTGTAAACTTGCATTTGGATAGGGGGCGTAACTAGTCTCACCTGACCATCCTTCTCAATCCCGTCTCAACTATTGGAAGTCTGGAGAACATCAATACTGGATTTTCATTTGAATGGGAGCGCTGGCCTTCAGAGCTTGAATTTGCCCCCAGGAGAGGCATTTCCTTGTTTATTTCAATTTTTTTCTATTTCCCTACAGTGTCAGACATAGGCTTGCTAGCTTGTTTTAAAAATCATAGTCACAAACTCCGTTTGGAGCACCACCGATGCAAAACATGTGATGGGTTGCAACAATCAAACCAATCACTAGTTATACTCCACCCCTTTATATTTTCTTCCTGAGGTGAACTTCGCCAGGCTTTCGAAATACAGTACAAGTAAAATTTTGGACACACCTACTCATTCAAGGGTTTTTATTTTGACCATTTTCTGCATTGTAGAATAATAGTGAAGACATCAAAACTATGAAACATATGGAATCATGTAGTTACCAAAAAAAAAGTATTCAATCAAAATACATTTTATATTTGAGATTCTTCAAAGTAGCCACCCAAATGTCAAGAACTTTTTAAAGTTTCTTCAAGTGCAGTCGTAAAAACCTTCAAGCGCTATGATGAAACTGGCTCTCATAAGGACCGCCACAGGAAAGGAAAACCCAGAGTTACCTCTATTGCAGAGGATAAGTTAATTAGTTACCAGCCTCAGAAATTGCTGCCCAAATAAATGCTTCACAGAGTTCAGGTAACAGACAAAACATCAAATGTTCAGAGGAGACTGAGTGAATCAGGCATTCATGATCGAATTGCTGCAAAGAACCCACCACTAAAAGGACACCAATAAGAAGAAGACTTGCTTGGGCCAAGAAACACGAGCAATGGACATTAGACCGGTAGAAATCTTTTCTTTGGTCTGATGAGTCCAAATTTGAGATTTTTGGTTTCAACCGCTGTATCTTTGTGAGACGCAGAGTAGGTGAATGGGATGATCTCTGCATGGATCGTTCCCACCAGAGTGGAGGAAAAGCAGCCAACAAGCTCTCAGCATGTGTGGGAACTCCTTCAAGACTGTTGGAAAAGCATTCAGGGTGAAGCTGATTGAGAGAATGCCAAGAGTGTGCAGAGCTGTCAAAGCAAAGGGTGGCTCCCTGGAAGAATCTCAAATATATTTCGATATGTTTAACAATTTGTTTTCGTTACTACATGATTCCATGCATTCTGCCATAGTTTTGATGTCTTCACTATTAGTCTACAATGTAGAAAATAGTCAAATAAAGAAAAACCCTTGAATGAGTAGGTGTCCAAACTTTTGACTGGTACTGTATGTGAGAAGCTCGACGTCCGAAGCTAGGGGGTAACTTACCCAATACAATGAACAGAGTTATGATCCTACCTTGGTCTCTACAATGCGGTGGTAAGCAGGGCTGCTGAGCTCATCCAGTGTCTCTGTCACAGGTTTGTTAAGTGTCTCAGGGAGAAGGAGACCCAGGCAGCCAGCAGAGATCCCACTGAGACAAAACACCAGGAAGGGCATAGAGGTGTGTAACTCTCTCTGAAACACATAGCAAACAAAACACAGCTTAAGCTTGAGGGGTTCAAATGAATACCATACATTATGACAGAAGGCAAAACAAAACTTCGGTTTACCACAATTTGAACACTTAGAAAGCCCAAAGTAGTCCTCGTACTTGATTACAATTGTGAAAACAAAAAAAGACTGATGATTTTTGTCCCTTATCATTAATATGACATTCTGCTGACGTACCATAGAGGGCACAAAAGGGGCCAGGATCCCCCCGACTCTGCAAGACATTGAGCAGACCCCAAGACCAGCATTCCTGACATCAAGACAAAGCACTTAACATTATTTAAACACCTCTCCAACATACCATACAAAACCATATTGCATTGTGAGAATTGACACTCATATTACACAAGCAAAAATGGGAGAATGGCACCCTCTACTGTACTTCATAGAAGTAATTTAGTGGGATCTGTTTGCACTGCACTCACCTTACAGCAGTGGGGTACAGTTCAGTAGTGTAGACATACACTATGTTGAAAGCCGCACTGACCAACAGCTTTCCTAACAAAGCTAAAGAAGTAGCATTGAACAATGCCCCTAAATAATAAACAAATAGATTAATAAGCAAAATAATGAATCAAAGCTATCTAATATACTGTAGATGGAATGCCCTTACCAGCAGTTACTGGAACCAACATGGTGCATAGACACGACAAGCCAGCTAAAGCCAGAAAGCTGGCCATGGTTTTCCTTCTCCCAGCCCTAAAAAACAGGCACAGATTCCAACTGTTTAGCACAGCTGAGGAGAATATATGGTCTTGTGAAACTATTACGATTCAACTTCTGAATTATTAACCATAAGACATTTATTCAGTGCACCACTGACACTTCAATTCATAGCATATCATCACAGGTGGTGAGAATCTTACCACTGCTTGTTTATGAAATAGATACAGAGAGGGTAGGCTGGGAGCTCCACTAGTCCATACATGGCAACACTGAAGTAGCGGTTCCCACTGTCCTCACTGGCATTCATGGTCAGCCCATAGTACACCAGGCTGCAGGAATACCTAAAGCACATCCACAGACGGTGTCAATCTAAGTTTGGTTATGTTTAAAGTCTTCAGTGTGAAAGGACTTTAAAACAATGTATACTGAACGTATGCATCGTTGTGAGCTGTTGATACCATCTGTGCACTATTAATGACATTGCAAAAAGTGAGTCCCTCTGGTTTCCCAGTGGTTCAGCTCATGATGTGCTAACTCACCAGACATACATGAGCACCACGGTTCTCCAGCGGAGCACTGTGTGGGTGAACAGGTCGAGGAAGCCAGGGCCATTGTTGCCCTGGTTACCAGTCTTGACAGAGCCAGGACACATACGGAGCTTTACTTTGGCTGCAGCATTGCTGTTCCCATTCCGCACAGCTATATACTGCAAAACCTCCTCCGCCTTCTCTGTGTAACCACGGGAATACAGCCAGCGTGGAGACTCCGGGAGAGACCTGCCTCAGCCAGAAAAACAAGAACAAGAAAGAAAAACAGGAGACGAAAAGGTCAACTTGCTATTTGTTTCTTCAGCAAACTACAGTCTCACACATGCGGTAAAATGTATTGTGAAGGGTGTCAGTAAAGGTTCTAATGCAATTGCTTTCTTGGAATAATCATCCTAAAAAAAGTGACTTACACACAAAGTAGAAAAAACAGGACGCCAGGAGAATTAGCTGCTGTTGCCAGGGTACGCCATGGTCTGATATAGTAGCCAAGGGCACCAAACAGGGCAATACCCACAGCAAAGGTCATATTAGTCAAGGTCCCTGAAAAACAAAACACCAGACAACTTTTAAATAATTTGGAAAAAACACTTTCCAATAGTGTCAGACCACTTTCTTATGTGGACGAACTGACTACAATTGACCCGTTGTCCAATCCTAGTCCCCCCATTCCTTAGTTACTGTAGCTGGTAAACATTTGTCATTGTCATGATGATTATTTGTACCTGTCATTGCCCAATAGGCCTTGCCCACATACTCCTGGGTGAGCACAAAACAGACGAGGGACATACCCCCATTCATCAGACCCACCAGCAGGCGTGACAACGCAAACACCTCATAGCTGGGAGCAAAGGCTGTGGCATAGCCAAACACCACCTCAAAGAACAGAGCTGAGAGAGAAACAGAGAGCAAAAAAGTTGGTTTGTCAAAGAGAAGGTTGCTTAAAGAGCATGTTATCAATGATGTAGCAGTCCACAAGGAAAAGTTTTTTTTTTAAATTATGAATGATGAGACCTAACCATAGCTCTCAGATGTTTACCAGTGACACTATTAGCTGGGCTGAAAAGCAGCCTGCAAGGAAGCAGTTCAGAACAACATTTCCTAATGACTGCTATATCATATCAGTCAGTCAATTATTTTAGAGGATATGGATTAAGATCAAAATATGAAAAGTTGTGAACCTCATTTGTCACCTGTTAGGAAGACTGGTTTCCTTCCAATCTTGTCAGAGAGGGGTCCAAAAAACACATTTCCAATCAAGACCCCAGCGAAGAACAAAGAGCCTGCCAAGCTGACCTTGTAAGCCTGTTGCTTTAGAAGGAACCACTAAGAGAAAAGGAAGGAAAGAGACAGGAAGATGGCATTCATAAATTATCATTGTGTAGATTATTTTTAAGTGTGTTAAATACCATACACAGGTGTGAATGACGCTACATTCTCAAGCACGGCACATTTTTGCTCCTATTGAATCATGAACGGTGACCGCTCACCTCCGTCACGATGGAGTTGACATCCTCTGTAAATATAACGTGTTTGATGAGCTCCTCATAGTTGGAGTGGTCACCTTGTTCAATGTGGTATTCTGGTATAGCGCCAATGAGCACAATGAGCATGGACTGGCATGCCATATACACCTGGAAAACAAAACCAAGCTGAGTGCCAAGCAAGTAATAAAGCTACCCAAGTGATCTATCCATCACTGGTATTTAATTAGCTAGCTCCTTTCACACATTCTGCATTGGAACAGCCTGACCTGCTCAAATCCTCTGAAATTCCAGAGATTGGCATGGTAGAGCTGGGGAGCTCGGAAGGTACCGGAAAGCATAAAAAAATAACCCACCTTTATAATAAAGCATTGAATGATTATCAACACATTTGCCGAGTGACATAGGGCAGAAGAGTAGAGCCACTTACAGATGTTACACACATGGGGACATTACTTTTGGGGCCGAAGGTGCTGGAATTGTTGGGGCCTTTTATAGACACATTTCATGCAATTCTTCGTAATTTTACATGAATCTTTTTTTAATGCTGCGTTCAAAACTGGGAACGCAGAGCTGGAAAATCTCCAACTTCAGTACAACTGGGAAATAGGGAAAAACAAGCTCCGACTGTGAACATTTGTTTGGGACATTCATCTAACTCGGAATTCCAAGTGGGGAACTACCTGAAGATAGATCACTGATGTCATGATTGGATCTCGTTTACTCCCCCTGAGTTACCAGTTGTCTTGAAAGCACCACAATACTGCACAAATGATTGAAATGACAAGCTACTTTGACACCGAAACTGAGATCAGTGAAAACGACCCTGTCTTGAATCCATCAATAGCCTAGATTTATGGAGACAATGAGGAAATTATATTTAAAAAAAAAATGCTTTCCAGTTTCACCCAATGATATGCAGCTCACGCGCTGGTGATGGCATATTAGTGATTGCGTAAAAATTTGAATTAACATTGCAAAAAGTTAATTATCTTGAGGTAAAGTATTCAGCCAAATAGGTTCCGGAATGACACAGCCACAGGTGTCAGATCCTGTTCCAGCAGTCATTTAGCAAATGCTCTTATCCAAAACGACTTACAGGAGCAATTAGGGTTAAGTGCCTTGCTCTCAAGGGCAGAAACATTTTCCACCTAGCTCAGAGATTCAAACCAGCAACCTTTCGGTTATTGGCCCAATGGTCTTAACCGCTAAGTTAACGGTTGTGAAGGAAGTTTATTTTTATTTTACCTTTATTTAACTAGAACAAATTCTTAACTGACTTAGGAACAGTGGGTTAACTGCCTGTTCAGGGGCAGAATGACAGATGTTGTATCTTGTCAGCTCAGGGGTTTGAACTTACAAGCTTCCGGTTACTAGTCCAACGCTCTAACCACTAGGCTACCCTGCCGCCCTGAGTTGTCAAGGTAAGGCTCAAGGTTGTCAAGGCTCACCTACCATCCACCAATCATGTCAATGCAGAGCTATATGAGACTTCATTTTTACCAAATTTGAGAGACGCAAGGCGATGCGGTATGGTGCTCAATGTGTCCTCTGCGTGCTTCCAGAGACTTGGCAATTGCGTCACACCACCCATACAGCGCTTCCGAAAACATTTTCGGATCAAGCATAAATTGGCTCTTAGATATTGGGTTATAGGATAAACCATTTGTCATATTTCATTTATAAGTTATATTCTTCAAGAACTGAGTAAAATTAATTAAGATGGCCATTGAACAGCGGGAAATATTGCAGACTGTGGCTTTAATGGGTATGCAAATGACGGGAGAGATAGCTTGCTAGGATTCAGCAAGCTACTTCAAAGCTTCTGTGATTTCATTATCTAGCCAACTAACGTTAGCTAAGTAGCTTAGCTATGGCTGGATAACAATAACAGCGACAGACTACTAGCTGGCTTGCCCCACATTAAGTTTGACCACATACTATAATGCATTCAGAAAATATAGTAAATGTATTAGATTGCTAGCTAATACAGCTAGCTAACTAGCTGTGGGTGGCATACGTTTTCCGCGAAAAAAAAGGAAAGTTAATAAAACAAACCTGTAGCAACACAAGAACCAACACCATCTGCTTCTGATATGATCCGAATTCTCCGACTAGTTGAAATGCCTCTTCTAAATCCATTCCAAGAGGAAACAATATTCAAGCACATCACACCAATTTGACAGACTACGCAAACATCATTTCGCAGACGTGGATTACTATCACATGTTATCATATAGGGAAGCGTATTGGTCAAGGAGACGAAACAGAATACGGCGCATGCGCAGCAGTAACTAATTGGGCGAATTCGTTCTGAATGTATCGGGTGGATGGATTGGATACACTGTGATCAATTGGAGGCTAAAGAAATGAGCGTAATAGAACTCTGAGATAGCCTCCAGGCAATGGTGACCCATCATTCAGGGCAGGTGTTGAGCCCCACATTATAAACATGTTATTTTGTCATTAATACGTGTCATATATCAGTTTGCAAAAAATGTAAAAATAAAATAAATCATCATTGAGTTAATAAAGCCGCATACAAACTTGGTCCCTTTTTTATTCCTTGAGTAAGGCAGCCCCAAAATGCTGGTGTTTTAGCCTAGCTCAGTGCTTTCAAATCAAATCAAATTTTATTGGTCACATACACATGTTTAGCAAAATGCTTGTAATGCTTTTTCCGAGTTCTGCGGTGATGGGGCAGGCAGCAGAAAATATGGAGCGTAGGGGTTGGTAATGTTCTCTAGTTGCGCCGTGATTGGCTCAGTGTCCTGTCACTCATGGGGACACTACGTCACCGCAAAATCTAAAGGTAAAGCTTAAAAATTCATGCCCCTTCAGTGCTGCCATAGAATTACATTAGAAGTGCCCATCGAAGAAGGCACAAGGTCAATGGCCACAGATAAAATTAAGTCAAATCAAGTTATACAGTGGCAAGCAAAAGTATGTGAACCCTTTGGAATTACTTGGAATTCTACATAAATTGGTCATAGCATTTGATCAGATCTTCATCTAAGTCAAATCAAATCAAATAGTATTGGTCACATACACATGGTTTGCAAATGTTAATGCGAGGGTAGCGAAATGCTTGTGCTTCTAGTTCCGATAGTGCAGTAATATCTAACAAGTAATCTAACAATTTCACAACAACTACCTTATACACACAAGTGAAAAGGATGAATAAAAATATGTACATAAATATATGGATGAGCAATGGCCGTGCGGCATAGGCAAGATGCAGTAGATGGTATAGAGTACAGTATATACAGTGGGGCAAAAAAGTATTTAGTCAGCCACCAATTGTGCAAGTTCTCCCACTTAAAAAGATGAGAGAGCTCTGTAATTTTCATCATAGGTACACTTCTACTAGGACAGACAAAATGAGAAAAAAAATCCAGAAAATCACATTGTAGGAAAATAAGTATTTGGTCACCTACAAACAAGCAAGACTTCTGGCTCTCACTGACCTGTAACTTCTTCTTCAAGAGGCTCCTCTGTCCTCCACTCATTACCTGTATTAATGGCACCTGTTTGAACTTGTTATCATTATAAAAGACACCTGTCCACAACCTCAAACAAGTCACACTCCAAACTCCACTATGGCCAAGACCAAAGAGCTGTCAAAGGACACCAGAAACAAAATTGTAGACCTGCACCAGGCTGGGAAGACTGAATCTGCAATAGGTAAGAAGCTTGGTTTGAAGAAATCAACTGTGGGAGCAATTATTAGGAAATGGAAGACATACAAGACCCTCGATCTGGGGCTCCACGCAAGATCTCACCCCGTGGGGTCAAAATGATCACAAGAACGGTGAGCTGGGACCAAAGTAACAAAGCCTACCATCAGTAACACACTACGCCGCCAGGGACTCAAATCCTGCAGTGCCAGACGTGTCCCCCTGCTTAAGCCAGTACATGTCCAGGCCCGTCGGAAGTTTGCTAGAGAGCATTTGGATGATCCAGAAGAAGATTGGGAGAATGTCATATGGTCAGATGAAACCAAAATATAACTTTTTGGTAAAAACTCAACTCGTCGTGTTTGGAGATCAAATAATGCTGAGTTGCATCCAAAGAACACCATACCTACTGTGAAGCATGGGGGTGGAAACATCATGCTTTGGGGCTGTTTTTCTGCAAAGGGACCAGGACGACTGATCCGTGTAAAGGAAAGAATGAATGGGGCCATGTATCGTGAGATTTTGAGTGAAAACCTCCTTTCATCAGCAAGGGCATTGAAGATGAAACGTGGCTGGGACTTTCAGCATGATAATGATCCCAAACACACCGCCCGGGCAACGAAGGAGTGGCTTCGTAAGAAGCATTTCAAGGTCCTGGAGTGGCCTAGCCAGTCTCCAGATCTCAACCCCATAGAAAATCTTTGGAGGGAGTTGAAAGTCCATGTTGCCCAGCAACAGCCCCAAAACATCCCTGCTCTAGAGGAGATCTGCATGGAGGAATGGGCCAAAATACCAGCAACAGTGTGTGAAAACCTTGTGAAGACTTACAGAAAACGTTTGACCTCTGTTATATACCCTTTGTTGGCAATGACAAAGTATTGAGATAAACTTTTGTTATTGACCAAATACTTATTTTCCACCATAATTTGCAAATAAATTCATAAAAAATCCTACAATGTGATTTTCTGGATTTTTTTTTCTAATTTTGTCTGTCCTAGTTGACGGGTACCTATGATGAAAATACAAGCCTCTCTTATCTTTTTAAGTGGGAGAACTTGCACAATTGGTGGCTAACTAAATACTTTTTTGCCCCACTGTACATATGAGATGAACAATGTAGGGTATGTAAACATTATATAAACTGGCATTGTTTAAAGTGACAAGTGATATATTTATTACATCCAATTATTAATTATTAAAGTGGCTAGAGATTTGAGTCTGTATGTTGGCAGCAGCCACTCAATGTTAGTGATGGCTGTTTAACAGTCTGATGGCCTTGAGACAGAAGCTGCTTTTCAGTCTCTCTGTCCCAGCTTTGATGCACCTGTACTGACCTCACCTTCTGGATGATAGCGGGGTGAACAGGCAGTGGCTTGGGTGGTTGTTGTCCTTGATGATCTTTTTGGCCTTCCTGTGACATCGGGTGGTGTAGGTGTCCTGGAGGGCAGGTAGTTTGCCCCCGGTGATGCGTTGTGCAGACCGCACTACCCTCTGGAGAGCCTTACGGTTGTTGGCGGAGCAGTTACCGTACCAGGCAGTGATACAGCCCGACAGAATGCTCTCGATTGTGCATCTGTAAAAGTTAGTGTTTTTGGTGACAAGCCAAATTTCTTCAGCCTCCTGAGGTTGAAGAGGCGCTGTGGGCCTTCTTCACCACGCTGTCTGTGTGGGTGGACCATTTCAGTTTGTCCGTGATGTGTACGCTGAGGAACTTAAAACGTTCCACCTAATCCACTACTGTCCCGCGATATGGATAAGGGGGTGTACCTTCTGCTGTTTCCTGAAGTCCACGATCATCTCCTTTGTTTTGTTGACATTGAGTGTGAGGTTATTTTCCTGACACCACACTCCGAGGTCCCTCACTTCCTCCGTGTAGGCCGTCTCGGCGTTGTTGGTAATCAAGCCTACCATTGTAGTGTCATTTGCAAACCTTCTGATTGAGTTGGAAGCGTGCATGGCCACACAGTCATGGGTGAACAGGGAGTACAGGAGAGGGCTGAGAATGCACCCATGTGGGGCCCCACAACAACAGACAAACACAGTCTGCTTAAACTAATAACACACAAACAATTATACGTTTTCATGTCTCTATTGAACACTGTATAACCTTCTGTAGTTGCAGATCAGACCTGCACAACGGTCAGGAGGAATTTTGGACCATTCCTCTTTACAAAACTGTTTCACTTCAGCTATATTCTTGGGATGTCTGGTGTGAACCCCTCGAGGTCATGCCACAGCATCTCAATTGAGTTGAGGTCAAGACTCTGACTGGGCCACTCCAGAAGGCATATTTTCTTATTTTGAAGCCATTCTGTTGTTGATTTACTTGTGTTGTGGGTTGTTGTCCTGTTGCATCACCCAACTTATGTTGAGCTTCAATTAGCAGACAGATATCCTTACATTCTCCTGCAAAATGTCTTGATAAACTTGGGACTTAATTTTTACGTCAATGATCGCAAACTTTTCCAGGCCCTGAGACAGCAAAGCAGCCCCAAGCCATGATGCACCCTCCACCATATTGTACAGTTGGGATGAGGTTTTGATGTTAGAGTGCTGTGCCTTTTTTTCTCCTCACATAGTGTTGTGTGTTCCTTCCAAACAACTGAACTTTAGTTTCATTTTTTTGCCAGTAGCACTGCTGAACATCCAGGTGCTCTTTTGCGAACTTCAAACATGCAGAAAATGTTTTTTTTTTGGACAGCAGTGGCTTCTTCCGTAGTGTTCTCCCATGAACACCATTCTTGTTTAGTGTTTTATGTGTTCCAGAGATTTCTGTAAGTCTTTAGCTGACACTCTAGGATTCTTCTTAACCTCATTGAGCATTCTGCGCTGTGCTCTGGCAGTCATCTTTGCAGGAGAGCCCCTCATAGCGAGAGTAGCAACAGTGCTGAACTTTATTTATATACAATTTGTCTTACAGTGGACTGATGAACATCAAGGCTTTTGGAGATACTTTTATAACCCTTTCCAGCTTTATGCAAGTCAATAATTCTTCATCTTAAATCTTCTGAGATCTCTTTTGTTCGAGGCATGGTTCACATCAGGCAATGCTTCTTGTGAATAGCAAACTCTAATTTTGTGAGTGTTTTTTATAGGGCAGGGTAGCTCTAACCAACATCTCCAATCTCATCTCATTGATTGGGCTCCAGGATAGCTGACTCGTGACTCCAATTAGCTTTTGGAGTCATTACCCTAGAGTCATTACCCTCATTACCCTTTACAACCTACACTGTGAATGTTTAAATTGTGTATTCAATATAGACAAGAAAAATACAATAATTGTTGTGTTATTAAGCACACTGTGTTTGTCTATTGTTGTGACTTAGATGAAGATCAGATCAAATTGAATGACCAATTTATGCAAAAGTCCAGGTAATTCCAAAGGGTTCACATACTTTTTCTTGCCACTGTTTCTACAGTATCTTTGATTGGACTGATCATGTCATACTTTCAAAATCTTAGCTAGCAAGCTAGCAGTCATCATCATGAATCAAGTCGACAAGTCTACTGGCAAATCCTTTTCATTCTGAAGAGAAATAATTTAGAGAAATGATAGATAAAACGTATCAGTGCTCATCGGCCATTGAACATAAACATTACACAACAAGTTGGAAATCGCTAATTCAACAATGAGTGGTTTGGAAGGAATCAGTGGCTACCTGCAAGCATTGCAAAGCAATTACTAGCCTGCTATTCAGTGGGGTTGGTGTGTGGTCCCAAGTCTGGGTTTAAGGGTCTCTTTTCCAAGTTTAAAAGGCTAAATATTCAACATTGGCCATGTTGTCAATCCAGCATGACTTCTGCCGTGCTCAAAACAACTGGAAAGTTGGAACTAGGAAATCTAACTTCAGTGAGTTCAAGACAACGGAGGAGCTCCAACCAGGAAAATACGTTTTGAACAGTCATCCAACTCGGAATTGCAAGTCGGGAACTCTGGCCTCTTTCTAGAGCTCTGTCCTGAAGATCACTGATGTCATCATGATTCAACCTTGTTTTTTCCAAGTTCCCAGTTGTCTTGAAAGCACCATAAATCCAGAGAATGCCAGACTGATGACAAAGTGTTAACACAAGATTTCCCCACAAAGGACTGCTGCGCTGTTCAAGTGAGCACAGCACAAGGTGAGTCCAAAAATGTCTTGTATGCTGCTGCATAAATTATGTAATATGCTAGGGGAATACTATCTGTAGCTAGGAAAATAATAGTAAGTGTATGTTGTGTAGTAAGCTGTTAGTAACCCATGTGCCTCACCCTAATAATTTGTTCACTTTTCCCCTCGTAATTTCACCTACTGTTCTGACTTGGTGGTGCACATGTAGTCTATAGCCTGTTTTAGAGAAATGTAATCTTCGATTTTTGTAAGAGCTTTCATTGTCTGCTTATATGCCCCATTCATTTATCCAATGGTTCTGACTTGCTGTACAGGGAGAATACTGTAAGAACGGCCCATGTTCTGAATTATGTCGCTTTACATTTCAAAAGTGCTGAGCAAATAGTTATATTGACTATGTCCGTCCTAGCTCGCTCATTAATGTCTTAATTGAAATGACTGATTACCTCTTATCCGCTCGTCGTGACCTTATGCCATAGTTTGTACATCTAATTTATAAATAGAAACCACATTTGTTTAAGTAAGTCAGCCATATCAGCAATGTTTTTTTTAAAGGCAGTAACTGAGGCTGAATGAACTGTTTCACTGTCAGACGAGGCTCAGCTGATAGCCAGGTGTAGCAGTGGTAAGGTGTTGGGACTGCTGTTGGGACAGTTTTATTCAGACCCAAACAGTTTGTGGGCACCGTTTGGCACCGTTATAATGCAATTAATGTATTGTTTATTGTTGTGTAGTGGTTTTGCTGGCATGCACCCACCCACATTTTTGGGGTAGTTTGCCCAAACCAAGGTTTACTAAAGATTTGCTCAAATCAGCGCTGGATCCAGGCACAAGCTCATTGCTCACATTGAGCACTCAAAACGATATATATTTTTTGAAATGTTACAAAATTCGTAATGGTTATGTAATAAACCAAAACTTGTTTCTTACAAGTGTAGGAGGTTGTGAACTCCAAAAACAACGTTTCCAGTCCGAGAATGGTAAATGACTAATTAAAACGTGCATTAACAGAAATGAATGTAACCAAATAATGGGGGATTAACAGTACATTTCCTAGGCCTACGAGTGACACGTGCAATGGGGAATTGATTAAAAAAACAAAAACAATGAAAAGGGTAAACAATTCACACAATGAAACATGAATGCACAAGAATTGGCGGGAGACAGCTGAGTGCATTTTGGAGAGCTGAGTGCATGCATTCCGTAGAGACGCACCATATCTTAGCCACACACCCCTGACAGTCACTGACAGTCGCAACTCAATCAGTTAGACCTATTACCACACTCACGACCCAAATTGCGGTCTTCCCAAGTAGGCATAGGCCAACACATTTGTGATTTGAATCAATTCACAGCAAATATTTTTTAAAGAAGCTAATGATCATCTGTGGCTAAGTAATGCTCCCTGGTGAAGTATTTTGTATGATTTTTATTTAGACAGGAGTAATTATAGCCTATACTTCTGTATCTGTATATAATGACGAAATGCTCATATATTCGCAATGGGAGTCTTTGTTCCAAAGGCATGCACATGGAAACGCATTGGGCTTATTCTGGAAACATTTTGGCGAGTGAGCGCTCTCATTTCGCCTTTCCTCTCTGCTGAAACGACATTACCAAAAGTATGTGGCCACCTGCTCGTCGAACAACCTACTCCAAAATCAAGGGCATTAATATGGAGTTGGTCCCTCTTTTGCTGCTATAACAGCCTCCATTCTTCTGGGAAGGCTTTCCACTAGATGTTGTAACATTGCTGTGGGGACTTGCTTCCATTCAGCCACAAGATAATTAGTGAGGTCCGGTACTGATGTTGGGCGATTAGGCTTGACTTGCTGTCGGAGTCCCAATTCATCCCAAAGGTGTTTTATGGGGTTGAGGTCAGGGCTCTGTGCAGGTCAGTCAAATTCTTCCACACCGATCTCTACAAACCATTTCTGTATGGACCTCGCTTTGTGCACGGGGGCATTATCATGCTGAAACAGGAAAGGACCCACACCATTATCCATTTGAAGTCAGAAGTTTACATAGCCAAATACATTTAAACTCAGTTTTTCCCAGTAAAAATTCCTTGTTTTAGGTAAATTAGGATCACCACATTATTTTAAGAATGTGGATGTCAGAATACTAGTAGAAATAATGATTTACTTCAGCTTTTATTTCTTTCATCATATTCCCAGTGGGTCAGAAGTTTACATACACTCAATTCGTATTCGGTAGCATTGCCTTTAAATTGTTTAACTTGGGTAAATATGTTTCAGGTAGCCTTCCAGAAGCTTCCCACAATAAGTTTGGTGAATTTTGGGTAATTTCTCCTGACAGAGCTGGTGTAACTGAGTGAGGTTTGTAGGCCTCCTTGCTCACACATGCTTTTTCAGTTCTGCCCACAAATTTTCTATGGGATTGAGGTCTGGGCTGTGTGATGGCCACTCCAATACCTTGCCTTTGTTGTCCTTAAGCCATTTTGCCACAACTTTGGAAGTATGCTTGGGGTCATTGTCCATTTGGAAGACCCATTTGCGACCAAGCTTTCACTTCCTGACTGTTGTCTTGAGATGTTGCTTCAATATATCAACATAATTTCCTCCCTTATGATGCCATCTATTTTGTGACGTGTACCAGTCCCTCCTGCAGCAAAGTACCCCCACAACATGATGCTGCCGTGCTTCACGGTTGGGATGGTGTTCTTTGGCTTGCAAGCCTCCCCCTTTTTCCTCCAAACATAACGATGGTAATTATGGCCAAACAGTTCTATTTTTGTTTCATCAAACCAGAGGCAGGAAACTGACTTGTTGGAAAGGTGCCAACCTATGACGGTGCTACGTTGTAAGTCACTTAGCTCTTTAGTAAGGCCATTCTACTGCCAATGTTTGTCTATGGAGATCGCATGGCTGTGTTTTCGATTCAACACACCTGTCACTCATGGGTGTGGCTGAAATAGTCTAATCCACTAATTGGAAGGGGTGTCCAAAATTTTGTATATGCAGTGCATTCAGAAATTATTCAGACTGATTGCCTTTTCCCACATTTTGTTACGTTACAGCCTTACTCTAAAATTGATGAAATTGTAGTCCTCAGCAATCTATTCACAATAGCTCATAATGACAAAAATGACAATTTTTTTGTTGAATTTATTAAAATTGAAAAACAGAAATACCTTATTTAGACAAGTATTCAGAGCCTTTGCTATGAGACTCAAAATTGAGCTAAGGTGCATCCTGTTTCCATTGATTATCCTTGATATGTTTCTAAAATATGATAAGAAACCACCTGTGGTAAATTAAATTGATTGTACATGATTTGGAAAGGCACATACCTGTCTATATAAGGTCCCACAGCTGACAGTGCATGTCTAGGTAAAAACCAAGCTATGAGGTTGAAGGAATAATCCGTAGAGCTCCGAGACAGGATTGTGTCGAGGCACAGATCTGGGGAAGGGTACCAAAATATTTCTGCAGCATTGAAGGTCCCTAAGGTCTCCTCCTAGAACTGGCCAAATTTAGCAATCAGGGGAGAACGGCCTTGGTCAGGGAGGTGACCAAGAACCCGATGGTCACTCTGACAGAGCTCCAGAGTTCTTCTGTGGAGTACCTTCCAGAAGGACAACCATCTCCGCAGCACTCCACCAATTAGGCCTTTATGGTAGAGTGGCCAAATGGAAGCCATTCCTCAGTAAAAAGGCACATGACAGCCCACTTGGAGTTTGCCAAAAGGCACCTAAAAGGTTCTCAGGCCATGAGAAACAAGATTCTCTGGTCTGATGAAACCAAGATTGAACTGTCTGGAGGAAAGCTGCCACCATCCCTACGGTGAAAAATGGTGGTGGCGACATAATCATGCTGTGGGGATGTGCTTCAGCGGCAGGGACTGGGAGACTTGTCAGGATTGAGGCAAAGATGAACGGAGCAAAGTACAGAGAGATCCTTGATGAAAACCTGCTCCAGAGCGTTCAGGACCTCAGACTGAGGCAAATGTTCACCTTCCAACAAGACAACGACCCTAAGCAGAGGGAACACCCCCCTATCCACATCGATGGAGGGTAGCAAGACAGTAGTGGAGGGTAGCAAGTTAAGTTCCTCGGCATACATATCACAGACAAACTGAATTGGTCCACCCACACGGACAGCATCGTGAAGAAGGCACAGCAGCGCCTCTTCAACCTCAGGAGGCTGAAGAAATTCGGCTTGTCACCAAAAGCACACAAACTTCTACAGAGGCACAATCAAGAGCATCCTGGCAGGCTGTATCACCGCCTGGTACGGCAACTGCTCCGCCCACAACCGTAAGGCTCTCCAGAGGGTAGTGAGGTCTGCACAACGCATCACCGGGGGCAAACTACCTGCACTCCAGGACACCTACGCCACCCGATGTCACAGGAAGGCCATAAAGATCATCAAGGACACCACCCGAGCCACTGCCTGTTCACCCCGCTATCATCCAGAAGGCGAGGTCAGTACAGGTGCATCAAAGCTGAGACCGAGAGACTGAAAAACAGCTTCTGTCTCAAAGCCAGACTGTTAAACAGCCACCACTAACATTGAGTGGCTGCTGCCAACACACTGACTCAACTCCAGCCACTTTAATAATGGGAATTTATGGGAAATGTAAAATATATCACTAGCCACTTTAAACAATGCTACCTAATATGTTTACATACCCTACATTATTCATCTCATATGTATACGTATATACTGTACTCTATATCTACTGCATCTTTATGTAATACATGTATCACTAGCCACTTTAAAACTATGCCACTTTTATGTTTACATACCCTACATTACTCATCTCATGTGTATATACACTGTACTCTGTACCATCACACATTCATATATCTTTATGTACATAGTCTTTATCCCCTTACACTTGTGTATAAGACAGTAGTTTTGGAATTGTTAGATTACTTGTTGGTTATTACTGCATTATCGGAACTAGAAGCACAAGCATTTCGCTACACTCGCATTAACATCTGCTAACCATGTGTATGTGACAAATAAAATTTGATTTGAAGCACACAGCCAAGACAAAGCAGCAGTGGCTTTGGGACAAGTCTCTGAATGTCCTTGAGTGGCACAGCTAGAGACCAGACTTGAACCTGATCGTACATCTCTGGAGACCTGAAAAACAGGAAACAGCCTATCCACATTGACTGGACCGCAGTTGAAAAGCTTTAAGTTCCTCGGCGTACAGGTCACCGACGATCTGAAATGGTCCACCCACACAGATAGTGTGGTGAAGGCGCAACAGCGTCTCTTCAACCTCAGGAAGCTCAAATGTTTACAGATGCACAACTGAGAGCATCCTGTCAGGCTCTATCACCGCCTGGTACAGCAACTGCACTGCCCACAACCGCAGGGCTCTCCAGAGGGTGGTGCGGTGTGCCCAACGAATCACCGGGGGCACATTGCCTGCACTCCAGGACACCGACAGCACCAGAAGTCACAGGGAGACCAAAAAGAACAAGGGCCTCAACCACCTGAGCCACAGCCTGGTCACCCCACTACCATCCAGAAGCCAAGGTCAGTACAGGTACATCAAAGCTGGGACTGCAAGACTAAATTTTTTTAATTTTTATATCAAGGCCATCAGACTTAAATAGCCATCACTAGCCGGCTACCACCTGGTTACTCAACCCTGCCCCTTTGAGGCTGCTGCCCTATATACATAGAATTACTGGTCACTTTAATAATGTTTACATACTGCTTTACTCATTTCATAGGTATATACTGTATTCTATTCTACTGTATTTTGGCCAATGCCTCTGACATTGCTTGTCCTAATATTCATATATTTCTTAACTTCATTCTTTTACTTTAGATTTGTGTATTGTAGTAATTGTTAGATATCACGGCACTGTTGGAGCGAGGAACACAAGCATTTCACTACAACCGCAATAACATTTTTGCTTGGTCATTATGGGGTCTTGTGTGTAGATTGAGGGGAAAAAAACTACTTCACCAATTTTAGAATAAGGCTGTAACTTAACAAAATGTGGAAAAAGTGAAGTGGTTGGAATACTTTCAATGCACTAGTGTGTCATCCAAGAAAGCATCCGAGTGAGCGAAACAGAGCCCCACTATAGCCCATTTATCTGATGCAGTCTGGCCAGAAATATACTGAACAAAAATATAAACAAAGTAATGTTTTGGTCCCATGTTTCATGAGCCGAAATAAAAAAAAACTCCAGAAATGTTCTACACGCACAATTGTATTAAGTAGTCAATAGCTTGTAGATATTGCCTCCTAATATTGTACAATCGGTGTGTCGCTTCACTGGCCTGGGATATTGTTTGAATTCAAGACCAGATTGATCCATTTGTCAGTGTCAAAGTAGCCACTCATTTCAGTCATGTGTGTGAGTTTAAAAAATATTCAGCTAATATCATGTCAATGATGTGGAAACAATATGCCTACAAAGAAATGCTAGTTTGTTAACACCACCTGCTTTAAAGTCACAAGCGTAAATTCCTCAAGATTTAAATGCATATTCAAATTATTTGGTATGCATTTTGACATTTCAACAGTAAAACGTGAAGAATTATCGAGACACGGTGTGGGCATATAGGTGGAGGATGCATTTTAAGCACCTAGTCTAGAATTAAGGAAGGCACAAGGGGGTGTGATATGGCTAATATACCACAGCTAAGGGCTGTTCTAAGGCACGACCCAACGAGATGTGCCTGGATACAGCCCTTAGCCGTGGTATATTGGCAATAAGAATTTGTTCTTAACTTGCCTAGTTAAATAAAGGTTTAAAAAAGTTTAAAAATGAATGCTGATTGGCTGACAGCCGTTGTATGAGACCATATGCCACGGGTATGACAAAACATGTATTTTTATTGCCATATACCACACCTCCTCGGGTCTTAGTTTAATTATAGAAATGCTACATTTATTCTTCCAATTATGGGCTTGTGGTGCAGTTAACTAAGTGAAAGTAAGAAAGTGGTGTATATTTCAGAGGACGCTGACATCTTTAAAAATATGTTTAATACAGACAAATGAACATTAGTTAAACGTTCTAGCTCATTCATGTCAGTCAATCCTTTTAAGACTGCATAATAGGAAAAAAACATTACCAACAGAACAGATTAAGAGAATAGTAAAAACTGACTCAAGACAAGTGAAATATTAAATAGTTAAGAAATGTAAAAGGAAAGTCACATTCTACTAGTTCTGACACCCGAGTGGTAATTTGGACCTGAGTGGGGTATCGTGAGTGTCATTTTCTGCCATCTTGGAACGATTGAGGGATTTGTTTTCCTTCTTGCCTGCCTTCTTTTGCTGAAAGGAGAAAACATTACATTCAAACAAAGCCATAGCTGGGGCTAGGAGCGAGAGATGACAGTACATTAACAAAGAAACACTGGGGCAATCTTACCTTGAAGAATGGCACTCTTCCATTCTCGTAGCACATGAGGTTTTCGTCGATATAAGATGGCTCAGTGACATAGCTGTCGTTGTAGCCGCTCAACTCGTCCTCCAGAGAGTCCTATGGCAACAGATGTCATAACATCTATTCTGTACACTGAACTTCACCCTTTCCAATGTCATTGCCTATTACATGCTGAATAGTCTAGATCAGTCAGTATTCATAGTCCGTGTATACAGTAGAGGTTGACCAATTAAAATCGGAATAACCGATTAATTAGGGCCGATTTCAAGTTCATAGCAATCGTAATCTGCATTTTTGGACGATTATAATTGCAATCCACGAGGAGACTGCGTGGCAGGCTGACCACCTGTTACGTGAGTGCAGGCAGCAAGGAGCCATGTTAAGTTGCTACCTAGCATTAAACTTAAAAATATGTACATCATTTTTTAAAATCAAGCTTAACATTATCACTAGTTAACTACACATGGTTGAAAGATATTACCAGTTTAACTAGCTTGTCCTGCGTTGCATATAATCAACGCAGTGCCTGTAATTTTCACTTCTCTTGCATTCAGTGTAAGCAGAGTCAGGGTATATGTAGCAGTTTGGGTTGTCTGGCTTGTTGAACTGTGTGAAGACCATTTACTTTAGATTTGTGTATTGTAGTGAATTGTTAGATATTACTGCACCGTTGGAGCGAGGAACACAAGCATTTCACTACACCCACAATAACATCTGCTAAATATATGATATTTTGCAAAAATGTTTAAAGCAGCTCTTCGCAATACTTGAAGCACAGCGATGTTATTGACTTCAAGCCCATCAACTCCCGAGATTAGACTGGCAATACTATAGTGCCTATAAGAACATCCAATAGTCAAAAGGTTTATGAAATACAAATGGTAGAGAGAGAAATAGCCCTATAATAACTACAACCTAAAACTTAACTGGGAATATTGAAGACCCATGTTAAAAAGGAACCACCAGCTTTCATATGTTCTCATGTTCTGAGCAAGGAACTTAAACGTTAGCTTTTTTTACATGGCACATATTGCAATTTTACTTTCTTTTCCAACACTGTTTTTGCATTAAATAATGAAACCTGTTCAATTGGTTTATTTGAGACTAAATTGATTGATTTGTATTACATTAAGTAGACAATACTGTTCATTCAGTATTGTTGTAATTGTCATTATTACACATACAAATATCGGCACACTTTTTGGGTACTCAAAAAAATAAAAATATCGGTATTGGTGTTAAAATCAGTCCCCTAATGTAACCGTGACAGTAATCTGCGATACTGCCCCAAACCGACATGACCCAACCAGGTAAAATTGGGACCTAATGTGTACCTGATCGACCTGCTTCTCCTCCTCTACTGTGTCACACTGGAACAGGGCTGCCTGCAGCTCCTCCTGCTGGTGGCGGAAGCTGTCCAGCAGTTCAGCTCTGCTCTTCGACTTGGCCAGGAGACATGGGTACACAAACTCCCTCCTCTGAGGAGTTGTACCTGCCAGAACAAAACAATGTCAGTGACTCAGACTATACATGTAGAAGAAAAAAAGCCAACATAACATTTTTAGATGGCATTACATCCGCGTCAAGCTCACCAGTTGGGACATCCTGTTTGAGCTGCTTGCTGAGGAAACTGTGGACACTGACCACGCCACCCTCCATGTGGGCCTTGAGTTCTATGTGATGGTGTTCCAGAGTGTTCTGGTACAGTGACGTCTGCTCCTTCAAGGCACCCAGACCCTCCTCCACCAGCCCTTGCTGCCGCTTCAGTTGACCACTCACCTCCTGGACCCTCTCCTCACAGCTCTGCTCCACCCTCTGATTCACACCAGAGAAACACCGGTCAAGATTTCAGTTATGATGAATACCGACATGTAATGAGCTACTCAGGGATTTCGAAGCTAACCATTTTTGTAAAACTAAACGGTGTAGTATCAGACTACTAATATTTTCCAGCACTGAGCCAATTTCAGGTCTGCTGAGCGCAAACTTGAACCGTGTGCAACTTCCAGCACGTGTTTACTGTGAACAGAGGCTTTAATTTACTGTTTCAGTGGCCAAATAGCCTACTGTGACTATTTGATCATAAATGTACACCTACCAAAGTGGCTTACCATAAAAAAAATATATATTTCTTTTAGAAAACGCATCATGTAAAATTAACATGGAAATTGGTTATATCATTCAGCCTACAGTAGCAGCCAATAGTGTTTAATGTAGGCCTACATTCCATGAAACTTTTCCTTCAAACAAGGTGGTGACTGAACATCGTTGTTTAATACAAGAAACCAAAATAGGCATAGTTATTCCCATATCATTATTAAAGACAATCAGACAAGTTATGCTACCCTGTGCCTATTGGCTACTTAGCTTATTCAGACTCGTCTCAAAATAAAAAACACTTCCCCTTAAGACAAAGAAAAGCTCTTTACCTGGCACGCTTTTCAAAGATGGCTAGAAAATGTACACGTTTTGTGATCTTGTAGGAAGCACAAATTTGCTATGACTGGGTTAATAATTTACTAACTAGCAAATATATATATTTTACCTTTATTTTACTAGGCAAGTCAGTTAAGAACAAATTCCTATTTTCGATGACGGCCTAGGAACAGTGGGTTAACTGCCTGTTCAGGGGCAGAACGACAGATTTTGTACCTTGTCAGCTCAGGGATTTGAACGTACAACCTTTTGGTTACTAATCCAATGCTCTAACCACTAGGCTACCCTGCCGCCCCAAATATGAACAAAATGTGCACACGGTGCTACATGCGATTGTTTTGAGATCAAAGTGTGAGCTGCATAAATCACAACCGCTCATGCTGTGAAACAGTCCAGTTCAAAGTGAATGGCACAAATCCATATATGGCAATTGTCTACTTGCACATAGGCCTACTGCAGTTGTGATTGTTATGCCGCACTGGTCTGTGTAAAGGAATACAATAGAATCTTACTCTGCTGCGTTCAAATGTCGATCGACCGAGAATAATCCATTCGTTCTTCCAATCTGAAAAAAAGTGTACTTTTCCATATATAGACACCCTACACGCCGAGCTGGTCTGATGCTTTAAGTGCACTCTTAGATAAAATTACTCGTAACGGGCGAATGTTTACTGGTTGCTCAGGAAGGAAAGTCAGATCTGTGGAAGACATCCAGATAAAGAAGAGGGTATAGGAGCAAGCGTTGCGTGAGTATTATGCGCCAACGGGTGCGATTAGAATATTTTTTCTTATCATTTGGAAAAGTGCACCAGAGTGTTAAGGAAAAAATGAAGCCTTTAAAACAGCAAAGACAAAAACAGTTGCATGCATTTGTGATTTGCAGTTTATTTATCGCTTAGGAAAATTATTCAAAGCTCCCTTTCTTATTCCGTTTTAAAACTAAAAGTTTGATTACATTTCAAAGCATGAATGACTCGTATGCTGTGTCATGACATGGACTGATACATACAGTAGCATACAGTGCCTTTGGAAAGTTCAGACCTTGACTTTTTCCACATTGTTAGCATTATTCTAAAATATATATTTTTCAATTTTTATAAAGTAATCCTCAGCAATCTACACACAATACCCTATAATGACAAAGCGAAAACCAGTTTAGAAATTTGAGAAAATGTATTAAAAATGGGGGTGGGGGGGAGAAACATACCTTTACATAAGTATTCAAACCCTTTGCGATGAGACTCGAAATTGAGCTAAGGTACATCCTGGTTCATTGATCATCCTTGAGATGTTTCTACAACTTGATTGGACTCCCCCTGTGGTAAATGCGATTGATTGGCCATGATTTGGAAAGGCACACACATCTATATAAGGTCCCACAGTTGACAGTGCATATCGGAGCAAAAATCAAGCAATGAGGTCGAAGGAGTTGTCCGTAGAGCGCCAAGACAGGATTGTGTCGAGGCACAGATCTGGGAAAGGGTACCAACATATTTCTGCAGCACTGAAGGTCCAAGAACACAGTGGTCTCAATCATTCTTAAATGGAATTAGTTTGGAACCACCAAGACTCTTCCTAGTGCTGGCCGCACAGCCAAACTGAGCAATCGGGAGAGAAAGGCCTTGGTCAGAGAGGTAACCAAGAACCCAATGGTCACCGACAAGAGCTCTATAGGTCCTCTGGAAATGGGAGAAACTTCCAGAAGGACAACCATCTCTGCAGCACTCCACCAATCAGTCCTTTATGGTAGTGACCAGACAGAAGCCACTCCTCAGTAAAAGGCACACGACAGCCTGCTTGGAATTTGCCAAAAGTCAAACCCTCAGAATATAAAAACAAGATTCTCTGGTCTGATGAAACCAAGATCAAATGCCAAGCTTCATATCTGTAGGAAACCTGGCACTATCTATACAGTGAAGCATGGTGGTGGCAGCATCATACTGTGTGGATGTTTTTCAGCTGCAGGGTCTGAGAGACTAGTCAGAATCGAGGCAAAGATGAATGGAACAAAGTACAGAGAGATCATTGATGAAGAGCGCTCTGGAGCACAAACTGGGGCGAAGGTTCACTTTCCAACAGGACAATGACCCTAGACACATAGCCAAGAATGCAGGAGTGGCTTCGGGACACGTCTCTGAATGTCCTTGAGTGGCCCAGCCAGAGACCAGACATGAACATCTCTGGAGAGACCTGAAAATAGCTGTGAAGCAACACTCCCCATCCAACCTGAGAGCTTCAGAGAATGGGATAAACTGCACAAATACAGGTGTGCCAAACTTGTAGAGTCATACCCAAGAAGATTCGAGGCTGTAATCGCTGCCGAAGGTGCTTCAAAGTACTGAGTAAAGGATCTGAACACTTGTGTAAATATGATATCATTTTTTTTTGCTTTGTCATTATGGAGTAGTGTGTGTAGATTGATGAGTAAAACATTAATTTAAATCCATTTTAGAATAAGACTGTTACGTATCAAAATATGGAAAAAGTCAAGGGGTCTGAATACTTTCCAAATGCACTGTATGCATGTATACATACACACACAGTACAGGTCAAAAGTAGACACCTACTCATTCCAGGGTTTCTTTTTTCCTATATTGTAGAATAGTGAAGACATTAAATCTAAGAAACATACAAAATCATGTAGTAACCAAAAGTATTAAATCAAACTGATTCTTCAAAGTAGCCACCCTTTGCATTCTCTCAACCAGTTTCAAGAGGTAGTCACCTGGAATGCATTTCAATTAACAGGTGTGCCTTGCTAAAAGTTAATTTGTGGAATTTCTTAACATCTTAATGCGTTTGAGCCAATCAGTTGTGGTGTGACAAGGTAGAGGTGGTATACAGAAGATAGCCCTATTTGGAAAAAGTTCATATTATGGCAAGAACGGCTCAAATAAGCAAAGAGAAACAGTCTATTACTTTAAGACATGAAGGTCAGTCAATCCAGGACATTTCAATTAACTTGAAAGTTTCTTCAAATGCAGTCGCAAAAACCATCAAGCGGTATGATGAAACTGGCTCCCATGAAGACCGCCACAGGAAAGGAAGACCCAGAGTTAACTCTGCTGCAGAGGATCAGTTCATTAGAGTTAACCGCACCTCAGATTGCAGCCCAAATAAATGCTTCACAGAGTTCAAGTAACAGACATCAACTGTTCAGAGGAGACTGCATGAATTAGGCCTTCATGGTCAAATTGCTGCAAAGAAGCCACTATTAAAAAGGATACTAATCATAAAGAGACTTGCTTGGGGCAAGAAACACAAGCAATGGACATTAGACCGGAGGAAATTTGTCCTTTTGTCTGAGTCCAAATTTTTGATTCCAACAGCTGTGTCTTTGTGAGATGCAGAGTAGGTGAACAGATGATCTCTGCTTGCATGGTTCCCACCTTGAAGCATGGAGGAAGAGGTGTGATGGTACATTGCTGGTGACACAGTCAGTGATTTATTTAGAATTCAAGTCACACTTGCACAGGATAGCTAACAGCATTCTGCAGCGATACGCCAACCCACCTGGTTTGCACTTAGTGGCACTATCATTTGGTTTTTCAACAGGACAATGATCCAACACACCTCCAGGATGTATAAGGGCTATTTGACCAAGAAAGAGTGGAGTGCTGCTTCAGATGACCTGGCCTCCACAATCACCAAGCTCAACCCAATTGAGATGGTTTGGGATGAGTTGGACCGCAAAGTGAAAGAAAAGCAGCCAACAAGCTCTAGCATGTGGGAACTCCTTCAAGACCATTGGAAAAGCATTCCAGGTGGAGCTGGTTGAGAGAATGACAAGAGTATGCAAAGCTATCAAGGCAAAGGATGGCTACTTTGAAGAATCTAAAATATATTTAGATTTGTTTAACACTTGTTACGACAAGATTCCATGTGTTATTTCATAGTTGATGTCTTCACTATTATTCTACAATGTAGAAAAATAGTACAAATAAAGAAAAGCCCTTTTAATGAATAGGTGTCCAAACTCGTGACTGGTACGAATATGAAATTCAATCTCCTACATTTTCTTAGACAATTAAAAGGCAAGAACTGTTTCCTCATTCCGCTGCTGCCTCCGCCACATTGTTCTCAACACCAATACGCACACTGGTTAACTTTGCTATTATGTATATAGCAACATAGGGAAAGGCGCCAATTCAAAGGCACACTGAAGATTGTCCACAGTTCTGAAACAGCGACCTCTATCCAACACAGGAGAAAGCGCATGTTACAAATGATTATTTATTAGTGGTGCATAATTATTTTCACACAACGTAACCATATACAATTTCAGGTATCATATGTTTTTGAGTGAAGACTATGCCATCTGTGGCCTCCACAATTGTTTTATCTAACGAAACAGGGTTGAAGCAGACAGCTCGTGCACCATGAAAAAAACGATTTGCGATTGCTCGACCAGTCAACTAAATGTGACCAGCCCTAATGAAGTCTGATAAAAAGGTCTGATCCTGTTGGTATCCAACATGCCATCAGACTGCTGAACACTTGAACTGGACTGCAGACTCTACAAACCTTAGCACACATACAGTACATTCATGACACACACTACTAATGATTGCTAAATACTGCACAATATAAAACACTCCCACCCCCCCAATCCCTGCCTTCCCCAAAACACATGAAAATATTGGACTATAAATTGTGCCTTCCTGTATTATAATAAGTGTACTCTATTCTACTAAGCTATTTACTTCGTTTGTATTCTTATCATTTCTTACAACTGAAACTTCTAGGCCAAGAAAAATTGGCTAAATAGCAAAAAACACATGTTAGTACTCCATTTCATAAAGTACCACCAAGTCCCTGTTTGAGGTAAAACTGCACAATATTCTGTCTGAGTGTATAGTTTACCTGTAGCAGGGTCTGAGCAGAGGCGGTGTTCTCTCTCATCAGGGTGAGCTGAGCATGGGAGTCAGTGCTGTCCTTGGTAGAGGCACACCATTGCAGACTCCTCTCACACAGTTGGGTCAGAGAGCTGTGCAGGTGGCTACAGTAGACGGAGCACTCCTCCATCGTATGCTGGGCCTCCTGGGCAGTCTGCTGGACCTCAGAGATAAGGCTAGCGGTGGAGGACGCTAGACGCTCCTTTTGGGTTGCGGTCTGGTTCTCAGCTGCACTGCATCTCCTGGAAGACAGAATCAAATGAATTAGAGGCTATGCACTGGCAAACATAAAGTGAAAAGAGTAATATGCAGATTCAATGGACAAATTCAACGACATGGTAGGGCTGACTCCAATTAGTCAACCGGTCGATTGTTTGGTCGTTAGGCTGTTGGTCAACCGAGATTGTGTTACTGCTTTACTAAAACACACAACCAACTCCGTGAACTAATCCATTGGAGGCCAAGACTAAAAGCCAATTTATGTTTGATCTGAAAATGTGGTTTGAGGCTCCATATGGAGAGATTAACGCAATTGCGGAGCCTCCAGAGGCATAGAGGCGAAATCAAGCTATGTACTGCGTCGCCATGCACGTCCCAAATGTTGTAACAATGAGAAGGGCTCTGTACAGCTCCGCATTGACATGACATTGGTTGACGGTAGGTGGGGGCGGTACATCCTGTATAAACACAAACTCACTTCTTTGAGAACAGCTGTGCATTGCGCCGTTAAGCGCAAGAAGTATGAATGACCTGACATCTGATGAGACTATATCACTGTAAATGCTGCATGGCCAATGCAGATGTCGGATTGAGCACGCACAATGCACTTCCCTCTCCAGAATGCGCTCTCTCCCGCAGATTTGTGCACATTCATAACTTTATTGTGTGAATTGTTTGCATATATCACCAGTAGTATATTTAAGCAATAAGGCCCGAGGAGGTGTGGTATATGGCCAATATATATATATATAACAGACATTGTTCGCTGAGTGCACAACCTATGCTGTTGTTTTGGTTTATTTCATTCCATTTAACAAATTGTTAATTTAGTAGTATTTTGTTTGGAGCTCTGCGGTCGATGTTGATTAAGGACACGCACGCATAGAAGTAGGCCTACAAGCTACCGTGAAAATGTAGACAAAGTGTTTATTTGGGGATATGATAGTATCTGATTGGCTTGACGCACCATCACTAATGACCTGTGGAGCTTCTCAAAGTAATGTTTTCACCTCAAACGGCAGCTGTTTTTACATCCATTGAGAATTACAATAGTTAGACGACTTTCGGTTAACCACAAAAATATATATATTTGAGTCGAGACAGCCCTAACGCCATGGACAGGTACATCACGGCCAATGGCCCAGTTAAGACAGCCCAGTTGCACCTACGTTTGCAGGGTCTGCTGAAGGGACTGGACAGGGACCTGCAGGGCGTCGGAGGCACTCATCATGCCGGCGTAGTTATTCTGGGTCTCCATGGCCAGGAGGTTGAGCTGGTTCTGCAGACACTGGATCACTTGGGTCATGCCCTGTAGGAGAGGTGATGTCACAAGGTCAGATCAAAAAAGCACACTTGTTGACCAAAGCCTCAATAGTGAGAAGTTTCTTTTTTTTGGGGGGGTCAACATCCAGATGTCTAACAGGGACTGGACCAACGGTATAAAAGCAGAGTAGACATTGCCAGAGCAATCCTATTGTGCATATCAAAGTGTATTACTTTGACATCTTGTTTTTTTAGATGATTGCAGAGGGTGATAAGACACTTTATAGACCACTCCAAATCGATCCCAGGCCGTACCGTCTGATGCTCCTTGTCTGCTCTGCTGATCTGTTTCTTCAGGTTGCTGTGCTCAGTCTTTAGGGAGCCGAGACCTGCTGTGGCAGTCTCCCTCAGGGCAGCCAGGTCCTGGGCATGGCCACTGAAGAACGACGTCATCTCCACCTTCATGGACGCCATCTGGGAAAAAGGAAAGCATTCATTAAATTGTCTAACAAGTCTCTAATAAGCAAAGTATTTAGAGTATATACACAATGCATTATTTCAGCCAGCTTCACTTACCTTAGCTGCCAGGGCATGGTGGCTCCCCAGTGTCTTCTTCAGGCTGTCATTCATGGCCATGATGGCACTGAAACCAGGCAACATCTGGGCCACCAGGACCTCCTCAAGCTCCAACTTGTGCTCCTCCTGTTAAAACAGGATCATATTAATCAAGAAATGTCACACACATCTATACAGATGTATACAAAACCAGAAAAAAAGAAAAAACACCAGACAAGAACAGACATGGCTTAATTTATACCCTTACCAAAACCTGGTGCAGAGTGTTTTTGGCCTCCGCACACAGAGTCTCTTGCGCCATCAACTTAGCCTGACACTTGGTCATGCCATCAGTAAACAGGTTATTGATGCCGCAGAAGGACGCAGCTACAGTAGCCATGGCACCTTTGAAGGCTTTGTCGTTGACTGTAAGAAGACCCTCTGAGGGCGCAAAAGACATTCAATCAGATATTAATTCCTATGATGCGCTCATTTCACTCTTGTAAACTACCGGTCTATTTCAAGCTGCTCACCAACTGAGGTTTTGTAGGAGTCCAGCATGCTCTGGTGCTTGTTGCGCTGGTCTTCCACAGAGTTCTGCATCTGGCTGAACATAGCATCCATGTGGTCGGTAAAACTAATCTGGATTTCAGAGTTGTGCTCCTCAACTTTCTTCTTCCTCTCTAGCTTAGCATGCAGGTCAGATACATCTTTGGTGCTCACATCAACAGTTGTCAGCAACTGGAGAAAAAGGTTAAATCTTAAAAACAGACAGTCATACAGTACATGTTCAAATGTAATTTTAGTCATTTAGACTGAACTGTTAACCAGAGTGAATTACAGCAGTGAGTGTATACATTTTCGTACTGGCCGTAACGTCGTCAACCTAACCTTGTCTGCAGTGGTGTACAGTTTCTCCTCAGTGGTGGCCAGCTCAGACACTATAAACGCCTCCTCAGTGAGCTTCTGTTTGGTCTCCTGCAGGTCCTTGTGAGTCTCCTCCAGCTTATGGTTCTTCTCCTCCAGATCATTGATGCACTGGTCCAGCTTATCCTTGCTATCCTCAAACAGCTCAAAGACCTGGGAATGAGGGACGATCACAATATTTTTGGATTAGTCATGTGGAGCCAGTAGCCATTGTTCAGCTCATCCAAAAACAGGAAGTAAAATGACATTTTTAAACATGCTTACTCTCTTCAGCTCCTCCTCCACTGATGCAATCTTCTCGGTATATTCTGTTATATGCTCCTCTTGGGAAGATATCATGCCCGCCATGCTCCTGTGGGGTGATAAATTAAAATGTTAAACTCCTGTACTTTCTCCTTCTGAAGTGATTACATTCCAATACAGATTTTAGTAAAAATGTTTGGTTCATGAACAAAATGTGTGTTGTACAATGGGCAATTACTCATAGTTCTCAGACGACAAATACACTCCATTCTTGTCACGAGTGGCAGCCAAATCCCGTTTTAGACGCTCAATTTCCTCTGTGTATTCCTGATAAGATACAATATTTTAGCACAGACATTTCACCAAATAAGATATTCTTAAAAACATACATAAAGTAAACAGAATTCTCCAAATTTCAATTTAGAGTTTCAGTTCTTATATTCACCTTGATAAGAGTTCTCTTTGTCAACTTCTGGTTCACCTCAGGCTTGTTCATGATGTTCTTGGCCCTGTTGGCATATTCCAGCGTGCTCAGAGTTTCCTGGGGATTTCATGAAATGAAAAGTTAAAGTAGAGGCATTGCTAAAAACTAGACATCAACCTAGACACACGTGCCAAGAGACAGTAAGACAGCCAGACACCTCCAGGTTGATTGAGGCTGGGGAAACGGTGGCGATGATGGAGGTCTTGGTGCGGCCTCCCAGTGAGTCCTGGAGGATACGGGTGAGTTTGGACTCCCTGTAGGGCACATGAGGCCTCTTCTCCACCAGTGCAGTGATCACCCTGCCCAGTGTCAACAGAGACTGGTTGATGTTGCCGGCCTCCCGCGCCCGCTTGTCCACAGCCCCCGATCGGCCGATGTTCTCACTGCCAGCAAGGTCCACCTACAAGAGGAGGTCACGTTAGCGAGAATACCTAATGGGTATCACAAGCAGGTGCACATACAGGACAAATATGTGATCTTTCTTTGTAAGTCACGGGTAGAGGATATGTGACAATGATATTTGTAGGTAATACCAGTTAACCGTACCAAATTCAGTTTTCCAATCTTGACCAGTTCCTCTCCTTCAATGGTGATCTCCTTCATATGAATCGTGACAGAGAACACAGAGTGAGAGCGGCTGAAAAACAAAAAGGGGCAGATCAATAAACTATTCAAACACTAACACCTTGCTATGAGAAGTTTAGCTGGTTAGACATGCAGGTTTACCTGGAGTAGGCATTCATAAGAGTGGAGGCAGTTTTTCTCTTGGCAGATCCACGCTCCAGAATCTGGTAAATCTCATTTTTGTTGTGTACCGTGATTTCCTCCAGGCCCTTGATGATGACACCCCTCTGATGGACAGAAAGTACATTTAAAACATCATAACTAGTTTAAGAACATCACCCAATTGGTGGAATAGCAGGTTGTCTATGGAAACAGCAGTGACGTGTTGACACTTGTGGAATTCAACTAATTAGGAACGTACATAAATGTGAGAGTGAGTACTACCTTATTACGTGGATCATCAAACAATTGAAGGCGTTCAGTGACATCGGAACAAGGACTTAGCAGGTCAAACAGCTCTTCATTGTAAATCTCCAGCAAGGAAACCTTGACAGAAAACTCTGTCCCATTATCAGACAGCTTCTCAAATATCTGATGAAGTGTCCGGGGAATGATACCAGCAAGAGGGTCCTGAAAGAGTAGATTCAAATCACACATTAGTACACATAGAGGACAATAACAAAAACAGTCAACTGACAAATCTGACACAATTATGTTATACCTCTTCCCATGTAAATTCTTCATTCGGAGATCTTTCTCCTTCCATTGTGAAGGTCTTTCCTGTTCCAGTTTGGCCATATCTACATGACAAAAGCCATTTAAAATCAAATATTTTAGAAAAACAGACAGACAAGTCTTCAGTGGCCAATGTCAGCTTCTTTTTTGGGGGGGGTGGAACTCGGTGTTTGGTCGCTGCTCATGTTTTTGTTTGTAGGCCGTCATTGAAAATAAGAATTTGTTCTTAACTGACTTGCCTAGTAAAATAAGGGTAAAATTTTAAAAAATATGTTTCTTAAATTTGTGGATTGCGCTGCACTCTGCCACTAAATGTTGTCTATCGCTTGCTAGTGAAGGGGAATATATACATTTTAGAATAAGGCTGTAATGTAACAAAATGTGGGGAGTCTAGGTGTCTGTATACTTTCCGAATGCACTGTAACTGTCTTAATGCTGCTGGACCCTGCGAAGAGCCTTAATAAATATAAACATATTGCTCACCATATCTCTGCTGCAGAGGGACAAGAGCCATGAGAAAACAAGTTCAGATGAGTCATGGAAATAAGTTAATTTTTTAACAACATCGCACTGTTTGGACACTGACGAAATGTTATTCTTGCACCAGTTCAGTACTTTTATTTCCATGACTCATCTAAACTTGTTCTCATGGCTCTTGTCCCTCTGCAGCAGAGATATGGTGAGCAATATGTTTATATTTAACGCTCTTCGCAGAGTCCAGCAACATTAAGGCAGTTACAGTACAGACTCCTCGACTCCCCACATTTTGTTACGTTACAGCCATACTCTAAAATGGATTCAATATTATTTCTCTTTATCTACAAACAATACCCCAGAATGACAAAGCAAAATCAGGTTTAGACATTTTTGCAAATGTATTAAAAAACTGAAAAACCTTATTTACATACAGTTGAAGTCGGAAGATAAACTTAGGTTGGGGTCATTAAAACTCAATATTCAACCACTCCACAAATTTTCTTAACAAACTGTAGTTTTGGCAAGTCGGTTAGGACATCTACTTTGTGCATGACAAGTTATTTTTTCAACAACTGTTTAAATACAGATTATTTCACTGTATCACAATTTCAATGAGTCAGAAGTTCATACACTAAACTGACAGTGCCTTTAAACAGTGTGGAATATTCCAGAAAATGTCAGGGCTTTAGAAGCCTCTGATAGGCTAATTGACATCATTTGAGTCAATTGGAGAGGTACCTGTGGATGTATTTGAAGGCCTACCGTCAAACTCAGTCCCTCTGCTTTACATCGAGGGGGGAGATCAAAAGAAATTAGCCAGATTTTCAGAAAAGTTGTAGAACTCCACAAGTCTGGTTCATCCTTGGGAGACACCTGAAGGTACCACGTTCATCTGTACAAACAATAGTATGCAAGTAGAAACACCATGGGACCACGCAGCATTCATACCACTCAGGAAGGAGACGTGTTGTGTCTCCTAGAGATGAAAGGACTGGTGCGAAAAGTGCAAATCAACCCCAGAACAGCAGCAAAGGACCTTGAAGATGCTGGAGGAAACAGGTACAAAAGTATCTATATCCAGAGTAAAATGAGTCCAATAACGACATAACCTGAAAGGCCACTCAGCAAGGAAGAAGCCACTGCTCCAAAACCACCATAAAAAAGCCAGACTAAGGTTTGCAACTGCACATGGGGACAAAGATGGTACTTTTCTGAGAAATGTCCTCTGATCTAATGAAACAAAAAATAGAACTGTTTGGCCATAATGACCATTGTTATGTTTGGAGGAAAAAGTGGGAGGCTTGCAAGCCAAAGAACACAATCCCAACTGAAGCACAGGGGTGGCAGCATCATGTTGTGGGGGTGCTTTGCTGCAGGAGGGACTGGTGTACTTTCACAAAATAGATAGCATCATAAGATAGGAAAATTATGTGGCTATATTGAAGCAACATCTCAAGACATGAGTCAGGAAGTTAAAGCTTGGTGGCAAATGAGTCTTCCAAATGGACAATGACCCCAAGCATACTTCCAAAGTTGTGGCAAAATGGCTTACGGACAACAAAGTCAAGGTATTGGAGAGACCATCATAAAGCCACAACCTCATTCCTATAGAAGATTTGTGGGCAGAACTGAAAACCCATGTGCGAAGAAGGAGGCCTACAAACCTGACTCAGTTACACCAGCTCTGTCAGGAGGAATGGGCCAAAATTCCCCCAACTTATTGTGGGAAGCTTGTTGAAGGCTACCCGAACCGTTTGACCCAAGTGAAACAATTAAAAGGCAAAGCTACCAAACACTAATTGAGTGTATGTAAACTTCTGACCCACTGGGAATGTGATAAGAAATAAAAGCTGAAATTCCTCACTATCATTCTGACATTTCACATTCTTAAAATAAAGTGGTGATCCTAACTGACCCGAGTTAGGGAATTTTTACTAGGATTAAATGTCAGGAATTGTGAAATACATTTAAACTCAGTTTTTGGCTTAGGTGTATATAAATCAAATCAAAACAAATTTATTTATATAGCCCTTCGTACATCAGCTAATATCTCAAAGTGCTGTACAGAAACCCAGCCTAAAACCCCAAACAGCAAGCAATGCAGGTGTAGAAGCACGGTGGCTAGGAAAAACTCCCTAGAAAGGCCAAAACCTAGGAAGAAACCAGGCTATGTGGGGTGGCCAGTCCTCTTCTGGCTGGGCTATACACTTTTGAATTCAACTGTAAGTATTCAGACCCCGTTTCCATTGATCATCCTTCTACAACTTGGGAGTCCACCTGTGGTAAATTCAATTAGACATGATTTGAAAAGGCACACACCTGTCTATATAAAGGCCCCACAGTTGACAGTGCATGTCAAAGCAAAAACCAAGCCATGAGGTCAAAGGAATTGTCCATAGAGCTCAGAGACAGGATTGGGTCGAGGCACAGATCTGGGGAAGTGTTCCATATAGCCATGGCTCATGGTACTGCCTTGTTCCGAGCCAATTGTAATTTGTGGCACCTGACCACACGACTGGACAGTAGTCAAGGTGTGACAAAACTATGGCCTGTAGAACCTGCCTTGATAGTGTTGAGGCAGAGCAGCGCAGCGCTTTATTATAAAAACAGACTTCTCGCCATCTTAGCTACTGTTGCATCAACATGTTATGACCATGACAGGTCACAATCCAGGTTTACTCCAAGCAGTTTATTAATCTCAAATTGCTCAATTTCCATACTCATCACAAGATTCGCTTGAGGTTTAGTGAATGATTTGTACCCAACACAATGCTTTTAGTTAAAGATTTAGGACTAACTTATTTCCAACCATTCTGAAACAGACTGCAGTTCTTTGATAAGTGTTGAAGTAATTACACTTGCTGTAGTAGCTGACGTGCACAGTTTTGAGTCATCCGCATACATAGACACTTTACTGAAAGCCAGTGGCATGTCATTAGTCAAGAAATAAAAAAGCCTAGACAGCTGCCCTGGGGAATTCCTTATTCTACCTGGATTACGTTGGAGAGGCTTCCATTAAAGAACACCCTCTGCTATAGTGTGGATAAAGAGTTACTTGTTGTTAGACAACATCAGATAGTATCATGAGGTCCCTGGCAATTCCCAGCCCTATGGCTTACAGCAAGTAAAATTGAGAGTATGAGTAAATGTACTTGGCAAATAAAGATGATTTTGATGTCAGTTATTACTTAGTACTTACGCAAAAACTGTACAGTTGTATCCACTTATCACTTCATCCAAAATGGGACAGACAACACTCTTGTAGACGTCGATTTGCTTTGCAGCTGGACCGAAAACCTGAGGGTTTGATAACATGTAACTTAAATGTGCAACCTTACAGATGGCCTTCCAACCCAAGTAGATATTAGTGTTAGTCCATTTTACACAACATTAGCTACATTAGTTACCATATCAAAAGTGTACATTTTCCTAGCTGCCTTGTCGCCAATCCCTCCCGTTCGCACATTGATCTCTTTTCTGTTTTCAACCGTATCAATGACTCCATGGGAGGCAGACTTGCGTTCCGCGTTGTTGAAGGGTCTGAAAAGGCAAGGGCAGAGAAGTTAACGAGACATTAGTTAAGCCTAGATACAGTGCATTCTTCAAGTATTCAGACCCCTGGACTTTTCACACATTTTATTACGTTACAGTTCCCCCCCCCCCAAACAAACACCCCATAATGATAAAGCAAAAAAGTTGACCATTTTGCAGGACAACACTCCCCATCCAACCTGACCGAGCTAGAGAGAATCTGCAGAGAAGATTGTGAGAAACTACCCAAATACAGATATTTCTCCCAATCTTCTCTGCAGATTCTCTCTAGCTCGGTCAGGTTGGATGGGGAACGTCGCTGCACAGCTATTTTCAGGACTCTCCAGAGATGTTCGATAGGCTTCAAGTCCGGCTCTGGCTGGGCCACTCAAGGACATTGAGACTTGTCCTGAAGCCAATCCTGAGTTGTCTTGGCTGTGTGCTTAGGGTTGCTGTCCTGTTGGAAGGTGAATCTTAAACCCAGCCTGAGGTCCGGAGAGCACTGGAGCAAGTTATCAACGATCTCTGTACTTTGCTCCATTCATCTTTCCCTCAATCCTGACTAGTCTCCCTGCCGATGAAAAACATCCCACATATGGTGGTGGCAGCATCATTTTCTCACCGTAGGGATGGTGCCAGGTTTCCTCCAGACATGACACTTGGCATTCAGGCAAAAGAGTTCAATCTTGGTTTCATCAAACCAGAGAATCTGGTTTCTCATGGTCTGAGAGTCCTTTAGGTTCCTTTTGGCAAACTCCAAGCGGGCTGTCATGTGCCTTTTACTGAGGAGTGGTTTCCATCTGGCCACTCTACCATAAAGGCCTGATTGGTGGAGTGCTGCTGAGATTGTTGTCCTTCTAGAAGGTTCTTCCATCTCCACAGACAAACTCGTCAGAGAGGTGACCAAAACCCGATGGTCACGCTAACAAAGGCTGTTATCCTCAGATTGCGCAGTTTGGCCGTGCAGCCAGCTCTAGGATGAGTTCTTGGTGGTTTCAAACTTCTTCCAATTAAGAATCATGGATGCCACTTCTTGGGGACCTTCAATGCTGCAGACATTGAAAGTGCCTCGACACAATCCTGTCTCGGAGCTCTACTGACAATTCATTTGACCTCATAGCTTGGTTTTTCCTCTGACATGCACTGTCAACTGTGGCACCTTACAGACTGGTGTGTGCCTTTCCAAATCATGTCCAATCAATTTACAACAGGTGGACTCAAATCCAGTTGTAGAACAATCTCAAGGATGATCAATGGAAACAGGATGCACCCGAGCTCAATTTGAGTCTCATGAAGGGTCTGAATACTTCCGTAAATAAGGTGTTTTTTTAATTATTTTTAATAAATTTGCAAAAACTGTCTAAAACCATGTTTTTCCATTGTCATTACGGGGTAGTGTGTAGAACGATAATGTTTTTATTTAAGCAATTTTAGAATAACGCGCAAGAGGTGTGAATACTTTCCAAATGCACTGTATCTGGCAAGTGTTGCTGTGACACCATGTCCAAATGTTTGTATTTAAGTCCCAACTGGTTTCATACAAGTCACGTTTAGCTTACCTGCATCTCACAACGACTTGAATATTTCTCCCCTTCTCATCCTTTTTGGCAACATTGAACAAGTTGTTCGAAGCCATGTTTGCAGAACACTCAAAATCCTGCCAACGTCAACTGTAACAAATAACGTTACCGTTTTTCAATTGAAAAACGCAAATGTATTAGTTAGCTAACATAACGTTACTGTTATTCTAACTAGGCAGTTAGTTAGTTAATTAATTAACGGTAGCGATCTACTGTTACTAACTAGCGATTATCACTTCAATATATTTGCTAACGTTATCTTGCTTAGTTAGCTAGCTATGTTACATAGGCAACCAATCCAAATTTGTCATTACCAAATCTTTGCTCTTGGATTTCTCTCGAACAATTACCTTGATGACTAGCTAATTTTAACAAAAACAACTTGATTTGATTGCTAGCGCTCTTTCGTGCGGACTGTGTAGTATTTCAAACTTTAAATACTTTCATCCGAGTTCAGCCAATCGCTAAATCGGAATGTCTCAAACGCGATTTTATTGGCAGTCTGTGGTCACATGAAAAATGGAGGAGTGATGCATCACGGGAACTATAAGCTATAAATAGGGACAAATGCTAAAATACACTGTATGACCAAAAGTATGTGGACATCTGCTAACAGCTTATTCCAAAATCATGGGCATTAATATGGGATAGAGGTGAGGGCTCTGTGCAGGCCACTCTCATGCCATATTCCTATTGCTAACGTTATAGTTATTGCTATTCCATTACTTCAGTTCCATTTCTATAGTTTATGTAGTCTGGTGGCCAGTTAGTATATGAAAAGATAAAGATTTCCATTCTTCTCATCACGGACTGGTAGAGTTGGGACACCAGGAGGGTGCAATAATGATCAAGTAGAACAGAAAAATGACAGTTCTCACAATCTCCATACACGGACCTCTAGCTGCTGTCCTCTTAAATTCCACGAGTACAAAATTACTAGCTGATAACACAATTCATGTTTGTATTTACATCATATAATGTAGTGCTTAATAGAAAGTATATTTATTGTTAAATTGTAACTAGGTTTTCCCAAATGGTTCCTCTAGCTAGCAAGTGATTGTGAAAATCAAGTCGTCTGCTGTAAAACTCGTTGCTGTGTAATACGCAAAATATCGTTGTAGTGAACGGGAATATGACGTCATTACAAAATCTGTATCCCTTCTAGCCATGCTATTTTTTTGGTGGGAGGAATTATCACATTTGGTTTGGCATTGTGACTCAAGCAGAGTTTCTAACACAGAGATGCAGCATCGCGAAATTTACGGGAATGCTTGCTAAGCAGACCAGGCTGGAATTTTGGGTTTACAAAATCAGCGAGAAAAAACTTTCTTCCTTAGTTCATTTTCTCGAAATCTGAAGGCACAACGTAGATTCGAACCAATGTCTTAAGTACTTGAACATGTTATTACCCCAACCGCTTGAAAGAGAAAAACTGACACGTTTTAATTGACGTCAAAAACAACTTTATATCGAAGGAGTGCCTTTGATTTGACGGCCGGAACATGCGCAGTTTGGCTTGAGACAATCATTAGACCCGATGATGTATTTCTACGCATGAGTTTAGCTAGCCAACAGGGATTTATTTTGGAGAAGCAGTTTCTGCCTATCTTTATACTGTACTGTCTTTGATTCAAGGCAAATAACATTTACATGACAAACATTGCACGGGAAGTCAATGTCATTTTTTTTCTCCCCACATTTTGTAAAATTTGCCATTCACAACGTAAGTCGACTATTTGTTTAAAAAACAGTTGTTTGAAACACACTGTGGTCAATACAGATCCATCAGTTGTCAATTCAACCATAGTAAGTGTCTCAATTATTCATTAAAAAAATTTAGGTGGAAGTTGCAATGTGTGTAAATTGACCAAAGGTATGGACTTTATCATACAAAGTGAGAGACACACTTTAAAATAACTCATAGATATTACCCGTTCAACAAAAGTATTTGTTAGGATATCACCTTTCCAACAAGTCAGTTTGTCAAATTCCTGTCCTGCTAGAGCTGCCCCAGTCAACTGTAAGTGCTGTTATTGTGGAGTGGAAACATCTAGGAGCAACAACGCCACACAAGCTCACAGAACGGGACCACCGAGTGCTGAAGCTGTCCTCGGTTGCAACACTCACTGCCGAGGTCCAAACTGCCTCTAGAAGCAACATCAGCACAATAACTGTTAGTCCGTAGTTTCATGAAATGGGTTTCCATGGCACACAAGCCTAAGATCACCATGCACAATGCCAAGCATAAGCTGGAGTGGTGTAAAGCTCACTGCCATTGGACTCTGGAGCAGTGGAAGCAAGTTTTCTGGAGTGGTGAACGTTTCACCACCTGGCAGTCCGTAGGGAAATCTGGGTTTGGTGGATGCCTGGAGAACGCTACCTGCGTAAATTTATATTGCCAACTGTATGGAGTGCATACAGAAATGGTTTGTCGAGATCGATGTGGAAGAACTTGAGTGGCCTGCACAGAGCCCTCACCTCAACCCCATCAAACACCTTTGGGATGAATTGGAATGCTGACTGCGAGCCAGACCTAATCACCCAACATCAGTGCCCGACCTCACCAATGTTCTTGTGGCTGAATGGAAGCAAGTCAATGATCCAACATCTAGTGGAACGCCTTCCCAGAAGGGTGGATGCTGGTATAAAGAGTAAAAGGGGGACCAACTCCATATTAATGCCCATGATTTTGGAATGAGATGTTATACGAACAGGTGACCGCATACTTTTGCTCATGTAGTGTATATTTGAAATGTTCATGAGAAATTTACATTTTGTTGATCTGTTTATGTGACTATGTTCTGGGTGGATCTTCGGCTAGACGTAAAAAAAGATTTGGTAGGGACATCGATCTGCAAGCTTGATGTTCTTTTTATTTTTGATAGTCCAAGGTTTTCCACTGAGGAAAAGTATGTGTAATTTTATTATAATTCTTGCTAAATTTTACACCCATAAAATTATTTTTTCAATTAAAAATGATCCTATTCAGGTAGATTTAAATAATTACTTTGCCAGATACTATGCGCTATAAGAATAAGAAGGTAATGAAATCAGTACTTTTAACTTTTTCACATTTCTTTAAATGTAAAAACCCGTTATGCGTTTCTGTTTTTGTGTTTCTGTTTGTTTGATGTTTACATGATCAATTCATCAGTTATGTCACCCTACAGACTTGAAGCTGACCAAATAGCTCAGAACATAATTTCTGTTATCTCAGTGGCTACTTGACTGACTGGTGGAGGGAATCTGTACAAAAAACTATAATGAATTTTGACACTCAACTCTTTATCACATAATTTTTTTACCCTTATAAACCAGGTTTCATTACAGGCCTGATGGAAACAACATTTTGGGGTCAACTTTCCAAGGTGGATCTTTTTGTGTCGGTTAAATTAATTATGCGAGAAATGGCGGTGCACAAATATCGATTTAGTAACCATCATATTAAAGTAAAACTTGTAGTCACACTATGATATGGTGTGTGGTCCTTCCACTGCGATTATGGAAACCATGCAGTTTATTTGGCTACAAATGAAATAGCTGGCTGTTGGGCTGCAACCTGGTCTCAGAGCATTTCGTATTATTCTGCCCCTAAATATGACACACTCCATTTAGTATGATATGGTATTACGTATGGTATGTATTACGGTGTGGATGTCATTCACCCATTTTGTAAGATATGTTCTGAATTACAATTGGCATTAAATGTTATGAATTTACAAAACGTATGATATGTTACGAATTCTAGTAAGCCAGCTAACGTTAGGCACCTAAAGTTAGCTATGCTCAGGGTTAAGTTTTGGCTAGCTAAATTTTTATCTTAACTAGGCAATTCAGTTAAGAACAAATTCTTATTTTCAATGACAGTGCGTTAACTGCCTGTTCAGGGGTAGAACAACAGATTTGTACCTTGTCAGCTCAGAGATTTGAACTTGCAACCTTTCGGTTATTAGTCCAACGCTCTAACCACTAGGCTACCCTGCCGCCGGTTTAGGGGAAGGCTTAGCTAATATGCTAAGTAGCTAAAAATTAGTAAGTAGTTGCTAATTAGCTACAATACTAAAGTTGTTTGTGATGAGATTCAAACTCACATCCAGCCACCCTACTTTCGTTTTTGCCTTAAGTAACAATCTTTCTAATGTAAACATACCACACTAATTTGGCAGTCACTAATGTACGTTTACTATGTTACGTCTAGTGTATGAGACCAGGCTGCAACAATTTATGATGTACTTCCCTGGATGGTGAAAGTGCACTGTGATCTTGATGCTCCTTTCCAATAAATATCTAGGGTCTGATTGTGGTGACATAAGGATCAATGCTTGACTGCCGTTTGACAAATATTCTGGCTCTTAACCATAATCTCATCATGTAGACTAGCCTATACACACTATCTGCGAGCTGTTGGGTAGAGAGCATGTGCCAAGACCATTTGGAATTCACTATTTAACCCAACAGTTTTTGTGACAAAACTATTGGTAGAGTTGAAAACTGCGATAGAAACACATTATTTCATGTACCAAATAAATGTCTAAAGTGATAAAGTACATGTTGTGTGCACTACGTCATCACGCACTGTTTTTTCTATCTGCAACAAGTAGGTTTGGTGGAAACACCACCGGTGAAAAAATGTGCATATTTTATTTATGCAGATTTTAGAATATTCGCATGGAAATTTGTCCCTAATTTGATGGAAACCTAGCTATAGAAACACAATATGAGCCATTTGAGGAGCACACTTCCATCCAGTGCCAATATCCTTGAATAGACATTTAGTAGGTCGTCATACAGCTATCATATTGAGGTAGATGAACAACTGTTTGAGATGGAATTTGTTATAAGCACGTGCACTGGACTGGTGAAATGTACCGTTGAATACAAGAGCCTAGTCTCTGTGCTTAATTCATGTGATAAACCTCAGCAAGAAAAAAACCCATCCTTCTGTGCTTGCTCAATAATTTGCCTTCAACAGAGTTTATTTCTTGTTTGTTATGTCTGGCTGTTGAAATACAACATGATTATGAATAATAGAGAAAATAGATTGGATATTCTAAATTAGAGAACAAGGGACAAGATGTATAGGACAATGTTTGATATAATTGTTTTCAATAATTCATTGTTCTAGTATTTGATCATGTTTCCCAACAATAAGTTAAAGTAACTAGCTGTGAGTCAATTCAGTTCTGCCCTACACCTCTGTCAACAGATTCTTTGTTTTACTTGCCAAGTGAAACCTCCTCTCCCTGCAATCTTTGTCTCATATTTTATGACATAACACCACCCATCAACCTTGCAGAGCAGTCATCCATCTCCCAGGGGGCATCCACCCACTCAACCTAGTGTGTGTGCGTGTGGGGGCGGGGGGTTATTCCCTCATTTTCCTCATTTTCCTCTCTCTCTCTCTCTCTCTCTCTCTCTCTCTCTCTCTCTCTCTCACACACACACTCACACACACACACAATTTTCCTACCCCGGTGTGACTACTCAGCAATTAAGCACTTTCTTAAATAATCTAAGCCTGTGTTTATAAACGATGGCGGAAAAGGGCAACTCATCCCAGTCCTCAATGGTCACACAGTACACTGATTTACTCACTTTTAATACAATAATAAACACATTATCTAGGTAATCAAAAGGGGGAAAACTAATAAAAGCACATTGCATATGCATCTTCTGTTTTTCCTATCCAAAATCACATGTGCAGCTGGTGGAGGATATGAAGAGAATGAGGGTATATCATGAACACATGAACCCCAATTATAATGTAGCGAAATGGAGGAATCTAAAACTGTGTTGTTTGGATATGAATCCTGCATAGATGGTCGCTGGGTCTCTGAGATGAGCCTCTCCTGGAGTTTCATCGTCATGAGAGCAGCTGTCCCCCAGGCCACGCCCCAGGCATGGGGTTTGAGTGACCCAAACACCTCCGGTTCCTCCGATCAAAGAGACCTTTTCTTTTACAATCTGCTGGGTCTAACAAATCCACTTCATTATCATAACAATTTTAACTGCGAGGGTGGAAGCAAAGTGAAGTGGGAACAATCCTATTGTTTCTTTTTTCCATCAGTCAGAGGAGTAAGAATCTAGTCGGTAACTTTGGTTGATCAGACGTTAGGGGACTGCCACAGCAGAAGCATCTCTCTCTCCATTTATCTGAGGCCCTGCTATCACTGTCTCGGGGGCTATTACAGGTAAGCAATTGAGGGGCTGTTTCAGCTGGGGTTTTTTTTTTTTTTTTTTGTCTCTTATTTTCTTGAACATGCAGAAATCTTAGGGCCAGTTTCCCCAGACATAAATGAAATGTAGTCCTGGACTAATGCTATGGAGATTCTCAATCTGTGTCCAGGAAACTGGCCCATAGTAACAGTATCGTTGTTTTAAGCTTGTAAAAAAAAAGAAAGTAGAATAGATCACTGTTAAAATGCACATGTAATCAACACCTTTACAATATATACTCTATATGTAAACAGTTAGGTATGAAATTAAGGTAGTATCATCAGGATCTATTACAAATACAACTCACTCTTGACGAAGCACAGTATGTCACTGTACACATACTACTTATCACGAGTGCCACTATGTATTGGTAGGCTGCATGGTAATAGACTATCATTCGAATGTTGTAGTTTATTGATGCTCAAAATACTTGACAAACAATCAGGCCTCAATTTCACAATAAAGGGTTCTGAAAGTAAATGTAAATGTAAGTGATGTACAATAACAATACTGTACTATAAAAGATTCAAGTCATGGGTGATTCAAACACATCAAGACATACATTCATCCCATTTGCAATACATGCATTTATGAATGGATATTCTCTGGTCTGTTTTTAATAATATATAAGAAATTTTACTGCAAACGTCAAACATATCTTCAAATCAAATTCGTCACGCATATATTACCTATTTTACAAAAAAAGTGTTATAAAACAAAGATTCATAATAACAAAAACCACACATGACATTTGATTAATCGTCATGCAGGGGTCTCCAGACCCCTAGGTGACACAGGCATAGGCAACACAAAACGCCCCCCCTCTAAATCCCACTCAATGTGGCGGGGCGTGGGCGTGGGGTGCAGGGAGGGCACCATTCCCCACGGAGGCACGCTGTGCAGAATAACGACCGGACACTGGACCTGGAAAAACTCCCATCTGCCAGAGGGAAGAGGCATTCACCCAATACACTAACATTTTTGTAACTGTGGGCGTTAAAAAGGGAACTTTTGGGTTCATTTCCCCCACTGCAAAGGGAAAGGGGAGTTAGGTAGGGAAGACCGTTCCTAAACTACCCAGTAGTCATTGGGGTGTCTTATTTAAGTAGGTCTATCATTTTTAGGTGGACAAGTTGTTGAAAAAGCCTATGGACAATTGTTTTTGTGTTTCCTACATAGTCATATGTGCTATAACAAATTACATACACTAACTAGCCTATTGTGGAATATGTTGAAGGTTTCACAAATAGGAATACACATAGATGATGTCATTAGGAACATGTCAGACACATTTTGTATAAGAAAGACTAAAGATCATCACCATTATAAGTAGACGGTGTCCCCTGTGACAGAATAGCAAATCAAATCGAATTTTATTGGTCACATACACATTTAGCAGATGCTATTGCGGGTGTAGCGAAATTATTGTGTTCCTAGCTCCAACAGTGCAGTAGTATCTAACAATTCACAACAATACACACAAATCTAAAAGTAAAAGAATGAAATTAATAAATAAATATTAGATCGAGTGGCATTGACTAAAATACCATAGAATAGAATACAGTATATACATATGAGATGAGTAAAGCAGTATGTAAACATTATTTAAACATTATTAAAGTGGCCAGTGATTCCAAGTCTATGTATATAGGGCAGCAGCCTCTAAGGTGCAGGGTTGCGTAACCAGGAGGAAACCGGCTAGTGATGGCTATTTAACAGTCTGATTGTCTTGAGATAGAAGCTATTTTTCAGTCTCTCGGTCCCAGCTTGATGCACCTGTACTCACCACGCCTTCTGGATGATAGCGGGGTGAACAGGCCGTAGCTCGGGTAGTTGATGTCCTTGATGGTATTTTTGGCCTTCCTGACATCTGGTACTGTAGGTGTCCTGGAGGGCAGGTAGTTTGCCCCCGGTGATGCATTGGGTAGACCGTGCCACCCTCTGGAGAGCTCTGCGGTTGTGGGCGGTGCAGTTGCAGTAACAGGTGGTGATATAGCTTGACAGGATGCTCTCAATTGTGCATCTGTAAATGTTTGAGGGATTTAGGGGCCAAGGCAAAATTCTTCAGCCTCCTGAGGTTGAAGAGACGCTGTTGCACCTTCTTCACCACACTGTCTGTGTAGGTGGACCATTTCAGACCGGCAGTGATGTGTACCGAGGAACTTGAAGCTTTCCACCTTCTCAACTTCAGTCCCATCAATGGCGATAGGGGCGTGCTCCTTTGTTTTGTTGACGTTGAGTGAGAGGATATTTTCCTGGCACCACTCTCCCAGGGTCCTCAACTCCTCCTTGTAGGCTGTCTCGTCATTGTTGGTAATCAGGCCTACTACTGTTGTGTCGCAGCCCGTCAGGAAGTCCAGGACCCAGTTGCACAGGGTGGGGTTGAGACCCAGAGCCCCGAGTTTAATGATGAGCTTGGAGGGTACTATGTTGTTGAATGCTGAGCTATAGTAAATGAACAGCATTCTTACATAGGTATTCCTCTTGTCCAGATGGGATAGGGAAGTGTGCAATGTGATTGCATCGTCTGTGGATCTATTGGAGCGATAAAGCAAATTGAAGTGGGTCTAAGATGTCAGGTAAAGTAGTGGTGATATTATCCTTAACTAGACTCTCAAAGCACTTCATGATGACAGAAGTGAGTGCTATGGGGCGATAGTCATTTAGTTCAGTTACCTTTGCTTTCTTGGGTACAGGAACGGTGGGCATCTTTAAGCAAGAGGGGACAGCAGACTGGGATAGGGAGAGGTTGAATATGTCTGTAAACACTCCAGCCAGCTGGTCTGCACATGCTCTGAGGACGGGGCTATGGATGTCATCTGGGCCAGCAGCCTTGCGAGGGTTAACACGTTTCAATGTCTTACTCACGCCGGCCACGAAGGAGAGCCCACAGTCCTAGGCAGCGGGCTGCGTCGGTGGCACTGTGTTATCCTCAAAGCGGGCGAAGAAGGTGTTTAGCTTGTCAGGGAGCAAGACATCGGTATCCGCGACATGGTTGGTTTTCCCTTTGTAGTCCGTGATTGTCTGTAGATCCTGCCACATGTCTTGTGTCTGAGCCATTGAATTGCGACTCCACTTTGTCTCTGTACTGACGTTTTTCCTGTTTGATTGCCTTACGGAGGGAATAACTACACTGTTTGTATTCGGCCATATTCCCAGTCACCTTGCCATTGTTAAATTCGGTGGTTCTCGCTTTCAGTTTTGCGAGGATACTTCCATTTATCCATGGTTTCTGGTTTGGGTAGGTTTTGATAGTCACAGTGGATACAACATCTCCTATACACTTCCTGATGAACTCAGTCACCGTATCTGTGTATTCGTCAATGTTATTCTCAGAGGCTACCCGGAACATATCCCAGTCCGTGTGATCAAAACAATCTTGAAGCATGGATTCTGATTGGTCAGACCAGCATTGAATAGACTTTAGCATGGGTACTTCCTGTTTAGGTTTCTGCCTATAGGAAGGAGAAGAAAATTGGAGTCATGATCAGATTTGCCGAAGGGAGGGCAGGGGAGGGTCTTGTAGGCATTTTGAAAAGTTGAGTAGCAGTGGTCCAATGTTTTTCCAGCACAAGTACTACGGTCAATATGTTGGTAGATTTTCGGTAGTGTTTTCCTCAAATTTGCTTGGTTAAAATCACCAGCTACAATAAATGCTGCCTCAGGATGATCTACTTGTGTAAGGAGAAGTCTCATTACCTGTGTGTCATAGTGGACGTGCAGGCATAGTGTTTAAAGGACCTCCTCTTGCTTTGTTACGAACTGTCACAGCCCTTGGATCAACAACCTTGTCACATGCACAGTATGCCTACAGACATCAGCCATATGTAATTTACACTGAATGAGGGCAGCTTGATGAGAAGAGAGGAAGGAGTCCCAAGATGATCCCTTCAATAGTGTGGGATGTAGAGTAGGTGCAGCTATGTCATACATTATTTCAGTCCATACAGGTTGGCAACCCATAACTCAAGAAGGATTAATAGTCTATCTAATGACCATCCTGTTCACTGGGTACAAATGTTCCAACTTTATGGGTTGATATGAAGCATATGCCTTATAAAGCATTCTAAAGCATATACCTTCATACATTTTTTGTTTATCCTACACTGATTATTTCCCCCCAAAATGTTTTAGGTAGCTATAGAACATTGACCAGTTCAAATGTCAATTGTTGCACATGAAATCGCTCTTATCATATGCCTCTGTGTGTGCTTCTTCCTTCCCATGACTCTATATTTAATGTATGCAATTTACCGGATGTATTTAATATCAGTAGAAAATGGGTGTCATCTATTACACCAGTTGAATCCATTTTTGGTGAAGTGTTACCAGAGTTCCTGTAAGCTTTTGTCAGCATGCCGATTATTATATAGACAATAAAATGGGAAATCAACTTTACATGGTAATATTTACTCAACTGAACCAGGTTAACAAATACCATGCAAAAAGAAAACTAATTTGTCATGTATTTTTTAAATTAATTGACAAGTGTTCTTTGATGTTGTAATCAAGCTTGAGGCCTAATCCTTGCCCGGTTTTTTCCCCGTTTTAATCACCTAGTCCTTGGATGGCCAGTGACGTCAAGGGACATTATTAAGAGACTCCCTTCAAATTCAAACTACAATATTGAATCCCCATAATACAACGATATTATATTATATTTGTCATGCGTAGGTGACACTATAGGCTATGGCAGAGAATACATCACTGGATTTGTAGGTTATATATTGAGTGCGTAAAGGCTTGAAGCGCATACTCTTGGTAAAATAAATGACAGCTAAAACCATGGATAAAGTTTGGGTACCAATCTGTGTTTTTTTTCACGACATTCAAGAGGGAATTTACTCAAAGGAAGAGAAAATATCCGTATCATTGTCAGAGACGGAACTGGGTTAAAAGTTGAGTCATTGCAGAAACAGCACAGCCAATTAGATAAAGCTTATTTAGAAAAGATTCATTTCTATTTCGCTGCTCTAGCCAATGGAAGGGAAGCCAGGTGTTTTCATCAACCTTACTGAAATGTCAGTATTCAAATGCATTATTAGTCATTTGAGATGATCGTAAATTGAGGAGAATAATCCAAATTATTGGTCAATATTAATCCAATAGATTCATTGTCTGCTATAGTAAGCCAATGTATTTTTTAGAAAGCACTATGTGACATTAAACTTAATTCGTACCCATTACAAAACCACAAATTGGTGCTCAACCGCAAGCGAAAAACCCATACATAAAATGAAAAACCCGTGCGTAAAAGTCATAATAAACATTTTTTTGGCCACATATCTAACAGTACTTTTTATTTGCTCCGCAGGTGATCGTTTGAGTGAAGAAAGGGACAATTTCGAGTTGTCTTTCCAGAGCAACTTTACGCAGCCCCCGCGCACTCAGCCTGTTGCATACAAGGACACCGGAATCACGGGGGCTTCAATAAGTAGTTTGTGATTTAACGACTGCAGCTTCCTCCCGGGTGTCTGCCTCGCCTTCGCCTGAACCACAGAACCTTTACGCATGAACCGTGAGCTGCACCATGGCGCAGAGTCAACATGATATAAACCACATGTATGCTCCATCATCGTACTCTTGTAGCAGGGAAATGTACCAGGACCAATCAACCTACCTGGCAACCTCGACCTGCCCCATGTCCTATCAACAGCCGTCCCACTCATACACGTCACCAAAGTCGACAGTGGACAGTGCGCTCTTAACCATCATGCCTGACTACAGCGGGTTCTACCAGCCAAATTATCAACGAGACATCCAGGCTTTTCCTGACAGGAAAGTGTTACCATATTCACTGAACTCGCTGAGGCTTCCACCACCTCTGACACCTCTGAACACAATAAGGAATTTTACACGTGTGGGACCTGCGACAGAGGGCCCTTGTCAACCCAATCCCTACAACACTCCAAATTTACCCCTGAGGCCAATACCGAGGCCGAGAAAGTATCCAAACCGCTCAAGCAAAACACCTGTCCATGAGCGACCATACCCTTGCCCGGCAGAAAGCTGCGACAGGAGGTTCTCTCGGTCGGACGAGCTGAGCAGACACGTCAGGATCCACACAGGGCACAAACCCTTCCCATGTCGGGTCTGCATGCGCAGTTTCAGTCGCAGCGACCACCTCACTACGCACGTCCGCACACACACTGGAGAAAAACCATTTTCTTGTGACCACTGTGGAAGAAAGTTCGCCAGGAGTGATGAAAGAAGGAGACATACGAAAATCCACTTAAGACAGAAAGAGAAAAAGTAATCATAATGACCCTGGCATAATTGGTTTGAACATTCAGCCACAATGTTTCCATGCAGTCCAAAAATAATTTTATAACATCCAAATCACATTCACGCTGAATTTAGCAGACATGGTTAACTAGGGCGACTACTGAATGTGGATATAAGGTGCTGAATGAATAACATCATAAATGGACAGGGCTATCACGTGTATATTATAGAAGTTAGGCATAGAGCCAGTTAGCCATAACTTAACTGTAAATGTGCACAAACACTAGTGCTCAAGATAGAACGTGTTTCAATAGAGCAGGTTAGGAAACAGTCATAGAGATGCTGAATAGCAGGCAAGGAGTAAGATTCAACGCCAATACTAAAGGGTATCAGCCGGGAAGTAGATTCTCTTTTGCCAGTGTTTAAAGAGCAGCTGAAAAACAGATGATACCACAATAGATGAGACTGTGATGGGCATCCCTGCATTTTAGCTGGAAAGGAGTGCAATGACCAATATCACAGAGTCTAGAGGTCTGTTCTGTTCTGCTGAATATCATCACCATTCTGAGAGTGGGGGCTTGACTCCCATGTGTGCAAAAACTGGAAGCTTTGTACAGTGTCTGTCAAGAGAGACAATTAACTGAATTTATTAACCTGCTGTTTGATAACTTTTTAAAATCTCCTGATACTTGTTGGATAAAGATGACAGAGTAACAAACAATTGATGCCACTTAGCCTCTCAGCTGTAAGATCATTACAGAACCTAACAAAGGAGAAAAACTTTGATACTTTTATTTTATGTGTGTTTTACACACTGAGTATTGATATTTAACTGACTTGATGCTTCTTACAATAAATGTAGAATATTTTGACGTTGTTGGCATAAAGAAAACTGCTTGTTTGTTAGTGTGCTTGTGCATTGTTCCACAAATGTATTCTTAATTAGCCTAGTACAAATTAAATTACTGGGCAAAGGACATGGTTGAATATTTTAAACAACAATGAAATCCACTTTGTGTTGTAGAATATGTATTTCTGTCTTATTTTGGTCCTTTGAAAGTAGGCTATAGGCTATTGTATATAAACTCAGCAACAACAGAAGAACATCCTCTCACTGTCAAATGTGTTTATTTTCAGCAAACTTAACATGTGTAAATATTTGTATGAACATAAACAAGATTCAAAAACTGAGACATAAACTGAACAAGATTCACAGACATGTGACTAACAAAAATGGAAAAATGTGTCCCTGAACAAAGCGGGGTCACAAAGGGGGGGTAACAGTCAGTATCTGGTGTGGCCACCAGCTGCATTAAGTACTGCAGTGCATTTCTCCTCATGGACTGCACCAGATTTGCCCGTTCTTGCTGTGAGATGTTACCCCGCTCTTCCACCAAGGCACCTGCAAGTTCCCGGACATTTCTGGGGGGAATGGCCCTAGCCCTCACCCTCCGATCCAACAGGTCCAAGACGTGCTCAAAGGGATTGAGATCCGGGCTTTTCGCTGGCCATGGCAGAACACTGACATTCCTGTCTTGCAGGAAATCACGCACAGAATGAGCAGTATGGCTGGTGGCATTGTCATGCTGGAGGGTCATGTCAGGATGAGCCTGCAGGAAGGGTACCACATGAGGGAGGAGGATGTCTTCCCTGTAATGCACAGCGTTGAGATAGCTTGTTGTCATTGCAGGCAGTCCGATGATGCTGTGACACACTGCCCCAGACCATGACGGACCCTCCACCTCGATCCCGCTCCAGACTACAGGCTTCGGTGTAACGCTCATTCCTTCAACGATAAACGCGAATCTGACCATCACCCCTGGTGAGACAAAACAGCGACTCGTCAAATAGCACTTTTTGCCAGTCCTGTCTGGTCCTGTGACGGTGGGTTTGTGCCCATAGGTGACGTTGTTGCCGGTGATGTCTGGTGAGGTCCTGCCTTACAACAGGTCTACAAGCCCTCAGTCCAGCCTCTCTCAGCCTATTGCGGACAGTCTGAGCACTGATGGGAGTGATTGTGCGTTCCTGGTATAACTCGGGCAGTTGTTGTTGCCATCCTGTACCTGTACCGCAGGTGTGATGTTCGGATGTACCGATCCTGTACAGGTGTTGTTACACGTGGTCTGCCACTGCGAGGATGATCAGCTGTCCGTCCTGTCTCTCTGCAGCACTATCTTAGGTGTCTCACAGTACAGACATTGCAATATATTGCCCTGACCACATCTGCAGTCCTCATCCTTCCGTGCAGCATGCCTAAGGCACGTTCACACAGATGAGCAGGGATCCTGGGTATCTTTATTTTGGTGTTTTTCAGTCAGTAGAAAAGCCTTTTTAGTGTCCTAACTTTTCATAACTGTGACCTTAATTGCCTACCATCTGTAAGCTGTTTGTGTCTTAACGACCATTCCACAGTTGCATGTTCATTAATTGTGTGTGGTTCAATGAACAAGCATGGGAAACAGTGTTTAAACCCTTTACAATGAAGATCTGTGAAGTTATTTGGATTTTTACAAATTATTTTTGAAAGACAGGGTCCTGAAATAGGGACGTTTCTTTTTTTTTGCTGAGTTTAGGTCAAGGGAGGCCTATACTGTATACAGTATTCTACTAGTCACATTGTCCTTCTCAGGTAATACTCAGTATGTCCACAAGAGGCCCCTAAGCCGCAAGCAATGAACTCAATAGCACTCTGCCAAATATGAGCTAAATTCCCAAATTGATGAAGCAAGCAAAGTTATTATGGGGATTAAGTTTAATTGGTGAAGTTCGATTAACTAAGCAATGTTTAAGATAATTATTCAGTAACCCATGTCCCAATCTCAAAGAATGTAGTTTGATCCAATCAAAACATACCTATAGTAAATGTTGACTTTTTTAATTTGTAAAGTCTGATTAATTCAGGCTGTAATACACAATTGGTATATACAACCTGAAAGTAATGACTTCAAAATCATGTAAATGTTCCATACAAGCCAGAATGTTTAATAAAATTACATTTAAACTTACTCTACTGCTTGTCTGTTAAGTTTGTCTTTCAGTTGCTTAAACAATCTTTTTAGAGAGCCAGTTGGTATATGGTTCAGTTTGGCATAGAGGTAAAGTTAGGCAATGAAAATGGTATATTATGAATCAGGGGATGATGGAGGACATTGCACACTGTATTTTTGTTGTTGTTGAAGGCTTCAAATCTGAATATAAATAAATAAAAATCTCACAAAGGTGTGGATTGTTCTCCTACCTCCCGATTCAGAATATCATTTTCATTATCATGGCATGCTTGGTTCAACAGCTATTGACTAAATAAAATGTCAAATTCAATATAAACTATTTTTATCTCAGTGCCCGGAACTGAACAATATACCTTCCAGATCTTTAACAAGTTGGGTAAACAAAATTTTCCTTGGGATATTTTGTTTCAAATTTAGAGCAGCCAAAGAATAAACCACAGACAACTGGTAGAGTAATTTTAAATGTTATTTGTTCAACATTCTGGCTTGTAAGGAACACTTACATTAGTTTCAGGTTGTATATACCAATTAATTGTGTATTACAGCATACCTCATTTAGTGAATTCTTGAGTCCCTCAATATTGTTCTTCTTAGAAATGTTATGTTTTAATGTATGGTTTCAGTTCATTTCAAGACATGAAATATTTGGTGTAATTTCAAATACATTAGAGATGATGTACAAAGATCACAATTGATCAACTGAGTAACTACTTTCATTACAGGCTAAATGCATTGTGTCTGGCCAACCCCCAAATGGAAGAGACGATTGTGAGCATTTGTCCAACTTTAGTATAAGTGCTTTTAGTTCAGACAACATGTTTTCCCATTACACACCACAGTGACAGTGATATATCCATTCCATAATAATCCATCATTGTAGGAATTATGACCATCATACATTTACACCATGTTGTGACACAGCCCTGAGAATCAATGGTTCACATCAATTCAGCGTTCATAGTGCACTTCAGATATTGACTTCAGGGCCGGGGTAAGGTTCACCACCACACCAAAAATCAGAAGGTTGCGGTACTTCCATGAGCCAAACTTCCTTTTGCCCCTGAGCCTCAGCCTTTTTGTCCTCCGAGTCCGAGGCAGACTCCAGAACTTTGTAATAATGACAGTCTCTACCGTCATCTGGATCATATGGTGGTGCCAGAATATCGAGGAAAGCAGTGGGTCCATCGACTGCGTCGATTTGATGAAGGTTGTCTCGGTCAGGTGTCAAAATACACGGGCCACTCTCTTCTGTAAACTCACCGACCGACCGGAGTATTGACCTCCTCAGCGTATCTCTCTGGAAAGGTAGCAGGGGAGGCTTGAATTGCGTGTCACTGGCCACGTTAGTTGATTTGTCCAACCTGTCAAAACAGGTGATCCTGACCTTGCCATACATAACTTTTAACATGCCGTACATTCCCGGGTGGTCGTGCAAGGGGATGGAAGCACCGCTCTTCAGCAGAAACACCCCCATGCTGAATTGGTCTGTCTCGCATATGTGCATGTATGTGACCGGGGGGTTGTGTGGCAGAGGTGTAGACGCGCAGTCAACTTTCCTTGGAGCAATCTTCAGATCCGCAGCTCTGATTTCGGTCATGAGGGTTTGGAGTTTACCTTGATTATCCAGAAACGCTTTATCACCTACCAAAGATGGGTTTCTAAAAGTTACAAGGGCCTGTCTACCAATTTTCTGAACGAGGGAGGTCATGTTGTCGCGAGGCATCATTAAGCCCGTGAAGTACTGTTCTGTAATTCCACACTAGCCTCGCGCTTGCTAGCTAGCGTTTTGCAGGCTGGGCTTCAAGCACAGCTGCTGTTGATCCTGCCTGTCCCTCTCTCGGTGAGAATGATTGATTACACCCGGTGAAATATATATTCCAACTTCACATAAAAATAGAAAGTCGAATACAATTTTAAGTGAGGGGTACTCTGTATGACACAACATCAAATTTCTCTCCAACTCCCCATTTACGGATATCTTTCACACACGTCCGCAAAGGAAAACGCTTCAGTTCGTGACGCGGGGCATTGTGGGAAATGTGGTTTAATAATGTACTGTTGGTATTTATCTTCACCCAAACACATCGTTATTAGATAAAACATATAAAGCATATGAAATGTGTATAATATTTGTTATGATACTATGTTAAATTACAAGTCTTACATTTCATATCATTGTGAGAGATGATACACGTATTTATTTATGTACTACAATAACCAAAATACCATTCCTCACCTCCTTAAAGGGGAACAGCAGTGAGGTTGTTGACCTTTTCATACTTGAGTCTACTGATTCTGGACAATACAGAGCGCAGCAGTGTACTATGAGTAGGCCTACCATATAAGACTAAACTTGTTTATTATTCTATCAATTGAAAAAGCAGAGCAGCATTAGGTTTGAAATAATGGCAGGACTTTGAAAGAATAGTAGAATTTTCTCTGAAACATAAGAGAGTCTATCAATCTCACCAAGCAGCAAGCCCAATGCACATTTTAATTTGAGTCATTTAGCTGACACTGTTATCCAGAGCAACAAGAGTTAAGTGTCTTGCTCAAGGGTACAACTACAGATTTTTCACTGAGTCAGCTCAATGATTCGAACCAGCAACCTTTCGGTTATGCTCTAAACACACTTTACCACTAGGCTACTTGCCATCTCAATGTATGTTACGGCAGCCTAATATCCTTTAACAATTTGGCCACCAAAAAATAATGAATGAATCATGAGTGACCTGTCATATGGAAGCTATTAAGCATGTTATCTAAAAAGAGTGACAGATGGTTCCACATTTGGTAATCGTTCCTCATCACGTTGTTTTTCTGTTATTTTTTCCCCACAATTCTCCATCATCACACACACACACACACACACACACACACACACACACACACACACACACACACACACACACACACACACACACACACACACACACACACACACAAAGGATACACTCGTGCAGGAAATGACACCAACTCCCCTGTCCATTCCTTTGTTCCTCTTATTCTTGGCTCCCGGTAAAGTGTATTTCTGCTACAGATAATTTGAGGCATAGCCTAACCACATTTATAAATGTGTTTTGCAAACTTTATTAATTAGGTGGGTTCATGTGAGATACAACAGGATGGAAGCAGGTGGAAACTCTGGAGCTAAATTGAAAGTAAAGCTTAGCAAGAAGCATAGCTAAAGCAAGAGGACTCTGTCCTGCCTCCTTAATTCTATTGTGGTGCTTCTGTCGAAACAAAACAAACAAGATTTTTATCTGCAAGAAGCTGTTTATTTGTGGCCTTGGTTCACCAGCAAACCCCACAAACCACTTGTATATTTATCACTGTGTCTTAGAAATTCCTCGAGAGCAGCAGTAGTATCTTTCAAAACATCATGGAGTTTGTATGCTGCTGGGCCTGCAATGAGCTGTAGAGCACTCCTCCATTACTCAGGGAGTCAGCTTGATTTCTTGTGAAACAGCAGTATGGTAATAGGGCATTGTTGCAGTAAATTACATAGAGATATTTTGGGTTTGATCTTAAAACGGATATCCACTGTGCTTTGGAGCTAGGCAAGACAAGCCTATTCCCCCCCCCACATCGAATGCTACGCATGGCCAGTAAACAGGATTTATGTTTTCCAGAATCACTCTCAAGGTCATGATGGATATAATATGCTTAGAGTTGTCGGGTCTCTCAACCCAGAGTCATTGTGTGCTCTCCCGACACTCCGCTGGGTATTTGCAGGAAGCAAGGCTGTTGTACAGTCCCCCCCACATGCTATCTTATCCCTAGGGATCCATAAGGAGTGGCTAATGGCTAGCTAACACAGTCTTTTTTACATTTTATTTTTTACTTCTGCTTATAGCCATAATCTTTATTACTAAACAGTTGGTCCTCCCAACTAGAGTAACATCGGTTTTCTGTCTCCTGTCACCACACTTTATATGGAGCGTATCAATTGTGGATATACCAAATTAAAAACAACTAATTGATAACAAAATATTCTAGGGTAAAGGGTCCCATAATGTTGCATGCATATCATTCTGTCAACAGAAAAACATATAAAAAGTCATATTTGGCATCACTGATGTCGTTTCAAGTTTAAGAATCTAGCTCACTGGTTTCATAAAGCCACAATGTATTTACACAGCTTCCAAGGAAAACAAAGGTTCTGGCTGGAGCCTTTGATTCAAGCTGGCCTTTCAGGGATAAAAAGAGGAAGAGGAATAGAGAGAGGGTGGCGGGGAGAAGAGTGAGCTTAGGCATTGGCTTGCAAGTGCAGGACCTCATGGCCCCCATCCACTAACAGCCCATCCTCTCTGCTTGTTTCCTATCAACATAGGGTCCCTGCACTGTGAACAGGGGACTCAGAGGACTTGGGTTCTGTTGATAATGGGCCCTGTTTCTCCTTTGAGAAGTTTATTATCTCTGGCAGAGGAATCTTCAAACATTCTCTCTGGCCAGGCCTGGGCCCACTGACTTCATATGCTAGATTTCATATTGTCAGTTTGAGTTTGTGTTGCTGGGTGAAAAGTTATGATTTTACAGATAATTAATATCTTAACCAAGGTGGCTTTATGAATGCTATATTCAAGGAGCCATACAGTATAGATAAAATGATCAATACAGAGCCAAAGAGATACTGATTTAAATAGTTATGTGGCTGGGCACCCAAATTCAGGTCAACCTGTTGAGATTTGTTTATCTTCTCAAGGAACGATAAAAACATGCTACATGCAGTATTATTGCATTGTAATGCAGCTTTGTAAATCATAATGTATGGTGAGGTGTTGTCTATATCAAAGATGAAGATTCTAAAGCAGAGTGGAGGATGTTTGGATTATCACTTCCAAATGGACTACAAGTCGCAGCGGAGACGGGACATGTACACAATTCAAGTCCCAGTATAAAGCAGAGTAGAGTTGATGTCAACAGCAGGCTTACAAGACTGGTATACAAGACTGTAAAGGTCCAGTGATAAATGGTTATATATTATGGCACCACAACTTACTTTTGTCAAGCAATGTGCAGAAACATAACCTATTTATATCTTATTCCTGTCAATCAACATTATTTATCATTGGGAATGTTATTATTAGTTACAGTTAGCCAATGTGTTGGTACATCATTTGTGTGTGTGTGTGTGGGGGGGCATTATACAAAAATTTGCATTGTGGCATCACTGGTGTTTGGTAAGTAATCAGCCACCCGATGCATAGGGAAATATTGACATCAGCCAGGAAGCAACTGCATCCATGATGCAACAATTAACAAATGTCCACATCCTTTTAATGATAACACAAAGTGTCATTACTGCTTATCTCTACGAGATCAGTGTTGTGTATTGTGTTGAGAACAAACCTGTTTTGAGATGTAATTTTCCAAACAGTAGATTTCAATGGGAAATCCAGTGTGGAAGTCTAGGATGATAATATCATTCATTTATTCTACAGCAAGCCTACAGCAATCCACAAAGATCTCACTCTAAACTTCCTGCCTGGACAATTGCAAACTTTCTTTATCTTCACCATGATCCATCCTAGGGCTGACCCCATTTAGTCGACTGGTCGATTGTTTGGTCAATAGGCTGTTGGTCGACCGATCATTTTTTAAATTGAGAAGTTGCAAAAAAAATACAAGTTTTATGGCACATTTTGATTGACGCCTGTCTCAGTGGACTAATCCATTGCGGAGGCCACGGGGATGGCACACCAGTATCACCAGTAGTATATTTACTGTTAATTCATATAATTTCTCATCTATAATGTTTGTTTGGCTTCCGTCATTTCTGTTATTAATTAATTCAATATGTTATTATTACAGTGTTTTACAGTTCTTATTGTCAGAGTGGACACGTTGTTTGCAGAGCTCACAACCTAGGCTACGCTTGTGCGAAACAAGTTTGGGGCTATTTCATTCCATTTACGAGTTGTCAATTTATTCATTGTGTTTAGTTTGGAGTGATCCTGTCAATGTTGAGTAAGGAGGCACATCTAATTATGCATAGAAGTAGTTCTGATTGTCTTAACTCAACACCACTAATGAGCTGTGGAGCTTCTCAAAGTCATTTTTTCCTTCACCTCAAACAAATCAAATCAAACAGCAAGTGAACAAAGTCTGTTTTTATATCCATTGAGAACGACAATAGTTCCTCAATGTAACCTATTTGAAAAATCTTTCCAGCTCTATCCCTTTGATAACCACTTGGCATGAAAGGAAATAATATGTAATGCTCTGATCTGGTGGAAACATCATAAAATAGGCCTACCTGATTACTTCTTATCCCTTGCACAAATATAGCTGTGTCTGTCCAGAGCTTACTGGTGGCAGGAAACTGCTGTTTCCTGCTGGTCCAGAATATTTTATACAATGTTGTAAGTTTGTTAGCACAAGCTTTGGGCTGCACCAAGTTGATAGTTGATACAATGTTTCAAGTTTCTGCAGACAGGCCATGAGTAACCAATGTGATTCATTTTTATCTGGATATTTTCTACCTGCAGGCTGCAATGTTTTTATTTGTTGGCTTTATGTAGGCTATTTTGACTAGTTGGCGATGGCAATAGAAGTTACTTTTAGATTTGTATTATTTTCATTTAGATTTAGATATAATTTTTTATTAATCCCATGACAATGATTTTGAGATATGAAGACTTGATTATAAAATAAAATGTGCATATGAAAATCCTAACTGGCACACAGATCGGTAGAAATTGTAAGATAAATTGGCACTCCAAATGGAAAAGGTTTGCCGACCCCTGATGTAGCCTATAACCGGCAACTTCGGGAACATAAAGGCAGAATCTGTGAAGGCCAGCAGCAGCTGGCAGCTAGAGGAGGGTCAGGAACAGGTTTTTGTCTTCCAGTTAGGCTATCTTGATCTCTGGCTCCCTCTTGAGTCAATTGTGTGTTTTAATTATTGAATCACAGTGTGCTTAAAGCATCAGACAAGCTTAGTAGCCTACATATACTGTAGTTGATTTTATTAAAACACATAAGGTGTTTCTATATATGGAAAAATAAACATTTTAAAATCGAATTGGTCGGACTCTTGGTCGACCAGTATTGTTTTTAGTCAGGGACAGCCCTAATCCATCCACAACACTTTTGTTGATTATGAGATGTTTGAACTTGGTAACCTTTTCATAGGAACTGAGAGAAAGGAGAGGGGACTGTCTCACCCATTGCTACCCAGAGGTACAAGGCAGCCCCTCATAAGAGTCTCATTCAAAATGCAGTTTTGTTAATGGATCAACAATTATGCAGAATTCAAGGGTACATTTGGAGACAGTGTAGACAGAGATGAATCAAATAGCAAAAGTCTACAAAGGACTTGTCTACCATGCATCTGATTATGTTCTGGCAATGTTGGCAGTATTGCAATTACAGTGTAACAACTACAGTGCATGTTGTATTATTTTATGGGGGATGGATATATATTTTTCAGATATTATTATAATAATTTTTTACAGTCAGTAACACTTTATTTGGACAGTCCATCTGTAGATGCTCTACAGACTATCGGTAACATTTCAACTACACTGAACAAAAATATAAATGCAACATGTAAAGTGTTGGTCCCATGTTTTATGAGCTGAAATAAAAGATCCCAGAAATGTTCCTATACGCACAAAAAGCTTATTTCTGTTTACATCCCTGTTCGTGAGCATTCTCCTTTGCCAAGATAATTAATCCACCTGACAGGTGTGGCATATCAAGAAGCTGATTAAACAGCATGATCATTACACAGGTGCATCTTGTGCTGGGGACAATTAAAGGCCCATCTAAAATGTGCAGTTTTGTCACACAACACAATGCCACAGATGTCTAAAGTTTTGAGGAAGCAAGCAATTGGCATGCTGACTGCAGGAATGTCCACCAGAGCCATTGTCAGAGAATGTAATGTTAATTTGGCAGTACGTCCAACCGGCCTCATAACCGCAGACTGCGTGTGACCACACCATCCCACATCCAGCTTCTTCACCTGCGTGATCGTCTGAGACCAGCCACTCAGACAGCTGATGAAACTGTGGGTTTACACAACCTAAGAATTTCTACACAAACTGTCAGTAACTATCTCAGGGAAGCTTATCTGCGTGCTCGCCATCCTCATCAGGGTCTTGACTAGAGGTCGACCGATTATGATTTTTCAACGGCGATACCGATACCGATTACTGGAGGGGGGGGATCCGATACCGATTAATCGGCCGATTTTTTAATTTCTTTATTTGTAATAATGACAATTACAACAATACTGAATGAACACTTATTTTAACTTAATATAATACATCAATAAAATCAATTTAGCCTCAAATAAATAATGAAACATGTTCAATTTGGTTTAAATAATGCAAAAACAAAGTGTTGGAGAAGAAAGTAAAAGTGCAATATGTGCCATGTCAGAAAGCTAACGTTTAAGTTCCTTGCTCACAACATGAGAACATATGAAAGCTGGTGGTTCCTTTTAACATGAGTCTTCAATATTCTCAGGTAATACGTTTTAGGTTGTAGTTATTATAGGACTATTTCTTTCTATACGATTTCTATTTCATATACCTTTGACTATTGGATGAACTTATAGGCACTTAATATTGCCAGTGTAACAGTATAGCTTCCGTCCCTCTCCTCGCCCCTACCTGGGCTCGAACCAGGAACACATCGACAACAGCCACCCTCGAAGCAGCGTTACCCATGCAGAGCTAGGGGGAACAACTACTCCAAATCTCAGAGCGAGTGATGTTTGAAACGCTATGAGCGCGCACCCCGCTAACTAGCTAGCCATTTAACATCGGTTACACCAGCCTAATCTCGGGAGTTGATAGGATTGAATTCATAAACAGCGCAATGAGCTGCTGGCAAAACGCACGAAAGTGCTGTTTGAATGAATGCTTACGAGCCTGCTGGTGCCTACCGTCGCTTAGTCCGACTGCTCTATCAAATCATATACTTAATTATAACATAATAACACATAGAAATACGAGCCTTTGGTCATTAATATGGTTGAATCCGGAAACTATCATTTCGAAAACAAAACGTTTATTATTTCAGTGAAATACGGAACCGTTCGGTATTTTATCTAACGGGTGGCATCCATAAATCTAAATATTCCTGTTACATTGCACAACCTTCAATGTTAAGTCATAATTACGTAAAATTCTGGCAAATTAGTTCGCAATGAGCCAGGCGGCCCAAACTTTTGCATATACCCTGACTCTGGGTGCAATGAACGCAAGAGAAGTGACACAATTTCACCTGGTTAATATGGCCTGCTAACCTGGATTTCTTTTAGCTAAATATGCAGGTTTAAAAATATATACTTCTGTGTATTGATTTTAAGAAAGGCATTGATGTTTATGGTTAGGTACACGTTGGAGCAACGACAGTCCTTTCTCGCAAATGCGCACCGCATCGATTATATGCAACGCAGGACACACTAGATAAACTAGTAATATCATCAACCATGTGTAGTTATAACTAGTGATTATGATTGATTGATTGTGTTTTATAAGATAAGTTTAATGCTAGCTAGCAACTTACCTTGGCTTCTGACTGCATTCGCGTAACAGGCAGGCTCCTCGTGAGGCAGGTGGTTAGAGCGTTGGACTAGTTAACCGTAAGGTTGCAAGATTGAATCCCTGAGCTGACAAGGTAAAAATCTGTCATTCTGCCCCTGAACAAGGCAGTTAACCCACCGTTCCTAGGCCTTCATTGAAAATAAGAACGTGTTAACTGACTTGCCTAGTTAAATAAAAGTGCACATTTTTTATTATTTTTTAATCGGCCCTAATTAATTCGGCCATTCCGATTAATTGGGCGACCTCTAGTCTTGACCTGACTGCAGTTCGGCATCTTAACTGACTTCAGTGGGCAAATGCTCACCTTCAATGGGCACTGGAGAAGTGTGTTCTTCACAGATGAATCCTGGTTTCAATTATACCTGGCAGATGATGGTATGATTTGATTCATTAGGATCCCCATTAGCCGACGCCACTGGCGACAGCTAGTCTTACTGGTGTCCGATGCATAACGAAAAAGACATTACAGACAAAAGGCAATTTACATACATTTAAAAACATTAACATGTAGTGTGTGTGTGTATCAAGTAGGTGTATGGCGTCGTGTGGCGAGTGGTTTGCTGATGTCAACGTTATGAACAGAGTGCCCCATGGTGGAGGTGGGGTTATGGTATGGGCAGGCATAAGCTACGGACAATGAACACAATTTCATTTTATCAATTTGAATGCACAGAGATACGGTAACGAGATCTTGAGGTCCATTGTCATGCCTTTTATTCACCGCTATCACCTCATGTTTCAGCATGATAATGCACAGCCCCATGTCTTAAAGATCTATACAAAATTCCTGGAAGCTGAACATTTCCCAGTTCTTCCATGGCTTGCACACTCAGCAGACATGCTACCCATTGAGCACGTTTCGGATGCTCTGGATCGACGAGTACAACAGCGTGTTCCAGTTCCCGACAATATCCAGCAACGTCGCACAGCCATTGAAAAGGAGTGGGATAACATTCCATAGGCCACAATCAACAGCCTGATTAACTCTATAGCGAAAGAGATGTGGGGCGCTGCATGAGGCGCGCTGGTGGTCACGCCAGATACAGACTGGTTTTCTAATCCACACCCATACCATAAAAAAATAAAATGCATATCTGTACTCCCAGTCATGTAAATTCCATAGATTAAGCCCTAATGAAATCATTTTAACAGACTGATTTCCTTACATGAACTGTAACTCAGTAAAATCTTTGAAATTGTTGCATGTTGTTTATATTTTTTGTTCAGTGTAACTTTCTCTAACCCTAAACCTTACTATTATTATAAACCTACTCCTAGCAAGCAGTTGCTTATCAACAGATGGTCATACTATCAACAAACTATATAGAGCATCTACAGACAGAAAATCCAGTCTATCCAAATAGTGACACATTATTATATCTGTAGCAGTTTGAGACACTGAGTGGCCATCAGTGAGTATTGCACTTTTTTTGTGGCACGTGTGTGTTATAGGCTACAGTATTATATATTCCCAAATAAGTTCTGATAAATTGACATCAAGGTCTAATTCATTAATTTCATGTTTTAAATGAATTATTAAATAAGTTAGTGACCACTCACTACCTTTGGTCAAGTCACCGGATATGAAAGGGCACTAGATAAAGGGCTGACGTCAAATGAACAGAACTCTGACGCACTGTTAAAGTGAGATGAGAGCAACCCATTCATTCTCAAAAAGACAAGCCTGTCCTCTCCATTGTCAAACCTACTCACAAATATGCATGACAGATTAAGGATTTCAATGTCCACTATACACATTTGTGAATAATCAAACTTTAAGTTAAGTACTTCACTAATGTAGAGTAATATGGTGTTTGAAGTACAGTAGAAGTAGCTTAATATACAACCATCAATAATGCTCGAGTCTCTAAATGTCACAAAAGATGACTGAAAAGACAGCAATAAATACACACTACAAAAAATTGTTGTTCTCTCCATGCACATATGCACACAGGTTATTATTTTTACATTTGGATTTGAATAATGAAACAAAAAATTAGTTTTTTGGTATTTTGTTTTTTACTCATGTCACACAGGCCAGCAAGTTTAAACAAAAGTAGTATAATTGTTCACAGTATTGCATTTTGCACAGTGTTATACAGACTACAGTGTTTCAAGTGAAGGCACAAAACAAGAGGTTATTCTTGCAAATAAACCCCACCTACAAACATAAACCAGGGAGACTAAACTTGTAGATATAAGAGTAACACATAATTAAACTAACTTTATCTCTGGTCACATCAACACCTTAATCCTCCTCTCTCTTTCTGATTGTCCAGTGTTAACAATGTCCTGATGAAACCCATAAGCCCCAAAGTGCTCTTTTGCTCAATTATGCAACTCTCTGCTACCATTAAAATATACCTCGCTCCGCTACAAAACTACAAGTTACATCATTTTAACACATTGTATTTGCTATATAAAGGAGCATGCTCTCACAAAAGCTATGCACCTCATGCATCTAATTCCAATTTCTTCCACAATGCAAAGACAGACAAAGGTAGTGAACTGAATACCTGCGACAAAAACGTACTTGAAGCACACACATAAAATCATTAAAATCTGATTCAAAGTACTGTATAAGCATTCCGTTAACCACTTTTGGTAACAGGGCCCTCTATGCATTGTATAGTCGTGGCCAAAAGTTTTGAGAATGACACAAATATCAATTTACACAAAGTTTGCTGCTTCACTGTCTTTAGATATTTTTGTCAGATGTTACTATGGAATACTGAAGTATAATTACAAGCGTTTCATAAGTGTCAAAGGCTTTTATTGACAATTACATGAAGTTGAAGCAAAAAGTGAATATTTACAGTGTTGACCCTTCTTTTTTAAGACCTCTGCAATCCGCCCTGGCATGCTGTCAATTAACTTCTGTGCCACATCCTGACTGATGGCAACCCATTCTTGCATAATCAATGCTTGGAGTTTGTCAGAATTTGTGGGGTTTTGTTTGTCCACCCACCTCTTGAGGATTCACCAAAGTTCTCAATGGGATTAAGGTCTGGGGAGTTTCCTGGCCATGGACCCAAAATATCGATGTTTTGTTCCCCGAGCCACTTAGTTATCACTTTTCCCTTATGGCAAGGTACTCCATCATGCTGGAAAAGGCATTGTTCGTCACCAAACTGTTCCTGGATGGTTGGGAGAAGTTGATCTCGGAGGATGTGTTGGTACCATTCTTTATTCATGGCTGTGTTCTTAGGCAAAATTGTGAGTGAGCCCACTCCCTTGGCTGAGAAGCAACCCCACACATGAATGGTCTCAGGATGCTTTACTGTTGGCATGACACAGGACTGATGGCAGCGCTCACCTCGTCTTCTCCGGACAAGCTTTTTTTCCGGGTGCCCAAAACAATCGGAAAGGAGATTCATCAGAGAAAATGACTTTACCACAGTCCGCAGCAGTCCAATCCCTGTACCTTTTACAGAATATCAGTCTGTCCCTGATGTATTTCCTGGAGAGAAGTGGCTTCTTTTGCTGCCCTTCTTGACACCAGGCCACCCCCCAAAAGTCTTCACCTCACTGTGCGTGCAGATGCACTCACACCTGCCTGCTGCCATTCCTGAGCAAGCTCTGTACTGGTGGTGCCCCAATCCCGCAGCTGAATCAACTATAGGAGACAGTCCTGGCGCTTGCTGGACTTTCTTGGGTACCCTGAAGTCTTCTTCACAACAATTGAACCGCTCTCCTTGAAGTTCTTGATGATCCGATAAACGGTTGATTTAGGTGCAATCTTACTGACAGCAATATCCTTGCCTGTGAAGCCCTTTTTGTGCAAAGCAATGATGACTGCACGCGTTTCCTTGCAGGTAAGCATGGTTGACAGAGGAAGAACAATGATTCCAAGCACCACCCTCCTTTTGAAGTTTCCAGTCTGTTATTCGAACTCAATCAGCATGACAGAGTGATGTCCAGCCTTGTCAACACTCACACCTGTGATAACGAGAGAATCACTGACATGATGTCAGCTGGTCCTTTTGTGGCAGGGCTGAAATACAGTGGAAATGTTTTTTGGTGATTCAGTTCATTTGCATGGCAAAGAGGGACTTAGCAATTACTTGCAATTCATCTGATCACTCTTCATAACATTCTGGAGTATATGCAAATTGCCATCATACAAACTGTGGCAACAGACTGAAAATTAATATTTGTGTCATTCAAAACGTTTGGCCACAACTGTAGACAATTAACATATTAGGCTTTGATCTTGTCCCATCGACATCCCCATGATCCATGAAAACTTCCCGTGAGAAAGGCTGTTTGGTCACGGTTTCATTATGAAATGTCAGAAAAATAACCAAATAAAAAGTTATACTTAGCCACAAAGCACAGTATTGTTCAACATTCAATATCAATGCCAGAAGCGGACTTGGTCTACATAAGGGTTGGTGACAATTCTATTTAAATTTCAGTCAATTCAGGAGTTCTGCTTTAGAAATCCAATTATTTTCCTGAATTTTAACTTGTAATTGACTTCAACCCTGGTCTATACAGCAGCACCATGTAAATAAATAACTATAAAAAGATTGGGTATATTCATTTGTTTGCTACATTGCCTTAATTTCATAAAACTACATTTCACTTTGAGACATACAGTAGCTCTATACAAAATATCAATCAACACCAATAACAAAACATACAGTTACAACAAATACCAAAAGAGACATTTGTTTTATATTGATTTCCATTCGAATACATTCTCATGGTTTGATGGAGTGGATTGACTTGTAAACATAGATACATCACCACAGCAAATAAGGATGCACAATTTCATTCAAATTTACCCCCACGTTTCGCTACATTCACAGAGTTTCCATTTCTTTTTACCAGAGAAAGGATGACCCATCACACATACATTTAAATGAAAGGACATATCTGTTATCTGTGCTTGTTAGGCCTTGAAAAAAATTACGTGTTTTGGTTAAAAATCACAGCCTTTGATTCAAAGTATGCATCTCTGTACATTAAAAAAGAGGAATGTGACATGGAACCTTAAAGCCCGTTATGAAATATGACATAGCAAGCATGATGAGCCTGTTCTTGATGACCACAGCTTTAGGCTATGTGCTTGACAGATACAGCTGAATGCTCAGGATACCAGAATGTTTTTATTTCATAGATTTCTATTGCAAATCACTACTGTTCCTCAGCTTTTGCAAAGCTAGGCCTACTGTATATGATTTGTTAATACTTAAATTACACTAGTATTATGATTATGTGCAGAAGCGCAATATAGACCTGAATACCAGGGCTGGAATAAAATACTTAGCTTTGTATTAGCTGTTCTGCGCTCCTAGAGGCAGTGCAGTCAAAAAACAAAACAAAAATGATTAATATATATATATATATATATATATATATATACATACACACACACACACTGCTCAAAAAAATAAAGGGAACACAAACAACACAATGTAACTCCAAGTCAATCACACTTCTGTGAAATCAAACTGTCCACGTAGGAAGCAACACTGATTGACAATAAATTTCACATGCTGTTGTGCAAATGGAATAGAAAACAGGTGGAAATTATAGGCAATTAGCAAGACACCCCCAATAAAGGAGTGGTTCTGCAGGTGGTGACCACAGACCACTTCTCAGTTCCTATGCTTCCTTGCTGATGTTTTGGTCACTTTTGAATGCTGGCGGTGCTTTCACTCTAGTGGTAGCATGAGACGGAGTCTACAACCCACACAAGTGGATCAGGTAGTGCAGCTCATCCAGGATGGCACATCAATGCGAGCTGTGGCAAGAAGGTTTGCTGTGTCTGTCAGCGTAGTGTCCAGAGCATGGAGACGCTACCAGGAGACAGGCCAGTACATCAGGAGACGTGGAGGAGGCCAACAACCCAGCAGCAGGACCGCTACCTCCGCCTTTGTGCAAGGAGGAGCAGGAGGAGCACTGCCAGAGCCCTGCAAAATGACCTCCAGCAGGCCACAAATGTGCATGTGTCTGCTCAAACGGTCAGAAACAGACTCCATGAGGGTGGTATGAGGGCCCGACGTCCACAGGTGGGGGTTGTGCTTACAGCCCAACACCGTGCAGGACGTTTGGCATTTGCCAGAGAACACCAAGATCGGCAAATTCGCCACTGGCGCCCTGTGCTCTTCACAGATGAAAGCAGGTTCACACTGAGCACGTGACAGACGTGACAGAGTCTGGAGACGCCGTGGAGAACGTTCTGCTGCCTGCAACATCCTCCAGCATGACCGGTTTGGCTGTGGGTCAGTCATGTTGTGGGGTTGCATTTCTTTGAGGGGCCGCACAGCCCTCCATGTGCTCGCCAGAGGTAGCCTGACTGCCATTAGGTACCGAGATGAGATCCTCAGACCCCTTGTGAGGCCATATGCTGGTGCGGTTGGCCCTGGGTTCCTCCTAATGCAAGACAATGCTAGACCTCATGTGGCTGGAGTGTGTCAGCAGTTCCTGCAAGAGGAAGGCATCGATGCTATGGACTGGCCCGCCCGTTCCCCAGACCTGAATCCAATTGAGAACATCTGGGACATCATGTGTCGCTCCATCCACCAACGCCACGTTGCACTAGAGACTGTCCAGGAGTTGGCGGATGCTTTAGTCCAGGTCTGGGAGGAGACCGCCACCTCATCAGGAGCATGTGTTGTAGGGAGGTCATACAGGCACGTGGAGGCCACACACACTACTGAGCCTCATTTTGACTTGTTTTAAGGACATTAGATCAAAGTTGGATCAGCCTGTAGTGTGGTTTTCCACTTTAATTTTGAGTGTCACTCCAAATCCAGACCTCCATGGGTTGATGAATTTGATTTCCATTGATAATTTTTGTGTGATTTTGTGGTCAGCACATTCAACTATGTAAAAAAAAAGTATTTAATAAGAATATTTCATTCATTCAGATCTAGGATGTGTTATTTTAGTGTTCCCTTTATTTACACGTTCAAAAGTTTGGGGTCACTTAGAAATGTCCTTACTTTTTTAGAGAAAAGCACATTTTTTGCCCATTAGAATAACATCAAATTGATCAGAAATACAGTGTATTTGTAGCTGGAAATGGCACATTTTTTATGGAATATTTACATAGGCCCATTATCAGCAACCAATACTCCTGTGTTCCAATGGCAAATTATGTTAGCTAACCCAAGTTTATAATTTTAAAAGGCTAATTGATCGTTAGAAAACCCATTTGCAATTATGTTAGCACAGCTAAAAACTGTTGTCCTTATTAAATAAGCAATAAGACTGGCCTTCTTTAGACTAGTTGAGTATCTGGAGTATCAGCATTTGTGGGTTCGATTACATGCTCAAAATGGCCAGAAACAAAGAACTTTCTTCTGAAACTCGTCAGTCTATTCTTGTTCTATTACATGCGAGAAATTGCCAAAAAACTGAAGATCTCGTACAACGCTTGTGTACTACTCCCTTCACAGGACAGCGCAAACTGGCCCTAACCAGAATAGAAAGAAGTGGGAGGCCCCGGTGCACAACTGAGCAAGAGGACAAGTACATTAGAGTGTCTAGTTTGAGAAACAGATGCCTCACAAGTCCTCAACTGGCAGCTCCATTAAATAGTACCCGCAAAACACCAGTCTCAACGTCAACAGTGAAGAGGCGACTCCGGGAAGCTGGCCTTCTAGGCAGAGTTCCTCTGTCCAGTGTCTGTGTTCTTTTGCCCATCTTAATCTTTTCTTTTTATTGGCCAGTCTGAGATATGGCTTTTTCTTTGCAACTCTGCATAGAAGGCCAGCATCCCGGAGTTGCATCTTCGACGTTGAGACTGGTGTTTTGCGGGTACTATCTAATGAGGCTGCCAGTTGAGGACTTGTGAGGCTTCAGTTTCTCAAACTAGACACTGTAATTTACTTGTCCTCTTGCTCAGTTGTGCACTGGGGCCTTCCACTCCTCTTTCCATTCTGGTTAGAGCCAGTCCCCCCCTCTCCCCCCCAGAGGAAGGTAGTATATCTTTCACACACACACACACTACAAGGTTGGAATAATACTGTGAAAATTATGAAAGAGCTGTTTGAAAAGGTTGCATGAACTTTCAGCTCGTTTTGCATGGGTGGAGTTTGGCCTACCAGGCGGTATAAGTTAATAGACCGATAACAAAGAGTTTCAAACCTCTCTGCCAATAACATCTAGTTTTCAGGTTACATATCCCTTCCATTCGGCTTCTCCCATTATCCCATTAGGTCCTTCACTCAGACCAGACAGTTTTAGCAAAAGTCTTACTTATAAAATGGCTTTTTGCTCAGAAGCAATTTGTTAGTTTTTTTTACCATTTTAATTGAAAACAGTCACATTGACGTACTTAATCGTAACTGATAGATGATTTGATATTGAGATAAAAAAATGTCTGCATTTGACCTTGAGTTTAAACCCCCCAAAGGAAGTTGCCGCCACTATATCGACGTAATCTCCTGTCCTAGAAAGGAAATACCCATTAGGTTCCTCCGAAGAATGACAAAATATATCTAGATTTTTTTTAAACTATTAACTATTTTTTAACTATTCAAAAGATTAGCCAGCTGGCTCTATGGCTGGTTCTGGACCTGGATTTGTCATAAGCAATGATTTATGGAAAACTTTGCCACAGACGGAAACCACTGGCCTATTTTTGACTTCACCATCTATTGTTATCTCCAAAGTTTTGTCATCTTCCATAATTTGCGTCCGTGAATCCGCGATAGAAAGAATAAGACGAAGCACTGCTAATATGTATAAATATGGAAAGATAGCCGATATGCGTTTTTCTACATTGTAATAGACACGGTGCAACCTTTAGTAGGAACTTTAGGCTGCTAGCAGGCTTCAGTACAGCAAAGCAGTGTCAGCCCATGCTCATAAAGTGAAGTGATAGGCTACAATGACTTTGCTCATGCACACCGCAAATGACATGAAACTATAAATTCCTTTAATTTTATTTTGCGGGTGCCTTTTCATTATCTGGATAGTAATTGTGGTTTATTATGCTATTATATCACGCAATTATACCATTTATAAAATGGTCCAATTTTAAATACAGACTAGCTAAAAAATATATTTAAAAAAAGTGAAAATGTATGAATTATCCAATGGATTATGATAGTTTTCTGGTAAAAAAAAAAGTGTAGGTGTAAAAACATTTGTACCCCTATTTAAATTTGCTCAATGGCTCAGCCAGCCAATTGGACACAATACTGTTTAGCTCATCACAGTCACAAAGAGGAATAACTTTGCAGCTGTTTCTGATTAATAAAAATAAAATAAATGTTTTTATTGTCACATACACCAGATAGGTGCAGTGTGTTGTTTTACAGGGTCAGTCATAGTAGTACGGTGCCCCTGGAGCAAATTAGGGTTAAGTGCCTTGTTCAAGGGCACAGACAGGTTTTTCACATGGCCGGCTCGGGTATTCGAACCAGCGACCTTTTGGTTCTGGCCAAAGCTCTAAACAATGCCATGCTAGTGGGTGGTAACATTCAAATAAAACCCAGCCCCGAAACATAGGCTGAAAATAATTTGTATGTCATATCACAGGAAGAGATACCACATTCACAAAGATTTGCAAGAAGTGGGAAGTTTGGATGTGTTACTTAAAGCCCAAATATATCGTACTTTGACTAATATGACGACTTATTGACTTAACTTGTTGTGCAACATCTTGAGTAAGCTCTGGCCATCTTTCACCTCAAAAGTGGATTTCTACTGGAGTGGACATTTAACAATTCCACCATCTAGTTTTTTTTTGTATACAATTCTGTATTTTATTAGATCTACACCCATCAATAATATGATTTAATAGTAATTAAAACACCAATGAGGATCAGAAATACCTATCCATCAAGTTACTACAGTACTTCCAAAATTGAAACTAGGACAGTAGCAACCTCTAGGACAGAATGGAGCAAAAACTAGCATACACATGGCCATAAAGCATCCCCTGCTCAGTATTATCTATACATTCAGTAAATACTTATCATATATACATTCATTTGTCGGGCCCTGGTCAGGTTACCTAGTCCTCAAATCCAGCTGATCTGCGGCGCTGGGTCCAGGCTTCATCCCTGCGGTCAGGTCTGAAGTAGCCAGAGTTACCCACTCTCTCACTAGGGCCTTTGGGGAACGCCCGTCCTAACTGGGAGGGGTGCGTTCTACCCTCCTGGGGACAGGACTGTGACAGCTGATAACCTGCTGACCTAGAATTAGGGGACAGTGCAACAAACCTCAGACACAAAACCAATGCTTCAACAGGCAGCAGGTAACGATGACAGACTCAGGATTAGTGGAGAAGATAAAACTCAGAATCATTACTAATGAATGAGGACACAAAATCTCATTTGCGACAAGGGATCCCTATGTATAATTTATATGTAACCATGTCCTAACCTTTGAAACTGGAAACTCAGCATTGTAATCAAAGTGAGACACTAAGGCACAGCCCAAAGCTCAAGGGCCCAACTATGGAAAACGTAGATCATGTATATCAACAGTAAAAAAATGAGGTTCACAAACTCGCCTGCTTTTGGTTATTCTATGAGGTCCATTTTCAGCTGTCTGGTGCTGCAGGGGAGATGAAAAGATGTCAGCTATTTATACTGTTTACACCAAAACTCAAAAGCTGATATTGTCCAGTTCTGGAATGTTTGGAAGGTTATCATGTTTCCCTTTTCTACATAAATACGGAGGAAGAAAACATATCTGCATAGGCTTCCTCTCAACTCCACAACTGAATCTGGGAGGCCAGTTACGATCGGCAGGTCTCACGAGGGTTCAAATGTGTAACAATTATGATATTCTCTAATCTCTCCCTAACTGTCTTTCCGTTGCCATCTAAAAACAAGTAAGAGCAGCTGCCAGAAAATACTTTGAAAAGGAATCTGTCATTGTAAACACATTGCTGTCAGTAGTAGGAAACAGGCTTGATATTGTACAGTACCATGTAATCGGTGTAGGTTGGTGGACTGGGTGAGCTCTGATAGTACTCCAGTAGCCTCTCAGCCAGGGCGATGCGTTTGAGCAGGTTCTCAATGAAACGTTGGATCCGAACTTTACCACATATCTCATGCTGGGCTGCAGCCTCCAGAAAATTCTGAATGGTGATGACTTCTCTGGAAGAAAAAAGAAAAGAAAAAAAAACAGAGATACAATTTCAAGACTTGGGGGGGACAATGGGGGGCGTATCTAGTAACATGCTAAAGAATATTGCTACTGACAAAATTACAATAACTCCATTAGCAACAGCAACAATCTAAGGAGTTACCAGATTAGTGTACTGTCTGCCATTTGACCTCATGATTATGATTTTGACTAACAATACCGTAAGGAAATGTTAAGACTGAGTTACTGGCTCAGACACTACTCACTGTTCTCTCCTCTCCAGCTCGTACTCTGACTCGTTCAGCTGCTCCTTTAGTGTGGCGATCACCATCACGGCCATGTCCACCTGGTGGCTCAGCGCCCTCTCCCGCTCCTGAACCTCCTGCCTCTCCTGGGCCAGGTGCTGGGAGTGGGCACGCTCACACAGCAGCTCTGTGTCCGTCTGGGCCAGCTCCGTGCTGACCCTGTGCAGCCTCCTCTGCATGGTGCTGTCCGCTGCCAGCAGGACCTTGGCAAGCCTGCGCCTGACCGACACCTCCCCAGCACAGACACTCCACTCTGGGGACACCGCCTCAGGCTTGCTGCTTGGGTCTGGAGGGTTGTCAAATGGAAATGGGATATGATCTGTCCCAGGGCTGGACTTGTGGAATTTTAAATCATCTTTACGGGCCTCTTCTTCAGTTTGTATCTCCTCCGCTGCCTGCGTCCCCACACTATGCATACGACACCTCTCGATGCAGCTAGTGACCTCTCGTGTGTCACTCAGGGAGCGCACATGCAGGACTCTCTCTGGGTGAGAGTGCCCCCTGCGGGTCGGGAGGCTCAGCTCGTGCATGGTGTGGTAGTAGCTGTGACTGTATTCCAGGTGGTCTCTCAAGGTGGCCAGGCTATTGAACCTCTCACGCTCCCCACACCGAGGGCACCTAAATGGGAGCTGGGAGTCCGCAGATGCCCCACAAGCCTGCCCATTCTCAGTGATGAGAGAGGTCCTCCTGGCGCATACCTTCGCCTGCATTTCACCTACAACCTGGAAGCTAAACACACAATGGTTACAGTCAGCTGATATATGACTGATATTCGTAATCCAACTACAGTAGACTTACGACGCATAGTGGTTAGAGCATATGACTAGTAACTGAAAGGTTGCAAGATCGAATCCCCGAGCTGATAAGGTAAAAATCTGTTGTTCTGCCCCTGAACAAGGTAGTTAACCCACTGTTCATAGGCTGTCATTGAAAATAAGAATGTATTCTTAACTGGACTTGCCTAGTTAAATAAAGGTCAAATAAAAAAATAAAAAATGACAAGACTGATATCTCATGCATATATTACTGCAATTGATTAATATTCAACAATAGGTTATTAAATCAAGCATGCATTTGTTTAAATCAAAACCAATTGGCTGTTTCAATGATTCAATATGTCACCTTACTGACAACTAAGGTTGCAAAAGCCTACCTTCGTAAAACGAAGTGGCCTGCAGATCCTTACCAACAACCAGCCAACAATAGATGAATATGGCAATATGGTTGACGGCAGAATCATGTAAATACAATTAAAGTATTTAGCTAAGCGATGGCACATGAGGGCTCTCGATATTAACAGCTTGTTGTAAATGTAACAGGTCATTTTTAAAAGGCTAACTATTAGCTAACGCTGCTAGAATTTCTTCCTACCCCATGCATGGCTCATCACCACTAACGTTAGCTAGCTAGTTAGCCAGGCTGCTGCTCCCAATACACAGCTCCATGGTGTTTTATATTACACCATGATCTATTTCGAGCTACTGATGCATGTAATCTCGCATAAATATATAGTTTACCTGTATTTGCATGATGATGTCATGCAAAATAGCAAGAATTCCCCACACAAATTTCCTGCGTAGGGTTGTGAAAATGTTAGTCAGCTGAGAGCAATGAACACAGCCTCCCCTACTGTAGGCCTACCTGGGAATGGTTATGTATAAGCTAGTGACGATGAGCAACCAAATATCAATGGAATGTTGCTAATTCAGTAAAATAGCTACAATATCGCGTTTACTGGCTACCAATTCGAACCAGAACAGTGTCTTCATTGGGCAGCGTTGCACATGATGGCATAACTATTCTTCGCCGTCAAATACATTTTTGAATGGAATTTAAAATAGTCATAATTTCCAACTAAATTAATAAGAAATTATGTGTTATTAACTGTCAGGGAAATTATGTGTTATTAACTGTCAGGCCGTTAAAATCGTATTTTTTTCATTGAACTCCATAATGTGCATCTCACACAGTGGTGAGGAGGAGTCTTTCGTGTCCGGAAGCGACCCTTAATTTTCTGGATTCCGACAGTGCGGAAGAGGCAAAGGAAGTGGCCCAACTCGACGGAAAATCTGTTTCCCTCCAGCAGGTGGCGTTTTTTGTTTTTACCTCTCAAGGAAGGATAGAAGTTTCGTAACGCTTTAGGTTGTTTAAAAAAATATATACAGTGGGGCAAAAAAGTATTTAGTCAGCCACCAATTGTGCAAGTTCTCCCACTTAAAAATATAAGAGAGGCCTGTAATTTTCATCACAGGTACACTTCAACTATGACAGACAAAATGAGAAGAAAAAAATTCCAGAAAATCACATTGTAGGATTTTTAATGAATTTATTTGCAAATTATGGTGGAAAATAAGTATTTGGTCACCTACAAACAAGCAAGATTTCTGGCTCTCACAGACCTGTAACTTCTTATTTAATTAAGAGGCTCCTCTGTCCTCCACTTGTTACCTTTACTAATGGCACCTCTTTGAACTTGTTATCAGTATAAAAGACACCTGTCCACAACCTCAAACAGTTACACTCCAAACTCCACTATGGCCAAGACCAAAGAGCTGTCAAAGGACACCAGAAACAAAATTGTAGACCTGCACCGGGCTGGGAAGACTGAATCTGCAATAGGTAAGCAGCTTGGTTTGAAGAAATCAACTGTGGGAGCAATTATTAGGAAATGGAAGACATACAAGACCACGGATAATCTCCCTCGATCTGGGGCTCCACGCAAGATCTCACTCCGTGGGGTCAAAATGATCACAAGAACAGTGAGCAAAAATCCCAGAACCACACGGGGGGACCTAGTGAGTGACCTGCAGAGAGCTGGGACCAAAGTAACAAAGCCTACCATCAGTAACACACTACGCCGCCAGGGACTCAAATCCTGCAGTGCCAGACGTGTCCCCCTGCTTAAGCCAGTACATGTCCAGGCCCATCTGAAGTTTGCTAGAGAGCATTTGGATGATCCAGAAGAAGATTGGGATAATGTCATATGGTCAGATCAAACCAAAATATAACTTTTTGGTAAAAACTCAACTCGTCGTGTTTGGAGGACAAAGAATGCTGAGTTGCATCCAAAGAACACCATACCTACTGTGAAGCATAGTGGTGGAAACATCATGCTTTGGGGCTGTTTTTCTGCAAAGGGACCAGGACGACTGATCCGTGTAAAGGAAAGAATGAATGGGGCCATGTATCGTGAGATTTTGAGTGAAAACCTCATTCCATCAGCAAGGGCATTGAAGAAGAAACGTGTCTGGGTCTTTCAGCATGACAATGATCCCAAACACACCGCCCGGGCAACGAAGGAGTGGCTTCGTAAGAAGCATTTCAAGGTCCTGGAGTGGCCTAGCCAGTCTCCAGATCTAAACCCCTTAGAAAATGGGAGGGAGTTGAAAGTCTGTGTTGCCCAGCAACAGCCCCAAAACATCACTGCTCTAGAGGAGATCTGCATGGAGGAATGGGCCAAAATACCAGCAACAGTGTGTGAAAACCTTGTGAAGACTTACCAAAAACATTTGACCTCTGTCATTGCCAATAAAAGGTATATAACAAAGTATTGAGATAAACTTTTGTTACTGACCAAATACTTATTTTCCACCATAATTTGCAAATAAATTCATTAAAAATTTGATTTTCTGGATTTTGTCATAGTTGAAGTGTACCTATGATGAAAATTACAGGCCTCTCTCATCTTTTTAAGTGGGAGAACTTAAAATACTAAATACTTTTTTGCCCCACTGTATATATATATTTTTTTATTAACAACAAATCAATACATAAAGCACATGAGGGAATACAAGCATACATATATTACAAACAATGGACAATCAAGCTAGGGGGTACAATATCACATTACAATTACACAAGGACCTTATTAAGGGACATACATATACTTACAATTCTAACAGCTTTTTTGTTAGTAGAGCATTTAACCGTCTTAAAATACAGTTCAATTTCTTTTTGTAGTGTACGAAAATGTGGTTTCTGTTTGTAAATTTACATTAGTGTAAAAGAAATTTGGCCAAAAGAATAATGAAATTAATTACATAAAAATGTTTCAGCTTATTTCTATTGTATGTAAAGAATCCAAACAGTACATCTCTCCACAATCGTGTAAAATCTTCATAAATGTGTTCAATTTTAAACCTACTGATGTCTTGCCACAGTTTTCTTACATGCATACAATGCCAAAAAAGATGCAACACTATTTCTGGGCGGTCATTACAAAAGGAGCAATTTGAGTTGATGTTTTCCTTATTAAACTTCTTCATATAGTGGTTGGCAGGATAATATTTATGAATCATTTTAAAGGAAACGTCCTTAATTCTGTTAACAAGTAGGTACAGTGGGGCAAAAAAGTATTTAGTCAGCCACCAATTGTGCAAGTTCTCCCACTTAAAAAGATGAGAGAGGCCTGTTTTAATTTTTTTATTTCACCTTTATTTAACCAGGTACGCTAGTTGAGAACAAGTTCTCATTTACAACTGCGACCTGGCCAAGATAAAGCATAGCAGTGTGAACAGACAACACAGAGTTACACATGGAGTAAACAATTAACAAGTCAGTAGAAAAAGAAAAAAAATCAAATAAGAAAAAAGAAAAAAAAGAGTCTATATACATTGTGTGCAAAAGGCATGAGGAGGTAGGTGAATAATTACAATTTAGCAGATTAACACTGGAGTGATAAATGATCAGATGGTCATGTGCAGGAAGATATACTGGTGTGCAAAAGAGCAGAAAAGTAAATAAATAAAAACAGCATGGGGATGAGGTAGGTAAATTGGGTGGGCTATTTACCGATTTATTTACCGACTATGTACAGCTGCAGCGATCGGTTAGCTCCACAGATAGCAGATGTTTAAAGTTGGTGAGGAAGATAAAAGTCTCCAACTTCAGCGATTTTTGCAATTCGTTCCAGTCACAGGCAGCAGAGAACTGGAAGGAAAGGCGGCCAAATGAGGTGTTGGCTTTAGGGATGATCAGTGAGATACACCTGCTGGAGCGCATGCTACGGGTGGGTGTTGCCATCGTGACCAGTGAACTGAGATAAGGCGGAGCTTTACCTAGCATGGACTTGTAGATGACCTGGAGCCAGTGGGTCTGGCGACGAATATGTAGCGAGGACCAGCCGACTAGAGCATACAGGTCGCAGTGGTGGGTGGTATAAGGTGCTTTAGTAACAAAACGGATGGCACTATGATAAACTGCATCCAGTTTGCTGAGTAGAGTATTGGAAGCTATTTTGTAGATGACATCGCCGAAGTCGAGGATCGGTAGGATAGTCAGTTTTACTAGGGTAAGTTTGGCGGCATGAGTGAAGGAGGTTTTGTTGCGGAAGAGAAAGCCGACTCTAGATTTGATTTTAGATTGGAGATGATATGAGAGAGGCCTGTAATTTTCATCATAGGTACACTTCAACTATGACAGACAAAATGAGAAAATCACATTGTAGGATTTTTAATGAATGAATTTACGAAATACTTTTTTGCCTCACTGTATGTGTGTGGCAACATCCAATATTTTTCCCAACAGATATTATCAATAAATCCATTCCAGTAAGGCATGACATAAGGTATAGATACAACATCCTGCTGAAACAAGGTCCGTATCGCTCTGTTGTTGAATGGACCAAAAGAGAAACAAATCTTTCCTACTGATGAGTCAACAGGGTCAATAGAAGGCAGGCTCTGAGGGTCAGGTCTTGACACGTTCCTGAATAACATTGCAACACCTGAGGGAATGGCATCGAAAACAATTGCAAAATCTTTAGGTGTTACAGGAACCTTGTAAAGTGATAAGAATTCCTTATAACTGAGTTAAAGACCCTCTGCATTTATCAGTTGGCTCACCAATAGGATATTATTTCGGAACCAATATTCTAAAAACAAAGAAGTATTTTTATACAATATATCCTGATTATTCCATATATAATATCTGTGTGGAGAAAAATTGTGTTTATAAATTAAGGACCATGACAAGAAAACCTGCCGATGAAAAGCAGAAAGTTTCACTGGAACTTTGTCAATATTATAATTGCAAAACAACATGAAGTTAAGGCCACCAAAATTAGAGAAGACATGATGAGGAATAAAATTCCAGATAGAAGTGGGTCTTCTTAGGAATTGTTTTATCCAATTGATCTTAAAACTATTATTTAAAGTAGTAAAGTCCAGAAAATTCAGTCCACCATTCTCCTAAGTGTTCATTACAACAGTTTTCCTAATGTAATGGGTACGGTTTCTCCAAAGAAAGTTGAAAAGCATCTGGTCTATCACCTTTCTTATTTTACTATTGAGGTATAAAGATAGAGTGCCATATGTTAGTCTAGAGGTACCTTCGGCCTTGGTTATTAGGACTCTACCTTTTAAAGATAAGTCCCTCTGTAGCCATTGATTTAGCTTCTTCTGGGGTTTTTTAATAAGAGGGTTAAAATGTAGTAAGCCTCTAGACTTCTTATCCTTTGTAATGGTTATGCCTAAATATGTAAGTTCTTCTTTTACTGGAATACCATAATATGAAGGTGTCACACAATCTTTGACAGCCATGCCATCTTTGACAGCCATTGACAGCCGAGTTTACATTTATTTATGTTAAGATATAGACCAGATGCTTTGGAAAAGGATTGTATCACATTGATCGAGATGGGAATTTGGTTAGCGTCTTTCAGAAAAAGTGTAGTATCATCAGCCAGCTGGCTTATAATAATTTATTTACCAGCTATGGAAATACCTTGTACAGGACTATTATTTAAAGAATTTGCAAGAAGTTGGGTGATTAATAAAAACAGATACGGAGAGATAGGACAACCTTGCCTAATTCCTCTCTTTAACTCAAATCTAGGTGAGGTGCCATATTTCAATTTGATAGAGCTGTTACCATTTGCATAGAGAGTCTTAATAGCCTTACAGAAAAAATCACCAAAGCCAAGTCTCTCACGGGAGTGGAAGAGAAACTGATGCTCTACTGTGTCAAATGCTTTATAAAAATCTAAATATAATATGAAGCTATCCTCAGTTATTAGGTCTGAGTAGTCAAGTATGTCTAATACTAGTCTGACATTGTTAGAAATATGTCTGTTCCAGACTGTTTTTCATCAATGATTCCATCCAGGACTTCTTTAATTATTTTTGCAAGTAGTAACTGATCACAAGACAAATAAAGTGACCAAAGGGGTCACATTCCGAGTGTAGAATATTACCACCAAAGGTATTTTTCATTGTAGTGACACCAGCGGAGCGTTCAGATCCATGGGAAAGCCAAATATCGTTGCCCCACTGTGACCTCCAGAAGTTGGCATCAGCCGAAATTGAGTGAGACTCTGGAAAAAAGCAAAATTCTGTATTCGAAATTGTTTAGCAAATAAAAATAAGGTCTTGTGCTTCACATTGCTTCGTAACCCCTTAGCATTAATAGAAACTATAGACAAAGACAAAACAAAAAAAAGATTATTTAAAAGTATAAACTGTAGTAGGACTAGTCAAAGACGTAGGAGCAGTGAATGTAAACGATAAGGAACCGAGATCTGCACCATTTAAGTCAATTTAAAGTGAAAATAGCTTATTCCATAACCTTTGAGCTAGATGTTATCCAGCTTTGAAATTCACCTCAACTGAAAATTATGTTCAAGACCAAACCAAGGGTTATTGTAGTAAGAGAGACTAAAAACCCTCTTTGGTGTAATCAGGAACTATTCTGAGAAATAAAATAACAAATAATAATTTAAATAGAAGGGTACCTACTATTTTAAATGCATATGAAAACTGATCATAAAATAATAGAATAAAAAATGTTTTACATATAAACGTTCCTAAGACCTTTTTTGGAAATAAGTATTAATAACTAAATAGAGCAATAACCATGTAAAGTCAGAGCAGACCTGTATGCCCTTTAAAACAGTATCTTAGTTACTGTATACATCAAAAATAAATACAGCTTTCAATCTTCTTCGTAAGTTTGTAAACAAAATAGGTCTTCTGGTCCTACAAGAACAAACTAATAAATTGAAATACCTGAGTGTTCCTGAAAAATAGTCACCTGATGCAACATAAGGAAGATGAGAATACCATGGCTGAAACCATCAACCTGTTCATTCTAGTGAGATTTTAGGGAGGAATATGGATTTCTGAACCGTTGATGAAGCCTGAAGACATAACCTGAAAGGCCTCTCAGCGAGGAAGAAGCCACTGCTTCAAAACCGCCATAAAAATGCCAGTCTACGGTTTGCAACTGTACATAGGGACAAAGATTGTACTTTTTGGAGAAATGTCCCCTGGTCTGATGAAAAAATAAAAACTGTTTGGCCATAATGACCATCGTTATGTTTGGAGGAAAATGGGGGAGGCTTGCAAGCTGAAAAACACCATCCCAACCGTGAAGCACGGGGGTGGCAGCATCATTTTGTGGGGGTACGTTGCTGCTGGAGGGACTGGTGCACTTCACAAAATAGATGAGGCAGGCAAATTATGTGGATATATTGAAGCAACATCTCAAGACATCAGTCAGGAAGTTAAAGCTTGGTCGCAAATGGGTCTTCCAAATGGACAATGACCCCAAGCAAACTTCCAAAGTTGTGGCAAAATGGCTTAAGGACAACAAAGTCAAGGTATTGGAGTGGCCATCACAAAGCCCTGACCTCAATCCCATAGAAAATGTGTGGGCAGAACTGAAAAAGCGTATGCGAGCAAAGAGGCCTGCAAACCTGACTCAGTTACACCAGCTCTGTCAGGAGGAATGGCAGAGCTGGTGTAACCCAACTTATTGTGGGAAGCTTGTGGAAGTCTAACCGAAACATTTGACCCAAGTTAAACAATTTAAAGGCAATGCTACCCAATACTAATTGAGTGTATGTAAACTTCTGACCCACTGGGAATGTGATGAAAGAAATAAAAGCTGAAATAAATAATTGTCTCTACTATTATTTGGCATTTCACATTCTTAAAATAAAGTGGTGATCCTAACTGACCTTAGACAAATAAGTTTTACTAGGATTAAATGTCAGGAATTGTGAAAAACTGAGTTTGAATGTATTTGGCTAAGGTGCATGTAAACTTCCGACTTCAACTGTATACTTGAATCTGCTTCAATTCTGTACACAGTTCCATGCAATGGAAACAGATTATTGATTTCGATGACATTACCTTCTTACTTAAATCATTTGTGCTACCCAAACTATAGAATTGAGTAATAATAGTTGGAAATTGTCAAAAATGTCTCTTCAATTATTCATACCTCTGCCCCAAATTTTTCCACAGTGTCCCCTACAGCCTGTTTGAGTTCAGTTAGTACTGGCTGCTATCTATTGTTCCGCAGGAAACGTATCTCTAACCCAAACACCAGATGGCGGCCTCTAATTTAATATCAGTCCCAATGCTCAATCCCTCTGTTCGTCATGTGACCTTATATTGAAATATTTATTCTTCAAATTACTAAGACTTTGCATTATTAGAGTGCTATCTGAAAGCCACTAATATTATCATTCACTTTGTTACTTTTACTAGTCTCCCTATCTGTTTCCGTCAACTAGGACTCCCTTCTTCCCAATAGGAAGACCTTCTCAATCTCTTCTGTTAATACACTCTGTTCACTCTCAAACAATGTTCTGCTTTCCCCCCTATTGCAAGGTTCAAAAACAAAACAAACATGATACCTTTCTCCATATTGGAAGGCATTGTTTTGATTTTAGTATACCCAATGTTACTCTATATATTCACAGTTCTGTTGGATATTCCCTTTCTGCTTCACACTTATTAAATGTCTATTATTTTAAGATTAACATGTGATGCGCTGAATTTATAAAATACATCGGCCAATTCAGAAGGGAAGAGAAACTTTGGAGGGAGCTTCCTTTTTTAACTTCTTGGTGACAGGGGGGCAGTATTGAGTAGCTTGGATGAATAAGGTGCCCAGAGTAAACTGCCTGCTACTCTGTCCCAGATGTTAATATATGCATATTAGTAGTAGTATTGGATATAAAACACTCTGAAGTTTCTAAAACTGTTTGAATGATGTCTGTGAGTATAACAGAACTCATATGGCAGGCGAAAACCTGAGAAAAATCCAACCAGGAAGTGGGAATTCTGAGGTTTGTAGTTTTTCAACTCTTTGCCATTCCAATATACAGTGTAAATGGGGTCAAATTGCACTTCCTAAGGCTTCCACTAGATGTCAACAGTCTTTATAACTTTGTTTCAGGCTTCTACTATGAAGGGAGAGAGAATGAGAGCTGATTGAGTCAGGTGTCTGGCAGAGTGCCACATGTTCGTGAGGCGCGGTCACGAGAGAGTTAACTCTCGTTCCATTGCCTTTCTACAGACAATGGAATTCTCAGGTTGGAACATTATTGAACATTTATGATAAAAACATCCTAAAGATTGATTCTATACTTAGTTTGACAAGTTTCTACGACCTGTAATATAACTTGTTGAACTTTTTGTCCGATGTTCGGCTGGACCTGAACGCGCGTTTGGATTTGTTTACCAAACGCCCTAACAAAAGAAGCTATTTGGACATAAATGATGAACTTTATCAAACAAATCAAACACTTATTGTGGAACTGGGATTCCTGGGAGTGCAGTCTGATGAAGGTCATCAAAGGTACGTGAATATTTACAATGCTATTTCTGACTAATGTTGACTACACAATATGGCGGATATATTTTTGACTGCTTTGTTGTCTGAACGCTGTACTCAGATTATTGCATGGTTTGCTTTTTCCATAACGTTAAAAAAAAAATCTGACACAGCGGTTGCAGGAGAAGTATATCTCTATCTCTTAAGGAGAAGTATATCTCTAATTCCATGTATAACACTTGTATTTTCATCAACATTTATGATGAGTATTTCTGTAAATTGATGTGGCTCTCTGCACAATCACCACATGTTTTAGAACTACTGAACGTAACGTGCCAATGTAAAATGCGTTTTTTATATAAGTATGCACTTTAGCGAACAAAACATATATGTATTGTGTAACAAGAAGTCCTATGAGTGTTATCTGATGAAGATCATCAAAGATTAGTGATTCATTTTATCTCTATTTGTTTTATCTCTATTTGTGCTCCTCTCTTTGGCTGGAAAAATGGCTGTGTTTTTCTGTGACTTGGTGGTGACCTAACATAATTGCTTGTGGTGCTTTCGCTGTAAAGCCTTTTTGAAATCAGACACAGTGGCTGGATAAACGAGAATTGTATCTTTAAAATGGTGTAAAATACTTGTATGCTTGAGGAATTTTAATTATAAGATTTTTGTTGTTTTGAATTTGGCGCCCTGCACTTTCACTGGCTGTTGGCGAGGTGGGACGCTACCGTCCCACATATTGAAGAGAGGTTAAGGTAGCTCTTGAGACTAGAGTCTGTTTCTGGGATCAACTTTCACAATACCTGGGCTGGCGCTGTCTAGATGGCGTGCTCTGTCCTCACTAAGTCTCTACCAAGCAAGTTAAACTCTCGTAATCCATTATGCATTCATACATTGTTACTTTATCAAATCTAGTAATCCATTATACTATTAATTTATCTTTGTACTTTTTACACCATTTATATTGTTACTTTTTCAAATCTCTAGTAACCCATTGTGCTCTTCACATGTTACTTTATCTCTAGTAACCCATTACACTTCCTTTACACTAGTGTTCTCTAGTAACAGCATATTCAGGAATAGTACTTTCTTCTTTTATATCTCCACATACATAACGTTATACTGTCAAACTCCACTGATGAGTCATGTTATCCTTGTTATCTCTAATGAGTCATGTTATCCTTGTTATCTCTAATGAGTCATGTTACCTTCTGAAACATGTTATCCTTATTACTAATGAGCCATTTTATCCTCTTTGACATGTTATCCTTGATTGAGATCCTGAGACATGTTATCCTCTACCTTTAGACCCGACTGTGGGTGGTGGACCTAGGTATTTACATCCACACCCCCCCATGTGCATCTTCAATAATTATTTTGTTACATCCTATGCACCATATGTATCTTAAACAGTTCTCTTGCTGCTACTTTCTATACATATAAAACACCCCGTGCTCAATAACACTCGTGCTTGTAGTCCCAGACTACGGTGGACGGAATCTCTCGATAACCTTAGATAACATTATAGATTGAAAAATCTCAGTTCTCAGCTCACACAGAACTGGTTGGGGTATTAATTCACCCCTTTCACACGTGAGCTAGTCCCCTGATAGCTCTCATTCACTCTGTAATTAATAGCTCCATTTCAATCATCTTATTATCCAAATTTAAATCTAATTGTTATCCAAATTTCAAATGAGATTAACACGTCCTTTCCACACTCACGCAACTTTCACATCCACATTCACTTAATGCTATTCCCAAACACACTCTGTAATCTCTGTAATCTCCCTTATTACACAGCCATACTCTTCCGGCGCCGACAGAGATGGCCGCCTCGCTTCGCGTTCCTAGGAAACTATGCATTTTTTTTTTTTTTTTTTTTTAACGTGTTATTTCTTACATTAGTACCCCAGGTCATCTTAGGTTTTATTACATACAGTCGAGAAGAACTACTGAATATAAGAGCAGCGTCAACTCACCATCAGTACGACCAAGAATATGACTTTCGCGAAGCGGATCCTGTGTTCTGCCTTTCACCCAGGACAACGGAATGGATCCCAGCCGGCGACCCAAAAAAAAAAACTTCGTAAAAGAGGGAAACGTAGCGGTCTTCTGGTCAGACTCCGGAGACGGGCACATTGTGCACCACTCCCCAGTATACTTCTCGCCAATGTCCAGTCTCTTGACAACAAGCTTGATGAAATCCGAGCAAGGGTAGCATTCCAGAGGGACATCAGAGACTGTAACGTTCTTTGCTTCACGGAAACATGGCTCACTGGAGAGACACTATCGGAGTCGGTGCAGCCAGCTGGTTTCTCCACGCATCGCGCCGACAGAAACAAACATCTTTCTGGTAAGAAGAGGGGCGGGGGCGTATGCCTTATGGCTAACGAGACGTGGTGTGGTCACAAAAGCATACAGGAACTCAAGTCCTTCTGTTCACCTGATTTAGAATTCCTCACAATCAAATGTTGACTGCATTATCTACCAAGGGAATTCTCTTCGATTATAATCACAGCCGTATATATTCCCCCCCAAGCAGACACATCGATGGCTCTGAACAAACTTTATTTGACTCTTTGCAAACTGGAATCCATACATCATGAGGCTGCATTCATTGTAGCTGGGGATTTTAACAAGGCTAATCTGAAAACAAGACTCCCTAAATTGTATCAGCATATCGATTGCGCAACCAGGGCTGGCAAAACCTTGGATCACTGCTATTCTAACTTCCGCGACGCATATAAGGCCCTGCCTTGCCCTCCTTTCGGAAAAGCTGACCACGACTCCATTTTGTTGATCCCTGCCTACAGACAGAAACTAAAACAAGAAGCTCCCACGCTGAGGTCTGTTCAACGCTGGTCCGACCAATCTGATTCCACACTCCAAGACTGCTTCCATCATGTGGACTGGGATATGTTTCGTATTGCGTCAGACAACAACATTGACGAATACGCGGATTCGGTGTGCGAGTTCATTAGAACGTGCGTTGAAATGTCATTCCCATAGCAACGATTAAAACATTCCCAAACCAGAAACCGTGGATTGATGGCAGCATTCGCGTGAAACTGAAAGCGCGAACCACTGCTTTTAATCAGGGCAAGGGGACCGGTAACATGACCGAATACAAACAGTGTAGCTATTCCCTCCGCAAGGCAATCAAACAAGCTAAGCGTCAGTATAGAGACAAAGTAGAATCTCAATTCAATGGCTGAGACACAAGAGGTATGTGGCAGGGTCTACAGTCAATCACGGATTACAAAAAGAAAACCAGCCCCGTCACGGACCAGGATGTCTTGCTCCCAGGCAGACTAAATAACTTTTTTGCCCGCTTTGAGGACAATACAGTGCCACAGACACAGCCTGCAACCAAAACATGCGACCTCTCCTTCACTGCAGCTGAGGTGAGTAAAACATTTAAACGTGTTAACCCTCGCAAGGCTGCAGGCCCAGACGGCATCCCCAGCCGCGCCCTCAGAGCATGCGCAGACCAGCTGGCTGGTGTGTTTACGGACATATTCAATCAATCCCTATCCCAGTCTGCTGTTCCCACATGCTTCAAGAGGGCCACCATTGTTCCTGTTCCCAAGAAAGCTAAGGTAACTGAGCTAAATGACTACCGCCCCGTAGCACTAACTTCCGTCATCATGAAGTGCTTTGAGAGACTAGTCAAGGACCATATCACCTCCACCCTACCTGACACCCTAGACCCACTCCAATTTGCTTACCGCCCAAATAGGTCCATAGACGATGCAATCTCAACCACACTGCACACTGCCCTAACCCATCTGGACAAGAGGAATACCTATGTGAGAATGCTGTTCATCGACTACAGCTCGGCATTTAACACCATAGTACCCTCCAAGCTCGTCATCAAGCTCGAGACCCTGGGTCTCGACCCCGCCCTGTGCAACTGGGTACTGGACTTCCTGACGGGCATACCCTACATTATTCATCTCATATGTATACGTATATACTGTACTCTATATCTTCTACTGCATCTTTATGTAATACATGTATCACTAGCCACTTTAACTATGGCACTTTGTTTACATACTCATCTCATATGTATATACTGTACTCGATACCATCTACTGTATCTTGCCTATGCCGCTCTGTACCATCACTCATTCATATATCTTTATGTACATATTCTTTATCCCCTTACACTTGTGTGTATAAGACAGTAGTTTTGGAATTGTTAGTTAGATTACTTGTTGGTTATTACTGCATTGTCGGAACTAGAAGCACAAGCATTTCGCTACACTCACATTAACATCTGCTAACCATGTGTATGTGACAATTTTTTTGTTGATTTGATTTGATTTGATTTGATTTATTACCCATGCACATCTATGCACCATATGTATCTTTCACATACATATATAATAACACCACTTGCTATTAGTAGTGGCCGCAGACCATGTAGACACTTGTCTTGTAAATGCCTACAGACAGCTGTCAGTGGGGGCTTTCCATGGTACCGTTACGCCCTCATGCTAGTCTTCTCATAAGACTAGTGAATAGCCTTATAGAGATAAGACTATGGGTACCTTTTATGCATTACTCACCTTCATTTTATTGGTTTTATCATTTATTTTGTTTTTATACAGATTCATTTAAATTGACTTACTGAAATTCAGAAGACATGTCCCTTAATTGTTCATGGATGATGTGTTTCCTCCTGGGCACCTCGCAGAAAGGATCTGGTCTGGGCGGGTTTCGTCGTCTTTTGGTCAGACGGGAATTTCCATCATGCTTCATAAAATGCGCCAACGGTTTTTCTCGCAGACCCTCACTGGAAAACTATGAAGGCAGAATCACTAATCTAGGTCATGAAGCCAAATTGTTGTGGAAAATCTACACAGGGACACTTGAAGTTGATCTTAAATTAATCATTGTTTATTAACAGTTCCAACAAACTTGATGCACCATAGTGAACGTCAGTGAGGAGCACTCTCGGGGCAGTCCCGTTAGATCTCTTATATACTGGTTACAGACACATTACATAGGCATAGTTCATAGGATTGGTTCCGGCATGTGTCTGGCACCATCTCCTATATCTTAACTTATAGAACATATTCCAGGCATTCTGCCAGATGGTCCTGAGGGGGTCATGCCACCCCTTCATACATGTATCTTTACCAAGCACAGGAAGGAACCAAGGATTACATTATGACACTAAGACAAGATGAACATTTTCAAGGCTCTCTTCACAAGATAACATTTTCCATCACACTGGGTTACAATTACCAGACAGTCAACCACAGAAACAACTTTGTTGATCCTCACACAGGATATCACACACAACACATTGAAAGAGTGTAGCAGAAAATAAAGAGGCAGGTCTTGAGGCTAAGGGGCAATTGGACCGAAAGAGGTTTAAAGAAGCATTGCCATTTTATTGAGTGTACTGGTTGGGTAAAGAAATTGAGAAAGGAGTACTCTCTCAACTCTCTCAAAAGACATTCGATTAATATATCAACTGTAAGATTTTCACTCTTAGCATCCACCCCCTAGAGGAAATAGAGCGGGGAGTACACAGTGCGGGGTACTTTGCCACGTCAATTTAAACAGCAGTCAATACCTTCCCTTTAAATGCATGCAACCCCTGCAAGCTGATTTCAAAACTTGATCCTCCAGAAAGTGGAGAGCAACACTTATGCAGCTCCATTACACAATACATTTAAAAAAGCCATGTTCGACAGGATTACCAACACAGACTGACGAGCTCAAATGGACAGAAGCCCTCTATATGGCAGACTATCAAAACTCATCTCTCGGCATGTCCAACCCACTCATTACCTCAGCCAATCATGGCTAGTGGGAAGGTTGCTGTCTTTTTTTGTAGCTTAACCAACCATGCTCATAATTTAACAATTGTATTCATGTTTACAGATGGCATGCAAGTTTGTTATTAAGGCACATGAAAGTTCACATGTTTGAGAAGGCATTTAAAACATGTTTTACTTTCAAACGGCTCTCCTGTGAAGTCGTGACTTGCGACATACACCCAGTTTCCTGAATCGGGTTACAAATGTGACTGGCAATATAAATCATCAATATATATATATATATATATATAAGACAGATCCCGTTTGAGTGTTTGTTTAATAGCCTGCTGATTCCATGAGCATCAAGCCACACGCAACGATATGTCAAATAAACAATTTCACAAATTTGGCTGTTTAAATTCGTTGATTTGCTGTAATAAAGGCTTTTTATCATTAGAACAGCTTCTCTAGCTGTGCGGCTTGACAGGGTCATGTTTCAGATGACGCATAGCTCTCGACCTTCGCATCTCCTGAGTCCGTACGGGAGTTGCAGCGATGGGATAGTACTCTACCAATTGGATATCACAAAAATCTTTTAGAAAAATGGGGTAATATATATATATATATATATATATATATATATATATAAAGAACACCTTCTCTGATATTATTTATAATTTATTTAGTCTTGTTGACACTGTTCCAAATTTTCCCCAAAATTATATTTATAATAATGCTCAATTTTCTTGACCTCCTTCTTATTGTTATTATTATTATTATTATCATACTGTAGGTAATGTCATTATCATTAGTAGGCTTAGTATAGCAGCCTTGTTTAACCACCATTGAGCTGTAGGCCTAAGAGGACATCCTGTTTAGTCTTAATATCGTAACTTACTTCGGCCTATATTTCAATACTTATATAGGCTACTATATCAGTCATTCATTCGTTAATGTCATCACACAGCATGCGAGTGATTCAAGCATTTTAGTTTTAAAATAAAATAATGTGAGCCTTGGATAATAAAGTGGAAATTGCATTCACGAATGAAAGTGATTGTTTTTAGTCTTTGCTGTATAATAAAGGCTTGACAAAATAAAAATGCTACAACAGACTCTCTGGTACGCTTAGAATTTATTTAGTGTCTTTTACATAGTTCCAAACAGTCAAAAAAATTATATTGTAATCTATACAGCATCTGTTTGGCACACATACTATGCACGCAGCGCTTGCTCCTTACCCTCCTTCTTGATCTCCAGTAGTTTCCATAGGTCAAATGTCTTCCACAGATCTGACTTTCCCTTTTCTTCCTGAGCAACCAGTAAACATTCCCCTGTTTCGAGTTTATTTGTCACTTCCTCTGCATCCATTTTGCTGTCATGTGTTATGGTGTTCAGAGTTTGTTATAACCAATTTATTGATGTGGATATGATATGCTTTAGGTCAGGCCATATTGGTCATGTGCATGTGATGCATACATGTGGCACGTAAAGAGAGCAAGGGTTGAGGGAATAGGGAATATTTTTCCTAAAAAAATGAGGGATTTCGAAAACAGAACTTTTTAGTTAGAAATGGCTGTAATTATGTTGAGCAACATAGCACGATAAACATTTTGATGTTCTGTGGTGGTCGCTGCACCAGGGAGGAGATAGACACAATGGATGCTAGTCACTCACTGTTTTTTTTTAACACAGTCTGAGCAAGTCTGAGCCCGGCCCGGCCTGGCATAATCAAATCAAGTCGGACTTCCTCTAGTCATTTGTTTGTCTTAATTATTTAATCAAACAGTGTGCTTATAGCATCAGAAAAGCTCAGTGAATATTGTTGTTTTGATGCAAAGGATTTGTGAATATATGGAAAAATACACATAATTTTTTGGGGGACGAATTGATTGGTTGAAAGAACAGATGCCTCTTGGTCAACCAATATTTTTTTTCTCCATTGGGACAGCACTAAATGTTAAAATACCTATCACCTGACACATTTAGTAATGACAGCATTTGCTTTCCAAACTGTATTTTTTGCACGATTGAATTTTGAGATTTGGAAAAGGCAAATGACAGCTGTAACCAACCATAGGCATATAATCCATATATGGCAGTTCCCATTCAAGTCAAGACTGGCAGCCATTGCTAGTGTACCCATGAGTTTAAGAGTCAAATTGCCAGGTTTAGAGGTTCCAAAACCCTTTGATGGATTATATGTCTATGACCACAACACAACAAGCTGTTCCACAGACAGGAGAAGCAGGATGGGAGTAGGGAAAAAGATGTGCTGCTGATACAGGGATGGTGTGTTGCAATATCTTACTTGTACGGTCACTGTGGGGACGACATCATCAATGCACTTATTGAAGTAGCCAATGACTGTGTGGTGTACTCCTCAATGCCATCGGAAGAATCCCAGAACATATTCCAGTCTGTGCTAGCTGAACAGTCCTGTAGCTTAACCTCTGCTTCGTCTGACCACATTTTTATTGACCGAGTCACTGGTCCTTCCTGCTTTAATTGTTGCTTGTAATTCAGGAATCAGGAGGATATATTTATGGTCAGAATTGCCAAATGGAGGGCGAGGGAGAGGTTTGTACGCGTCTCTGTGTGTGGAGTAAAGGTGATCTAGAGTTTTTTTCCCTCTGGTTGAACATTTAACACGCTGATAGAAATTTGGTAAAACTAATTTAAGTTTCCCTGCATTAAAGTCCCTGGCCAGTAGGAGCGCTGCCTCTGGATAAGCGTTTTCCTGTTTGCTTATGGCAGAATACAGCTCATTGAGTGCGGTCTTAGTGCCGGCATCGGTCTGTGGTGGTATGTAGACATCTACGAAAAATACAGATGAAAACTCTCTAGGTAGATAGTGTGGTTTTCAGCTTATCATGAGATACTCTACCTCAGGCGAGCAAAACATTGAAAATCCAGGTGAAAGCTATGATCCCTTATTGATGTCAACTGTAAATCCACTTCAATCAGTGTAGATGAAGGGGAGGAGACAGGTTAAAGAAGGATTTTTAATCCTTAAGACAATTGAAACATGGATTGTGTATGTGTGCCATTCAGAGGTTGAATGAACAAGACAAAATATGCCTTTTGACACCTTGTAGAGACCTACCTTTAGTGGTGGTGAGAGATCTAGAATATCTCTCAACTGAAAACATGTTACAAGTCATTATACAGCTACTATAAATGGGAACACAAACCTTTGAATTATTAGCAACCTTCCGTTCCAGACATACTGTCAGCAAATTGCACAGTGATTAAGACTTAAGACATTGAGTTAGACTCAACACTGGCAAAATGCCTGCAATATCCCCTGAAATACCGGTAGCTGTCAACATAAAGGAAACACTTGAGTAAATGAGCAATACAAAGTATATTGAAAGTAGGTGCTTACACCCAGTTGTGGTTCTTGAGTTTATTAAGCAATGAACATCCCATCATGCTTACTTTTATGTATAAAAACGCCCAGTTGCCCATTATTTTGGCTACCATGGCTTGAAGAAGATATTGCTGTGACTTTGAAAGAGTGGTCTCCAATAGAGTTCCAGACACTTTCTGGCTGCTCGTGATGTGACAATGCCCTATTAAGATACTTTATGTTGGTGTCTCCTTTATTTTGGCAGTTATCTGTACCTTTGTAGTTGGGTCTACATGACATTTCAATATTTCATCATGGATCTTCTTAGAAAATGAGTTATATTTTCCAACCTCACCCATCTATAGTATAGTACCACCACAATTAAGGGGAGAAAGACATTCGTTGATAGTAAAATATTTTAATTAAATATACAGAGGATCATATAATACAAAATGTTTTTCTTCTTGTTTGCCAGCTAAATGATTGGTAAACAGATGGCACATCGTATCAAAAACACATTAAAGATGAACAGTATGGAAACAATGTGGGAAAACAAGCAAATAAAAAGTGTCCTACAAATAGTGTTCAGATCTAATATAGTAAGGTGACCTTTGACACATCTAGATTGTGTAAGCAGCTTTATGCATTTATACTATTTACAGATTATAACAACATATAACACATGATAAGACTATCAGAAGTCAACAGTATTTACATTATTATTTACAGAAGATGTCAGACAGAGAAAGATGCCAGAGAATAGTTTTGAATGTTAAGGAGCCTAAACAGTAGTTACTAAAGCTGCTGAAGCAAACATGACATTCAGAACATGTAATTGTAAATTAATGTTTATCTTAAGTGTCTGCTAAATCTCTTCTGATTGGCTTCAAGACAAAATTAAACGGCTATGTGTTACCTATATTTCATATGTCCCAAATACCCATTAAAACAGTTCTGATGGTTGTAAACCCAGACCAGGTGCTATTTAGTCCTGAGGCACTACAGGGTTCCTTTTGATCACTGAGCCTGGCTGTGGCACATAAATCTATTCTAGTAGCCATTCTCTACATCAGTGCTTAACTATGCCTTTGCTAAACATTAACTATGATACTATACATTTACAGTCCAATGAGTTTGCACTGCAATGTGATGATGGAATGGAACCTTATAACTGTAGTGCTGCAACCAGTAATCAAAGATTAAGAAAGGCACATATTCACAAAGCAATAATCTACAAGACACATTTTTATTTATCATACAGTATGCTGTTGAACGAAGGAGGCTGAGTAAACAGCCATACATGAAAGAATAAGTGATTTTTCAGAGCTACGATGTGTCAAGATAAGTGCTGTCAGATGTCACAGTAGGCAGCATCAGTGACTCAAATGTTAAGCATAGTACAAATACTTTCTGTTCAATATATTAATGTATCTGGGTCACCTTCCCATCTCTCAGGGGTCAACAAAACATTTTGAGAGAATGTTCCTGACAAGCGATACGACTCGCCTTAAAAAACGGATGAAAAACGTCAAATGTGGTTTCTTCACAGCTTGGGTGTTCTGATGAAAATGAGCTTTTATCTACAGTACCAGTCAAAAGTTTGGACACACCTACTCATTCAAGGGTTTTTCTTTATTTTTTACTATTTTCTACATTGTAGAATAATAGCGAAGACATCAAAACTATGAAATAACACATATATAATCATGTAGTAACCAAAAAAGTGTTAAACAAATAGATATATTTTTTTGATTCTTCAAAGTAGCCACCCTTTCCCTTGATGACAGCTTTGCACACTCCTGGCATTCTCTCAACCAGCTTCACCTGGAATGATTTTTCAACAGTCTTTCAACAGTCAAGTGCTGAGCACTTGTTGGCTGCTTTTCCTTCGCTATGCGGTCCAACTCATCCCAAACCATCTCAATTGGGTTGAGGTTAGGTGATTGTGGAGACCAGGTCATCTGATGCAGCATTCTATCACTCTCCTTGGTCAAACAGCTCTTACACAGCCTGGAGGTGTGTTGGGTCATTGTCCTGTTGAAAAACAAAATGATAGTCCCACTAAGCGCAAACCAGATGGGATGGAGTATCGCTGCAGAATGCTGTGGTAGCCATGCTGGTTAAGTGTGCCTTGACAGTGTCACCAGAAAAGCACCATCACACCTCCTCCTCCTTGCTTTGTGGTGGGAACTACACATGCAGAGATCATCCGTTCACCTACTCTGCGTCTCACAAAGATACATTGGTTGGAACCAAAAATGTCAAATTTGGACTCATCAGACCAAACGACAGATTTCCACTGGTCTAATCTCCATTACTTGTGTTTTTTGGCCCAAATAAGTCTCTTTTCTTATTAGTGTCCTTTAGTAGTGGTTCCTTGCAGCAATTCGACCATGAAGGCCTGATTCACACAGTCTCCTCTGAACAGTTGATGTTGAGATGTGTCTGTTACTTAAACTCTGTGAAGCATTAATTTGAGGTGCAGTTAACTCTAATGAACTCTTGGTCATCCTTTCCTGAGGCGGTCCTCATGAGAGCCAGTTTCATCATAGTGCTTGATGGTTTTTGCGACTGCACTTGAAGAAACTTTCTTGAAATTTAAAGAAAGTTCTTGACATTTTCCAGATAGACTACTTAGTAATGATGGACTGTCGTTTCTCTTTGCTTATTTGAGCTGTTCCTGCCATAATATGGACTTGGTCTTATACCTCCTGTACGTTGTCACAACACAACTGATTGGCTCAAACTTCACTATTTAACTTTTAACAAGGCACACCTGTTATTTGAAATGCATTCCATGTGACTACCTCCTGAAGCTGGTTGAGAGAATGCCAAGAGTGTGCAAAGCTGTCATCAAGGCAAAGGGTGGCTACTTTGAAGAATCTAAAAAAAACATATTTTGATTTGTTTAACACTTTTTTTGGTTACTACATGATTCCATATGTGTTATTTCACAGTTTTGATATCTTCACTATTATTCTACAATGTAGAAAATAGTAGAAATAAAGAAAAACCCTGGAATGAGTAGTTGTATCCAAATTTTGGACTGGTACTGTACATACAATACCTCAGGGCCTTGTGGTTTTGTACAGCACCGTGGTTTAACACAGTAATTCCTAAGAATACAGGTGTAGTTGACTTATACATGAACAGAAACAGGCCAAAGCACCACACTAGAGAGCTCTAAAAAGATATTAAAAACTTGATTGAAGGTGGAGTAGCCTAATGCTTAACAGCTGCATTAACTTTTCCAATGGCAAACTTTGCGTAAAGAGTCTATTTTAGATAGGCCCCTCATGTTTTTTTTAGTGTTTCAACCTGATAAAATCCCCAGAACACATTTGGAGGATGAGGTTGTTGCATTGCAGTGATGTAGTCCATCCCTTTGGAGACCCAGCAAATCTGATTATCCCCCGACATGCATGCCAATGGCTTTTCTCTGTCTCCCGTCCCCCCACACATAAAGATAGTAAGAACCTGACTGTTGAGCGAGAGAAAGGACCTGGTTGGTGAACACAAACACTACAGAGTGCAAATTGAGACAAGGTAACTTAAGTGGTGATACAGCACAGTGCAAAAACAAACAAAAAATACAAAAAAATGTAACTGTGTGCCTGACTAAATCCACCAGCTACAGTTAACCAGTGTTGTCATGCTTACTGAATAATAGAACACTAGATCCACTGTCCCAGGTAGACAGTTAAGCTCCATGTGGGTTTGTCTGTTAGAGTCTGGTGCTGGGGTGCATGGAGGACAGCTGTGGGTGGGTAAGGGTGGACAGGGGGTACAGGTGGTGCAGGAGGTCCCCGTACAGGGCCGCCCCCCCAGGGTGCCTGTAGAAGTGATGAGGGCTGGGCTGTGAGGCCATCAGCTGCCTCTGTAGCATCATGGAGTGGAAGGCTAGTGGAGGGACCAGGGGGGACACAGCTGTCTGGCTCTTCAGGTACTGGAGGTTGTGATGGAGGGCATCCTGCATCCCGGGGTACATCCCTGGGTAGAAGGGTGTGTGGGGAGGGTAGGTGTGGCCCTCAGGAATGTGGAGGTGAATGGCGTGTGCCGGTTCAGCTGGTTTGAGCTCCTCCCCCTGTGGGTCGCCCCTGCGGATAGAGCCGGCTGGGTGCATGGGGGTCACCACTCGCACCTTGCGGTCTGGCACCCCCTCGTTCTCTAGTTCCCCCAGGCTTCTCTTACTGGGTCTGGAGGCACTGACAGTCTCAGCGTGGCTTTTAGGGTTGAAGAAGGGCTGAGGGGGGTCTGGGCTTTGTTTGGGGGTAGATATAGTCATGGGGAGGACTCTGCATGCTTTGGGGTGATAGTCTAAACTCTGATGCATCATGGGATATGGGAGGCCACAGAAAGAGGGCTTTGTGAAAGACATTCTTTGAGTGACAGGCTTGGAAATACTGAAATCTCGGGGTTCCTCGTCCAATGGTCTATCCCCATGTGTTTGTGTCCTCTCAGAGAAGTGGGGAGCTCTGTAAGCCAACCCTTCTCTGTCAGGATTGTTTAAGCTGAAGCCCTCGCTGCTCTGACATTCCCCGATAAAATGTCCCTGTTTGTCTCTGTTGGGATAATTGGCCATTCGCTCTTGGCTCAGACAGTTCTCTGTCTGCCGGTAGAGGTTGTGTAGGTGAGGGGAGGAGTAGCAGTCGCCTGCAAAGCCTGATGGTGCCTGACTGGGGTGCTGCTGCATCCGTGTCTCTCCTGCATTCTCCACTCCATCCTGGTGCTCAGTCCTGTGGAGGTAGGGGTGCCAGGGGGGGTTGAGCCGGGGCTGGAAGTGGCTCACTCTGCAAGTGAAAGGCTCAGACAGATCCCCCAGAGGACTCCTCTCTTGCTGGGGTTTGACGCTTTGGGCATGCTGGATGACAGAAGGCCTGAAGACAGGAGCCATCTCTGGGCTGTCCGGGATGGAGTCCTGCCTCAGTTTCACCACCTCCTCTACGCAGCTGTCGCTTACATCACCCACACTGACTGATGGAGTGGGAGGAGGAAGATGAGGGGAACTGAATGAGTAATGACTTGTCTCACAGACTTGGGAGAGGAGCTTCTTCTTGGCTAGTGGGGACATGACCCCCAGGTTGTCCTTGGAGTATGTTGTTGGCGTGTGCACGTGACACTGATTTATCTCTTTGTTTTTACTGGGGGAGTCCTGTTTGTCTGTGAGTGGCTCTGTAGAGTATAGCTGCAGTGGGGGTGGGCTCTGCTTACACATGGGCAGCACCTTACCCACCCTCCCACCATGTCCATAACTGTGACTGTCTGTGTCTTTAGCTACCGGAGTGTCAGGTGTGCTTGGGTCAGCTAGACTGCTATACCTAGGCTTACTGTTGTTGTTGTCCCAGTTGTGTGGATATGGGGTCTTAGAGAGGGTTCCATCAGCTTGGTCCCTTTGCTCAGGGTTGAATGTGTCTGATTGTGGCTGGCTGGGATGTCTCCACTCGGGCTGTGGACACAGATCACTGTGGAGCACAGGTGTGGCTCGGTGGCAGTCTGTGTTGGGGGGATTCAGGCAGGACACTTCCTCCTGGCTCAATGTCTCCTCTTTCTTCAGGGTGTGTTGTAACTCTTCTTCAGGCTCCTTTCTGGAAAGAGGACCCTGCTTCATCACTGCAGGCTCCTGGTTCTCCTCTTTCTCCTCAGACACCTTAGTGGGAAAACATGCCATACTGTTATTCAATACATATACATGATGCATGTGTGACATTGGCATATGTTATCTTTCTAGGAAAGAGTGTGTGTGAACGAGAGAGTGTGAGACAGACGGACAGAAAATGAGTAGGACTGACCTGTGAGAGCTCCTGGCTTTTTGCTGCGTCGTCGCTCTCTCTCTCCTTCCTGGCCACCTGTCTCTGGTTTAGTCCACCTTTAGGTCGTTTTGCTGTGACCCCTTTGGGTTTGGCACCCCCCTCTTGGGCCCCATGCTCCTGTTTTTTGGGTTTGGCTGAGGGGAGGGGTTTGTCCTTCTCTCCTTTGGTGTACCTCTCATAGGGTAGGAGGAGCCTGGAAAGGTCAGAGGGGAAGAGACTGAGTTAACCTTAACCTGAAACAAAGTTAAGGCTATAAATGTATCACCTCTTAGGAATGCTGTTACACACCCTGCCCATGTAGCTGCAATGAAACATGTCGAAAAATCAACACATTTTTAAAGATTAACAACTACGCGGTCTCTCATAAGTGGTGCTAGGAATAAAACTGCAAAGTTTAATCAATTTCTAAGAATTTCCTCACACACGATTACCTCTGCATGTGTTTATTGGGTGTCGACATTTCAGATTTGTGATCTTTTTCAAGATATGACAGTCAATAATGAAAAGGTCCAACTTATATTGTAAGAGGACATTCACTCTAGGAAGTAATATCTAGATAAACCAGAGATGCTAGGCCTACAACTGTGGCATAGACAAAGACACATAACTTGAATTACATCTGAAATTCAGAAAATAACTTTCAACCTTAATTTTGACACTTGACTGACCAGAGTACACTGGTGGTGGGCTTGAGTCAGTTAGTATAGACTATATAGCATGCTTCAACACAGAGCTGGTATGTGCTGAGAGAGCTGGGGAGCCAACTAACACCTGGCATAGGGCCAGGAGATGAGGCAAGGCTGAGGCCCCCAGTTAGGGTGTGTTAATCTTTACATCACATTACCAGGGAAACAGTTAACACACTACAGCTGCTAGAGTAACTAAAACAACATCCATTCTGACTGAGCTGTGCTGTTGATGAGACTACAGTGTGGGTTCTGACACCATGGGGGTTATTATCACCAAGGTCTTATCAAATGTGTGAAACAATATAAGGACAGATGAAAATGCTGAGGAAAAACATGTGGCATACTCTAGGTTAAACACCACAAAACATTACAGTATCAAATATCGAAAAGAGGTACCAGCCAGTGATGAAATGTTCAATATTATTTTGGAAATTCTCGCCTCACCCATTCCTTTATGAGGCCAGCTTCCATGATAGCAATCCAAATGCTATTAGGAAACAACTTAGGCATGAACACGTTCTCATGTGTGCACATTAAGTAGTTGCTCAATTCCCTTTTTAAGGGACTTTGTGGTAGAACAAACAAGGAATCATTAGTGGTTCGCTTGTTCACAAACAGAAATGCCTTTAATGTACCAGTGCAGTCAAAAACGTAATATTCCTGTGTTTTAAATATACAGTGCCTTGCGAAAGTATTCGGCCCCCTTGAACTTTGCGACCTTTTGCCACATTTCAGGATTCAAACATAAAGATATAAAACTGTATTTTTTGTGAAGAATCAACAACAAGTGGGACACAATCATGAAGTGGAACGACATTTATTGGATATTTCAAACTTTTTTAACAAATCAAAAACTGAAAAATTGGGCATGCAAAATTATTCAGCCCCTTTACTTTCAGTGCAGCAAACTCTCTCCAGAAGTTCAGTGAGGATCTCTGATTGATCCAATGTTGACCTAAATGACTAATGATGATAAATACAATCCACCTGTGTGTAATCAAGTCTCCGTATAAATGCACCTGCACTGTGATAGTCTCAGAGGTCCGTTAAAAGCGCAGAGAGCATCATAAAGAACAAGGAACACACCAGGCAGGTCCGAGATACTGTTGTGAAGAATTTTAAAGCCGGATTTGGATACAAAAAGATTTCCCAAGCTTTAAACATCCCAAGGAGCACTGTGCAAGCGATAATATTGAAATGGAAGGAGTATCAGACCACTGCAAATCTACCAAGACCTGGCCGTCCCTCTAAACTTTCAGCTCATACAAGGAGAAGACTGATCAGAGATGCAGCCAAGAGGCCCATGATCACTCTGGATGAACTGCAGAGATCTACAGCTGAGGTGGGAGACTCTGTCCATAGGACAACAATCAGACGTATATTGCACAAATCTGGCCTTTATGGAAGAGTGGCAAGAAGAAAGCCATTTCTTAAAGATATCCATAAAAAGTGTCATTTAAAGTTTGCCACAAGCCACCTGGGAGACACACCAAACATGTGGAAGAAGGTGCTCTGGTCAGATGAAACCAAAATTGAACTTTTTGGCAACAATGCAAAACGTTATGTTTGGCGTAAAAGCAACATAGCTCATCACCCTGAACACACCATCCCCACTGTCAAACATGGTGGTGGCAGCATCATGGTTTGGGCCTGCTTTTCTTCAGCAGGGACAGGGAAGATGGTTAAAATTGATGGGAAGATGGATGGAGCCAAATACAGGACCATTCTGGAAGAAAACCTGATGGAGTCTGCAAAAGACCTGAGACTGGGACGGAGATTTGTCTTCCAACAAGACAATGATCCAAAACATAAAGCAAAATCTACAATGGAATGGTTCAAAAATAAACATATCCAGGTGTTAGAATGGCCAAGTCAAAGTCCAGACCTGAATCCAATCGAGAATCTGTGGAAAGAACTGAAAACTGCTGTTCACAAATGCTCTCCATCCAACCTCACTGAGCTCGAGCTGTTTTGCAAGGAGGAATGGGAAAAAATTTCAGTCTCTCGATGTGCAAAACTGATAGAGACATACCCCAAGCGACTTACAGCTGTAATCGCAGCAAAAGGTGGCGCTACAAAGTATTAACTTAAGGGGGCTGAATAATTTTGCACGCCCAATTTTTCAGTTTTTGATTTGTTAAAAAAGTTTGAAATATCCAATAAATGTCGTTCCACTTCATGATTATGTCCCACTTGTTGTTGATTCTTCACAAAAAAATACAGTTTTATATCTTTATGTTTGAAGCCTGAAATGTGGCAAAAGGTCGCAAAGTTCAAGGGGGCCGAATACTTTCGCAAGGCACTGTACACTGTATTTCCACACTATGAGGTTGGAATAATACTGTGAAATGTTGAAAATTATGATAATGTGTTTGAAAAGACCACTTGAAATTTCAGTCTGTTTTGGTGGGATGGTGTTTTGGCCTGCCAGGTGAAATCACGACGCTCGCCAGAGGTAGCGCACGACACTTGCACCCCTTGAAGCAGGGCAGTGTAAGCAGAATTGTCTCATTGAGCTATTTTTTTTGTTATTTAACTAGGCAAGTCAGTTAAGAACAAATTCTTATTTATAATGACGGCCTACCCTGGTCAAACCCTAACCTGGACAATGCTGGCCCAATCACGGCCGGTTGTGGTACAGCCGGGAGTCGAACCCGGGTCTGTCGTGACACCTCTAGCACTGAGATGCAGTGCCTTAGACCGCTGTGCCACTCGGCAGCTCATACTGTATGAGCTAACACTCATACAGTATAAATAGTAATAACAGAGCAATGTTTTTTAAAAGGCTGAAATGTATACACATTTTCCTAATATCTGAGACTTGTTTTATTGAGTTTTTACCTGAAATTGCAGTAACAGCCTGTTACATTCTGAAATTGTTACAGTAGCTGCTGGCTGCACTGAGCCATGTAAAACTATGGAAGCCCATCCCCACCACCAAACACATGTCAAATGCAGATCATACCAATAGGATATGTTTTTTCATTGTAATATTGTGTGGACATTTCAGAGGTGGCACCACAGGTCCCTGAGTAAATTGTTTTTCTGGGGCCCAGAGTTTTACCCGATCGCGTAGTAACCTAAACAACTCCGGACCTTAGGTGTAGCATACAACATAGTAATAAATCAGCTGTAAAAAAACAAACATTTTATATGGGCTATGATGGGACCAGATCATTTTTATAATCAGGTCAAAAAAACGGGCCCTAGGGAGGATGAAAACATTAAAACCCTTTACACAGACAGAGACAACAACTGCAATTGGACAAAAACTAACTGGGCTGAGGTCACTGTATGCAGGGTGGCATCGTGCAGGCCTTCTGCATCTGTAATTAAAAAGATACTGTGTGAGTATGTCATCACTGTTGATTGACTTAATTCCAATCATTTTGGATTAAAAAGGCAAATATAAACCACATTTGATCACACTCACATTTTCTCAGTACACAAATAAATGGGCCCATTTTAAGCTATAAAAACAGAGCTTAGGCTATAAAAACATGACGTTACGTTTCCCCTGGCCAGGCCCAGATGGGATCAGAATGCTTAGGCTTCTCTAGGCTACCTGCAGATGTGGTTGTTATCAGGAGGCTACAGTTGATCAGACTGAAGAACAGACTAATTGTGCACGTTGACAAATCATGAGGCATTTTATTTTTTGGTGGCGGGTATGGCCTTCCATATAAAACAGCTTGTTGTGGTGAATTCACTTATACCCACGGTTTCAGTCGCAATTTGCTTTTACCACATGATGTTTTGCATGATATTGAAAAAAGAGAAGCCTAGTTTGGGGGTCAATCGTACATTTTTGATAGGCTAACGTTAATTGATGAAGACATGCTGTTAGCAACTCTGTGCTTTTGTATTGAAGCTCAAATATAATGAGTGTAGCCTACAGATGAGAAAATAAACCCTTTGTCTGCACATACAGTACTAGTCAAAAGTTTGGACACCTATTCATTCAAAGGATTTTCTCTATTTTTACTATTTTCTCCACTGTAGAATAATAGTGAAGACAAACTATGAAATAATGCCAAGAGTATGCAAAGTTGTCATCAAGGCAAAATATTTTCATTTGTTTAACACTTTTTTGGTTACTACATGATTCCGTATGTGTTATTTCAGAATTTTTATGTCTTCACTATTATTCTACAATGTAGAAAATAGTTTTTTTTTATAAAAAAAAATGGAATGAGTAGGTGTGTTGTGAATTGTTGCATTATTCAAGAGTGTAATATGGTTTGGTTGCATTATTCAATAGTGTGATATGTTTTAGAAGAACATTTTCTGTCATTGTTGAATATTTTGTGCTTACTGTGATATTTACTGTCAATTTGAGCTGTGGACCAAACATGTTGCATTGCCAGCCACAATGTAAGGCAAGGATGTAATGTGAATTGAAAAGTAGAATTCTCTTTCACCACCCTGCTCCTCAGACTCTCCTTTACACAGTATCTTGTAATGGGAATAGAGCCTAAGAAAGAGAGTTCCAAACCTCTCTGCCAATAACATCTATTTTTCAGTTTTCCCCTCCCCACTCAGACCACTCCCTGACACTTCTAGTAAAATTCTTGCTTTAGAAATTGCTCTTTTATTTGAAAACAATCACAATAAGGTACTTAATTTTTACAGAGAAATTTGATACTGAGATAAAAATGGCTGCATTGGTTCAAGCGGCTCAGTGGGATTTCTCAGAACCAAACTGCTGGCAGCAGAAGCAGTAAAACTAAATTTCATACAGCTGGCACCGGGCCCCAGGCCAAGAAAGGAAATGTACGATTAAATGTGACTTATTTGAAAGAGGGAGAAGGAGAAAATAGAGACGGCGAAAGAGAGAAGAAAGACAGATGTTAATGGAGTGAAAAAATTATTCACCATAAACCACTGCACCATTGAGAAATAATGTGATGAACTCGACGTGACTTGCTGTATAAATAGAGTAAGGAAAATAGGGAGCAATTTCATATACACTCACATTTCAAGTCTGCAAAGATACTGTACCATCTGCTGTAAGAATGAACACCATGCCCTTCTGTGTTTGGCGTCTAGCAATACCAATTACAAATCAGTATCTATCAGCAGACATGGATGACAATGAAATAATCCTGCATTGAGTTTTAGGAGCTAGGCTACAGATGAAGATACAAAGTTCTATTGGATCAATTCACACCTGGGGGGCTCAGTCGGGGGCTCAACTTACTGTTTAGAGTTAGAATAATAGAATACACAAAGTGAAATTTTGCATCTGCAGTTTTTCTATTGTCATGTCAGTCACTAACAGTCAGTCAATTAGCCCAAGTCAGCTAGTTTTTTTTTCGCTTAGGGCCCCCAAAAGGCTAGGGATGGCTCTGACTGCAAGTGTGGATATGGATGTGGGTATGCAAACGCACGAGCGAATGCGGTCTCTCATGACGAAAGACGAAACCCAATTTTTTTTGTGGCCCCCAACCCCATCAAAGTTGCCCTGCCCTACATTAATTCTCCAGAATGCCACTGAGAGGTGAGGGTACCATCCATACTGGTGTGCTTGTCACATCTCAGTGGAACATTCTCCTTTAAATCCATGTTACATCACAATTGTTAAACTCAATATTCCAGATAGTCTTTTATTTTATTTATTTTTGGAAATGAAAAAAAAAGTAACACTGTTCTTTTAGCACGGCAGGATTATTTTCTGCTTCTCTGTTGCTGAACAGTTAACTATGAAAACTCACATTATAAATAGCACCCAGTGACTCTGTAAAAGGCCGATAATAAGTACAGGGAGAGCATATAACATTCTCCTGATCACATAATACAGCAATGATAATACAATATGACTTATGTAAGTAGTAATTTCCTGAAAGCAGGGGGCCGGGTAGGGTGTGCAATCGAGAGGCCATGAAAGGAATTCAGTCCACATGTGAAGGCAGCAGGGAGGCTCTTTGCACAGTGATAGGTTACATTTATGTAAATATAGGGCTTTCTCTTATATAAATCCTTGGTTGAGTTCAAAGCAGGAAATGCCTCTCAGGAACACTTCTCGTAATGAATATCACAGGCAATATCAAAATCAAATGCAACATACTTTCCTGCACACCAGAGGGCAGAATGAGCACAACATGACATGGAAAAGTCAATGAGGGAATTACTCAATGAGGGAAGGAGAGCTTACATTTCTGTGAGGTCAATAAATACTTAACTTCCGCTCATGGCTATTCATCATTGAGCCTTTACATGAGCAGCCATTTTCTATGATGTTCACGGTAGATTTGAGTACGTAACCTATCCACTAATAAAAAATAAAAAAGTTCAATAGGCAAAAGAGACAGACAGTGATTTCTCTAGCATATTGGAATGTAATTAGGCTAAAGACATTTCTTAGTATAATATATTGTTGTAAGATTGTTTGGAAATCAATACAATTATAATTCAGAGACATAGTCATGTCTGTCCCATTAAAATAATGCACTTACATGCCAAACAATCAAATAGGTTTTTATCAACAATTAGCTGGTCTATCATCTGAGTTAAAGGGGATTTACCTGTGGAATCCAAGAAATGCCTAAATCACCAAAGTGCCGGAAACCCCTATAGGCTATTTCATTCAGTACTTTTCCTGGTGCTGAAATTAATTTGAGCTGGCGTTCTGTTTAGTTCATAGGTTTTCTTAATGCGTTAACGGAACCCTATTTTGGGATAGTTTTAAAACAACCTCTTGAAGAGAAGAAGCATAACATAAAATACATATTCATCACCAACTGTTATGTTTAGGCTGCTTCAAAGAACTGGCAAAACAATAACTCCTGTCTGTACAAAAGCAAATACCAATCTTCAGAGCCGAGTCAGAGCGGGATAAACAGACATTGTTCCCTCAGCTTTGGAAAGATTTGGCTTCAAAGCCTCTCTTTTGTAGAAAGTCAACCACTTCAAGTGATCCTGATTCACGCAGTTAAACAGGGCAGTGAAAGGCCTTTTGTCGAGTCTGGAAATACCAGATCTAAAAATGACCTTTACCATTCCCCCAAGGCTAAACTACATTCAACTGCACACAGCTAACCTTAATCATGACAGGTGTTGGGCAATGGATGGTAAGTGTTTGTATTAACTGCTAGATATTATGTCTGTTGTTCACTGCGTAGAACATTATGTTCTTCAATCCAATCTCAACATTAGGAACAGATTTATAATATAGTTAAAAGAGTCTGTTCATCATTACACATCAACAAAAATCACATGAACTGTTCCTAAGCCAAAGGCAAGAATGTTTAAAATAATACTGTGAATTGTTATCAGTATTTCCGAATGTCTAACTCTGCAAGTATGGCACAATTTGCAAGCCCCTAAATGCAAACACTAGGTTTAAAAGCCTAGTATATTTCATGTGGGTTAGTTATTTCTTTGTTGTGCCAGGTGAATGAGGAGGGAGAGCAATCAAACTTCATTCATCTAAGTGCTATCACAGCTGTAATCTGTCCAGTAGTTTTTTCCTATAGCTTGTCATTTTAGGTTCTTACAGCAATGTGTTTTTTTTAACTCATGTTGTAAGATTTGTAACAAAGAGACTTGAGTGTTGCATAGAGGAACAAGAAGCAACACAGAGTAAGGGCTGTGTTTAGGATTTAGTCTACTCTAACATGATCCACGGGGTGGCGACTTGCCAAGTTGTTCCAATTTGTCATGAGCCTATACACTGTGGGATGCATTTTCAATTTGAGGTGCAGCTTGAGTGAGAGCAGAGGCACACCAATACCAGGAGGAATGCATAAAATAATCAATGGTATCGTCTGCAATGTATGCAAAAGAATCCAACCCTGTATCCAACCCAAATAAATATTCACACTCTAGTGTCAATATTTCTAGTGTGAATATTCAGATAAAAAAACGGCCATTACCTGGTATATTAACTAATATGAGTGGAATTTATTGTTATTTGTTATACACTGTACAACCTCTGAGAAAAAAATTCTCAATTGCCTCCACTGTTGCCATGGATATTCCCCCCTGCAATTACATAAAAAAATCCTATGCATGGCAGGCATTAAATCTGCATTAACACAGGAACTATCAGAGTGACAACATGTACAGTATAAATGTAATGTTTCTGTAGCACTAGCAGCTCATACAGAAAGTGAGAGCTTAAATAACTAACGGCAGCAAAAAGCCACTGACCTGTATAATCAAAAAATCAGCATGAAGCGGCATGCAGGGAGAGAATGCAGCAGTCTATTTCAAGGTTATTGATGCCATCTTTTCATGACCTCATTTTTAATTCAGGGAGCAGAGCTCTGACAGCTAATCTTGGGAAACGGTTTAAATAAATATCATTAAAGCTTTCCCAGCTGGAGCTTTAGACCTTGGGTTGGACGTTAAATATAGATTGTTCCCTTTAAGCTAATGCACAGTAGAATGGCTGCAATGAGCAACTTTCCAAATGACAAGTACCTCAGAATGAACAGAACAAAAGATAACCTATGTTCTCTACTGCCTGCTGCTCAACACCATAAATACAGTCATTATTTTGATCTCTATCATTGAAAATAATTTCTCCAAGGCAACCGTTTCAGATGACTTCCATTAAAGAGGTAAATGGATAATGTGGATCATTTCAAATTGCAGTCAGGGCTTGGGGACATTCAAAGTCCCAAACAAAAGACCAAGATCAGCACGTTCAGTTAATATAGTGCAATTACAACCAAATGTTTCCACTACTTCTGACTTAGGAGGGGGGTAAATCAAAAGACGTTAGGATAAATGTTGCATGCTCTAGTTTAAATTACTTATTGTGTTCTCAATGCTGAGTAATCATTAAGTGAAAACAACGACGCCACCAGAGACCAAACACATCCTTCACCAAACCGACAAACAGGGTCATTTATCATATACTTCCAAGGGAGAGAGAATAGCTTTGTTTCCTGAGCTAATACGATGAAGTTAATTGCCCTCCTAGCTGCTGGAATAGTGAGCCTCAGCTAAAATTCTCCTCCCCTGGCCTGTTAGGGTTCAGCTGAGATTTCCCGCTCTCTTTCTGACAGGGTGATATTCACTGCAGTGGGGATATTTTGGGGATGTATTGATTCAGCACAATTTCTCAGCTTTCTGTGGCGGTATTGAGAAAGGCCAGCGCAGCAGTCACACCTCACTGGGCCCCCCCAACCCCCTGTGCTGACACTGTCTATACCAGTCCTCCTACTCATGCAGGGCTAGGAAAGGGCTTTCAAAAGGCAGAGCAAATACAGTCCCTTCTGGCTGCACAGGAAGTTTAATTAAGCTGCAGTGCTATTTGGTATAATCTAACTGCTCAACCATATTCAAGTATCCAATTTTGTATGAACTTGTTCATAGAGCATAGATAAACCTACACATATTGACTGAGCAATGACTGTTTGTCATTTGCCTAGATCTATACACATACTCACTATATGCATTCACAATATTGCTCTGCATGCCCTCTTTTGACACGTAATCTGTGTGTGTATGCATAATATCTTCAGGCTCCACCAGGTATCATATCCGTTTGCTGTTTGCTTTGGTTCGGACCCTCTCAATAAAAAAGGCTAGTTGGAGAGAGAGATGTGTGAATGGTTTGGTGAATATAGCTGTGCTCTGTGTTAGTATGCATGGAGCAGCAGTGTGTGAGAGAGTCTGTGGACATGGCTAAAGACATCATGTCAGGAATAGCAAGGAAGCCTTACTTCCCTAAGCAGGGTTTACATACACCTGATACTGGGGCTGAGAGTAGCACTCCTCTTCCTCCACTGCATTAGGAAAATGGGACAGGGCTTTGTTAATAACTCACCTCTCGTAGTGTCTTCGTGTGCATGTGGCGGCACTTGTGCTCCCTGGGTTTCCACCCAGCTCATCATATACATTTTTCCACTGTCTGCGAACTGTGATCTGAGAGAGAAAATGATTTTAATGATCCTGTATATAACTATGTGATAGCATCTTTATAGATAGTATTAAACACTCACACTAGGAAAATGACAAACAAAGTTATTAAGTGTGCCACAGAGACCATAAAGAATTGTGTCTTTTAAGCCCAGATTGGCTGGGCACCAATTGGTGTATGACACTTAAATAAAATACATCAAATCACCATTATTTGATGCAAAACCATCTCCATAACATGCCACCAGCTATAGCTGGCTACTGCAGTCTCTACCTCAGCAGGGGCAAAACAGGGAAAAGTACAGTACAGTGGTAGAGATGCATAAAATGCCTTTTTATTTATTTATTTTATTTATTTATTTAACCTTTATTTAACCAGGCAAGTCAGTTAAGAACAAATTCTTATTTTCAATGACGGCCTAGGAACAGTGGGTTAACTGCCTGTTCAGGGGCAGAACGACAGATTTGTACCTTGTCAGCTCGGGGGTTTGAACTTGCAACCTTTCGGTTACTAGTCCAACGCTCTAACCACTAGGCTACCCTGCCGCCCACTGCGCCTCCCGAGTGGCGCAGTGGTCTAAGGTACTGCATCGCAGTGCTAGCTGTGCCACTAGAGATTCTGGGTTCGAGCCCAGGCTCTGTCGCAACCGGCTGCGATCGAGGGAGATCCATGGGGTGGCGCACAATTGGCCCAGCGTCATCCGGGTTAGGGGAGGGTTTGGCTGGTAGGGGTGTCCTTGTCCCATCGCGCACTAGCGACTCCTGTGGCACACAGGGCACGCTGACGTTTTTATTTGTTTTGGTCTTCAGTAATGTTTTTTTAGGCTGTTAATGCACACAGAAAACTTTCTCGAGGCAAGCTGAAGTCGGTAGCCAAAGTCTACACCCCTTTGTTGGTGATTGGTTAACAGTAGGGATTCTTCAATGAAGTGTTTGTTGTAATTCAACAGGAGACAAAATAGTTTGTCTATTTTTTCACTTGAGAAATACCGAACCAAACACCTTAGTTAGATGTAATATTGCTCTACTAAGATCACCTCAGCAAAAACATCAAAATTAACAACAGGTTTTTTGAGTAATCTTAGATGAATTCTGACTATTTTAATTCTGACTAGGGTATCTCAAGATGGACAAATATCTATTGCTGCTCTTTTCACATTTTCAGGGCAAACTTTTAAAGGAGTATGTGAGCACACTCATTTGTTCAAACCGAAGCATGCAGAAGACTTATTATACCATTAAATACATACTGTGACTACACAAACCAACCACATGGCTTCCTGCTCACAAAGCAAGCATGAAAGTGATAATCAGCTGTAGATAAAAAGCCTTCAAAGGAAACACATCCCGATTGCATGACAAGTTTCCTGTTTGGTGGCTCGTCTCTCTGTATGACTATATGTGACTAACGAACTAACCAATATTCACAATGCATTTACTCTTCACATCAAAAGATATAAGAATTTTGGAAACACTTCCCAAATTTGTACTGAACAAATGTGAGGTAGGCTGCCAAGTGAAAGGCCCTGTTCTGCTGTCTCACTGTATATAATAGACAGCTTGATTTTAGAGCCTCAACATGGTGAAAAAATGACAGACTTCACAAATGCCCCTGAAATGGAAGGGTAACGTGTTTTCCACTTAGAGGGGGTTTAAAACAAAGGTATCATTTTGCAAAATGTGGGCCTGACCAAGATTGTGAAGTATGGCGCAGGACATATGTAAACACTTACCAACTCATATCCTCCGAGTTTCTGAGCAGCTTGAAACATAGTCCAAAGGTTAACTGTTAGAGGAACAACAAACAGGGAGATCAATGGTATTCAGTCAGATCAACAAATGCAAATATACTGTCACATACACTGCATTCTGAAAGTTTTAGACATTATTGCAAATGTACAGTACCAGTCAAAAGTTTGGACACATATACTCATTCAAGGGTTTTTCTTTATTTTACTATTTTCTAAAACTATGAATTCAAAACTATGAAATCACACATATGAAATCATGTAGTAACCAAAAAAGTGTTAAACAAATCAAAATATATTTTATAATTGAGATTCTTCAAGTATCCACCCTTTGCTTTGATGACAGCTTTGAACCCTCTTGGCATCCTCTCAACCAGCTTCATAAGGTAGTATATTATTTAACCATTATTTAACTAGTCAAGTCAGTTAAGAACAAATTCTTATTTACAATGACAGCCCATTTGTAAAACCCCCCCGGCCAAACCCTCTGCTAACCCGGACGACACTGGGTCAATTGTGGGACTCCCGATCATGGCCGGTTGTAATACAGCCTGAGATCGAACCTGGGTCTGTAGTGACACCTCTGAGATGCAGTGCCTTAGACCCCTGTACCACTCAGGAGGCTCACCTGGAATACATTTCAATTAACAGGTGTGGCTTGTTAAAAGTTAATTTGTGGAATTCCTTTCCTTCTAAATGCGTTTGAACCAATCCATTGTGTTGTGACTAGGTAACGGTGGGATACAGAAGATAGCCCTATTTGGTAAAAGACCATGTCCTTACTATGGCAAAAACAGCTCAAATAAGCAAAGAGAAATGACAGTCCATCATTACTTGACATGAAGGTCAGTCAATACACAAAATTTCAAGTGCAGTCGCAAAAAACATGAAGCGCTATGATGAAACTGGCTCTCATGAGGACCGCCACAGTAAAGGAAGACCCAGAGTTACCTCTGCTGCAGAGGATCAGTTCAGTTAGAGTTAAGCGTGTCCGCCCTCATCTCCTGTCTCTCAGGGAAGGCCCTGGATTGGGCCAACGCTGTATGGGAGGAAGGAGGAGCGGTGCTGGACCAATTCAAGGATTTCACCCGCTGCTTCAGGGCATTTTTCAAACGTCTCGTACACCTGAGAAAGGAGACGAGGAGCGCACAGGAGTTTGCATTGGACTTCCGGACCCTGGCCGCCAGCGCGGGGTGGAACGACAGGGCCCTGATCGATCACTACCGTTGTAGTTTACCTGAGGACGTCCGTCGGGAGTTGGCCTGTAGGGACACAACTCTGACCTTCGACCAGCTGGTGGACATGTCCATAAGGTCGAATAACCTGCTGGCTACCCGCGAACGTCCAGATCGGGGTCTGTCGATTCCATCCCCCAGCACCACCGCTCCAACGCACCATCTGTGGCTGCAGAGGGCACACTGCTCAAGTTTATTTTTTTGTGAAGAAGAAGGATGGAGGTCTGTGCCTGTGTATTGACTATCGAGGCATCAACCAAATCACTGTAAGATACAGTTACCTGCTGCCTCTCATCGCCAGTGCGATCGGAGTCAATGCACGGGGCGCGCTTCTTCACAAAATTGGACTTCAGGAGAGCTTACAACCTGGTGCGTATCCGGGAGGGGGATGAGTGGAAGACAGCATTTAGTACCACATCAGGGCACTATGAGTACCTCATCATGCCGTACTGGTTGATGAATGCTCCATCAGTCTTTCAGGCCTTTGTTTACAAGATTTTCAGGACCTGCACGGGCAGGGTGTAGTGGTGTATATCGACGACATTCTGATATACTCCACTACATGCGCCGAGCATGTGTCCCTGGTGCGCAAGGTGCTTGGTCGACTGTTGGAGCATGACCTGTACGTCAAGGATGAGAAATGCCTGTTTTTTTCAACATTCCGTCTCTTTCCTAGGTTACCGCATTTCCACTTCAGGTGTGGAGATGGAGAGTGACCGCATTTCAGCCGTGCGTAATTGGCCGACTCCCACCACGGTAAAGGAGGTGCAGAACTTTTTAGGGTTTGCCAACTACTACCGGAGGTTTATCCGGGGTTTTGGTCAAGTAGCGGCTCACATTACCTCACTGCTAAAGGGGGGACCGTTTGCAGTGGTCGGCTGGGGCGAACAGGGCTTTTGGTCACCTGAAGGCTCTGTTTACCTCGGCTCCGGTGCTGGCTCATCCGGATCCCTCTTTGGCAATCATAGTGGAGATGGACGCGTCCGAGGCTGGGATAGGAGCCGTGCTCTCTCAGCGCTCGGGTACGCAACCAAAGCTCCGCCCCTGTGCCTTCTTTTTGAAGAAGCTCAGCTCGGCGGAGCGAAACTATGATGTGGGGGACCGGGAGCTGTTGGCTGTTGTCAAGACCTTGAAGGCATGGAGACATTAGCTTGACGGGGCTAAACACCCTTTTCTCATCTGGACTGACCACCGCAATCTGGAGTACATCCAGGCGGCGAGGAGACTGAACCCTCACCAGGCAAGGTGGGCCATGTTCTTCACCCGTTTTGTCTTCACCCTGTCCTACAGACCAGGTTCCCAGAACGCTAAGGCAGACGCACTGTCACGGATGTATGACACAGAAGAGCGGCCCATGGATCCCACTCCCATACTTCCGGCCTCTTGCCTGGTGGCACCGGTGGTGTGGGAGCTGGACGCTGACATCGAGCGGGCGTTACGTACAGAGCCCACTCCCCCTCAATGTCCAGCTGGGCGTCTGAACGTTTCGTCTGCTGTCCGCGACTGTTTGATCTATTGTGCCCATACGTCATCCTCCTCTGGTCATCCGGGCATCGGTCGGACAGTGCGCTGTCTTAGTGGGAAGGACTGGTGTTCCACTTTAGCTAAGGACGTGAGGGTTTATGTCTCCTACTGCTCGGTGTGTGCCCAGTGCAAGGCCCCTAGGCATTTGCCCAGAGGGAAGTTACAACCCTACCTGTTCCACAACGGCCGTGGTCGAACTTGTCGGTGGATTTCCTAACGGATCTTCCTCCATCACAGGGTAACACCATGATCCTGGTCGTTGTGGATCGGTTTTCTAAGTCCTGTCGTCTCCTCCCTTTGCCCGGTCTCCCTACGGCCCTACAGACTGCGGAGGCCCTGTCTACACACTTCTTCCGTCAGGGGCGGCAGGGTAGCCTAGTGGTTAGAGCATTGGACTAGTAACAGAAAGGTTGCAAGTTCGAATCTCCGAGCTGACAAGGTACCAATCTGTCGTTCTGCCCCTGAACAGGCTGTTAACCCACTTTTCCTAGGCCGTCATTGAAAATAAGAATTTGTTCTTAACTGACTTGCCTAGTAAAATAAAGGTACAATTTCTTTTTTTAAACTACGGGGTGCCTGAGGACATAGTATCTCATCGAGGTCCCCAGTTCATGTCAAGGGTCTGGAGGGCGTTCATGGAACGTCTGGGGGTCTCGGTCAGCCTTATCTCTGGTTTTCACCCCGAGAGTAACGGGCAGGTGGAGGGAGTGAACCAGGATGTGGGTAGGTTTCTGCGGTCCTGGCCAGGGGAGGGCGGCGCTCGTGCCCTGGGCAAATATGGCCCAGAACTCACTCCTTCACTAACCTCTCCCCCCTCCAGTGCATCCTGGGGTACCAGCCAGTCCTCGCGCCTTGGCATCAGAGCCAGATCGAGGCTCCTGTGGTGGACGACTGGTTTAGGCTCGCTGAGGAGACATGGGACGCCGCTCATGTGCACCTTCAGCGGGTCGTGAGGCGCCAGAAAGCCAAGGCAGATCACCACCGCAGTGAGGCCCCGATGGAACGGGTCTGGCTCTGGACACGAAACCTGCCCCTCCGCCTGCCCTGCCGGAAGCTGGGCCCGCAGTTTGTGGGGCCATTTAAAGTCCTGAGGAGACTGAACGAGGTATGTTACAGGTTACAGCTTCCCCCCGATTATCGTATTAACCCCTCGTTCCATGTGTCTCTCCTCAGGCCGGTGGTAGCTGGTCCACTCCAGGAGTCTGAGATGCGGAAGGTTCCTCCTTCCCCTCTGTACATCGAGGGGCCCCCGGTGTATGCAGTTCGATCAATATGGGATTCGAGGCGTCGGGTGAGGGGCCTTCAGTAACTCGTGGAGTGGGAGGGGTACGGTCCGGAGGAGAGATGCTGGGTGCCGGTGGAAGACGTATTGGACCCCTCGATGCTGCGGGAGTTCCACCGTCTCCGTCGGGATCGCCCTGCGCCTTGTCCTCCGGGTCATCCCCGAGGTCGGTGCGCTGCTGGAGCCACGCGTCAAGGGGGGCTACTGTCACAACTTCAGCCGAAGTCGGTCCCTCTCCTTGTTCAGGCAGTGTTCGGGGGTCGATGTCACCGGCTTTCTAGTCATCGCCAATCCACTTTTCATTTTCCATTTGTTTTGTCTTTGTTTTCTACACACCTGGTTTCTATTCCCCAATTACATGTTCATTATTTAACCCTCTGTTTCCCCCATGTTGGTGTGCGTGTTTGTTTATTATGTTCAGGTTGTATTATTTAACCAGGTAGGCTAGTTGAGAACAAGTTCTCATTTACAACTGCGACCTGTCCAAGATAAAGCATAGCAGTGTGAACAGACAGCAACACAGAGTTACACATGGAGTAAACAATAAACAAGTCAATAACGCAGTAGAAAAAAAGAAAAGAAAAAGAAAAAGGAGTCTATATACATTGTGTGCAAAAGGCATGAGGAGGTAGGCGAATAATTACAATTTTGCAGATTAACACAGGAGTGATAAATGATCAGATGGTCATGTGCAGGTAGAGATACTGGTGTGCAAAAGAGCAGAAAATTAAATAAATAAAACCAGTATGGGGATGAGGTAGGTAAATTGGGTGGGCTATTTACCGATGGACTATGTACAGCTGCAGCGATCGGTTAGCTGCTCAGATAGCAGATGTTTAAAGTTGGTGAGGGAGATAAAAGTCTCCAACTTCAACGACTTTTGCAAATAGTTCCAGTCACAGGCAGCAGAGAACTGGAAGGAAAGGCGGCCAAATGAGGTGTTGGCTTTAGGGATGATCAGTGAGATACACCTGCTGGAGCGCGTGCTACGGGTGGGTGTTGCCATCGTGACCAGTGAACTGAGATAAGGCAGAGCTTTACCTAGCATGGACTTGTAGATGACCTGGAGCCAGTTGGTCTGGCGACGAGTATGTAGCGAGGGCCAGCCGACTAGAGCATACAGGTCGCAGTGGTGGGTGGTATAAGGTGCTTTAGTAACCAAGCGGATGGCACTGTGATAACCTGCATCCAGTTTGCTGAGTAGAGTATTGGAAGCCATTTTGTAGATGACATCGCCAAAGTCGAGGATCGGTCGGATAGTCAGTTTTACTAGGGTAAGTTTGGAGGCGTGAGTGAAGGAGGCTTTGTTGCGAAATAGAAAGCCGATTCTAAATTTGATTTTGGATTGGAGATGTTTGATATGAGTCTGGAAGGAGAGTTTACAGTCTAGCCAGACACCTAGGTACTTATAGATGTCCACATATTCTAGGTCGGAACCATCCAGGGTGGTGATGCTAGTCGGGCGTGCGGGTGCAGGCAGCGAACGGTTGAAAAGCATGCATTTGGTTTTACTAGCGTTTAAGAGCAGTTGGAGGCCACGGAAGGAGTGTTGTATGGCATTGAAGCTTGTTTGGAGGTTAGATAGCACAGTGTCCAAGGAAGAGCCAGAAGTATACAGAATGGTGTCGTCTGCGTAGAGGTGGATCAGGGAATCGTCCGCAGCAAGAGCAACATCATTGATATATACAGAGAAAAGAGTCGGCCCGAGAATAGAACCCTGTGGCACCCCCTTTATGGCTGGTATTGTTTGCCGGGTTTGTTATTATGCCCGTTACTTACGAGTGACCGGTATTTTCACACACCTTTAGTATTTGTTTTATACTGGTGCAGTTCGTGGAATAAACTACCTTGTACACTTATCTCTCCTCTCCTGCGCCTGATTCCATGCACCAGTTACCCACAGCCTGACAACTGTATATATAAAAAAACGTATATATCACATTTACATATGTATTCAGTACTTTGTGGAAGCACCTTTGGCAGCGATTACAGCCTTAAGTCTTCTTGGGTATGACGCTACTAGCTTGGCACGCCTGTATTTGGGGAGTTTCTCTCATTCCCTGCAGATCCTCTCAAGCTCTGTCAGGTTGGATGGGGAGCGTCGCTGCACAGCTATTTTCAGGTCTCTCCAGAGATGTTTGATCAAGTTCAAGTCCGGGCTCTGGCTGGGCCACTCAAGGACATTCAGAGACTTGTCTGCATTGTCTTGGCTGTGTGATTGGGGTTGTTGTCCTGTTGGAAGGTTAATCTTACGCCCCAGTCTGAGGTCCTAAGCGCTCTGGAGCAGATTTTCATTAAGGGTTTCTCTGTACTTTGCTCCATTAATCTTTCCCTCGATCCTGACTAATCTCCCAGTCCCTGTCGCTGAAAAACATCCCCACAGCATGATGCTGCCACCACCATGCTTCACCGTAGGGATGGTATTGGCCAGATGATGAGCGGTGCCTGGTTTCCTCCAGATGTGACACTTGGCATTCAGGCCAAAGTGTTCAATCTTGGTTTCATCAGACCAGAGAATCTTGTTTATCATGGTCTGAGAGTCCTATAGGTGTCTTTTGGGCTGTCATGTGCCTTTTACTGAGGAGTGGCTTCAGTTAGGCCACTCTACCATAAATGCCTGATTGTTGGAGTTCTACCATCTCCACAAAGGGACTCTGGAGCTCTGCCAAGTGACCATCGGGTTCTTGGTCACCTCTCTGACCAAGTCCCTTCTCCCCCTATTGCTTGGTTTGGACGGCCGGCCAGCTCAAGGAAGAGTCTTGGTGGTTCCAAACTTCTTCCATTTAAGAATGATGGAGGCCGCTGTGTTCTTGGGGACCTTCAATGCTGCAGAAATATGTTGGTATCCTTCCCCAGATCTGTGCCTCAACACAATCCTGTCTCGGAGCTCTACAGACAATTCCTTCAACCTCATGGCTTGGTTTTTGCTTAATTGCATTTACCACAGGTGGACTACAATCAGGTTGTAGAAACATCTAAAGGATGATCAATGGAAACAGGATGCACCTGAGCTCCATTTCGAGTCTCATAGCAAGAAATACTTATGTAAATAAGGTATCTGTTTTTTATTTATAATACACTTGAAAAAAATCTAAACCTGTTTTGACTTTGTCATTATGGAGTATTGTGTGAGATTGATGAGGATTAAAAAAAAAACATTTTTAGAATGAGGCTGTAATGTAAAAGAATTTGGAAAAAGTGAAGGGGTCTGAATACTTTCCAAATGTACTGTAGCTACATAAACTACTGTAGATACAGCCTGACACCTAGCTAGCTCTGTAACACTTCAGCTGAAGGGGATTTGAATAAACACCATTATGAGCATCAAGTATTACTTGACATGTTAGCACTCGTTACCAATGTTGGCTCAAATGCCAATGCCATTTTGCATAGAATTTTACATGCAAATATCCAATGACAGATGATATTCACATGGATTAGAGCAGTTGTGTAGTATAGTGATTAGGCAGGTGATCAAAATCCAACAAAGACCCGTTCAGATGAAGCTTGAAATCATTCCATCTCTGACAGTATATTTCCCCACAAACAATGAACCCACTTTATTGTGCAATTTTCCAAACAATGACATTTGTATCTGCTTTCTGTAACATCATTGTAACATCATTTTTATATGAAGACCTATAAATAAGGAAGGTTCGCCTAGGGAGAAATCCATCAAAATTCAATCTTTGCGTACACAAAGGCTTGCATTTTTCAAAATGACATTTTCCTATCTCTGCATTTGACAGCATTGATTTTTCCTTTCTCCTCTTCCGTGGCTGTTGTCAATGAACAGGCAGAATAACAAAGGAAGCTGGGTGGGTTCTATTTGAACTGCAGAATGGCATTGTGTTTTCAACTGGATAGCAGCTAAGGCCTATTAATGGGGTTGTTATGCATAGACTGTAATTACCACAATAGCAAGCAGAATTAGGAAGCACAGAAAGGAGAAAGCAAATAAGAGAATACTTCTTTCTTAGATTACTTCCAGCCTGTTTTTTCTCTAATTCACTCTATTCAACAGGGCAATTATCACAGAGATAAAGATGGCAAAACAGATGAAACACAATGTAGACTAAAACAGACAAGTTCAAACAGGTAAATAATAAACAAGGCAAAAATAACCTCTCTAAAGGCAACCTGAAATAATGTGCATCACCTCCCCCGCCCAACACATGAAAACCAATTCCCCAACTCCTCATTCTCCTATTTGCGACTAATGCAATTTAAAATGTGCAATGTGATGTCAAACTGTACCAACACTGACACACACTCCCAGCCCCCTCCTTGTACATTCAGAATGTGGTACCAACACTGGGAATAGCTGTTTGTTCAAGTGAATGGAATATAATGAAACCTCTTTTTGTCATGTGGCTTTTCTTCTTTTGAAGTTCATTTATCTTACGTCCTGTGCAGCGAGCAGGCACACTGCTAAAGCTAAATAGAAGGCAAAGAAGACCCAAAGAAGCTTCCTTTCTAGTGGAACAGATAACAAACGTTGTGCTGGAGCTATAGCATTGCCCTGTGTAGAATATGCCATTAAAATAAAGTGGATAGATTGACTGATTCACGTACAGTATTTCACCTGTATCTGCACTGCTCTGTCTGCCCTACATTGTGCTTTAGAGGAAGTGGAATTGGTAGCTCGGTGTGCATTTCAGAGCCTATGGTTTAGAGAAGAATATGTCATTAAATGGCTTCTGTTAACAATCACGCAAAGCATGTAGGAGGCACATTGAAAGAGGACAAGAATACATGTGTATTACCGTTCGACAATCCAGTGCTTTAAAACAGTTGTTTTCTTAATTATAGACCACTCATAAAAGCAAATCCAAAAACAAAATTTCCATAACAGGAAAGTTTTGCTTTGATACTTGAGGCTATTGCAGTGACTGAAAGGAATCATGAAAGCTGATTGCGTCTGAGCATATTTTGTAGTAGTTCTATTTTTTTAAACAGTCAAGTTGCCAAGGACAAGTTTAAATTGCATTATTGGAAGCTTTAATGAGAAGAGTCTTGCTTGGATTGTAATTCAGAACATGTACTGTATGTAAAACAGTTGGGGTTATGCTTCGATTCAAACGATGCTATGCTGTAAACTCAGTAACTACAATATGCATGCATACTGAGTCACTATCATATCATCTCAACCACATTGGCCAACTTAAGAACAGCCTCTTTGGTGTGAAGATGACGTCTCTTTCCAAATATCTATATGGAGTTTAATCGTGAACCACAGCTTACATTTGTATAGAGAGACTAACATGTAAAACAGCTCACCTCTTTTTGTATGGAGTGAATTGCACCACAATGACGCATGGCTGTTCCGAGAAATAATATTGAATGACGGTTCTTGTATGGTTCTCTATATAAGACATAATCTTCCCTAGCATGTGAGACCTCATTGTTGTGAAGTGAAACATTCGACCTACATAAGAAGCGTTTGATCTGAGAGAGATGTGTTTCCCATGCATGCGACACTCTGACAGTGTGAGAAGAAGCGTTATGGACCCACATATGATGCTTTTTACAGGACCTGGTGTGTGAAGATTATATATCCTATATGCAAAGCTTATATGAATATAAAAGGAAGATATTTCACTCACTCTGCTTAAATCCCAGGAAGGGGATCCTATCGATAGGTGTGTCCCTGTCTTTCATGTACTTGTATAGGGCTACTAGGAAGGCCTGCTCGTCTGGCCGACTCTCATTTGATGATTCCTCATCCTCTTCTTTCTCCTCCTTCTTCTCCCT